>NC_057815.1:10520939-11120939 GCF_910594005.1 Cervus elaphus | reverse complement strand
TCGACTTTATCTTTCACACGGTCCGTGGCTGTGGGGTAGACTTTATCTTTCAAACGGCCCGTGGCTGTGGGGTAGAGTTTATCTTTCACACGGCCCGTGGCTGTGGAGTAGACTTTATCTTTCACATGGTCCGTGGCTGAGGGGTAGACTTTATCTTTCACACGGTCCGTGCCTGTGGGAAAGACTCCATCTTTCACACGGTCCGTGGCTTGGGATACACTTTTTCTTTCACATGGTCCGTGGCTGTGGGAATAGACTCTATCTTTCACACGGTCTGTGGCTGTGGGATAGACTTTATCTTTCACACGGTCCATGGCTGTGGGAATAGACTCTATCTTTCACACGGTCCGTGGCTGTGGAAAGACTTTATCTTTCGCACGGCCCGTGGCTCTGTGGTAGACTTTATCTTTCATACAGTCCGTGGCTGTGGGGTAGACTTTATCTTTCACACGGTCCGTGCCTGTGGAGTAGACTTTATCTTTCACATGGTCCGTGGCTCTGGTATAGACTTTATCTTTCACACGGTAAGTGGCTGTGTGATAGACTTTTTCACACGGTCCGTGCCTGTGGGATAGACTTTATCTTTCACATGGTCCGTGGCTGTGGGATAGACTTTTTGACACGGTCCGTGCCTGTGGGATAGACTTTATCTTTCACACGTTCTGTGGCTGTCGGATAGACTTTATCTTTCACAAGGTCCGTGCCTGTGGGATAGACTTTATCTTTCAAACGGTCCGTGGCTGTGGGAATAGACTCTATCTTTCACAAGGTCCGTGGTTGTGGGATAGACTTTATCTTTCACACTGTCCGTGCCGGGGGGGTAGACATTATCTTTCACACGGTTCGTGGATGTGGGGTAGACTTTATCGTTCACACGGTCCGTGGCTGTGGGGTAGACTTTATCTTTCACACGGTCCGTGCCTGTGGGATAGACTTTATCTTTCACACGGTCCGTGGCTGTGGGATAGACTCCATCTTTCACACGGTCGTTTCCTGTGGGGTAGACTCTATCTTTCACACGGTTCGTGGCTGTTGGAATAGACTTTATCTTTCACACGGTCCGTGGTGTGGGATAGACTTTATCTTTCACACGGTCCGTGCCTGTGGGATAGACTTTATCTTTCACACGGTCCGTGCCTGTGGGATAGACTTTATCTTTCACATGATCCGTGGCTGTGGGATAGACTTTATCTTTCACACGTTCGTTAGATGTGGGAACAGACTCTATCTTTCACACAGTCCGTGGCTGTGGGATAGACTCTATCTTTCACACGGTCCGTGGCTGTGGGGTAGACTTTATCTTTCATACAGTACGTGGCTGTGGGATAGACTTTATCTTTCACATGGTCCGTGGCTCTGGTATAGACTTTATCTTTCACACGGTAAGTGGCTGTGTGATAGACTTTTTCACACTGTCCGTGCCTGTCGGATAGACTTTATCTTTCACATGGTCCGTGGCTGTGGGATAGACTTTTTGACACGGTCCGTGCCTATGGGAGAGACTTTATCTTTCACACGGTCCGTGGCTGTCGGATAGACTTTATCTTTCACAAGGTCCGTGCCTGTGGGATAGACTTTATCTTTCAAACGGTCCGTGGCTGTGGGATAGACTTTATCTTTCACACGGTCCATGGCTGTGGGAATAGACTCTACCTTTCACACGGTCCGTGCCTGTGGGGTAGACATTATCTTTCACACGGTCCATGGCTGTGGGGTAGACTTCATCTTGCACACGGTCCGTGGCTGTGGGATAGACTTTATCTTTCACACGGTCCGTGGCTGTGGGGCAGACTTTACCTTTCACACGGTCCGTGGCTGTGGGAACAGACTGTATCATTCACACTGTCCACGGCTGTGGGGTGGACTTTATCTTTCACACGGTCCGTGCCTGTGGGATAGACTTTATCTTTCACACGGCTCGTGCCTGTGGCATAGACTTTATCTTTCACACGGCCCGTGCCTGTGGTGTAGACTTAATCTTTTACACGGCCCCTGGCTGTGGGGTAGACTTTATGTTTCACACGGTCCGTGGCTGTGGGAATAGACTTTATCTTTCACACGGTGCGTGGCTGTGGGAATAGACTTTATCTTTCACACGGTCCGTGGCTGTGGGAATAGACTTCATCCTTCACATGGTCCGTACCTGTGGGATAGACTTTATCTTTCACACGGTCCGTGGCTGTGGGGTAGACTTTATCTTTCACACGGCCCGTGGCTGTGGGGTAGAGTTTATCTTTCACACGGCCCATGGCTGTGGAGTAGACTTTATCTTTCACATGGTCCGTGCCTGTGGGATAGACTTTATCTTTCACACGGTCCGTGCCTGTGGGATAGACTTTATCTTTCACACGGTCCGTGGCTGTGGGATAGACTCTATCTTTCCCTCGGTCCATGCCTGTGGGATAGCCTCTATCTTTCACACGGTCTGTGGCTGTGGAAATAGACTTTATCTTTCACACAGTCCATGCCTGTGGGATAGACTCTATCTTTCACATGGTCCGTGGCTGTGGGATAGCCTCTATCTTTCACACGGTCCGTGGCTGTGTGAATAGGCTTTATCTTTCACACGGTCCGTGGCTGTGGGGTAGACTTTATCTTTCACAAGCTCCGTGGCTGTGGGATAGACTTTATTTTTCACACGGTCCGTGTCTTTGTGGTAGACTTTATCTTTCACACGGTAGGTGGCTGTGGGAGTAGACTTTATCTTTCACACGGTCCGTGGCTGTGCAAATAGACTTTATCTTTAACATGGTCCGTGGCTGTGGGATAGACTTTTTCACACGGTCTGTGGCTGTGGGATAGACTTTATCTTTCACACGGTCCGTGCCTGTGGGATAGACTTTATCTTTCACACGGTCCGTGCCTGTGGGATAGACTTTATCTTTCACATGATCCGTGGCTGTGGGATAGACTTTATCTTTCACACGTTCGTTAGATGTGGGAACAGACTCTATCTTTCACACGGTCAGTGGCTGTGGGATAGCCTCTATCTTTCACACGGTCCGTGGCTGTGGGGTAGACTTTATCTTTCACATGGCCCGTGGCTGTGGGGTAGACTTTATCTTTCACATGGTCCGTGCCTGTGGGGTAGACATTATCTTTCACATGGTCCGTGGATGTGGGGTCGACTTTATCTTTCACACGGTCCGTGGCTGTGGGGTAGACTTTATCTTTCAAACGGCCCGTGGCTGTGGGGTAGAGTTTATCTTTCACACGGCCCGTGGCTGTGGAGTAGACTTTATCTTTCACATGGTCCGTGGCTGAGGGGTAGACTTTATCTTTCACACGGTCCGTGCCTGTGGGAAAGACTCCATCTTTCACACGGTCCGTGGCTTGGGATACACTTTTCCTTTCACATGGTCCGTGGCTGTGGGAATAGACTCTATCTTTCACACGGTCTGTGGCTGTGGGATAGACTTTATCTTTCACACGGTCCATGGCTGTGGGAATAGACTCTATCTTTCACACGGTCCGTGGCTGTGGAAAGACTTTATCTTTCGCACGGCCCGTGGCTGTGTGGTAGACTTTATCTTTCATACAGTCCGTGGCTGTGGGGTAGACTTTATCTTTCACACGGTCCGTGCCTGTGGAGTAGACTTTATCTTTCACATGGTCCGTGGCTCTGGTATAGACTTTATCTTTCACACGGTAAGTGGCTGTGTGATAGACTTTTTCACACGGTCCGTGCCTGTGGGATAGACTTTATCTTTCACATGGTCCGTGGCTGTGGGATAGACTTTTTGACACGGTCCGTGCCTGTGGGATAGACTTTATCTTTCACACGTTCCGTGGCTGTCGGATAGACTTTATCTTTCACAAGGTCCGTGCCTGTGGGATAGACTTTATCTTTCAAACGGTCCGTGGCTGTGGGAATAGACTCTATCTTTCACACGGTCCGTGCTTGTGGGATAGACTTTATCTTTCACACTGTCCGTGCCGGGGGGGTAGACATTATCATTCACACGGTTCGTGGATGTGGGGTAGACTTTATCGTTCACACGGTCCGTGGCTGTGGGGTAGACTTTATCTTTCACACGGTCCGTGCCTGTGGGATAGACTTTATCTTTCACACGGTCCGTGGCTGTGGGATAGACTCCATCTTTCACACGGTCGTTTCCTGTGGGGTAGACTCTATCTTTCACACGGTTCGTGGCTGTTGGAATAGACTTTATCTTTCACACGGTCCGTGGTGTGGGATAGACTTTATCTTTCACACGGTCCGTGCCTGTGGGATAGACTTTATCTTTCACACGGTCCGTGCCTGTGGGATAGACTTTATCTTTCACATGATCCGTGGCTGTGGGATAGACTTTATCTTTCACACGTTCGTTAGATGTGGGAACAGACTCTATCTTTCACACAGTCCGTGGCTGTGGGATAGACTCTATCTTTCACACGGTCCGTGGCTGTGGGGTAGACTTTATCTTTCATACAGTCCGTGGCTGTGGGGTAGACTTTATCTTTCACATGGTCCGTGGCTCTGGTATAGACTTTATCTTTCACATGGTAAGTGGCTGGGTGATAGACTTTTTCACACTGTCCGTGCCTGTCGGATAGACTTTATCTTTCACATGGTCCGTGGCAGTGGGATAGACTTTTTGACACGGTCCGTGCCTATGGGAGGGACTTTATCTTTCACACGGTCCGTGGCTGTCGGATAGACTTTATCTTTCACAAGGTCCGTGCCTGTGGGATAGACTTTATCTTTCAAACGGTCCGTGGCTGTGGGATAGACTTTATCTTTCACACGGTCCATGGCTGTGGGAATAGACTCTACCTTTCACACGGTCCGTGCCTGTGGGGTAGACATTATCTTTCACACGGTCAATGGCTGTGGGGTAGACTTCATCTTGCACACGGTCCGTGGCTATGGGATAGACTTTATCTTTCACACGGTCCGTGGCTGTGGGGCAGACTTTACCTTTCACACGGTCCGTGGCTGTGGGAACAGACTGTATCATTCACACTGTCCACGGCTGTGGGGTGGACTTTATCTTTCACACGGTCCGTGCCTGTGGGATAGACTTTATCTTTCACACGGCTCGTGCCTGTGGCATAGACTTTATCTTTCACACGGCCCGTGCCTGTGGTGTAGACTTAATCTTTTACACGGCCCCTGGCTGTGGGGTAGACTTTATGTTTCACACGGTCCGTGGCTGTGGGAATAGACTTTATCTTTCACACGGTGCGTGGCTGTGGGAATAGACTTTATCTTTCACACGGTCCGTGGCTGTGGGAATAGACTTCATCCTTCACATGGTCCGTACCTGTGGGATAGACTTTATCTTCCACACGGTCCGTGGCTGTGGGGTAGACTTTATCTTTCACACGGCCCGTGGCTGTGGGGTAGAGTTTATCTTTCACACGGCCCATGGCTGTGGAGTAGACTTTATCTTTCACATGGTCCGTGCCTGTGGGATAGACTTTATCTTTCACACGGTCCGTGCCTGTGGGATAGACTTTATCTTTCACACGGTCCGTGGCTGTGGGATAGACTCTATCTTTCCCTCGGTCCATGCCTGTGGGATAGCCTCTATCTTTCACACGGTCTGTGGCTGTGGAAATAGACTTTATCTTTCACACAGTCCATGCCTGTGGGATAGACTCTATCTTTCACATGGTCCATGGCTGTGGGATAGCCTCTATCTTTCACACGGTCCGTGGCTGTGTGAATAGGCTTTATCTTTCACACGGTCCGTGGCTGTGGGGTAGACTTTATCTTTCACAAGCTCCGTGGCTGTGGGATAGACTTTATCTTTCACACGGTCCGTGTCTTTGTGGTAGACTTTATCTTTCACACGGTAGGTGGCTGTGGGAGTAGACTTTATCTTTCACACGGTCCGTGGCTGTGCAAATAGACTTTATCTTTAACATGGTCCGTGGCTGTGGGATAGACTTTTTCACACGGTCCGTGCCTGTGGGATAGACTTTATCTTTCACACGGTCCGTGCCTGTGGGATAGACTTTATCTTTCACATGATCCGTGGCTGTGGGATAGACTTTATCTTTCACACGTTCGTTACATGTGGGAACAGACTCTATCTTTCACACGGTCCGTGGCTGTGGGATAGCCTCTATCTTTCACACGGTCCGTGGCTGTGGGGTAGACTTTATCTTTCACATGGTCCGTGGCTGAGGGGTAGACTTTATCTTTCACACGGTCCGTGCCTGTGGGAAAGACTCCATCTTTCACACGGTCCGTGGCTTGGGATACACTTTTTCTTTCACATGGTCCGTGGCTGTGGGAATAGACTCTATCTTTCACAAGGTCTGTGGCTGTGGGATAGACTTTATCTTTCACACGGTCCATGGCTGTGGGAATAGACTCTATCTTTCACACGGTCCGTGGCTGTGGGAAAGAGTTTATCTTTCGCACGGCCCGTGGCTGTGTGGTAGACTTTATCTTTCATACAGTCCGTGGCTGTGGGGTAGACTTTATCTTTCACACGGTCCGTGCCTGTGGAGTAGACTTTATCTTTCACATGGTCCGTGGCTCTGGTATAGACTTTATCTTTCACACGGTAAGTGGCTGTGTGATAGACTTTTTCACACGGTCCGTGCCTGTGGGATAGACTTTATCTTTCACATGGTCCGTGGCTGTGGGATAGACTTTTTGACACGGTCCGTGCCTGTGGGATAGACTTTATCTTTCACACGTTCCGTGGCTGTCGGATAGACTTTATCTTTCACAAGGTCCGTGCCTGTGGGATAGACTTTATCTTTCAAACGGTCCGTGGCTGTGGGAATAGACTCTATCTTTCACACGGTCCGTGCCTGTGGGATAGACTTTATCTTTCACACTGTCCGTGCCGGGGGGGTAGACATTATCTTTCACACGGTTCGTGGATGTGGGGTAGACTTTATCGTTCACACGGTCCGTGGCTGTGGGGTAGACTTTATCTTTCACACGGTCCGTGCCTGTGGGATAGACTTTATCTTTCACACGGTCCGTGGCTGTGGGATAGACTCCATCTTTCACACGGTCGTTTCCTGTGGGGTAGACTCTATCTTTCACACGGTTCATGGCTGTTGGAATAGACTTTATCTTTCACACGGTCCGTGGTGTGGGATAGACTTTATCTTTCACACGGTCCGTGCCTGTGGGATAGACTTTATCTTTCACATGATCCGTGGCTGTGGGATAGACTTTATCTTTCACACGTTCGTTAGATGTGGGAACAGACTCTATCTTTCACACGGTCAGTGGCTGTGGGATAGCCTCTATCTTTCACACGGTCCGTGGCTGTGGGGTAGACTTTATCTTTCACACGGTCCGTGGCTGTGGGGTAGACTTTATCTTTCACACGGCCCGTGGCTGTGGGGTAGACTTTATCTTTCACATGGCCCGTGCCTGTGGGGTAGACTTTATCTTTCACACGGTCCGTGCCTGTGGGGTAGACATTATCTTTCACATGGTCCGTGGATGTGGGGTCGACTTTATCTTTCACACGGTCCGTGGCTGTGGGGTAGACTTTATCTTTCAAACGGCCCGTGGCTGTGGGGTAGAGTTTATCTTTCACACGGCCCGTGGCTGTGGAGTAGACTTTATCTTTCACATGGTCCGTGGCTGAGGGGTAGACTTTATCTTTCACACGGTCCGTGCCTGTGGGAAAGACTCCATCTTTCACACGGTCCGTGGCTTGGGATACACTTTTTCTTTCACATGGTCCGTGGCTGTGGGAATAGACTCTATCTTTCACACGGTCTGTGGCTGTGGGATAGACTTTATCTTTCACACGGTCCATGGCTGTGGGAATAGACTCTATCTTTCACACGGTCCGTGGCTGTGGAAAGACTTTATCTTTCGCACGGCCCGTGGCTGTGTGGTAGACTTTATCTTTCATACAGTCCGTGGCTGTGGGGTAGACTTTATCTTTCACACGGTCCGTGCCTGTGGAGTAGACTTATCTTTCACATGGTCCGTGGCTCTGGTATAGACTTTATCTTTCACACGGTAAGTGGCTGTGTGATAGACTGTTTCACACGGTCCGTGCCTGTGGGATAGACTTTATCTTTCACATGGTCCGTGGCTGTGGGATAGACTTTTTGACACGGTCCGTGCCTGTGGGATAGACTTTATCTTTCACACGTTCCGTGGCTGTCGGATAGACTTTATCTTTCACAAGGTCCGTGCCTGTGGGATAGACTTTATCTTTCAAACGGTCCGTGGCTGTGGGAATAGACTCTATCTTTCACACGGTCCGTGCTTGTGGGATAGACTTTATCTTTCACACTGTCCGTGCCGGGGGGGTAGACATTATCTTTCACACGGTTCGTGGATGTGGGGTAGACTTTATCGTTCACACGGTCCGTGGCTGTGGGTTAGACTTTATCTTTCACACGGTCCGTGCCTGTGGGATAGACTCCATCTTTCACACGGTCGTTTCCTGTGGGGTAGACTCTATCTTTCACACGGTTCATGGCTGTTGGAATAGACTTTATCTTTCACACGGTCCGTGGTGTGGGATAGACTTTATCTTTCACACGGTCCGTGCCTGTGGGATAGACTTTATCTTTCACACGGTCCGTGCCTGTGGGATAGACTTTATCTTTCACATAATCCGTGGCTGTGGGATAGACTTTATCTTTCACACGTTCGTTAGATGTGGGAACAGACTCTATCTTTCACACGGTCCGTGGCTGTGGGATAGACTCTATCTTTCACACGGTCCGTGGCTGTGGGATAGACTTTATCTTTCACACGGTCCATGGCTGTGGGAATAGACTCTACCTTTCACAAGGTCTGTGCCTGTGGGGTAGACATTATCTTTCACACGGTCCATGGCTGTGGGGTAGACTTCATCTTGCACACGGTCCGTGGCTGTGGGATAGACTTTATCTTTCACACGGTCCGTGGCTGTGGGGCAGACTTTACCTTTCACACGGTCCGTGGCTGTGGGAACAGACTGTATCATTCACACTGTCCACGGCTGTGGGGTGGACTTTATCTTTCACACGGTCCGTGCCTGTGGGATAGACTTTATCTTTCACATGATCCGTGGCTGTGGGATAGACTGTATCTTTCACACGGTCGCTGGCTGTGGGAATAGACTCTATCTTTCACACGGTCCGTGCCTGTGGGATAGACTTCATTTTTCACACGGTCCGTGGCTGTGGGGTAGACTTTATCTTTCACACGGTCCGTGGCTGTGGGATAGACTTTATCTTTCACACGGCCCGTGGCTGTCGGGTAGACTTTATCTTTCACACGGCCCGTGCCTGTTGGGTAGACTTTATCTTTCACATGGTCCGTGGCTGTGGGGTAGACTTTATCTTTCACACGGCCCGTGGCTGTGAGGTAGACTTTCTCTTTCACATGGCCCGTGGCAGTGGATTAGACTTTATCATTTACAGGGTCCATGGCTGTGGGGTAGACTTTATCTTTCACACGGCCCGTGGCTGTGAGGTAGACTTTCTCTTTCACACGGCCCGTGGCTGTGGATTAGACTTTATCATTTACACGGTCCACGGCTGTGGGGTAGACTTTATCTTTCACACGGTCCGTGTCTGTGGGATAGACTTTATCTTTCACATGGTCTGTGGCTGAGGGATAGACTTTTCACAGGGTCCGTGGCTGTGGGATAGACTTTATCTTTCACACGGCCCGTGGCTCTGGGCAAGACTTTATCTTTCACACTGCCCGTGGCTGTGGGGTAGACTTTATCTTTCACACGGCCCGTGCCTGTTGGGTAGACTTTATCTTGCACATGGTCCGTGGCTGTGGGGTAGACTTTATCTTTCACACGGCCCGTGGCTGTGAGGTAGACTTTCTCTTTCACATGGCCCGTGGCAGTGGATTAGACTTTATCATTTACACGGTCCATGGCTGTGGGGTAGACTTTATCTTTCACACGGCCCGTGGCTGTGGGATAGACTTTATCTTTCACATGGTCTGTGGCTGAGGGATAGACTTTTCACAGGCTCTGTGGCTGTGGGATAGACTTTATCTTTCACACGGCCCGTGGCTGTGGGGTAGACTTTATCTTTCACACGGTCCGTGGCTGTGGGGTAGACTTTACCTTTCACACGGTCCGTGGCTGTGGGGTAGACTTTACCTTTCACACGGTCCGTGGCTGTGGGGTAGACATTATCTTTCACAAGGTCAGTGGCTGTGGGGTAGACTTTATCTTTCACACGGCCCTTGCCTGTGGCATAGACTTTATCTTTCACACGGCTCGTGCCTGTGGCATAGACTTTATCTTTCACACGGCCCGTGCCTGTGGTGTAGACTTAATCTTTTACACGGCCCGTGGCTGTGGGGTAGACTTTATGTTTCACACGGTCCGTGGCTGTGGGAATAGACTTTATCTTTCACACGGTGCGTGGCTGTAGGAATAGACTTTATCTTTCACACGGTCCGTGGCTGTGGGAATAGACTTCATCCTTCACATGGTCCGTACCTGTGGGATAGACTTTATCTTTCACACGGTCCGTGGCTGTGGGGTAGACTTTATCTTTCACACGGCCCGTGGCTGTGGGGTAGAGTTTATCTTTCACACGGCCCATGGCTGTGGAGTAGACTTTATCTTTCACATGGTCCGTGCCTGTGGGATAGACTTTATCTTTCACACGGTCCGTGCCTGTGGGATAGACTTTATCTTTCACACGGTCCGTGGCTGTGGGATAGACTCTATCTTTCCCTCGGTCCATGCCTGTGGGATAGCCTCTATCTTTCACACGGTCTGTGACTGTGGAAATAGACTTTATCTTTCACACAGTCCATGCCTGTGGGATAGACTCTATCTTTCACATGGTCCGTGGCTGTGGGATAGCCTCTATCTTTCACACGGTCCGTGGCCGTGTGAATAGGCTTTATCTTTCACACGGTCCGTGGCTGTGGGGTAGACTTTATCTTTCACAAGCTCCGTGGCTGTGGGATAGACTTTATCTTTCACACGGTCCGTGTCTTTGTGGTAGACTTTATCTTTCACACGGTAGGTGGCTGTGGGAGTAGACTTTATCTTTCACACGGTCCGTGGCTGTGCAAATAGACTTTATCTTTAACATGGTCCGTGGCTGTGGGATAGACTTTTTCACACGGTCTGTGTCTGTGGGATAGACTTTATCTTTCACACGGTCCGTGCCTGTGGGATAGACTTTATCTTTCACACGGTCCGTGCCTGTGGGATAGACTTTATCTTTCACATGATCCGTGGCTGTGGGATAGACTTTATCTTTCACACGTTCGTTAGATGTGGGAACAGACTCTATCTTTCACACGGTCAGTGGCTGTGGGATAGCCTCTATCTTTCACACGGTCCGTGGCTGTGGGGTAGACTTTATCTTTCACACGGTCCGTGGCTGTGGGGTAGACTTTATCTTTCACACGGCCCGTGGCTGTGGGGTAGACTTTATCTTTCACATGGCCCGTGCCTGTGGGGTAGACTTTATCTTTCACACGGTCCGTGCCTGTGGGGTAGACATTATCTTTCACATGGTCCGTGGATGTGGGGTCGACTTTATCTTTCAGACGGTCCGTGGCTGTGGGGTAGACTTTATCTTTCAAACGGCCCGTGGCTGTGGGGTAGAGTTTATCTTTCACACGGCCCGTGGCTGTGGGGTAGACTTTATCTTTCACATGGTCCGTGGCTGAGGGGTAGACTTTATCTTTCACACGGTCCGTGCCTGTGGGAAAGACTCCATCTTTCACACGGTCCGTGGCTTGGGATACACTTTTTCTTTCACATGGTCCGTGGCTGTGGGAATAGACTCTATCTTTCACACGGTCTGTGGCTGTGGGATAGACTTTATCTTTCACACGGTCCATGGCTGTGGGAATAGACTCTATCTTTCACACGGTCCGTGGCTGTGGAAAGACTTTATCTTTCGCACGGCCCGTGGCTGTGTGGTAGACTTTATCTTTCATACAGTCCGTGGCTGTGGGGTAGACTTTATCTTTCACACGGTCCGTGCCTGTGGAGTAGACTTTATCTTTCACATGGTCCGTGGCTCTGGTATAGACTTTATCTTTCACACGGTAAGTGGCTGTGTGATAGACTTTTCCACACGGTCCGTGCCTGTGGGATAGACTTTATCTTTCACATGGTCCGTGGCTGTGAGATAGACTTTTTGACACGGTCCGTGCCTGTGGGATAGACTTTATCTTTCACACGTTCCGTGGCTGTCGGATAGACTTTATCTTTCACAAGGTCCGTGCCTGTGGGATAGACTTTATCTTTCAAACGGTCCGTGGCTGTGGGAATAGACTCTATCTTTCACACGGTCCGTGCTTGTGGGATAGACTTTATCTTTCACACTGTCCGTGCCGGGGGGGTAGACATTATCTTTCACACGGTTCGTGGATGTGGGGTAGACTTTATCGTTCACACGGTCCGTGGCTGTGGGGTAGACTTTATCTTTCACACGGTCCGTGCTTGTGGGATAGACTTTATCTTTCACACGGTCCGTGGCTGTGGGATAGACTCCATCTTTCACACGGTCGTTTCCTGTGGGGTAGACTCTATCTTTCACACGGTTCGTGGCTGTTGGAACAGACTTTATCTTTCACACGGTCCGTGGTGTGGGATAGACTTTATCTTTCACACGGTCCGTGCCTGTGGGATAGACTTTATCTTTCACACGGTCCGTGCCTGTGGGATAGACTTTATCTTTCACATGATCCGTGGCTGTGGGATAGACTTTATCTTTCACACGTTCGTTAGATGTGGGAACAGACTCTATCTTTCACACAGTCCGTGGCTGTGGGATAGACTCTATCTTTCACACGGTCCGTGGCTGTGGGGTAGAATTTATCTTTCATACAGTCCGTGGCTGTGGGGTAGACTTTATCTTTCACATGGTCCGTGGCTCTGGTATAGACTTTATCTTTCACACGGTAAGTGGCTGTGTGATAGACTTTTTCACACTGTCCGTGCCTGTCGGATAGACTTTATCTTTCACATGGTCCGTGGCTGTGGGATAGACTTTTTGACACGGTCCGTGCCTATGGGAGAGACTTTATCTTTCACACGGTCCGTGGCTGTCGGATAGACTTTATCTTTCACAAGGTCCGTGCCTGTGGGATAGACTTTATCTTTCAAACGGTCCGTGGCTGTGGGATAGACTTTATCTTTCACACGGTCCATGGCTGTGGGAATAGACTCTACCTTTCACACGGTCCGTGCCTGTGGGGTAGACATTATCTTTCACACGGTCCATGGCTGTGGGGTAGACTTCATCTTGCACACGGTCCGTGGCTGTGGGATAGACTTTATCTTTCACACGGTCCGTGGCTGTGGGGCAGACTTTACCTTTCACACGGTCCGTGGCTGTGGGAACAGACTGTATCATTCACACTGTCCACGGCTGTGGGGTGGACTTTATCTTTCACACGGTCCGTGCCTGTGGGATAGACTTTATCTTTCACATGATCCATGGCTGTGGGATAGACTCTATCTTTCACACGGTCGCTGGCTGTGGGAATAGACTCTATCTTTCACACGGTCCGTGCCTGTGGGATAGACTTTATCTTTCACACGGCCCGTGGCTCTGGGCAAGACTTTATCTTTCACACTGCCCGTGGCTGTGGGGTAGACTTTCTCTTTCACACGGCCCGTGCCTGTTGGGTAGACTTTATCTTTCACATGGTCCGTGGCTGTGGGGTAGACTTTATCTTTCACACGGCCCGTGGCTGTGAGGTAGACTTTCTCTTTCACATGGCCCGTGGCAGTGGATTAGACTTTATCATTTACACGGTCCGTGGCTGTGGGGTAGACTTTATCTTTCACACGGCCCGTGGCTGTGGGATAGACTTTATCTTTCACATGGTCTGTGGCTGAGGGATAGACTTTTCACAGGGTCTGTGGCTGTGGGATAGACTTTATCTTTCACACGGCCCGTGGCTGTGGGGTAGACTTTATCTTTCACACGGCCCGTGGCTGTGGGGTAGACTTTACCTTTCACACGGTCCGTGGCTGTGGGGTAGACTTTACCTTTCACACGGTCCGTGGCTGTGGGGTAGACATTATCTTTCACAAGGTCAGTGGCTGTGGGGTAGACTTTATCTTTCACACGGCCCTTGCCTGTGGCATAGACTTTATCTTTCACACGGCTCGTGCCTGTGGCATAGACTTTATCTTTCACACGGCCCGTGCCTGTGGTGTAGACTTAATCTTTTACACGGCCCGTGGCTGTGGGGTAGACTTTATGTTTCACACGGTCCGTGGCTGTGGGAATAGACTTTATCTTTCACACGGTGCGTGGCTGTGGGAATAGACTTTATCTTTCACACGGTCCGTGGCTGTGGGAATAGACTTCATCCTTCACATGGTCCGTACCTGTGGGATAGACTTTATCTTTCACACGGTCCGTGGCTGTGGGGTAGACTTTATCTTTCACACGGCCCGTGGCTGTGGGGTAGAGTTTATCTTTCACACGGCCCGTGGCTGTGGAGTAGACTTTATCTTTCACATGGTCCGTGCCTGTGGGATAGACTTTATCTTTCACACGGTCCGTGCCTGTGGGATAGACTTTATCTTTCACACGGTCCGTGGCTGTGGGATAGACTCTATCTTTCCCTCGGTCCATGCCTGTGGGATAGCCTCTATCTTTCACACGGTCTGTGGCTGTGGAAATAGACTTTATCTTTCACACAGTCCATGCCTGTGGGATAGACTCTATCTTTCACATGGTCCGTGGCTGTGGGATAGCCTCTATCTTTCACACGGTCCGTGGCCGTGTGAATAGGCTTTATCTTTCACACGGTCCGTGGCTGTGGGGTAGACTTTATCTTTCACAAGCTCCGTGGCTGTGGGATAGACTTTATCTTTCACACGGTCCGTGTCTTTGTGGTAGACTTTATCTTTCACACGGTAGGTGGCTGTGGGAGTAGACTTTATCTTTCACACGGTCCGTGGCTGTGCAAATAGACTTTATCTTTAACATGGTCTGTGGCTGTGAGATAGACTTTTTCACACGGTCCGTGCCTGTGGGATAGACTTTATCTTTCACACGGTCCGTGCCTGTGGGATAGACTTTATCTTTCACATGATCCGTGGCTGTGGGATAGACTTTATCTTTCACACGTTCGTTACATGTGGGAACAGACTCTATCTTTCACACGGTCCGTGGCTGTGGGATAGCCTCTATCTTTCACACGGTCCGTGGCTGTGGGGTAGACTTTATCTTTCACATGGTCCGTGGCTGAGGGGTAGACTTTATCTTTCACACGGTCCGTGCCTGTGGGAAAGACTCCATCTTTCACACGGTCCGTGGCTTGGGATACACTTTTTCTTTCACATGGTCCGTGGCTGTGGGAATAGACTCTATCTTTCACAAGGTCTGTGGCTGTGGGATAGACTTTATCTTTCACACGGTCCATGGCTGTGGGAATAGACTCTATCTTTCACACGGTCCGTGGCTGTGGGAAAGACTTTATCTTTCGCACGGCCCGTGGCTGTGTGGTAGACTTTATCTTTCATACAGTCCGTGGCTGTGGGGTAGACTTTATCTTTCACACGGTCCGTGCCTGTGGAGTAGACTTTATCTTTCACATGGTCCGTGGCTCTGGTATAGACTTTATCTTTCACACGGTAAGTGGCTGTGTGATAGACTTTTTCACACGGTCCGTGCCTGTGGGATAGACTTTATCTTTCACATGGTCCGTGGCTGTGGGATAGACTTTTTGACACGGTCCGTGCCTGTGGGATAGACTTTATCTTTCACACGTTCCGTGGCTGTCGGATAGACTTTATCTTTCACAAGGTCCGTGCCTGTGGGATAGACTCTATCTTTCACACGGTCCGTGGCTGTGGGATAGACTCTATCTTTCACACGGTCCGTGGCTGTGGGATAGACTCTATCTTTCACACGGTCCGTGGCTGTGGGATAGACTTTATCTTTCACACGGTCCATGGCTGTGGGAATAGACTCTACCTTTCACAAGGTCTGTGCCTGTGGGGTAGACATTATCTTTCACACGGTCCATGGCTGTGGGGTAGACTTCATCTTGCACACGGTCCGTGGCTGTGGGATAGACTTTATCTTTCACACGGTCCGTGGCTGTGGGGCCGACTTTACCTTTCACACGGTCCGTGGCTGTGGGAACAGACTGTATCATTCACACTGTCCACGGCTGTGGGGTGGACTTTATCTTTCACACGGTCCGTGCCTGTGGGATAGACTTTATCTTTCACATGATCCGTGGCTGTGGGATAGACTGTATCTTTCACACGGTCGCTGGCTGTGGGAATAGACTCTATCTTTCACACGGTCCGTGCCTGTGGGATAGACTTCATTTTTCACACGGTCCGTGGCTGTGGGGTAGACTTTATCTTTCACACGGTCCGTGGCTGTGGGATAGACTTTATCTTTCACACGGCCCGTGGCTCTGGGCAAGACTTTATCTTTCACACTGCCCGTGGCTGTCGGGTAGACTTTATCTTTCACACGGCCCGTGCCTGTTGGGTAGACTTTATCTTTCACATGGTCCGTGGCTGTGGGGTAGACTTTATCTTTCACACGGCCCGTGGCTGTGAGGTAGACTTTCTCTTTCACATGGCCCGTGGCAGTGGATTAGACTTTATCATTTACAGGGTCCATGGCTGTGGGGTAGACTTTATCTTTCACACGGCCCGTGGCTGTGAGGTAGACTTTCTCTTTCACACGGCCCGTGGCTGTGGATTAGACTTTATCATTTACACGGTCCACGGCTGTGGGGTAGACTTTATCTTTCACACGGTCCGTGTCTGTGGGATAGACTTTATCTTTCACATGGTCTGTGGCTGAGGGATAGACTTTTCACAGGGTCCGTGGCTGTGGGATAGACTTTATCTTTCACACGGCCCGTGGCTCTGGGCAAGACTTTATCTTTCACACTGCCCGTGGCTGTGGGGTAGACTTTATCTTTCACACGGCCCGTGCCTGTTGGGTAGACTTTATCTTGCACATGGTCCGTGGCTGTGGGGTAGACTTTATCTTTCACACGGCCCGTGGCTGTGAGGTAGACTTTCTCTTTCACATGGCCCGTGGCAGTGGATTAGACTTTATCATTTACACGGTCCGTGGCTGTGGGGTAGACTTTATCTTTCACACGGCCCGTGGCTGTGGGATAGACTTTATCTTTCACATGGTCTGTGGCTGAGGGATAGACTTTTCACAGGCTCTGTGGCTGTGGGATAGACTTTATCTTTCACACGGCCCGTGGCTGTGGGGTAGACTTTATCTTTCACACGGTCCGTGGCTGTGGGGTAGACTTTACCTTTCACACGGTCCGTGGCTGTGGGGTAGACTTTACCTTTCACACGGTCCGTGGCTGTGGGGTAGACATTATCTTTCACAAGGTCAGTGGCTGTGGGGTAGACTTTATCTTTCACACGGCCCTTGCCTGTGGCATAGACTTTATCTTTCACACGGCTCGTGCCTGTGGCATAGACTTTATCTTTCACACGGCCCGTGCCTGTGGTGTAGACTTAATCTTTTACACGGCCCGTGGCTGTGGGGTAGACTTTATGTTTCACACGGTCCGTGGCTGTGGGAATAGACTTTATCTTTCACACGGTGCGTGGCTGTGGGAATAGACTTTATCTTTCACACGGTCCGTGGCTGTGGGAATAGACTTCATCCTTCACATGGTCCGTACCTGTGGGATAGACTTTATCTTTCACACGGTCCGTGGCTGTGGGGTAGACTTTATCTTTCACACGGCCCGTGGCAGTGGGGTAGAGTTTATCTTTCACACGGCCCATGGCTGTGGAGTAGACTTTATCTTTCACATGGTCCGTGCCTGTGGGATAGACTTTATCTTTCACACGGTCCGTGCCTGTGGGATAGACTTTATCTTTCACACGGTCCGTGGCTGTGGGATAGACTCTATCTTTCCCTCGGTCCATGCCTGTGGGATAGCCTCTATCTTTCACACGGTCTGTGACTGTGGAAATAGACTTTATCTTTCACACAGTCCATGCCTGTGGGATAGACTCTATCTTTCACATGGTCCGTGGCTGTGGGATAGCCTCTATCTTTCACACGGTCCGTGGCCGTGTGAATAGGCTTTATCTTTCACACGGTCCGTGGCTGTGGGGTAGACTTTATCTTTCACAAGCTCCGTGGCTGTGGGATAGACTTTATCTTTCACACGGTCCGTGTCTTTGTGGTAGACTTTATCTTTCACACGGTAGGTGGCTGTGGGAGTAGACTTTATCTTTCACACGGTCCGTGGCTGTGCAAATAGACTTTATCTTTAACATGGTCCGTGGCTGTGAGATAGACTTTTTCACACGGTCCGTGCCTGTGGGATAGACTTTATCTTTCACACGGTCCGTGCCTGTGGGATAGACTTTATCTTTCACATGATCCGTGGCTGTGGGATAGACTTTATCTTTCACACGTTCGTTACATGTGGGAACAGACTCTATCTTTCACACGGTCCGTGGCTGTGGGATAGCCTCTATCTTTCACACGGTCCGTGGCTGTGGGGTAGACTTTATCTTTCACATGGTCCGTGGCTGAGGGGTAGACTTTATCTTTCACACGGTCCGTGCCTGTGGGAAAGACTCCATCTTTCACACGGTCCGTGGCTTGGGATACACTTTTTCTTTCACATGGTCCGTGGCTGTGGGAATAGACTCTATCTTTCACAAGGTCTGTGGCTGTGGGATAGACTTTATCTTTCACACGGTCCATGGCTGTGGGAATAGACTCTATCTTTCACACGGTCCGTGGCTGTGGGAAAGACTTTATCTTTCGCACGGCCCGTGGCTGTGTGGTAGACTTTATCTTTCGTACAGTCCGTGGCTGTGGGGTAGACTTTATCTTTCACACGGTCCGTGCCTGTGGAGTAGACTTTATCTTTCACATGGTCCGTGGCTCTGGTATAGACTTTATCTTTCACACGGTAAGTGGCTGTGTGATAGACTTTTCCACACGGTCCGTGCCTGTGGGATAGACTTTATCTTTCACATGGTCCGTGGCTGTGGGATAGACTTTTTGACACGGTCCGTGCCTGTGGGATAGACTTTATCTTTCACACGTTCCGTGGCTGTCGGATAGACTTTATCTTTCACAAGGTCCGTGCCTGTGGGATAGACTTTATCTTTCAAACGGTCCGTGGCTGTGGGAATAGACTCTATCTTTCACACGGTCCGTGCCTGTGGGATAGACTTTATCTTTCACACTGTCCGTGCCTGGGGGGTAGACATTATCTTTCACACGGTTCGTGGTTGTGGGGTAGACTTTATCGTTCACACGGTCCGTGGCTGTGGGGTAGACTTTATCTTTCACACGGTCCGTGCCTGTGGGATAGACTTTATCTTTCACACGGTCCGTGGCTGTGGGATAGACTCCATCTTTCACACGGTCGTTTCCTGTGGGGTAGACTCTATCTTTCACACGGTTCATGGCTGTTGGAATAGACTTTATCTTTCACACGGTCTGTGGTGTGGGATAGACTTTATCTTTCACACGGTCCGTGCCTGTGGGATAGACTTTATCTTTCACATGATCCGTGGCTGTGGGATAGACTTTATCTTTCACACGTTCGTTAGATGTGGGAACAGACTCTATCTTTCACACGGTCAGTGGCTGTGGGATAGCCTCTATCTTTCACACGGTCCGTGGCTGTGGGGTAGACTTTATCTTTCACACGGTCCGTGGCTGTGGGGTAGACTTTATCTTTCACACGGCCCGTGGCTGTGGGGTAGACTTTATCTTTCACATGGCCCGTGCCTGTAGGGTAGACTTTATCTTTCACACGGTCCGTGCCTGTGGGGTAGACATTATCTTTCACATGGTCCGTGGATGTGGGGTCGACTTTATCTTTCAGACGGTCCGTGGCTGTGGGGTAGACTTTATCTTTCAAACGGCCCGTGGCTGTGGGGTAGAGTTTATCTTTCACACGGCCCGTGGCTGTGGAGTAGACTTTATCTTTCACATGGTCCGTGGCTGAGGGGTAGACTTTATCTTTCACACGGTCCGTGCCTGTGGGAAAGACTCCATCTTTCACACGGTCCGTGGCTTGGGATACACTTTTTCTTTCACATGGTCCGTGGCTGTGGGAATAGACTCTATCTTTCACACGGTCTGTGGCTGTGGGATAGACTTTATCTTTCACACGGTCCATGGCTGTGGGAATAGACTCTATCTTTCACACGGTCCGTGGCTGTGGAAAGACTTTATCTTTCGCACGGCCCGTGGCTGTGTGGTAGACTTTATCTTTCATACAGTCCGTGGCTGTGGGGTAGACTTTATCTTTCACACGGTCCGTGCCTGTGGAGTAGACTTATCTTTCACATGGTCCGTGGCTCTGGTATAGACTTTATCTTTCACACGGTAAGTGGCTGTGTGATAGACTTTTTCACACGGTCCGTGCCTGTGGGATAGACTTTATCTTTCACATGGTCCGTGGCTGTGGGATAGACTTTTTGACACGGTCCGTGCCTGTGGGATAGACTTTATCTTTCACACGTTCCGTGGCTGTCGGATAGACTTTATCTTTCACAAGGTCCGTGCCTGTGGGATAGACTTTATCTTTCAAACGGTCCGTGGCTGTGGGAATAGACTCTATCTTTCACACGGTCCGTGCTTGTGGGATAGACTTTATCTTTCACACTGTCCGTGCCGGGGGGGTAGACATTATCTTTCACACGGTTCGTGGATGTGGGGTAGACTTTATCGTTCACACGGTCCGTGGCTGTGGGGTAGACTTTATCTTTCACACGGTCCGTGCCTGTGGGATAGACTTTATCTTTCACACGGTCCGTGGCTGTGGGATAGACTCCATCTTTCACACGGTCGTTTCCTGTGGGGTAGACTCTATCTTTCACACGGTTCATGGCTGTTGGAATAGACTTTATCTTTCACACGGTCCGTGGTGTGGGATAGACTTTATCTTTCACACGGTCCGTGCCTGTGGGATAGACTTTATCTTTCACACGGTCCGTGCCTGTGGGATAGACTTTATCTTTCACATGATCCGTGGCTGTGGGATAGACTTTATCTTTCACACGTTCGTTAGATGTGGGAACAGACTCTATCTTTCACACGGTCCGTGGCTGTGGGATAGACTCTATCTTTCACACGGTCCGTGGCTGTGGGGTAGACTTTATCTTTCATACAGTCCGTGGCTGTGGGGTAGACTTTATCTTTCACATGGTCCGTGGCTCTGGTATAGACTTTATCTTTCACACGGTAAGTGGCTGTGTGATAGACTTTTTCACACTGTCCGTGCCTGTCGGATAGACTTTATCTTTCACATGGTCCGTGGCTGTGGGATAGACTTTTTGACACGGTCCGTGCCTGTGGGATAGACTTTATCTTTCACACGGTCCGTGGCTGTCGGATAGACTTTATCTTTCACAAGGTCCGTGCCTGTGGGATAGACTTTATCTTTCAAACGGTCCGTGGCTGTGGGATAGACTTTATCTTTCACACGGTCCATGGCTGTGGGAATAGACTCTACCTTTCACACTGTCCGTGCCTGTGGGGTAGACATTATCTTTCACACGGTCCATGGCTGTGGGGTAGACTTCATCTTGCACACGGTCCGTGGCTGTGGGATAGACTTTATCTTTCACACGGTCCGTGGCTGTGGGGCAGACTTTACCTTTCACACGGTCCGTGGCTGTGGGAACAGACTGTATCATTCACACTGTCCACGGCTGTGGGGTGGACTTTATCTTTCACACGGTCCGTGCCTGTGGGATAGACTTTATCTTTCACATGATCCGTGGCTGTGGGATAGACTCTATCTTTCACACGGTCGCTGGCTGTGGGAATAGACTCTATCTTTCACACGGTCCGTGCCTGTGGGATAGACTTTATCTTTCACACGGCCCGTGGCTCTGGGCAAGACTTTATCTTTCACACTGCCCGTGGCTGTGGGGTAGACTTTCTCTTTCACACGGCCCGTGCCTGTTGGGTAGACTTTATCTTTCACATGGTCCGTGGCTGTGGGGTAGACTTTATCTTTCACACGGCCCGTGGCTGTGAGGTAGACTTTCTCTTTCACATGGCCCGTGGCAGTGGATTAGAGTTTATCATTTACACGGTCCGTGGCTGTGGGGTAGACTTTATCTTTCACACGGCCCGTGGCTGTGGGATAGACTTTATCTTTCACATGGTCTGTGGCTGAGGGATAGACTTTTCACAGGGTCCGTGGCTGTGGGATAGACTTTATCTTTCACACGGTCCGTGGCTGTGGGGTAGACTTTATCTTTCACACGGCCCGTGGCTGTGGGGTAGAGTTTATCTTTCACACGGCCCATGGCTGTGGAGTAGACTTTATCTTTCACATGGTCCGTGCCTGTGGGATAGACTTTATCTTTCACACGGTCCGTGCCTGTGGGATAGACTTTATCTTTCACACGGTCCGTGGATGTGGGATAGACTCTATCTTTCCCTCGGTCCATGACTGTGGGATAGCCTCTATCTTTCACACGGTCTGTGGCTGTGGAAATAGACTTTATCTTTCACACAGTCCATGCCTGTGGGATAGACTCTATCTTTCACATGGTCCGTGGCTGTGGGATAGCCTCTATCTTTCACACGGTCCGTGGCTGTGTGAATAGGCTTTATCTTTCACACGGTCCGTGGCTGTGGGGTAGACTTTATCTTTCACAAGCTCCGTGGCTGTGGGATAGACTTTATCTTTCACACGGTCCGTGTCTTTGTGGTAGACTTTATCTTTCACAAGGTAGGTGGCTGTGAGAGTAGACTTTATCTTTCACACGGTCCGTGGCTGTGCAAATAGACTTTATCTTTAACATGGTCCGTGGCTGTGGGATAGACTTTTTCACACGGTCCGTGCCTGTGGGATAGACTTTATCTTTCACACGGTCCGTGCCTGTGGGATAGACTTTATCTTTCACATGATCCGTGGCTGTGGGATAGACTTTATCTTTCACACGTTCGTTACATGTGGGAACAGACTCTATCTTTCACACGGTCCGTGGCTGTGGGATAGCCTCTATCTTTCACACGGTCCGTGGCTGTGGGGTAGACTTTATCTTTCACATGGTCCGTGGCTGAGGGGTAGACTTTATCTTTCACACGGTCCGTGCCTGTGGGAAAGACTCCATCTTTCACACGGTCCGTGGCTTGGGATACACTTTTTCTTTCACATGGGCCGTGGCTGTGGGAATAGACTCTATCTTTCACAAGGTCTGTGGCTGTGGGATAGACTTTATCTTTCACACGGTCCATGGCTGTGGGAATAGACTCTATCTTTCACACGGTCCGTGGCTGTGGGAAAGACTTTATCTTTCGCACGGCCCGTGGCTGTGTGGTAGACTTTATCTTTCATACAGTCCGTGGCTGTGGGGTAGACTTTATCTTTCACACGGTCCGTGCCTGTGGAGTAGACTTTATCTTTCACATGGTCCGTGGCTCTGGTATAGACTTTATCTTTCACACGGTAAGTGGCTGTGTGATAGACTTTTTCACACGGTCCGTGCCTGTGGGATAGACTTTATCTTTCACATGGTCCGTGGCTGTGGGATAGACTTTTTGACACGGTCCGTGCCTGTGGGATAGACTTTATCATTCACACGTTCCGTGGCTGTCGGATAGACTTTATCTTTCACAAGGTCCGTGCCTGTGGGATAGACTCTATCTTTCACACGGTCCGTGCCTGTCGGATAGACTTTATCTTTCACACGGTCCGTGGTGTGGGATAGACTTTATCATTCACACGGTCCGTGCCTGTGGGATAGAATTTATCTTTCACACGGTCCGTGCCTGTGGGATAGACTTTATCTTTCACATGATCCGTGGCTGTGGGATAGACTTTATCTTTCACACGTTCGTTAGATGTGGGAACAGACTCTATCTTTCACACGGTCCGTGGCTGTGGGATAGACTCTATCTTTCACACGGTCCGTGGCTGTGGGGTAGACTTTATCTTTCATACAGTCCGTGGCTGTGGGGTAGACTTTATCTTTCACACGGTCCGTGCCTGTGGGGTAGACTTTATTTTCACATGGTCCGTGGCTCTGGTATAGACTTTATCTTTCACACGGTAAGTGGCTGTGTGATAGACTTTTTCACACCGTCCGTGCCTGTCGGATAGACTTTATCTTTCACTAGGTCCGTGGCTGTGGGATAGACTTTTTGACACGGTCCGTGCCTGTGGGATAGACTTTATATTTCACACGGTCCGTGGCTGTCGGTAAAACTTTATCTTTCACAAGGTCCGTGCCTGTGGGATAGACTTTATCTTTCAAACGGTCCGTGGCTGTGGGATAGACTTTATGTTTCACACGGTCCATGGCTGTGGGAATAGACTCTATCTTTCACACGGTCCGTGCCTGTGGGGTAGACATTATCTTTCACACGGTCCGTGGCTGTGGGGTAGACTTCATCTTGCACACGGTCCGTGGCTGTGGGATAGACTTTATCTTTCACACGGTCCGTGGCTGTGGGAACACACTGTACCATTCACACTGTCCACGGCTGTGGGGTGAACTTTATCTTTCACACGGTCCGTGCCTGTGGGATAGACTTTATCTTTCACATGGTCTGTGGCTGAGGGATAGACTTTTTCACTCGGTCCGTGGCTGTGGGATAGACTTTATCTTTCACACGGTCCGTTCCTGTGGGATAGACTTTATCTTTCACACGGTCCGTGCCTGTGGGATAGACTTTATCTTTCACATGATCCGTGGCTGTGGGATAGACTCTATCTTTCACACGGTCGCTGCCTGTGGGAATAGACTCTATCTTTCACACGGTCCGTGCCTGTGGGATAGACTTTATTTTTCACACGGTCCGTGGCTGTGGGGTAGACTTTATCTTTCACACGGTCCGTGGCTGTGGGATAGACTTTATCTTTCACACGGTCCGTGGCTGTGGGATAGACTTTATCTTTCACACGGTCCGTGCCTGTGGGATAGACTTTATCTTTCACATGATCCGTGGCTGTGGGATAGACTTTATCTTTCACACGTTCGTTAGATGTTGGAACAGACTCTATCTTTCACACGGTCCGTGGCTGTGGGATAGCCTCTATCTTTCACACGGTCCGTGTCTGTGGGTTAGACTTTATCTTTCACACGGTCCGTGGCTGTGGGGTAGACTTTATCTTTCACACGGCCCGGGGCTGTGGGGTAGACTTTATCTTTCACATGGCCCGTGCTGTGGGGTAGACTTTATCTTTCACACGGTCCGTGCCTGTGGGGTAGACATTATCTTTCACATGGTCCGTGGATGTGGGGTAGACTTTATCTTTCACACGGTCCGTGGCTGTGGGGTAGACTTTATCTTTCACACGGCCCGTGGCTGTGGGGTAGAGTTTATCTTTCACACGGCCCGTGGCTGTGGAGTAGACTTTATCTTTCACATGGTCCGTGTCTGTGGGGTAGACTTTATCTTTCACACGGTCCGTGCCTGTGGGAAAGACTCCATCTTTCACACGGTCCGTGGCTGTGGGATAGACTTTTTCTTTCATATGGTCCGTGGCTGTGGGAATAGACTCTATCTTTCACACGGTCCGTGGCTGTGGGGTAGACATTATATTTCACACGGTCCGTGGCTGTGGGGTGGACTTCATCTTGCACACGTTCCTTGGCTGTAGGATAGACTTTATCTTTCACACGGTCCGTGGCTGTGGGGCAGACTTTATCTTTCACACGGTCCGTGGCTGTGGGAACAGACTGTATCACTCCACTGTCCACGGCTGTGGGGTGGACTTTATCTTTCACACGGTCCGTGCCTGTGGGATAGACTTTATCTTTCACATGGTCTGTGGCTGAGGGATAGACTTTTTCACACGGTCTGTGGCTGTGGGATAGACTTTATCTTTCACACGGTCCGTTCCTGTGGGATAGACTTTATCTTTCACACGGTGCGTGCCTGTGGGATAGACTTTATCTTTTACATGATCCGTGGCTGTGGGATAGACTCTATCTTTCACACGGTCGCTGGCTGTGGGAATAGACTCTATCTTTCACACGGTCCGTGCCTGTGGGATAGACTTTATTTTTCACACGGTCCGTGGCTGTGGGGTAGACTTTATCTTTCACACGGCCCGTGCCTGTGGGGTAGACTTAATCTTTCACACGGCCCGTGGCTGTGGTGTAGACTTTATGTTTCACACGGTCCGTGGCTTTGAGAATAGACTTTATCTTTCACACGGTCCGTGGATGTGGGAATAGACTTTATCTTTCACACGGTCCGTGCCTGTGGGATAGACTTTATCTTTCACACGGTCCGTGGCTGTGGGATAGACTCTATCTTTCCCTCGGTCCATGCCTGTGGGATAGCCTCTATCTTTCACACGGTCTGTGGCTGTGGGAATAGACTTTATCTTTCACACAGTCCATGCCTGTGGGATAGACTCTATCTTTCACATGGTCCGTGGCTGTGGGATAGCCTCTATCTTTCACACGGTCCGTGGCTGTGCAAAGAGACTTTATCTTTCACATGGTCCGTGGCTGTGGGATAGACTTTTTCACACGGTCCGTGGCTGTGGGATAGACTTTATCTTTCACACGGTCCGTGCGTGTGCGATAGACTTTATCTTTCACATGATCCGTGGCTGTGGGATAGACTTTATCTTTCACACGTTCGTTAGATGTGGGAACAGACTCTATCTTTCACACGGTCCGTGGCTGTGGGATAGCCTCTATCTTTCACACGGTCCGTGGCTGTGGGGTAGACTTTATCTTTCACACGGTCCGTGGCTGTGGGGTAGACTTTATCTTTCACACGGCCCGTGGCTGTGGGGTAGACTTTATCTTTCACATGGCCCGTGCCTGTGGGGTAGACTTTATCTTTCACACGGTCCGTGCCTGTGGGGTAGACATTATCTTTCACATGGTCCGTGGATGTGGGGTCGACTTTATCTTTCACACGGTCCGTGGCTGTGGGGTAGACTTTATCTTTCACACGGCCCGTGGCTGTGGGGTAGAGTTTATCTTTCACACGGCCCGTGGCTGTGGAGTAGACTTTATCTTTCACATGGTCCGTGGCTGAGGGTTAGACTTTATCTTTCACACGGTCCGTGCCTGTGGGAAAACCTCCTTCTTTCACACGGTCTGTGGCTTGGGATACACTTTTTCTTTCACATGGTCCGTGGCTGTGGGAATAGACTCTATCTTTCACACGGTCTGTGGCTGTGGGATAGACTTTATCTTTCACACGGTCCATGGCTGTGGGAATAGACTCTATCTTTCACACGGTCCGTGGCTGTGGGAAAGACTTTATCTTTCGCACGGCCCGTGGCTGTGTGGTAGACTTTATCTTTCATACAGTCCGTGGCTGTGGGGTAGACTTTATCTTTCACACGGTCCGTGTCTGTGGAGTAGACTTTATCTTTCACATGGTCCGTGGCTCTGGTATAGACTTTATCTTTCACACGGTAAGTGGCTGTGTGATAGACTTTTTCACACGGTCCGTGCCTGTGGGATAGACTTTATCTTTCACATGGTCCGTGGCTGTGGGATAGACTTTTTGACACGGTCCGTGCCTGTGGGATAGACTTTATCTTTCACACGTTCCGTGGCTGTCGGATAGACTTTATCTTTCACAAGGTCCGTGCCTGTGGGATAGACTTTATCTTTCACACTGTCCGTGCCGGGGGGGTAGACATTATCTTTCACACGGTCCGTGGATGTGGGGTAGACTTTATCGTTCACACGGTCCGTGGCTGTGGGGTAGACTATATCTTTCACACGGTCCGTGCCTGTGGGATAGACTTTATCTTTCACACGGTCCGTGGCTGTGGGATAGACTCTATCTTTCACACGGTCGTTTCCTGTGGGGTAGACTCTATCTTTCACACGGTTCATGGCTGTTGGAATAGACTTTATCTTTCACACGGTCCGTGGTGTGGGATAGACTTTATCTTTCACACGGTCTGTGCCTGTGGGATAGACTTTATCTTTCACACGGTCTGTGCCTGTGGGATAGACTTTATCTTTCACATGATCCGTGGCTGTGGGATAGACTTTATCTTTCACACGTTCGTTAGATGTGGGAATAGACTCTATCTTTCACACGGTCCGTGGCTGTGGGATAGACTCTATCTTTCACACGGTCCGTGGCTCTGGTATAGACTTTATCTTTCACACGGTAAGTGGCTGTGTGATAGACTTTTTCACACGGTCCGTGCCTGTGGGATAGACTTTATCTTTCACACGTTCCGTGGCTGTCGGATAGACTTTATCTTTCACAAGGTCCGTGCCTGTGGGATAGACTTTATGTTTCACACGGTCCATGGCTGTGGGAATAGACTCTATCTTTCACACGGTCCGTGGCTGTGGGAAAGACTTTATCTTTCACACGGTCCATGGCTGTGGGAATAGACTCTATCTTTCACACGGTCCGTGGCTGTGGGAAAGACTTTATCTTTCGCACGGCCCGTGGCTGTGTGGTAGACTTTATCTTTCATACAGTCCGTGGCTGTGGGTAGACATTATCTTTCACACGGTCCGTGCCTTTGGAATAGACTTTATCTTTCACATGGTCCGTGGCTCTGGTATAGACTTTATCTTTCACACGGTAAGTGGCTGTGTGATAGACTTTTTCACACGGTCCGTGCCTGTGGGATAGACTTTATCTTTCACATGGTCCATGGCTGTGGGATAGACTTTTTGACACGGTCCGTGCCTGTAGGATAGACTTTATCTTTCACACGTTCCGTGGCTGTCGGATAGACTTTATCTTTCACAAGGTCCGTGCCTGTGGGACAGACTTTATCTTTCAAACGGTCCGTGGCTGTGGGATAGACTTTATCTTTCACAAGGTCCGTGCCTGTGGGGTAGACATTATCTTTCACACGGTCCGTGGATGTGGGGTAGACTTTATCTTTCAAACGGTCCGTGTCTGTGGGAATAGACTCTATCTTTCACACGGTCCGTGCCTGTGGGATAGACTTTATGTTTCACACGGTCCGTGCCTGTGGGGTAGACATTATCTTTCACACGGTTCGTGGATGTGGGGTAGACTTTATCGTTTACACGGTCCGTGCCTGTCGGATAGACTTTATCTTTCACACGGTCCGTGGTGTGGGATAGACTTTATCATTCACACGGTCCGTGCCTGTGGGATAGAATTTATCTTTCACACGGTCCGTGCCTGTGGGATAGACTTTATCTTTCACATGATCCGTGGCTGTGGGATAGACTTTATCTTTCACACGTTCGTTAGATGTGGGAACAGACTCTATCTTTCACACGGTCCGTGGCTGTGGATAGACTCTATCTTTCACACGGTCCGTGGCTGAGGGGTAGACTTTATGTTTCATACAGTCCGTGGCTGTGGGGTAGACTTTATCTTTCACACGGTCCGTGCCTGTGGGGTAGACTTTATTTTCACATGGTCCGTGGCTCTGGTATAGACTTTATCTTTCACACGGTAAGTGGCTGTGTGATAGACTTTTTCACACGGTCCGTGCCTGTCGGATAGACTTTATCTTTCACTAGGTCCGTGGCTGTGGGATAGACTTTTTGACACGGTCCGTGCCTGTGGGATAGACTTTATATTTCACACGGTCCGTGGCTGTCGGTAAAACTTTATCTTTCACAAGGTCCGTGCCTGTGGGATAGACTTTATCTTTCAAACGGTCCGTGGCTGTGGGATAGACTTTATGTTTCACACGGTCCATGGATGTGGGAATAGACTCTATCTTTCACACGGTCCGTGCCTGTGGGGTAGACATTATCTTTCACACGGTCCGTGGCTGTGGGGTAGACTTCATCTTGCACACGGTCCGTGGCTGTGGGATAGACTTTATCTTTCACACGGTCCGTGGCTGTGGGAACACACTGTATCATTCACACTGTCCACGGCTGTGGGGTGAACTTTATCTTTCACACGGTCCGTGCCTCTGGGATAGACTTTATCTTTCACATGGTCTGTGGCTGAGGGATAGACTTTTTCACTCGGTCCGTGGCTGTGGGATAGACTTTATCTTTCACACGGTCCGTTCCTGTGGGATAGACTTTATCTTTCACACGGTCCGTGCCTGTGGGATAGACTTTATCTTTCACATGATCCGTGGCTGTGGGATAGACTCTATCTTTCACACGGTCGCTGGCTGTGGGAATAGACTCTATCTTTCACACGGTCCGTGCCTGTGGGATAGACTTTATTTTTCACATGGTCCGTGGCTGTGGGATAGACTTTATCTTTCACACGGTCCGTGGCTGTGGGATAGACTTTATCTTTCACACGGTCCGTGGCTGTGGGATAGACTTTATCTTTCACACGGTCCGTTCCTGTGGGATAGACTTTATCTTTCACATGATCCGTGGCTGTGGGATAGACTTTATCTTTCACACGTTCGTTAGATGTTGGAACAGACTCTATCTTTCACACGGTCCGTGACTGTGGGATAGCCTCTATCTTTCACACGGTCCGTGTCTGTGGGTTAGACTTTATCTTTCACATGGTCCGTGGCTGTGGGGTAGACTTTATCTTTCACACGGCCCGGGGCTGTGGGGTAGACTTTATCTTTCACATGGCCCGTGCCTGTGGGGTAGACTTTATCTTTCACACGGTCCGTGCCTGTGGGGTAGACATTATCTTTCACATGGTCCATGGATGTGGGGTAGACTTTATCTTTCACACGGTCCGTGGCTGTGGGGTAGACTTTATCTTTCACACGGCCCGTGGCTGTGGGGTAGAGTTTATCTTTCACACGGCCCGTGGCTGTGGAGTAGACTTTATCTTTCACATGGTCCGTGTCTGTGGGGTAGACTTTATCTTTCACACGGTCCGTGCCTGTGGGAAAGACTCCATCTTTCACACGGTCCGTGGCTGTGGGATAGACTTTTTCTTTCATATGGTCCGTGGCTGTGGGAATAGACTCTATCTTTCACACGGTCCGTGGCTGTGGGGTAGACTTTATCTTTCATACAGTCCGTGGCTGTGGGTAGACATTATCTTTCACACGGTCCGTGCCTTTGGAATAGACTTTATCTTTCACATGGTCCGTGGCTCTGGTATAGACTTTATCTTTCACACGGTAAGTGGCTGTGTGATAGACTTTTTCACACGGTCCGTGCCTGTGGGATAGACTTTATCTTTCACATGGTCCATGGCTGTGGGATAGACTTTTTGACACGGTCCGTGCCTGTAGGATAGACTTTATCTTTCACACTTTCCGTGGCTGTCGGATAGACTTTATCTTTCACAAGGTCCGTGCCTGTGGGACAGACTTTATCTTTCAAACGGTCCGTGGCTGTGGGATAGACTTTATCTTTCACAAGGTCCGTGCCTGTGGGGTAGACATTATCTTTCACACGGTCCGTGGATGTGGGGTAGACTTTATCTTTCAAACGGTCCGTGTCTGTGGGAATAGACTCTATCTTTCACACGGTCCGTGCCTGTGGGATAGACTTTATGTTACACACGGTCCGTGCCTGTGGGGTAGACATTATCTTTCACACGGTTCGTGGATGTGGGGTAGACTTTATCGTTCACACGGTCCGTGCCTGTCGGATAGACTTTATCTTTCACACGGTCCGTGGTGTGGGATAGACTTTATCATTCACACGGTCCGTGCCTGTGGGATAGAATTTATCTTTCACACGGTCCGTGCCTCTGGGATAGACTTTATCTTTCACATGATCCGTGGCTGTGGGATAGACTTTATCTTTCACACGTTCGTTAGATGTGGGAACAGACTCTATCTTTCACACGGTCCGTGGCTGTGGGATAGACTCTATCTTTCACACGGTCCGTGGCTGTGGGGTAGACTTTATCTTTCATACAGTCCGTGGCTGTGGGGTAGACTTTATCTTTCACACGGTCCGTGCCTGTGGGGTAGACTTTATTTTCACATGGTCCGTGGCTCTGGTATAGACTTTATCTTTCACACGGTAAGTGGCTGTGTGATAGACTTTTTCACACGGTCCGTGCCTGTCGGATAGACTTTATCTTTCACTAGGTCCGTGGCTGTGGGATAGACTTTTTGACACGGTCCGTGCCTGTGGGATAGACTTTATATTTCACACGGTCCGTGGCTGTCGGTAAAACTTTATCTTTCACAAGGTCCGTGCCTGTGGGATAGACTTTATCTTTCAAACGGTCCGTGGCTGTGGGATAGACTTTATGTTTCACACGGTCCATGGCTGTGGGAATAGACTCTATCTTTCACACGGTCCGTGCCTGTGGGGTAGACATTATCTTTCACACGGTCCGTGGCTGTGGGGTAGACTTCATCTTGCACACGGTCCGTGGCTGTGGGATAGACTTTATCTTTCACACGGTCCGTGGCTGTGGGAACACACTGTATCATTCACACTGTCCACGGCTGTGGGGTGAACTTTATCTTTCACACGGTCCGTGCCTGTGGGATAGACTTTATCTTTCACATGGTCTGTGGCTGAGGGATAGACTTTTTCACTCGGTCCGTGGCTGTGGGATAGACTTTATCTTTCACACGGTCCGTTCCTGTGGGATAGACTTTATCTTTCACACGGTCCGTGCCTGTGGGATAGACTTTATCTTTCACATGATCCGTGGCTGTGGGATAGACTCTATCTTTCACACGGTCGCTGGCTGTGGGAACAGACTCTATCTTTCACACGGTCCGTGCCTGTGGGATAGACTTTATTTTTCACACGGTCCGTGGCTGTGGGGTAGACTTTATCTTTCACACGGTCCGTGGCTGTGGGATAGACTTTATCTTTCACACGGTCCGTGGCTGTGGGATAGACTTTATCTTTCACACGGTCCGTGCCTGTGGGATAGACTTTATCTTTCACATGATCCGTGGCTGTGGGATAGACTTTATCTTTCACACGTTCGTTAGATGTTGGAACAGACTCTATCTTTCACACGGTCCGTGGCTGTGGGATAGCCTCTATCTTTCACACGGTCCGTGGCTGTGGGTTAGACTTTATCTTTCACACGGTCCGTGGCTGTGGGGTAGACTTTATCTTTCACACGGCCCGGGGCTGTGGGGTAGACTTTATCTTTCACATGGCCCGTGCTGTGGGGTAGACTTTATCTTTCACACGGTCCGTGCCTGTGGGGTAGACATTATCTTTCACATGGTCCGTGGATGTGGGGTAGACTTTATCTTTCACACGGTCCGTGGCTGTGGGGTAGACTTTATCTTTCACACGGCCCGTGGCTGTGGGGTAGAGTTTATCTTTCACACGGCCCGTGGCTGTGGAGTAGACTTTATCTTTCACATGGTCCGTGTCTGTGGGGTAGACTTTATCTTTCACACGGTCCGTGCCTGTGGGAAAGACTCCATCTTTCACACGGTCCGTGGCTGTGGGATAGACTTTTTCTTTCATATGGTCCGTGGCTGTGGGAATAGACTCTATCTTTCACACGGTCCGTGGCTGTGGGGTAGACATTATATTTCACACGGTCCGTGGCTGTGGGGTGGACTTCATCTTGCACACGTTCCTTGGCTGTAGGATAGACTTTATCTTTCACACGGTCCGTGGCTGTGGGGCAGACTTTATCTTTCACACGGTCCGTGGCTGTGGGAACAGACTGTATCACTCCACTGTCCACGGCTGTGGGGTGGACTTTATCTTTCACACGGTCCGTGCCTGTGGGATAGACTTTATCTTTCACATGGTCTGTGGCTGAGGGATAGACTTTTTCACACGGTCTGTGGCTGTGGGATAGACTTTATCTTTCACACGGTCCGTGCCTGTGGGATAGACTTTATCTTTCACACGGTGCGTGCCTGTGGGATAGACTTTATCTTTTACATGATCCGTGGCTGTGGGATAGACTCTATCTTTCACACGGTCGCTGGCTGTGGGAATAGACTCTATCTTTCACACGGTCCGTGCCTGTGGGATAGACTTTATTTTTCACACGGTCCGTGGCTGTGGGGTAGACTTTATCTTTCACACGGCCCGTGCCTGTGGGGTAGACTTAATCTTTCACACGGCCCGTGGCTGTGGTGTAGACTTTATGTTTCACACGGTCCGTGGCTTTGAGAATAGACTTTATCTTTCACACGGTCCGTGGATGTGGGAATAGACTTTATCTTTCACACGGTCCGTGCCTGTGGGATAGACTTTATCTTTCACACGGTCCGTGGCTGTGGGATAGACTCTATCTTTCCCTCGGTCCATGCCTGTGGGATAGCCTCTATCTTTCACACGGTCTGTGGCTGTGGGAATAGACTTTATCTTTCACACAGTCCATGCCTGTGGGATAGACTCTATCTTTCACATGGTCCGTGGCTGTGGGATAGCCTCTATCTTTCACACGGTCCGTGGCTGTGCAAAGAGACTTTATCTTTCACATGGTCCGTGGCTGTGGGATAGACTTTTTCACACGGTCCGTGGCTGTGGGATAGACTTTATCTTTCACACGGTCCGTGCGTGTGCGATAGACTTTATCTTTCACATGATCCGTGGCTGTGGGATAGACTTTATCTTTCACACGTTCGTTAGATGTGGGAACAGACTCTATCTTTCACACGGTCCGTGGCTGTGGGATAGCCTCTATCTTTCACACGGTCCGTGGCTGTGGGGTAGACTTTATCTTTCACACGGTCCGTGGCTGTGGGGTAGACTTTATCTTTCACACGGCCCGTGGCTGTGGGGTAGACTTTATCTTTCACATGGCCCGTGCCTGTGGGGTAGACTTTATCTTTCACACGGTCCGTGCCTGTGGGGTAGACATTATCTTTCACATGGTCCGTGGATGTGGGGTCGACTTTATCTTTCACACGGTCCGTGGCTGTGGGGTAGACTTTATCTTTCACACGGCCCGTGGCTGTGGGGTAGAGTTTATCTTTCACACGGCCCGTGGCTGTGGAGTAGACTTTATCTTTCACATGGTCCGTGGCTGAGGGTTAGACTTTATCTTTCACACGGTCCGTGCCTGTGGGAAAACCTCCTTCTTTCACACGGTCTGTGGCTTGGGATACACTTTTTCTTTCACATGGTCCGTGGCTGTGGGAATAGACTCTATCTTTCACACGGTCTGTGGCTGTGGGATAGACTTTATCTTTCACACGGTCCATGGCTGTGGGAATAGACTCTATCTTTCACACGGTCCGTGGCTGTGGGAAAGACTTTATCTTTCGCACGGCCCGTGGCTGTGTGGTAGACTTTATCTTTCATACAGTCCGTGGCTGTGGGGTAGACTTTATCTTTCACACGGTCCGTGTCTGTGGAGTAGACTTTATCTTTCACATGGTCCGTGGCTCTGGTATAGACTTTATCTTTCACACGGTAAGTGGCTGTGTGATAGACTTTTTCACACGGTCCGTGCCTGTGGGATAGACTTTATCTTTCACATGGTCCGTGGCTGTGGGATAGACTTTTTGACACGGTCCGTGCCTGTGGGATAGACTTTATCTTTCACACGTTCCGTGGCTGTCGGATAGACTTTATCTTTCACAAGGTCCGTGCCTGTGGGATAGACTTTATCTTTCACACTGTCCGTGCCGGGGGGGTAGACATTATCTTTCACACGGTCCGTGGATGTGGGGTAGACTTTATCGTTCACACGGTCCGTGGCTGTGGGGTAGACTATATCTTTCACACGGTCCGTGCCTGTGGGATAGACTTTATCTTTCACACGGTCCGTGGCTGTGGGATAGACTCTATCTTTCACACGGTCGTTTCCTGTGGGGTAGACTCTATCTTTCACACGGTTCATGGCTGTTGGAATAGACTTTATCTTTCACACGGTCCGTGGTGTGGGATAGACTTTATCTTTCACACGGTCTGTGCCTGTGGGATAGACTTTATCTTTCACACGGTCTGTGCCTGTGGGATAGACTTTATCTTTCACATGATCCGTGGCTGTGGGATAGACTTTATCTTTCACACGTTCGTTAGATGTGGGAACAGACTCTATCTTTCACACGGTCCGTGGCTGTGGGATAGACTCTATCTTTCACATGGTCCGTGGCTCTGGTATAGACTTTATCTTTCACACGGTAAGTGGCTGTGTGATAGACTTTTTCACACGGTCCGTGCCTGTGGGATAGACTTTATCTTTCACACGTTCCGTGGCTGTCGGATAGACTTTATCTTTCACAAGGTCCGTGCCTGTGGGATAGACTTTATCTTTCACACGGTCCATGGCTGTGGGAATAGACTCTATCTTTCACACGGTCCGTGGCTGTGGGAAAGACTTTATCTTTCACACGGTCCATGGCTGTGGGAATAGACTCTATCTTTCACACGGTCCGTGGCTGTGGGAAAGACTTTATCTTTCGCACGGCCCGTGGCTGTGTGGTAGACTTTATCTTTCATACAGTCCGTGGCTGTGGGTAGACATTATCTTTCACACGGTCCGTGCCTTTGGAATAGACTTTATCTTTCACATGGTCCGTGGCTCTGGTATAGACTTTATCTTTCACACGGTAAGTGGCTGTGTGATAGACTTTTTCACACGGTCCGTGCCTGTGGGATAGACTTTATCTTTCACATGGTCCATGGCTGTGGGATAGACTTTTTGACACGGTCCGTGCCTGTAGGATAGACTTTATCTTTCACACGTTCCGTGGCTGTCGGATAGACTTTATCTTTCACAAGGTCCGTGCCTGTGGGACAGACTTTATCTTTCAAACGGTCCGTGGCTGTGGGATAGACTTTATCTTTCACAAGGTCCGTGCCTGTGGGGTAGACATTATCTTTCACACGGTCCGTGGATGTGGGGTAGACTTTATCTTTCAAACGGTCCGTGTCTGTGGGAATAGACTCTATCTTTCACACGGTCCGTGCCTGTGGGATAGACTTTATGTTTCACACGGTCCGTGCCTGTGGGGTAGACATTATCTTTCACACGGTTCGTGGATGTGGGGTAGACTTTATCGTTTACACGGTCCGTGCCTGTCGGATAGACTTTATCTTTCACACGGTCCGTGGTGTGGGATAGACTTTATCATTCACACGGTCCGTGCCTGTGGGATAGAATTTATCTTTCACACGGTCCGTGCCTGTGGGATAGACTTTATCTTTCACATGATCCGTGGCTGTGGGATAGACTTTATCTTTCACACGTTCGTTAGATGTGGGAACAGACTCTATCTTTCACACGGTCCGTGGCTGTGGATAGACTCTATCTTTCACACGGTCCGTGGCTGAGGGGTAGACTTTATGTTTCATACAGTCCGTGGCTGTGGGGTAGACTTTATCTTTCACACGGTCCGTGCCTGTGGGGTAGACTTTATTTTCACATGGTCCGTGGCTCTGGTATAGACTTTATCTTTCACACGGTAAGTGGCTGTGTGATAGACTTTTTCACACGGTCCGTGCCTGTCGGATAGACTTTATCTTTCACTAGGTCCGTGGCTGTGGGATAGACTTTTTGACACGGTCCGTGCCTGTGGGATAGACTTTATATTTCACACGGTCCGTGGCTGTCGGTAAAACTTTATCTTTCACAAGGTCCGTGCCTGTGGGATAGACTTTATCTTTCAAACGGTCCGTGGCTGTGGGATAGACTTTATGTTTCACACGGTCCATGGATGTGGGAATAGACTCTATCTTTCACACGGTCCGTGCCTGTGGGGTAGACATTATCTTTCACACGGTCCGTGGCTGTGGGGTAGACTTCATCTTGCACACGGTCCGTGGCTGTGGGATAGACTTTATCTTTCACACGGTCCGTGGCTGTGGGAACACACTGTATCATTCACACTGTCCACGGCTGTGGGGTGAACTTTATCTTTCACACGGTCCGTGCCTCTGGGATAGACTTTATCTTTCACATGGTCTGTGGCTGAGGGATAGACTTTTTCACTCGGTCCGTGGCTGTGGGATAGACTTTATCTTTCACACGGTCCGTTCCTGTGGGATAGACTTTATCTTTCACACGGTCCGTGCCTGTGGGATAGACTTTATCTTTCACATGATCCGTGGCTGTGGGATAGACTCTATCTTTCACACGGTCGCTGGCTGTGGGAATAGACTCTATCTTTCACACGGTCCGTGCCTGTGGGATAGACTTTATTTTTCACATGGTCCGTGGCTGTGGGATAGACTTTATCTTTCACACGGTCCGTGGCTGTGGGATAGACTTTATCTTTCACACGGTCCGTGGCTGTGGGATAGACTTTATCTTTCACACGGTCCGTTCCTGTGGGATAGACTTTATCTTTCACATGATCCGTGGCTGTGGGATAGACTTTATCTTTCACACGTTCGTTAGATGTTGGAACAGACTCTATCTTTCACACGGTCCGTGACTGTGGGATAGCCTCTATCTTTCACACGGTCCGTGTCTGTGGGTTAGACTTTATCTTTCACATGGTCCGTGGCTGTGGGGTAGACTTTATCTTTCACACGGCCCGGGGCTGTGGGGTAGACTTTATCTTTCACATGGCCCGTGCCTGTGGGGTAGACTTTATCTTTCACACGGTCCGTGCCTGTGGGGTAGACATTATCTTTCACATGGTCCATGGATGTGGGGTAGACTTTATCTTTCACACGGTCCGTGGCTGTGGGGTAGACTTTATCTTTCACACGGCCCGTGGCTGTGGGGTAGAGTTTATCTTTCACACGGCCCGTGGCTGTGGAGTAGACTTTATCTTTCACATGGTCCGTGTCTGTGGGGTAGACTTTATCTTTCACACGGTCCGTGCCTGTGGGAAAGACTCCATCTTTCACACGGTCCGTGGCTGTGGGATAGACTTTTTCTTTCATATGGTCCGTGGCTGTGGGAATAGACTCTATCTTTCACACGGTCCGTGGCTGTGGGGTAGACTTTATCTTTCATACAGTCCGTGGCTGTGGGTAGACATTATCTTTCACACGGTCCGTGCCTTTGGAATAGACTTTATCTTTCACATGGTCCGTGGCTCTGGTATAGACTTTATCTTTCACACGGTAAGTGGCTGTGTGATAGACTTTTTCACACGGTCCGTGCCTGTGGGATAGACTTTATCTTTCACATGGTCCATGGCTGTGGGATAGACTTTTTGACACGGTCCGTGCCTGTAGGATAGACTTTATCTTTCACACTTTCCGTGGCTGTCGGATAGACTTTATCTTTCACAAGGTCCGTGCCTGTGGGACAGACTTTATCTTTCAAACGGTCCGTGGCTGTGGGATAGACTTTATCTTTCACAAGGTCCGTGCCTGTGGGGTAGACATTATCTTTCACACGGTCCGTGGATGTGGGGTAGACTTTATCTTTCAAACGGTCCGTGTCTGTGGGAATAGACTCTATCTTTCACACGGTCCGTGCCTGTGGGATAGACTTTATGTTACACACGGTCCGTGCCTGTGGGGTAGACATTATCTTTCACACGGTTCGTGGATGTGGGGTAGACTTTATCGTTCACACGGTCCGTGCCTGTCGGATAGACTTTATCTTTCACACGGTCCGTGGTGTGGGATAGACTTTATCATTCACACGGTCCGTGCCTGTGGGATAGAATTTATCTTTCACACGGTCCGTGCCTCTGGGATAGACTTTATCTTTCACATGATCCGTGGCTGTGGGATAGACTTTATCTTTCACACGTTCGTTAGATGTGGGAACAGACTCTATCTTTCACACGGTCCGTGGCTGTGGGATAGACTCTATCTTTCACACGGTCCGTGGCTGTGGGGTAGACTTTATCTTTCACACGGTCCGTGGCTGTGGGGTAGACTTTATCTTTCACACGGTCCGTGCCTGTGGGGTAGACTTTATTTTCACATGGTCCGTGGCTCTGGTATAGACTTTATCTTTCACACGGTAAGTGGCTGTGTGATAGACTTTTTCACACGGTCCGTGCCTGTCGGATAGACTTTATCTTTCACTAGGTCCGTGGCTGTGGGATAGACTTTTTGACACGGTCCGTGCCTGTGGGATAGACTCTATCTTTCACACGGTCCGTGGCTGTCGGTAAAACTTTATCTTTCACAAGGTCCGTGCCTGTGGGATAGACTTTATCTTTCAAACGGTCCGTGGCTGTGGGATAGACTTTATGTTTCACACGGTCCATGGCTGTGGGAATAGACTCTATCTTTCACACGGTCCGTGCCTGTGGGGTAGACATTATCTTTCACACGGTCCGTGGCTGTGGGGTAGACTTCATCTTGCACACGGTCCGTGGCTGTGGGATAGACTTTATCTTTCACACGGTCCGTGGCTGTGGGAACACACTGTATCATTCACACTGTCCACGGCTGTGGGGTGAACTTTATCTTTCACACGGTCCGTGCCTGTGGGATAGACTTTATCTTTCACATGGTCTGTGGCTGAGGGATAGACTTTTTCACTCGGTCCGTGGCTGTGGGATAGACTTTATCTTTCACACGGTCCGTTCCTGTGGGATAGACTTTATCTTTCACACGGTCCGTGCCTGTGGGATAGACTTTATCTTTCACATGATCCGTGGCTGTGGGATAGACTCTATCTTTCACACGGTCGCTGGCTGTGGGAATAGACTCTATCTTTCACACGGTCCGTGCCTGTGGGATAGACTTTATTTTTCACACGGTCCGTACCTGTGGGATAGACTTTATCTTTCACACGGTCCGTGGCTGTGGGATAGACTTTATCTTTCACACGGTCCGTGGCTGTGGGATAGACTTTATCTTTCACACGGTCCGTGCCTGTGGGATAGACTTTATCTTTCACATGATCCGTGGCTGTGGGATAGACTTTATCTTTCACACGTTCGTTAGATGTTGGAACAGACTCTATCTTTCACACGGTCCGTGGCTGTGGGATAGCCTCTATCTTTCACACGGTCCGTGGCTGTGGGGTAGACTTTATCTTTCACACGGTCCGTGGCTGTGGGGTAGACTTTATCTTTCACACGGCCCGGGGCTGTGGGGTAGAGTTTATCTTTCACATGGCCCGTGCCTGTGGGGTAGACTTTATCTTTCACACGGTCCGTGCCTGTGGGGTAGACATTATCTTTCACATGGTCCGTGGATGTGGGGTAGACTTTATCTTTCACACGGTCCGTGGCTGTGGGGTAGACTTTATCTTTCACACGGCCCGTGGCTGTGGGGTAGAGTTTATCTTTCACACGGCCCGTGGCTGTGGAGTAGACTTTATCTTTCACATGGTCCGTGTCTGTGGGGTAGACTTTATCTTTCACACGGACCGTGCCTGTGGGAAAGACTCCATCTTTCACACGGTCCGTGGCTGTGGGATAGACTTTTTCTTTCATATGGTCCGTGGCTGTGGGAATAGACTCTATCTTTCACACGGTCCGTGGCTGTGGGGTAGACATTATATTTCACACGGTCCGTGGCTGTGGGGTGGACTTCATCTTGCACACGTTCCGTGGCTGTAGGATAGACTTTATCTTTCACACGGTCCGTGGCTGTGGGGCAGACTTTATCTTTCACACGGTCCGTGGCTGTGGGAACAGACTGTATCACTCCACTGTCCACGGCTGTGGGGTGGACTTTATCTTTCACACGGTCCGTGCCTGTGGGATAGACTTTATCTTTCACATGGTCTGTGGTTGAGGGATAGACTTTTTCACACGGTCTGTGGCTGTGGGATAGACTTTATCTTTCACACGGTCCGTTCCTGTGGGATAGACTTTATCTTTCACACGGTGAGTGCCTGTGGGATAGAGTTTATCTTTTACATGATCCGTGGCTGTGGGATAGACTCTATCTTTCACACGGTCGCTGGCTGTGGGAATAGACTCTATCTTTCACACGGTCCGTGCCTGTGGGATAGACTTTATTTTTCACACGGTCCGTGGCTGTGGGGTAGACTTTATCTTTCACACGGCCCGTGCCTGTGGGGTAGACTTAATCTTTCACACGGCCCGTGGCTGTGGTGTAGACTTTATGTTTCACACGGTCCGTGGCTGTGAGAATAGACTTTATCTTTCACACGGTCCGTGGATGTGGGGATAGACTTTATCTTTCACACGGTCCGTGCCTGTGGGATAGACTTTATCTTTCACACGGTCCGTGGCTGTGGGATAGACTATCTTTCCCTCGGTCCATGCCTGTGGGATAGCCTCTATCTTTCACACGGTCTGTGGCTGTGGGAATAGACTTTATCTTTCACACAGTCCATGCCTGTGGGATAGACTCTATCTTTCACATGGTCCGTGGCTGTGGGATAGCCTCTATCTTTCACACGGTCCGTGGCTGTGCAAAGAGACTTTATCTTTCACATGGTCCGTGGCTGTGGGATAGACTTTTTCACACGGTCCGTGGCTGTGGGATAGACTTTATCTTTCACACGGTCCGTGCCTGTGGGATAGACTTTATCTTTCACATGATCCGTGGCTGTGGGATAGACTTTATCTTTCACACGTTCGTTAGATGTGGGAACAGACTCTATCTTTCACACGGTCCGTGGCTGTGGGATAGCCTCTATCTTTCACACGGTCCGTGGCTGTGGGGTAGACTTTATCTTTCACACGGTCCGTGGCTGTGGGGTAGACTTTATCTTTCACACGGCCCGTGGCTGTGGGGTAGACTTTATCTTTCACATGGCCCGTGCCTGTGGGGTAGACTTTATCTTTCACACGGTCCGTGCCTGTGGGGTAGACATTATCTTTCACATGGTCCGTGGATGTGGGGTCGACTTTATCTTTCACACGGTCCGTGGCTGTGGGGTAGACTTTATCTTTCACACGGCCCGTGGCTGTGGGGTAGAGTTTATCTTTCACACGGCCCGTGGCTGTGGAGTAGACTTTATCTTTCACATGGTCCGTGGCTGAGGGGTAGACTTTATCTTTCACACGGTCCGTGCCTGTGGGAAAGACTCCATCTTTCACACGGTCTGTGGCTTGGGATACACTTTTTCTTTCACATGGTCCGTGGCTGTGGGAATAGACTCTATCTTTCACACGGTCTGTGGCTGTGGGATAGACTTTATCTTTCACACGGTCCATGGCTGTGGGAATAGACTCTATCTTTCACACGGTCCGTGGCTGTGGGAAAGAGTTTATCTTTCGCACGGCCCGTGGCTGTGTGGTAGACTTTATCTTTCATACAGTCCGTGGCTGTGGGGTAGACTTTATCTTTCACACGGTCCGTGCCTGTGGAGTAGACTTTATCTTTCACATGGTCCGTGGCTCTGGTATAGACTTTATCTTTCACACGGTAAGTGGCTGTGTGATAGACTTTTTCACACGGTCCGTGCCTGTGGGATAGACTTTGTCTTTCACATGGTCCGTGGCTGTGGGATAGACTTTTTGACACGGTCCGTGCCTGTGGGATAGACTTTATCTTTCACACGTTCCGTGGCTGTCGGATAGACTTTATCTTTCACAAGGTCCGTGCCTGTGGGATAGACTTTATCTTTCACACTGTCCGTGCCGGGGGGGTAGACATTATATTTCACACGGTCCGTGGATGTGGGGAAGACTTTATCGTTCACACGGTCCGTGGCTGTGGGGTAGACTTTATCTTTCACACGGTCCGTGCCTGTGGGATAGACTTTATCTTTCACACGGTCCGTGGCTGTGGGATAGACTCTATCTTTCACACGGTCGTTTCCTGTGGGGTAGACTCTATCTTTCACACGGTTCATGGCTGTTGGAATAGACTTTATCTTTCACACGGTCCGTGGTGTGGGATAGACTTTATCTTTCACACGGTCTGTGCCTGTGGGATAGACTTTATCTTTCACACGGTCTGTGCCTGTGGGATAGACTTTATCTTTCACATGATCCGTGGCTGTGGGATAGACTTTATCTTTCACACGTTCGTTAGATGTGGGAACAGACTCTATCTTTCACACGGTCCGTGGCTGTGGGATAGACTCTATCTTTCACACGGTCCGTGGCTGTGGGGTAGACTTTATCTTTCATACAGTCCGTGGCTGTGGGGTAGACTTTATCTTTCACACGGTCCGTGCCTGTGGGGTAGACTTTATCTTTCACATGGTCCGTGGCTCTGGTATAGACTTTATCTTTCACACGGTAAGTGGCTGTGTGATAGACTTTTTCACACTGTCCGTGCCTGTCGGATAGACTTTATCTTTCACATGGTCCGTGGCTGAGGGATAGACTTTTTGACACGGTCCGTGCCTGTGGGATAGACTTTATCTTTCTCACGGTCCGTGGCTGTCGGATAGACTTTATCTTTCACAAGGTCCGTGCCTGTGGGATAGACTTTATCTTTCAAACGGTCCGTGGCTGTGGGATAGACTTTATCTTTCACACGGTCCATGGCTGTGGGAATAGACTCTACCTTTCACACGGTCTGTGCCTGTGGGGTAGACATTATCTTTCACACGGTCCATGGCTGTGGGGTAGACTTCATCTTGCACACGGTCCGTGGCTGTGGGATAGACTTTATCTTTCACACGGTCCGTGACTGTGGGGCAGACTTTACCTTTCACACGGTCCGTGGCTGTGGGAACAGACTGTATCATTCACACTGTCCACGGCTGTGGGGTGGACTTTATCTTTCACACGGTCCGTGCCTGTGGGATAGACTTTATCTTTCACATGATCCGTGGCTGTGGGATAGACTGTATCTTTCACACGGTCGCTGGCTGTGGGAATAGACTCTATCTTTCACACGGTCCGTGCCTGTGGGATAGACTTTATTTTTCACACGGTCCGTGGCTGTGGGGTAGACTTTATCTTTCACACGGTCCGTGGCTGTGGGATAGACTTTATCTTTCACACGGCCCGTGGCTCTGGGCAAGACTTTATCTTTCACACTGCCCGTGGCTGTGGGATAGACTTTATCTTTCACACGGCCCGTGCCTGTTGGGTAGACTTTATCTTTCACATGGTCCGTGGCTGTGGGGTAGACTTTATCTTTCACACGGCCCGTGGCTGTGAGGTAGACTTTCTCTTTCACATGGCCCGTGGCAGTGGATTAGACTTTATCATTTACACGGTCCATGGCTGTGGGGTAGACTTTATCTTTCACACGGCCTGTGGCTGTGAGGTAGACTTTCTCTTTCACACGGCCCGTGGCTGTGGATTAGACTTTATCATTTACACGGTCCACGGCTGTGGGGTAGACTTTATCTTTCACACGGTCCGTGTCTGTGGGATAGACTTTATCTTTCACATGGTCTGTGGCTGAGGGATAGACTTTTCACAGGGTCCGTGGCTGTGGGATAGACTTTATCTTTCACACGGCCCGTGGCTCTGGGCAAGACTTTATCTTTCACACTGCCCGTGGCTGTGGGGTAGACTTTATCTTTCACACGGCCCGTGCCTGTTGGGTAGACTTTATCTTACACATGGTCCGTGGCTGTGGGGTAGACTTTATCTTTCACACGGCCCGTGGCTGTGAGGTAGACTTTCTCTTTCACATGGCCCGTGGCAGTGGATTAGACTTTATCATTTACACGGTCCATGGCTGTGGGGTAGACTTTATCTTTCACACGGCCCGTGGCTGTGGGATAGACTTTATCTTTCACATGGTCTGTGGCTGAGGGATAGACTTTTCACAGGGTCTGTGGCTGTGGGATAGACTTTATCTTTCACACGGCCCGTGGCTGTGGGGTAGACTTTATCTTTCACACGGTCCGTGGCTGTGGGGTAGACTTTACCTTTCACACGGTCCGTGGCTGTGGGGTAGACTTTACCTTTCACACGGTCCGTGGCTGTGGGGTAGACATTATCTTTCACAAGGTCAGTGGCTGTGGGGTAGACTTTATCTTTCACACGGCCCTTGCCTGTGGCATAGACTTTATCTTTCACACGGCTCGTGCCTGTGGCATAGACTTTATCTTTCACACGGCCCGTGCCTGTGGTGTAGACTTAATCTTTTACACGGCCCGTGGCTGTGGGGTAGACTTTATGTTTCACACGGTCCGTGGCTGTGGGAATAGACTTTATCTTTCACACGGTGCGTGGCTGTGGGAATAGACTTTATCTTTCACACGGTCCGTGGCTGTGGGAATAGACTTCATCCTTCACATGGTCCGTACCTGTGGGATAGACTTTATCTTTCACACGGTCCGTGGCTGTGGGGTAGACTTTATCTTTCACACGGCCCGTGGCTGTGGGGTAGAGTTTATCTTTCACACGGCCCATGGCTGTGGAGTAGACTTTATCTTTCACATGGTCCGTGCCTGTGGGATAGACTTTATCTTTCACACGGTCCGTGCCTGTGGGATAGACTTTATCTTTCACACGGTCCGTGGCTGTGGGATAGACTCTATCTTTCCCTCGGTCCATGCCTGTGGGATAGCCTCTATCTTTCACACGGTCTGTGGCTGTGGAAATAGATTTTATCTTTCACACAGTCCATGCCTGTGGGATAGACTCTATCTTTCACATGGTCCGTGGCTGTGGGATAGCCTCTATCTTTCACACGGTCCGTGGCTGTGTGAATAGGCTTTATCTTTCACACGGTCCGTGGCTGTGGGGTAGACTTTATCTTTCACAAGCTCCGTGGCTGTGGGATAGACTTTATTTTTCACACGGTCCGTGTCTTTGTGGTAGACTTTATCTTTCACACGGTAGGTGGCTGTGGGAGTAGACTTTATCTTTCACACGGTCCGTGGCTGTGCAAATAGACTTTATCTTTAACATGGTCCGTGGCTGTGGGATAGACTTTTTCACACGGTCTGTGGCTGTGGGATAGACTTTATCTTTCACACGGTCCGTGCCTTTGGGATAGACTTTATCTTTCACACGGTCCGTGCCTGTGGGATAGACTTTATCTTTCACATGATCCGTGGCTGTGGGATAGACTTTATCTTTCACACGTTCGTTAGATGTGGGAACAGACTCTATCTTTCACACGGTCACTGGCTGTGGGATAGCCTCTATCTTTCAAACGGCCCGTGGCTGTGGGGTAGAGTTTATCTTTCACACGGCCCGTGGCTGTGGAGTAGACTTTATCTTTCACATTGTCCGTGGCTGAGGGGTAGACTTTATCTTTCACACGGTCCGTGCCTGTGGGAAAGACTCCATTTTTCACACGGTCCGTGGCTTGGGATACACTTTTTCTTTCACATGGTCCGTGGCTGTGGGAATAGACTCTATCTTTCACACGGTCTGTGGCTGTGGGATAGACTTTATCTTTCACACGGACCATGGCTGTGGGAATAGACTCTATCTTTCACACGGTCCGTGGCTGTGGAAAGACTTTATCTTTCGCACGGCCCGTGGCTGTGTGGTAGACTTTATCTTTCATACAGTCCGTGGCTGTGGGGTAGACTTTATCTTTCACACGGTCCGTGCCTGTGGAGTAGACTTTATCTTTCACATGGTCCGTGGCTCTGGTATAGACTTTATCTTTCACACGGTAAGTGGCTGTGTGATAGACTTTTTCACACGGTCCGTGCCTGTGGGATAGACTTTATCTTTCACATGGTCCGTGGCTGTGGGATAGACTTTTTGACACGGTCCGTGCCTGTGGGATAGACTTTATCTTTCACACGTTCCGTGGCTGTCGGATAGACTTTATCTTTCACAAGGTCCGTGCCTGTGGGATAGACTTTATCTTTCAAACGGTCCGTGGCTGTGGGAATAGACTCTATCTTTCACAAGGTCCGTGCTTGTGGGATAGACTTTATCTTTCACACTGTCCGTGCCGGGGGGGTAGACATTATCTTTCACACGGTTCGTGGATGTGGGGTAGACTTTATCGTTCACACGGTCCGTGGCTGTGGGGTAGACTTTATCTTTCACACGGTCCGTGCCTGTGGGATAGACTTTATCTTTCACACGGTCCGTGGCTGTGGGATAGACTCCATCTTTCACACGGTCGTTTCCTGTGGGATAGACTCTATCTTTCACACGGTTCGTGGCTGTTGGAATAGACTTTATCTTTCACACGGTCCGTGGTGTGGGATAGACTTTATCTTTCACACGGTCCGTGCCTGTGGGATAGACTTTATCTTTCACACGGTCCGTGCCTGTGGGATAGACTTTATCTTTCACATGATCCGTGGCTGTGGGATAGACTTTATCTTTCACACGTTCGTTAGATGTGGGAACAGACTCTATCTTTCACACAGTCCGTGGCTGTGGGATAGACTCTATCTTTCACACGGTCCGTGGCTGTGGGGTAGACTTTATCTTTCATACAGTCCGTGGCTGTGGGGTAGACTTTATCTTTCACATGGTCCGTGGCTCTGGTATAGACTTTATCTTTCACACGGTAAGTGGCTGTGTGATAGACTTTTTCACACTGTCCGTGCCTGTCGGATAGACTTTATCTTTCACATGGTCCGTGGCTGTGGGATAGACTTTTTGACACGGTCCGTGCCTATGGGAGAGACTTTATCTTTCACACGGTCCGTGGCTGTCGGATAGACTTTATCTTTCACAAGGTCCGTGCCTGTGGGATAGACTTTATCTTTCAAACGGTCCGTGGCTGTGGGATAGACTTTATCTTTCACACGGTCCATGGCTGTGGGAATAGACTCTACCTTTCACACGGTCCGTGCCTGTGGGGTAGACATTATCTTTCACACGGTCCATGGCTGTGGGGTAGACTTCATCTTGCACACGGTCCGTGGCTGTGGAATAGACTTTATCTTTCACACGGTCCGTGGCTGTGGGGCAGACTTTACCTTTCACACGGTCCGTGGCTGTGGGAGCAGACTGTATCATTCACACTGTCCACGGCTGTGGGGTGGACTTTATCTTTCACACGGTCCGTGCCTGTGGGATAGACTTTATCTTTCACATGATCCGTGGCTGTGGGATAGGCTCTATCTTTCACACGGTCGCTGGCTGTGGGAATAGACTCTATCTTTCACACGGTCCGTGCCTGTGGGATAGACTTTATCTTTCACACGGCCCGTGGCTCTGGGCAAGACTTTATCTTTCACACTGCCCGTGGCTGTGGGGTAGACTTTCTCTTTCACACGGCCCGTGCCTGTTGGGTAGACTTTATCTTTCATATGGTCCGTGGCTGTGGGGTAGACTTTATCTTTCACACGGCCCGTGGCTGTGAGGTAGACTTTCTCTTTCACATGGCCCGTGGCAGTGGATTAGACTTTATCATTTACACGGTCCGTGGCTGTGGGGTAGACTTTATCTTTCACACGGCCCGTGGCTGTGGGATAGACTTTATCTTTCACATGGTCTGTGGCTGAGGGATAGACTTTCCACAGGGTCCGTGGCTGTGGGATAGACTTTATCTTTCACACGGCCCGTGGCTGTGGGGTAGACTTTATCTTTCACACGGTCCGTGGCTGTGGGGTAGACTTTACCTTTCACACGGTCCGTGGCTGTGGGGTAGACTTTACCTTTCACACGGTCCGTGGCTGTGGGGTAGACATTATCTTTCACAAGGTCAGTGGCTGTGGGGTAGACTTTATCTTTCACACGGCCCTTGCCTGTGGCATAGACTTTATCTTTCACACGGCTCGTGCCTGTGGCATAGACTTTATCTTTCACACGGCCCGTGCCTGTGGTGTAGACTTAATCTTTTACACGGCCCGTGGCTGTGGGGTAGACTTTATGTTTCACACGGTCCGTGGCTGTGGGAATAGACTTTATCTTTCACACGGTGCGTGGCTGTGGGAATAGACTTTATCTTTCACACGGTCCGTGGCTGTGGGAATAGACTTCATCCTTCACATGGTCCGTACCTGTGGGATAGACTTTATCTTTCACACGGTCCGTGGCTGTGGGGTAGACTTTATCTTTCACACGGCCCGTGGCTGTGGGGTAGAGTTTATCTTTCACACGGCCCATGGCTGTGGAGTAGACTTTATCTTTCACATGGTCCGTGCCTGTGGGATAGACTTTATCTTTCACACGGTCCGTGCCTGTGGGATAGACTTTATCTTTCACACGGTCCGTGGCTGTGGGATAGACTCTATCTTTCCCTCGGTCCATGCCTGTGGGATAGCCTCTATCTTTCACACGGTCTGTGGCTGTGGAAATAGACTTTATCTTTCACACAGTCCATGCCTGTGGGATAGACTCTATCTTTCACATGGTCCGTGGCTGTGGGATAGCCTCTATCTTTCACACGGTCCGTGGCTGTGTGAATAGGCTTTATCTTTCACACGGTCCGTGGCTGTGGGGTAGACTTTATCTTTCACAAGCTCCGTGGCTGTGGGATAGACTTTATCTTTCACACGGTCCGTGTCTTTGTGGTAGACTTTATCTTTCACACGGTAGGTGGCTGTGGGAGTAGACTTTATCTTTCACACGGTCCGTGGCTATGCAAATAGACTTTATCTTTAACATGGTCCGTGGCTGTGGGATAGACTTTTTCACACGGTCCGTGCCTGTGGGATAGACTTTATCTTTCACACGGTCCGTGCCTGTGGGATAGACTTTATCTTTCACATGATCCGTGGCTGTGGGATAGACTTTATCTTTCACACGTTCGTTACATGTGGGAACAGACTCTATCTTTCACACGGTCCGTGGCTGTGGGATAGCCTCTATCTTTCACACGGTCCGTGGCTGTGGGGTAGACTTTATCTTTCACATGGTCCGTGGCTGAGGGGTAGACTTTATCTTTCACACGGTCCGTGCCTGTGGGAAAGACTCCATCTTTCACACGGTCCGTGGCTTGGGATACACTTTTTCTTTCACATGGTCCGTGGCTGTGGGAATAGACTCTATCTTTCACAAGGTCTGTGGCTGTGGGATAGACTTTATCTTTCACACGGTCCATGGCTGTGGGAATAGACTCTATCTTTCACACGGTCCGTGGCTGTGGGAAAGAGTTTATCTTTCGCACGGCCCGTGGCTGTGTGGTAGACTTTATCTTTCATACAGTCCGTGGCTGTGGGGTAGACTTTATCTTTCACACGGTCCGTGCCTGTGGAGTAGACTTTATCTTTCACATGGTCCGTGGCTGTGGGATAGACTTTTTGACACGGTCCGTGCCTGTGGGATAGACTTTATCTTTCACACGTTCCGTGGCTGTCAGATAGACTTTATCTTTCACAAGGTCCGTGCCTGTGGGATAGACTTTATCTTTCAAACGGTCCGTGGCTGTGGGAATAGACTCTATCTTTCACACGGTCCGTGCCTGTGGGATAGACTTTATCTTTCACACTGTCCGTGCCGGGGGGGTAGACATTATCTTTCACACGGTTCGTGGATGTGGGGTAGACTTTATCGTTCACACGGTCCGTGGCTGTGGGGTAGACTTTATCTTTCACACGGTCCGTGCCTGTGGGATAGACTTTATCTTTCACACGGTCCGTGGCTGTGGGATAGACTCCATCTTTCACACGGTCGTTTCCTGTGGGGTAGACTCTATCTTTCACACGGTTCATGGCTGTTGGAATAGACTTTATCTTTCACACGGTCCGTGGTGTGGGATAGACTTTATCTTTCACACGGTCCGTGCCTGTGGGATAGACTTTATCTTTCACATGATCCGTGGCTGTGGGATAGACTTTATCTTTCACACGTTCGTTAGATGTGGGAACAGACTCTATCTTTCACACGGTCAGTTGCTGTGGGATAGCCTCTATCTTTCACACGGTCCGTGGCTGTGGGGTAGACTTTATCTTTCACACGGTCCGTGGCTGTGGGGTAGACTTTATCTTTCACACGGCCCGTGGCTGTGGGGTAGACTTTATCTTTCACATGGCCCGTGCCTGTGGGGTAGACTTTATCTTTCACACGGTCCGTGCCTGTGGGGTAGACATTATCTTTCACATGGTCCGTGGATGTGGGGTCGACTTTATCTTTCAGACGGTCCGTGGCTGTGGGGTAGACTTTATCTTTCAAACGGCCCGTGGCTGTGGGGTAGAGTTTATCTTTCACACGGCCCGTGGCTGTGGAGTAGACTTTATCTTTCACATGGTCCGTGGCTGAGAGGTAGACTTTATCTTTCACACGGTCCGTGCCTGTGGGAAAGACTCCATCTTTCACACGGTCCGTGGCTTGGGATACACTTTTTCTTTCACATGGTCCGTGGCTGTGGGAATAGACTCTATCTTTCACACGGTCTGTGGCTGTGGGATAGACTTTATCTTTCACACGGTCCATGGCTGTGGGAATAGACTCTATCTTTCACACGGTCCGTGGCTGTGGAAAGACTTTATCTTTCGCACGGCCCGTGGCTGTGTGGTAGACTTTATCTTTCATACAGTCCGTGGCTGTGGGGTAGACTTTATCTTTCACACGGTCCGTGCCTGTGGAGTAGACTTATCTTTCACATGGTCCGTGGCTCTGGTATAGACTTTATCTTTCACACGGTAAGTGGCTGTGTGATAGACTTTTTCACACGGTCTGTGCCTGTGGGATAGACTTTATCTTTCACATGGTCCGTGGCTGTGGGATAGACTTTTTGACATGGTCCGTGCCTGTGTGATAGACTTTATCTTTCACACGTTCCGTGGCTGTCGGATAGACTTTATCTTTCACAAGGTCCGTGCCTGTGGGACAGACTTTATCTTTCAAACGGTCCGTGGCTGTGGGAATAGACTCTATCTTTCACACGGTCCGTGCTTGTGGGATAGACTTTATCTTTCACACTGTCCGTGCCGGGGGGGTAGACATTATCTTTCACACGGTTCGTGGATGTGGGGTAGACTTTATCGTTCACACGGTCCGTGGCTGTGGGGTAGACTATATCTTTCACACGGTCCGTGCCTGTGGGATAGACTTTATCTTTCACACGGTCCGTGGCTGTGGGATAGACTCCATCTTTCACACGGTCGTTTCCTGTGGGGTAGACTCTATCTTTCACACGGTTCATGGCTGTTGGAATAGACTTTATCTTTCACACGGTCCGTGGTGTGGGATAGACTTTATCTTTCACACGGTCCGTGCCTGTGGGATAGACTTTATCTTTCACACGGTCCGTGCCTGTGGGATAGACTTTATCTTTCACATGATCCGTGGCTGTGGGATAGACTTTATCTTTCACACGTTCGTTAGATGTGGGAACAGACTCTATCTTTCACACGGTCCGTGGCTGTGGGATAGACTCTATCTTTCACACGGTCCGTGGCTGTGGAGTAGACTTTATCTTTCACACGGTCCATGGCTGTGGGAATAGACTCTACCTTTCACAAGGTCTGTGCCTGTGGGGTAGACATTATCTTTCACACGGTCCATGGCTGTGGGGTAGACTTCATCTTGCACACGGTCCGTGGCTGTGGGATAGACTTTATCTTTCACACGGTCCGTGGCTGTGGGGCAGACTTTACCTTTCACACGGTCCGTGGCTGTGGGAACAGACTGTATCATTCACACTGTCCACGGCTGTGGGGTGGACTTTATCTTTCACACGGTCCGTGCCTGTGGGATAGACTTTATCTTTCACATGATCCGTGGCTGTGGGATAGACTGTATCTTTCACACGGTCGCTGGCTGTGGGAATAGACTCTATCTTTCACACGGTCCGTGCCTGTGGGATAGACTTCATTTTTCACACGGTCCGTGGCTGTGGGGTAGACTTTATCTTTCACACGGTCCGTGGCTGTGGGATAGACTTTATCTTTCACACGGCCCGTGGCTCTGGGCAAGACTTTATCTTTCACACTGCCCGTGGCTGTGGGGTAGACTTTATCTTTCACACGGCCCGTGCCTGTTGGGTAGACTTTATCTTTCACATGGTCCGTGGCTGTGGGGTAGACTTTATCTTTCACACGGCCCGTGGCTGTGAGGTAGACTTTCTCTTTCACATGGCCCGTGGCAGTGGATTAGACTTTATCATTTACACGGTCCATGGCTGTGGGGTAGACTTTATCTTTCACACGGCCCGTGGCTGTGAGGTAGACTTTCTCTTTCACACGGCCCGTGGCTGTGGATTAGACTTTATCATTTACACGGTCCACGGCTGTGGGGTAGACTTTATCTTTCACACAGTCCGTGTCTGTGGGATAGACTTTATCTTTCACATGGTCTGTGGCTGAGTGATAGACTTTTCACATGGTCCGTGGCTGTGGGATAGACTTTATCTTTCACACGGCCCGTGGCTCTGGGCAAGACTTTATCTTTCACACTGCCCGTGGCTGTGGGGTAGACTTTATCTTTCACACGGCCCGTGCCTGTTGGGTAGACTTTATCTTGCACATGGTCCGTGGCTGTGGGGTAGACTTTATCTTTCACACGGCCCATGGCTGTGAGGTAGACTTTCTCTTTCACATGGCCCGTGGCAGTGGATTAGACTTTATCATTTACACGGTCCGTGGCTGTGGGGTAGACTTTATCTTTCACACGGCCCGTGGCTGTGGGATAGACTTTATCTTTCACATGGTCTGTGGCTGAGGGATAGACTTTCCACAGGGTCCGTGGCTGTGGGATAGACTTTATCTTTCACACGGCCCGTGGCTGTGGGGTAGACTTTATCTTTCACACGGTCCGTGGCTGTGGGGTAGACTTTACCTTTCACACGGTCCGTGGCTGTGGGGTAGACTTTACCTTTCACACGGTCCGTGGCTGTGGGGTAGACATTATCTTTCACAAGGTCAGTGGCTGTGGGGTAGACTTTATCTTTCACACGGCCCTTGCCTGTGGCATAGACTTTATCTTTCACACGGCTCGTGCCTGTGGCATAGACTTTATCTTTCACACGGCCCGTGCCTGTGGTGTAGACTTAATCTTTTACACGGCCCCTGGCTGTGGGGTAGACTTTATGTTTCACACGGTCCGTGGCTGTGGGAATAGACTTTATCTTTCACACGGTGCGTGGCTGTGGGAATAGACTTTATCTTTCACACGGTCCGTGGCTGTGGGAATAGACTTCATCCTTCACATGGTCCGTACCTGTGGGATAGACTTTATCTTTCACACGGTCCGTGGCTGTGGGGTAGACTTTATCTTTCACACGGCCCGTGGCTGTGGGGTAGAGTTTATCTTTCACACGGCCCATGGCTGTGGAGTAGACTTTATCTTTCACATGGTCCGTGCCTGTGGGATAGACTTTATCTTTCACACGGTCCGTGCCTGTGGGATAGACTTTATCTTTCACACGGTCCGTGGCTGTGGGATAGACTCTATCTTTCCCTCGGTCCATGCCTGTGGGATAGCCTCTATCTTTCACACGGTCTGTGACTGTGGAAATAGACTTTATCTTTCACACAGTCCATGCCTGTGGGATAGACTCTATCTTTCACATGGTCCGTGGCTGTGGGATAGCCTCTATCTTTCACACGGTCCGTGGCCGTGTGAATAGGCTTTATCTTTCACACGGTCCGTGGCTGTGGGGTAGACTTTATCTTTCACAAGCTCCGTGGCTGTGGGATAGACTTTATCTTTCACACGGTCCGTGTCTTTGTGGTAGACTTTATCTTTCACACGGTAGGTGGCTGTGGGAGTAGACTTTATCTTTCACACGGTCCGTGGCTGTGCAAATAGACTTTATCTTTAACATGGTCCGTGGCTGTGGGATAGACTTTTTCACACGGTCTGTGGCTGTGGGATAGACTCTATCTTTCACACGGTCCGTGGCTCTGGAAAGACTTTATCTTTCGCACGGCCCGTGGCTGTGTGGTAGACTTTATCTTTCATACAGTCCGTGGCTGTGGGGTAGACTTTATCTTTCACACGGTCCGTGCCTGTGGAGTAGACTTTATCTTTCACATGGTCCGTGGCTCTGGTATAGACTTTATCTTTCACACGGTAAGTGGCTGTGTGATAGACTTTTTCACACGGTCCGTGCCTGTGGGATAGACTTTATCTTTCACATGGTCCGTGGCTGTGGGATAGACTTTTTGACACGGTCCGTGCCTGTGGGATAGACTTTATCTTTCACACGTTCCGTGGCTGTCGGATAGACTTTATCTTTCACAAGGTCCGTGCCTGTGGGATAGACTTTATCTTTCAAACGGTCCGTGGCTGTGGGAATAGACTCTATCTTTCACACGGTCCGTGCTTGTGGGATAGACTTTATCTTTCACACTGTCCGTGCCGGGGGGGTAGACATTATCTTTCACACGGTTCGTGGATGTGGGGTAGACTTTATCGTTCACACGGTCCGTGGCTGTGGGGTAGACTTTATCTTTCACACGGTCCGTGCCTGTGGGATAGACTTTATCTTTCACACGGTCCGTGGCTGTGGGATAGACTCCATCTTTCACACGGTCGTTTCCTGTGGGGTAGACTCTATCTTTCACACGGTTCGTGGCTGTTGGAATAGACTTTATCTTTCACACGGTCCGTGGTGTGGGATAGACTTTATCTTTCACACGGTCCGTGCCTGTGGGATAGACTTTATCTTTCACACGGTCCGTGCCTGTGGGATAGACTTTATCTTTCACATGATCCGTGGCTGTGGGATAGACTTTATCTTACACACGTTCGTTAGATGTGGGAACAGACTCTATCTTTCACACAGTCCGTGGCTGTGAGATAGACTCTATCTTTCACACGGTCCGTGGCTGTGGGGTAGACTTTATCTTTCATACAGTCCGTGGCTGTGGGGTAGACTTTATCTTTCACATGGTCCGTGGCTCTGGTATAGACTTTATCTTTCACACGGTCAGTGGCTGTGTGATAGACTTTTTCACACTGTCCGTGCCTGTCGGATAGACTTTATCTTTCACATGGTCCGTGGCTGTGGGATAGACTTTTTGACACGGTCCGTGCCTATGGGAGAGACTTTATCTTTCACACGGTCCGTGGCTGTCGGATAGACTTTACCTTTCACACGGTCCGTGGCTGTGGGGTAGACCTTACCTTTCACACGGTCCGTGGCTGTGGGGTAGACATTATCTTTCACAAGGTCAGTGGCTGTGGGGTAGACTTTATCTTTCACACGGCCCTTGCCTGTGGCATAGACTTTATCTTTCACACGGCTCGTGCCTGTGGCATAGACTTTATCTTTCACACGGCCCGTGCCTGTGGTGTAGACTTAATCTTTTACACGGCCCGTGGCTGTGGGGTAGACTTTATGTTTCACACGGTCCGTGGCTGTGGGAATAGACTTTATCTTTCACACGGTGCGTGGCTGTGGGAATAGACTTTATCTTTCACACGGTCCGTGGCTGTGGGAATAGACTTCATCCTTCACATGGTCCGTACCTGTGGGATAGACTTTATCTTTCACACGGTCCGTGGCTGTGGGGTAGACTTTATCTTTCACACGGCCCGTGGCTGTGGGGTAGAGTTTATCTTTCACACGGCCCATGGCTGTGGAGTAGACTTTATCTTTCACATGGTCCGTGCCTGTGGGATAGACTTTATCTTTCACACGGTCCGTGCCTGTGGGATAGACTTTATCTTTCACACGGTCCGTGGCTGTGGGATAGACTCTATTTTTCCCTCGGTCCAAGCCTGTGGGATAGCCTCTATCTTTCACACGGTCTGTGGCTGTGGAAATAGACTTTATCTTTCACACAGTCCATGCCTGTGGGATAGACTCTATCTTTCACATGGTCCGTGGCTGTGGGATAGCCTCTATCTTTCACACGGTCCGTGGCTGTGTGAATAGGCTTTATCTTTCACACGGTCCGTGGCTGTGGGGTAGACTTTATCTTTCACAAGCTCCGTGGCTGTGGGATAGACTTTATCTTTCACACGGTCCGTGTCTTTGTGGTAGACTTTATCTTTCACACGGTAGGTGGCTGTGGGAGTAGACTTTATCTTTCATACGGCCCGTGGCTGTGGGATAGACTTTATCTTTCACATGGTCTGTGGCTGAGGGATAGACTTTTCACAGGGTCCGTGGCTGTGGGATAGACTTTATCTTTCACACGGCCCGTGGCTGTGGGGTAGACTTTATCTTTCACACGGTCCGTGGCTGTGGGGTAGACTTTACCTTTCACACGGTCCGTGGCTGTGGGGTAGACTTTACCTTTCACACGGTCCGTGGCTGTGGGGTAGACATTATCTTTCACAAGGTCAGTGGCTGTGGGGTAGACTTTATCTTTCACACGGCCCTTGCCTGTGGCATAGACTTTATCTTTCACACGGCTCGTGCCTGTGGCATAGACTTTATCTTTCACACGGCCCGTGCCTGTGGTGTAGACTTAATCTTTTACACGGCCCGTGGCTGTGGGGTAGACTTTATGTTTCACACGGTCCGTGGCTGTGGGAATAGACTTTATCTTTCACACGGTGCGTGGCTGTGGGAATAGACTTTATCTTTCACACGGTCCGTGGCTGTGGGAATAGACTTCATCCTTCACATGGTCCGTACCTGTGGGATAGACTTTATCTTTCACACGGTCCGTGGCTGTGGGGTAGACTTTATCTTTCACACGGCCCGTGGCTGTGGGGTAGAGTTTATCTTTCACACGGCCCATGGCTGTGGAGTAGACTTTATCTTTCACATGGTCCGTGCCTGTGGGATAGACTTTATCTTTCACACGGTCCGTGCCTGTGGGATAGACTTTATCTTTCACACGGTCCGTGGCTGTGGGATAGACTCTATCTTTCCCTCGGTCCATGCCTGTGGGATAGCCTCTATCTTTCACACGGTCTGTGACTGTGGAAATAGACTTTATCTTTCACACAGTCCATGCCTGTGGGATAGACTCTATCTTTCACATGGTCCGTGGCTGTGGGATAGCCTCTATTTTTCACACGGTCCGTGGCCGTGTGAATAGGCTTTATCTTTCACACGGTCCGTGGCTGTGGGGTAGACTTTATCTTTCACAAGCTCCGTGGCTGTGGGATAGACTTTATCTTTCACACGGTCCGTGTCTTTGTGGTAGACTTTATCTTTCACACGGTAGGTGGCTGTGGGAGTAGACTTTATCTTTCACACGGTCCGTGGCTGTGCAAATAGACTTTATCTTTAACATGGTCCGTGGCTGTGGGATAGACTTTTTCACACGGTCTGTGGCTGTGGGATAGACTTTATCTTTCACACGGTCCGTGCCTGTGGGATGGACTTTATCTTTCACACGGTCCGTGCCTGTGGGATAGACTTTATCTTTCACATGATCCGTGGCTGTGGGATAGACTTTATCTTTCACACGTTCGTTAGATGTGGGAACAGACTCTATCTTTCACACGGTCAGTGGCTGTGGGATAGCCTCTATCTTTCACACGGTCCGTGGCTGTGGGGTAGACTTTATCTTTCACACGGTCCGTGGCTGTGGGGTAGACTTTATCTTTCACACGGCCCGTGGCTGTGGGGTAGACTTTATCTTTCACATGGCCCGTGCCTGTGGGGTAGACTTTATCTTTCACACGGTCCGTGCCTGTGGGGTAGACATTATCTTTCACATGGTCCGTGGATGTGGGGTCGACTTTATCTTTCACACGGTCCGTGGCTGTGGGGTAGACTTTATCTTTCAAACGGCCCGTGGCTGTGGGGTAGAGTTTATCTTTCACACGGCCCGTGGCTGTGGAGTAGACTTTATCTTTCACATGGTCCGTGGCTCAGGGGTAGACTTTATCTTTCACACGGTCCGTGCCTGTGGGAAAGACTCCATCTTTCACACGGTCCGTGGCTTGGGATACACTTTTTCTTTCACATGGTCCGTGGCTGTGGGAATAGACTCTATCTTTCACACGGTCTGTGGCTGTGGGATAGACTTTATCTTTCACACGGTCCATGGCTGTGGGAATAGACTCTATCTTTCACACGGTCCGTGGCTCTGGAAAGACTTTATCTTTCGCACGGCCCGTGGCTGTGTGGTAGACATTATCTTTCATACAGTCCGTGGCTGTGGGGTAGACTTTATCTTTCACACGGTCCGTTCCTGTGGAGTAGACTTTATCTTTCACATGGTCCGTGGCTCTGGTATAGACTTTATCTTTCACACGGTAAGTGGCTGTGTGATAGACTTTTTCACACGGTCCGTGCCTGTGGGATAGACTTTATCTTTCACATGGTCCGTGGCTGTGGGATAGACTTTTTGACACGGTCCGTGCCTGTGGGATAGACTTTATCTTTCACACGTTCCGTGGCTGTCGGATAGACTTTATCTTTCACAAGGTCCGTGCCTGTGGGATAGACTTTATCTTTCAAACGGTCCGTGGCTGTGGGAATAGACTCTATCTTTCACACGGTCCGTGCTTGTGGGATAGACTTTATCTTTCACACTGTCCGTGCCGGGGGGGTAGACATTATCTTTCACACGGTTCGTGGATGTGGGGTAGACTTTATCGTTCACACGGTCCGTGGCTGTGGGGTAGACTTTATCTTTCACACGGTCCGTGCCTGTGGGATAGACTTTATCTTTCACACGGTCCGTGGCTGTGGGATAGACTCCATCTTTCACACGGTCGTTTCCTGTGGGGTAGACTCTATCTTTCACACGGTTCGTGGCTGTTGGAATAGACTTTATCTTTCACACGGTCCGTGGTGTGGGATAGACTTTATCTTTCACACGGTCCGTGCCTGTGGGATAGACTTTATCTTTCACACGGTCCGTGCCTGTGGGATAGTCTTTATCTTTCACATGATCCGTGGCTGTGGGATAGACTTTATCTTACACACGTTCGTTAGATGTGGGAACAGACTCTATCTTTCACACAGTCCGTGGCTGTGGGATAGACTCTATCTTTCACACGGTCCGTGGCTGTGGGGTAGACTTTATCTTTCATACAGTCCGTGGCTGTGGGGTAGACTTTATCTTTCACATGGTCCGTTGCTCTGGTATAGACTTTATCTTTCACACGGTAAGTGGCTGTGTGATAGACTTTTTCACACTGTCCGTGCCTGTCGGATAGACTTTATCTTTCACATGGTCCGTGGCTGTGGGATAGACTTTTTGACACGGTCCGTGCCTATGGGAGAGACTTTATCTTTCACACGGTCTGTGGCTGTCGGATAGACTTTATCTTTCACAAGGTCCGTGCCTGTGGGATAGACTTTATCTTTCAAATGGTCCGTGGCTGTGGGATAGACTTTATCTTTCACACGGTCCATGGCTGTGGGAATAGACTCTACCTTTCACACGGTCCGTGCCTGTGGGGTAGACATTATCTTTCACACGGTCCATGGCTGTGGGGTAGACTTCATCTTGCACACGGTCCGTGGCTGTGGGATAGACTTTATCTTTCACACGGTCCGTGGCTGTGGGGCAGACTTTACCTTTCACACGGTCCGTGGCTGTGGGAACAGACTGTATCATTCACACTGTCCACGGCTGTGGGGTGGACTTTATCTTTCACACGGTCCGTGCCTGTGGGATAGACTTTATCTTTCACATGATCCGTGGCTGTGGGATAGACTCTATCTTTCACACGGTCGCTGGCTGTGGGAATAGACTCTATCTTTCACACGGTCCGTGCCTGTGGGATAGACTTTATCTTTCACACGGCCCGTGGCTCTGGGCAAGACTTTATCTTTCACACTGCCCGTGGCTGTGGGGTAGACTTTCTCTTTCACACGGCCCGTGCCTGTTGGGTAGACTTTATCTTTCACATGGTCCGTGGCTGTGGGGTAGACTTTATCTTTCACACGGCCCGTGGCTGTGAGGTAGACTTTCTCTTTCACATGGCCCGTGGCAGTGGATTAGACTTTATCATTTACACGGTCCGTGGCTGTGGGGTAGACTTTATCTTTCACACGGCCCGTGGCTGTGGGATAGACTTTATCTTTCACATTGTCTGTGGCTGAGGGATAGACTTTTCACAGGGTCCGTGGCTGTGGGATAGACTTTATCTTTCACACGGCCCGTGGCTGTGGGGTAGACTTTATCTTTCACACGGTCCGTGGCTGTGGGGTAGACTTTACCTTTCACACGGTCCGTGGCTGTGGGGTAGACTTTACCTTTCACACGGTCCGTGGTTGTGGGGTAGACATTATCTTTCACAAGGTCAGTGGCTGTGGGGTAGACTTTATCTTTCACACGGCCCTTGCCTGTGGCATAGACTTTATCTTTCACACGGCTCGTGCCTGTGGCATAGACTTTATCTTTCACACGGCCCGTGCCTGTGGTGTAGACTTAATCTTTTACACGGCCCGTGGCTGTGGGGTAGACTTTATGTTTCACACGGTCCGTGGCTGTGGGAATAGACTTTATCTTTCACACGGTCCGTGGCTTGGGATACACTTTTTCTTTCACATGGTCCGTGGCTGTGGGAATAGACTCTATCTTTCACAAGGTCTGTGGCTGTGGGATAGACTTTATCTTTCACACGGTCCATGGCTGTGGGAATAGACTCTATCTTTCACACGGTCCGTGGCTGTGGGAAAGACTTTATCTTTCGCACGGCCCGTGGCTGTGTGGTAGACTTTATCTTTCATACAATCCGTGGCTGTGGGGTAGACTTTATCTTTCACACGGTCCGTGCCTGTGGAGTAGACTTTATCTTTCACATGGTCCGTGGCTCTGGTATAGACTTTATCTTTCACACGGTAAGTGGCTGTGTGATAGACTTTTTCACACGGTCCGTGCCTGTGGGATAGACTTTATCTTTCACATGGTCCGTGGCTGTGGGATAGACTTTTTGACACGGTCCGTGCCTGTGGGATAGACTTTATCTTTCACACGTTCCGTGGCTGTCGGATAGACTTTATCTTTCACAAGGTCCGTGCCTGTGGGATAGACTTTATCTTTCAAACGGTCCGTGGCTGTGGGAATAGACTCTATCTTTCACACGGTCCGTGCCTGTGGGATAGACTTTATCTTTCACACTGTCCGTGCCGGGGGGGTAGACATTATCTTTCACACGGTTCGTGGATGTGGGGTAGACTTTATCGTTCACACGGTCCGTGGCTGTGGGGTAGACTTTATCTTTCACACGGTCCGTGCCTGTGGGATAGACTTTATCTTTCACACGGTCCGTGGCTGTGGGATAGACTCCATCTTTCACACGGTCGTTTCCTGTGGGGTAGACTCTATCTTTCACACGGTTCATGGCTGTTGGAATAGACTTTATCTTTCACACGGTCCGTGGTGTGGGATAGACTTTATCTTTCACACGGTCCGTGCCTGTGGGATAGACTTTATCTTTCACACGGTCAGTGGCTGTGGGATAGCCTCTATCTTTCACACGGTCCGTGGCTGTGGGGTAGACTTTATCTTTCACACGGTCCGTGGCTGTGGGGTAGACTTTATCTTTCACACGGCCCGTGGCTGTGGGGTAGACTTTATCTTTCACATGGCCCGTGCCTGTGGGGTAGACTTTATCTTTCACACGGTCCGTGCCTGTGGGGTAGACATTATCTTTCACATGGTCCGTGGATGTGGGGTCGACTTTATCTTTCAGACGGTCCGTGGCTGTGGGGTAGACTTTATCTTTCAAACGGCCCGTGGCTGTGGGGTAGAGTTTATCTTTCACACGGCCCGTGGCTGTGGAGTAGACTTTATCTTTCACATGGTCCGTGGCTGAGGGGTAGACTTTATCTTTCACACGGTCCGTGCCTGTGGGAAAGACTCCATCTTTCACACGGTCCGTGGCTTGGGATACACTTTTTCTTTCACATGGTCCGTGGCTGTGGGAATAGACTCTATCTTTCACACGGTCTGTGGCTGTGGGATAGACATTATCTTTCACACGGTCCATGGCTGTGGGAATAGACTCTATCTTTCACACGGTCCGTGGCTGTGGAAAGACTTTATCTTTCGCACGGCCCGTGGCTGTGTGGTAGACTTTATCTTTCATACAGTCCGTGGCTGTGGGGTAGACTTTATCTTTCACACGGTCCGTGCCTGTGGAGTAGACTTATCTTTCACATGGTCCGTGGCTCTGGTATAGACTTTATCTTTCACACGGTAAGTGGCTGTGTGATAGACTTTTTCACACGGTCCGTGCCTGTGGGATAGACTTTATCTTTCACATGGTCCGTGGCTGTGGGATAGACTTTTTGACACGGTCCGTGCCTGTGGGATAGACTTTATATTTCACACGTTCCGTGGCTGTCGGATAGACTTTATCTTTCACAAGGTCCGTGCCTGTGGGATATACTTTATCTTTCAAACGGTCCGTGGCTGTGGGAATAGACTCTATCTTTCACACGGTCCGTGCTTGTGGGATAGACTTTATCTTTCACACTGTCCGTGCCGGGGGGGTAGACATTATCTTTCACACGGTTTGTGGATGTGGGGTAGACTTTATCGTTCACACGGTCCGTGGCTGTGGGGTAGACTTTATCTTTCACACGGTCCGTGCCTGTGGGATAGACTTTATCTTTCACACGGTCCGTGGCTGTGGGATAGACTCCATCTTTCACACGGTCGTTTCCTGTGGGGTAGACTCTATCTTTCACACGGTTCGTGGCTGTTGGAATAGACTTTATCTTTCACACGGTCCGTGGTGTGGGATAGACTTTATCTTTCACACGGTCCGTGCCTGTGGGATAGACTTTATCTTTCACACGGGCCGTGCCTGTGGGATAGACTTTATCTTTCACATGATCCGTGGCTGTGGGATAGACTTTATCTTTCACACGTTCGTTAGATGTGGGAACAGACTCTATCTTTCACACGGTCCGTGGCTGTGGGATAGACTCTATCTTTCACACGGTCCGTGGCTGTGGGGTAGACTTTATCTTTCATACAGTCCGTGGCTGTGGGGTAGACTTTATCTTTCACATGGTCCGTGGCTCTGGTATAGACTTTATCTTTCACACGGTAAGTGGCTGTGTGATAGACTTTTTCACACTGTCCGTGCCTGTCGGATAGACTTTATCTTTCACATGGTCCGTCGCTGTGGGATAGACTTTTTGACACGGTCCCTGCCTGTGGGATAGACTTTATCTTTCACACGGTCCGTGGCTGTCGGATAGACTTTATCTTTCACAAGGTCCGTGCCTGTGGGATAGACTTTATCTTTCAAACGGTCCGTGGCTGTGGGATAGACTTTATCTTTCACACGGTCCATGGCTGTGGGAATAGACTCTACCTTTCACACGGTCCGTGCCTGTGGGGTAGACATTATCTTTCACACGGTCCATGGCTGTGGGGTAGACTTCATCTTGCACACGGTCCGTGGCTGTGGGATAGACTTTATCTTTCACACGGTCCGTGGCTGTGGGGCCGACTTTACCTTTCACACGGTCCGTGGCTGTGGGAACAGACTGTATCATTCACACTGTCCACGGCTGTGGGGTGGACTTTATCTTTCACACGGTCCGTGCCTGTGGGATAGACTTTATCTTTCACATGATCCGTGGCTGTGGGATAGACTCTATCTTTCACACGGTCGCTGGCTGTGGGAATAGACTCTATCTTTCACACGGTCCGTGCCTGTGGGATAGACTTTATCTTTCACACGGCCCGTGGCTCTGGGCAAGACTTTATCTTTCACACTGCCCGTGGCTGTGGGGTAGACTTTCTCTTTCACACGGCCCGTGCCTGTGGATTAGACTTTATCTTTCACATGGTCCGTGGCTGTGGGGTAGACTTTATCTTTCACACGGCCCGTGGCTGTGAGGTAGACTTTCTCTTTCACATGGCCCGTGGCAGTGGATTAGACTTTATCATTTACACGGTCCGTGGCTGTGGGGTAGACTTTATCTTTCACACGGCCCGTGGCTGTGGGATAGACTTTATCTTTCACATGGTCTGTGGCCGAGGGATAGACTTTTCACAGGGTCCGTGGCTGTGGGATAGACTTTATCTTTCACACGGCCCGTGGCTGTGGGGTAGACTTTATCTTTCACACGGTCCGTGGCTGTGGGGTAGACTTTACCTTTCACACGGTCCGTGGCTGTGGGGTAGACTTTACCTTTCACACGGTCCGTGGCTGTGGGGTAGACATTATCTTTCACAAGGTCAGTGGCTGTGGGGTAGACTTTATCTTTCACACGGCCCTTGCCTGTGGCATAGACTTTATCTTTCACACGGCTCGTGCCTGTGGCATAGACTTTATCTTTCACACGGCCCGTGCCTGTGGTGTAGACTTAATCTTTTACACGGCCCGTGGCTGTGGGGTAGACTTTATGTTTCACACGGTCCGTGGCTGTGGGAATAGACTTTATCTTTCACACGGTGCGTGGCTGTGGGAATAGACTTTATCTTTCACACGGTCCGTGGCTGTGGGAATAGACTTCATCCTTCACATGGTCCGTACCTGTGGGATAGACTTTATCTTTCACACGGTCCGTGGCTGTGGGGTAGACTTTATCTTTCACACGGCCCGTGGCTGTGGGGTAGAGTTTATCTTTCACACGGCCCATGGCTGTGGAGTAGACTTTATCTTTCACATGGTCCGTGCCTGTGGGATAGACTTTATCTTTCACACGGTCCGTGCCTGTGGGATAGACTTTATCTTTCACACGGTCCGTGGCTGTGGGATAGACTCTATCTTTCCCTCGGTCCATGCCTGTGGGATAGCCTCTATCTTTCACACGGTCTGTGGCTGTGGAAATAGACTTTATCTTTCACACAGTCCATGCCTGTGGGATAGACTCTATCTTTCACATGGTCCGTGGCTGTGGGATAGCCTCTATCTTTCACACGGTCCGTGGCTGTGTGAATAGGCTTTATCTTTCACACGGTCCGTGCCTGTGGGGTAGACTTTATCTTTCACACGGTCCGTGCCTGTGGGGTAGACATTATCTTTCACATGGTCCGTGGATGTGGGGTCGACTTTATCTTTCAGACGGTCCGTGGCTGTGGGGTAGACTTTATCTTTCAAACGGCCCGTGGCTGTGGGGTAGAGTTTATCTTTCACACGGCCCGTGGCTGTTGAGTAGACTTTATCTTTCACATGGTCCGTGGCTGAGGGGTAGACTTTATCTTTCACACGGTCCGTGCCTGTGGGAAAGACTCCATCTTTCACACGGTCCGTGGCTTGGGATACACTTTTTCTTTCACATGGTCCGTGGCTGTGGGAATAGACTCTATCTTTCACACGGTCTGTGGCTGTGGGATAGACTTTATCTTTCACACGGTCCATGGCTGTGGGAATAGACTCTATCTTTCACACGGTCCGTGGCTGTGGAAAGACTTTATCTTTCGCACGGCCCGTGGCTGTGTGGTAGACTTTATCTTTCATACAGTCCGTGGCTGTGGGGTAGACTTTATCTTTCACACGGTCCGTGCCTGTGGAGTAGACTTATCTTTCACATGGTCCGTGGCTCTGGTATAGACTTTATCTTTCACACGGTAAGTGGCTGTGTGATAGACTTTTTCACACAGTCCGTGCCTGTGGGATAGACTTTATCTTTCACATGGTCCGTGGCTGTGGGATAGACTTTTTGACACGGTCCGTGCCTGTGGGATAGACTTTATCTTTCACACGTTCCGTGGCTGTCGGATAGACTTTATCTTTCACAAGGTCCGTGCCTGTGGGATAGACTTTATCTTTCAAACGGTCCGTGGCTGTGGGAATAGACTCTATCTTTCACACGGTCCGTGCTTGTGGGATAGACTTTATCTTTCACACTGTCCGTGCCGGGGGGGTAGACATTATCTTTCACACGGTTTGTGGATGTGGGGTAGACTTTATCGTTCACACGGTCCGTGGCTGTGGGGTAGACTTTATCTTTCACACGGTCCGTGCCTGTGGGATAGACTTTATCTTTCACACGGTCCGTGGCTGTGGGATAGACTCCATCTTTCACACGGTCGTTTCCTGTGGGGTAGACTCTATCTTTCACACGGTTCATGGCTGTTGGAATAGACTTTATCTTTCACACGGTCCGTGGTGTGGGATAGACTTTATCTTTCACACGGTCCGTGCCTGTGGGATAGACTTTATCTTTCACACGGTCCGTGCCTGTGGGATAGACTTTATCTTTCACATGATCCGTGGCTGTGGGATAGACTTTATCTTTCACACGTTCGTTAGATGTGGGAACAGACTCTATCTTTCACACGGTCCGTGGCTGTGGGATAGACTCTATCTTTCACACGGTCCGTGGCTGTGGGGTAGACTTTATCTTTCATACAGTCCGTGGCTGTGGGGTAGACTTTATCTTTCACATGGTCCGTGGCTCTGGTATAGACTTTATCTTTCACACGGTAAGTGGCTGTGTGATAGACTTTTTCACACTGTCCGTGCCTGTCGGATAGACTTTATCTTTCACATGGTCCGTCGCTGTGGGATAGACTTTTTGACACGGTCCCTGCCTGTGGGATAGACTTTATCTTTCACACGGTCCGTGGCTGTCGGATAGACTTTATCTTTCACAAGGTCCGTGCCTGTGGGATAGACTTTATCTTTCAAACGGTCCGTGGCTGTGGGATAGACTTTATCTTTCACACGGTCCATGGCTGTGGGAATAGACTCTACCTTTCACACCGTCCGTGCCTGTGGGGTAGACATTATCTTTCACACGGTCCATGGCTGTGGGGTAGACTTCATCTTGCACACGGTCCGTGGCTGTGGGATAGACTTTATCTTTCACACGGTCCGTGGCTGTGGGGCAGACTTTACCTTTCACACGGTCCGTGGCTGTGGGAACAGACTGTATCATTCACACTGTCCACGGCTGTGGGGTGGACTTTATCTTTCACACGGTCCGTGCCTGTGGGATAGACTTTATCTTTCACATGATCCGTGGCTGTGGGATAGACTCTATCTTTCACACGGTCGCTGGCTGTGGGAATAGACTCTATCTTTCACACGGTCCGTGCCTGTGGGATAGACTTTATCTTTCACACGGCCCGTGGCTCTGGGCAAGACTTTATCTTTCACACTGCCCGTGGCTGTGGGGTAGACTTTCTCTTTCACACGGCCCGTGCCTGTTGGGTAGACTTTATCTTTCACATGGTCCGTGGCTGTGGGGTAGACTTTATCTTTCACACGGCCCGTGGCTGTGAGGTAGACTTTCTCTTTCACATGGCCCGTGGCAGTGGATTAGACTTTATCATTTACACGGTCCGTGGCTGTGGGGTAGACTTTATCTTTCACACGGCCCGTGGCTGTGGGATAGACTTTATCTTTCACATGGTCTGTGGCTGAGGGATAGACTTTTCACAGGGTCCGTGGCTGTGGGATAGACTTTATCTTTCACACGGCCCGTGGCTGTGGGGTAGACTTTATCTTTCACACGGTCCGTGGCTGTGGGGTAGACTTTACCTTTCACACGGTCCGTGGCTGTGGGGTAGACTTTACCTTTCACACGGTCCGTGGCTGTGGGGTAGACATTATCTTTCACAAGGTCAGTGGCTGTGGGGTAGACTTTATCTTTCACACGGCCCTTGCCTGTGGCATAGACTTTATCTTTCACACGGCTCGTGCCTGTGGCATAGACTTTATCTTTCACACGGCCCGTGCCTGTGGTGTAGACTTAATCTTTTACACGGCCCGTGGCTGTGGGGTAGACTTTATGTTTCACACGGTCCGTGGCTGTGGGAATAGACTTTATCTTTCACACGGTGCGTGGCTGTGGGAATAGACTTTATCTTTCACACGGTCCGTGGCTGTGGGAATAGACTTCATCCTTCACATGGTCCGTACCTGTGGGATAGACTTTATCTTTCACACGGTCCGTGGCTGTGGGGTAGACTTTATCTTTCACACGGCCCGTGGCTGTGGGGTAGAGTTTATCTTTCACACGGCCCATGGCTGTGGAGTAGACTTTATCTTTCACATGGTCCGTGCCTGTGGGATAGACTTTATCTTTCACACGGTCCGTGCCTGTGGGATAGACTTTATCTTTCACACGGTCCGTGGCTGTGGGATAGACTCTATCTTTCCCTCGGTCCATGCCTGTGGGATAGCCTCTATCTTTCACACGGTCTGTGGCTGTGGAAATAGACTTTATCTTTCACACAGTCCATGCCTGTGGGATAGACTCTATCTTTCACATGGTCCGTGGCTGTGGGATAGCCTCTATCTTTCACACGGTCCGTGGCTGTGTGAATAGGCTTTATCTTTCACACGGTCCGTGGCTGTGGGGTAGACTTTATCTTTCACAAGCTCCGTGGCTGTGGGATAGACTTTATCTTTCACACGGTCCGTGTCTTTGTGGTAGACTTTATCTTTCACACGGTAGGTGGCTGTGGGATTAGACTTTATCTTTCACACGGTCCGTGGCTGTGCAAATAGACTTTATCTTTAACATGGTCCGTGGCTGTGGGATAGACTTTTTCACACGGTCCGTGCCTGTGGGATAGACTTTATCTTTCACACGGTCCGTGCCTGTGGGATAGACTTTATCTTTCACATGATCCGTGGCTGTGGGATAGACTTTATCTTTCACACGTTCGTTACATGTGGGAACAGACTCTATCTTTCACACGGTCCGTGGCTGTGGGATAGCCTCTATCTTTCACACGGTCCGTGGCTGTGGGGTAGACTTTATCTTTCACATGGTCCGTGGCTGAGGGGTAGACTTTATCTTTCACACGGTCCGTGCCTGTGGGAAAGACTCCATCTTTCACACGGTCCGTGGCTTGGGATACACTTTTTCTTTCACATGGGCCGTGGCTGTGGGAATAGACTCTATCTTTCACAAGGTCTGTGGCTGTGGGATAGACTTTATCTTTCACACGGTCCATGGCTGTGGGAATAGACTCTATCTTTCACACGGTCCGTGGCTGTGGGAAAGACTTTATCTTTCGCACGGCCCGTGGCTGTGTGGTAGACTTTATCTTTCATACAGTCCGTGGCTGTGGGGTAGAATTTATCTTTCACACGGTCCGTGCCTGTGGAGTAGACTTTATCTTTCACATGGTCCGTGGCTCTGGTATAGACTTTATCTTTCACACGGTAAGTGGCTGTGTGATAGACTTTTTCACACGGTCCGTTCCTGTGGGATAGACTTTGTCTTTCACATGGTCCGTGGCTGTGGGATAGACTTTTTGACACGGTCCGTGCCTGTGGGATAGACTTTATCTTTCACACGTTCCGTGGCTGTCGGATAGACTTTATCTTTCACAAGGTCCGTGCCTGTGGGATAGAGTTTATCTTTCAAACGGTCCGTGGCTGTGGGAATAGACTCTATCTTTCACACGGTCCGTGCCTGTGGGATACACTTTATCTTTCACACTGTCCGTGCCGGGGGGGTAGACATTATCTTTCACACGGTTCGTGGATGTGGGGTAGACTTTATCGTTCATACGGTCCGTGGCTGTGGGGTAGACTTTATCTTTCACACGGTCCGTGCCTGTGGGATAGACTTTATCTTTCACACGGTCCGTGGCTGTGGGATAGACTCCATCTTTCACACGGTCGTTTCCTGTGGGGTAGACTCTATCTTTCACACGGTTCATGGCTGTTGGAATAGACTTTATCTTTCACAAGGTCCGTGGTGTGGGATAGACTTTATCTTTCACACGGTCCGTGCCTGTGGGATAGACTTTATCTTTCACACGGTCCGTGCCTGTGGGATAGACTTTATCTTTCACATGATCCGTGGCTGTGGGATAGACTTTATCTTTCACACGTTCGTTAGATGTGGGAACAGACTCTATCTTTCACACGGTCCGTGGCTGTGGGATAGACTCTATCTTTCACACGGTCCGTGGCTGTGGGGTAGACTTTATCTTTCATACAGTCCGTGGCTGTGGGGTAGACTTTATCTTTCACACGGTCCGTGCCTGTGGGGTAGACTTTATCTTTCACATGGTCCGTGGCTGTGGTATAGACTTTATCTTTCACTCGGTAAGTGGCTGTGTGATAGACTTTTTCACACTGTCCGTGCCTGTCGGATAGACTTTATCTTTCACATGGTCCGTGGCTGTGGGATAGACTTTTTGACACGGTCCGTGCCTGTGGGAGACACTTTATCTTTCACACGGTCCGTGGCTGTCGGATAGACTTTATCTTTCACAAGGTCCGTGCCTGTGGGATAGACTTTATCTTTCAAACGGTCCGTGGCTGTGGGATAGACTTTATCTTTCACACGGTCCATGGCTGTGGGAATAGACTCTACCTTTCCCATGGTCCGTGCCTGTGGGGTAGACATTATCTTTCACACGGTCCATGGCTGTGGGGTAGACTTCATCTTGCACACGGTCCGTGGCTGTGGGATAGACTTTATCTTTCACACGGTCCGTGGCTGTGGGGCAGACTTTACCTTTCACACGGTCCGTGGCTGTGGGAACAGACTGTATCATTCACACTGTCCACGGCTGTGGGGTGGACTTTATCTTTCACACGGTCCGTGCCTGTGGGATAGACTTTATCTTTCACATGATCCGTGGCTGTGGGATAGACTCTATCTTTCACACGGTCGCTGGCTGTGGGAATAGACTCTATCTTTCACACGGTCCGTGCCTGTGGGATAGACTTTATCTTTCACACGGCCCGTGGCTCTGGGCAAGACTTTATCTTTCACACTGCCCGTGGCTGTGGGGTAGACTTTCTCTTTCACACGGCCCGTGCCTGTTGGGTAGACTTTATCTTTCACATGGTCCGTGGCTGTGGGGTAGACTTTATCTTTCACACGGCCCGTGGCTGTGAGGTAGACTTTCTCTTTCACATGGCCCGTGGCAGTGGATTAGACTTTATCATTTACACGGTCCGTGGCTGTGGGGTAGACTTTATCTTTCACACGGCCCGTGGCTGTGGGATAGACTTTATCTTTCACATGGTCTGTGGCTGAGGGATAGACTTTTCACAGGGTCCGTGGCTGTGGGATAGAGTTTATCTTTCACACGGCCCGTGGCTGTGGGGTAGACTTTATCTTTCACACGGTCCGTGGCTGTGGGGTAGACTTTACCTTTCACACGGTCCGTGGCTGTGGGGTAGACTTTACCTTTCACACGGTCCGTGGCTGTGGGGTAGACATTATCTTTCACAAGGTCAGTGGCTGTGGGGTAGACTTTATCTTTCACACGGCCCTTGCCTGTGGCATAGACTTTATCTTTCACACGGCTCGTGCCTGTGGCATAGACTTTATCTTTCACACGGCCCGTGCCTGTGGTGTAGACTTAATCTTTTACACGGCCCGTGGCTGTGGGGTAGACTTTATGTTTCACACGGTCCGTGGCTGTGGGAATAGACTTTATCTTTCACACGGTGCGTGGCTGTGGGAATAGACTTTATCTTTCACACGGTCCGTGGCTGTGGGAATAGACTTCATCCTTCACATGGTCCGTACCTGTGGGATAGACTTTATCTTTCACACGGTCCGTGGCTGTGGGGTAGACTTTATCTTTCACACGGCCCGTGGCTGTGGGGTAGAGTTTATCTTTCACACGGCCCATGGCTGTGGAGTAGACTTTATCTTTCACATGGTCCGTGCCTGTGGGATAGACTTTATCTTTCACACGGTCCGTGGCTGTGGGATAGACTTTATCTTTCACACGGTCCGTGGCTGTGGGATAGACTCTATCTTTCCCTCGGTCCATGCCTGTGGCATAGCCTCTATCTTTCACACGGTCTGTGGCTGTGGAAATAGACTTTATCTTTCACACAGTCCATGCCTGTGGGATAGACTCTATCTTTCACATGGTCCGTGGCTGTGGGATAGCCTCTATCTTTCACACGGTCCGTGGCTGTGTGAATAGGCTTTATCTTTCACACGGTCCGTGGCTGTGGGGTAGACTTTATCTTTCACAAGCTCCGTGGCTGTGGGATAGACTTTATCTTTCACACGGTCCGTGTCTTTGTGGTAGACTTTATCTTTCACACGGTAGGTGGCTGTGGGAGTAGACTTTATCTTTCACACGGTCCGTGGCTGTGCAAATAGGCTTTATCTTTAACATGGTCCGTGGCTGTGGGATAGACTTTTTCACACGGTCCGTGGCTGTGGGATAGACTTTATCTTTCACACGGTCCGTGCCTGTGGGATAGACTTTATCTTTCACACGGTCCGTGCCTGTGGGATAGACTTTATCTTTCACATGATCCGTGGCTGTGGGATAGACTTTATCTTTCACACGTTCGTTAAATGTGGGAACAGACTCTATCTTTCACACGGTCCGTGGCTGTGGGATAGCCTCTATCTTTCACACGGTCCGTGGCTGTGGGGTAGACTTTATCTTTCACACGGTCCGTGGCTGTAGGGTAGACTTTATCTTTCACACGGCCCGTGGCTGTGGGGTAGACTTTATCTTTCACATGGCCCGTGCCTGTGGGGTAGACTTTATCTTTCACAAGGTCCGTGCCTGTGGGGTAGACATTATCTTTCACATGGTCCGTGGATGTAGGGTCGACTTTATCTTTCACACGGTCCGTGGCTGTGGTTTAGACTTTATCTTTCACACGGCCCGTGGCTGTGGGGTAGAGTTTATCTTTCACACGGCCCGTGGCTGTGGAGTAGACTTTATCTTTCACATGGTCCGTGGCTGAGGGGTAGACTTTATCTTTCACACGGTCCGTGCCTGTGGGAAAGACTCCATCTTTCACACGGTCCGTGGCTTGGGATACACTTTTTCTTTCACATGGTCCGTGGCTGTGGGAATAGACTCTATCTTTCACAAGGTCTGTGGCTGTGGGATAGACTTTATCTTTCACACGGTCCATGGCTGTGGGAATAGACTCTATCTTTCACACGGTCCGTGGCTGTGGAAAGACTTTATCTTTCGCACGGCCCGTGGCTGTGTGGTAGACTTTATCTTTCATACAGTCCGTGGCTGTGGGGTAGACTTTATCTTTCACACGGTCCGTGCCTGTGGAGTAGACTTTATCTTTCACATGGTCCGTGGCTCTGGTATAGACTTTATCTTTCACACGGTAAGTGGCTGTGTGATAGACTTTTTCACACGGTCCGTGCCTGTGGGATAGACTTTATCTTTCACACGATTCCGTTGCTGTCGGATAGACTTTATCTTTCACAATGTCCGTGCCTGTGGGATAGACTTTATCTTTCACACGTTCCGTGGCTGTCGGATAGACTTTATCTTTCACAAGGTCCGTGCCTGTGGGATAGACTTTATCTTTCAAACGGTCCGTGGCTGTGGGATAGACTTTATCTTTCACAAGGTCCATGCCTGTGCGGTAGACATTATCTTTCACATGGTCCGTGGATGTGGGGTAGACTTTATCTTTCAAACGGTCCGTGGCTGTGGGAATAGACTCTATCTTTCACACGGTCCGTGCCTGTGGGATAGACTTTATCTTTCACACTGTCCGTGCCGGGGTGGTAGACATTATCTTTCACACGGTTCGTGGATGTGCGGTAGACTTTATCGTTCACACGGTCCGTGGCTGTGGGGTAGACTTTATCTTTCACACGGTCCGTGCCTGTGGGATAGACTTTATCTTTCACACGGTCCGTGGCTGTGGGATAGACTCTATCTTTCCCTCGGTCCATGCCTGTGGCATAGCCTCTATCTTTCACACGGTCTGTGGCTGTGGAAATAGACTTTATCTTTCACACAGTCCATGCCTGTGGGATAGACTCTATCTTTCACATGGTCCGTGGCTGTGGGATAGCCTCTATCTTTCACACGGTCCGTGGCTGTGTGAATAGGCTTTATCTTTCACACGGTCCGTGGCTGTGGGGTAGACTTTATCTTTCACAAGCTCCGTGGCTGTGGGATAGACTTTATCTTTCACACGGTCCGTGTCTTTGTGGTAGACTTTATCTTTCACACGGTAGGTGGCTGTGGGAGTAGACTTTATCTTTCACACGGTCCGTGGCTGTGCAAATAGGCTTTATCTTTAACATGGTCCGTGGCTGTGGGATAGACTTTTTCACACGGTCCGTGGCTGTGGGATAGACTTTATCTTTCACACGGTCCGTGCCTGTGGGATAGACTTTATCTTTCGCACGGTCCGTGCCTGTGGGATAGACTTTATCTTTCACATGATCCGTGGCTGTGGGATAGACTTTATCTTTCACACGTTCGTTACATGTGGGAAGAGACTCTATCTTTCACACGGTCCGTGGCTGTGGGATAGCCTCTATCTTTCACACGGTCCGTGGCTGTGGGGTAGACTTTATCTTTCACACGGTCCGTGGCTGTGGGGTAGACTTTATCTTTCACACGGCCCGTGGCTGTGGGGTAGACTTTATCTTTCACATGGCCCGTGCCTGTGGGGTAGACTTTATCTTTCACACGGTCCGTGCCTGTGGGGTAGACATTATCTTTCACATGGTCCGTGGATGTAGGGTCGACTTTATCTTTCACACGGTCCGTGGCTGTGGTTTAGACTTTATCTTTCACACGGCCCGTGGCTGTGGGGTAGAGTTTATCTTTCACACGGCCCGTGGCTGTGGAGTAGACTTTATCTTTCACATGGTCCGTGGCTGAGGGGTAGACTTTATCTTTCACACGGTCCGTGCCTGTGGGAAAGACTCCATCTTTCACACGGTCCGTGGCTTGGGATACACTTTTTCTTTCACATGGTCCGTGGCTGTGGGAATAGACTCTATCTTTCACAAGGTCTGTGGCTGTGGGATAGACTTTATCTTTCACACGGTCCATGGCTGTGGGAATAGACTCTATCTTTCACACGGTCCGTGGCTGTGGAAAGACTTTATCTTTCGCACGGCCCGTGGCTGTGTGGTAGACTTTATCTTTCATACAGTCCGTGGCTGTGGGGTAGACTTTATCTTTCACACGGTCCGTGCCTGTGGAGTAGACTTTATCTTTCACATGGTCCGTGGCTCTGGTATAGACTTTATCTTTCACACGGTAAGTGGCTGTGTGATAGACTTTTTCACACGGTCCGTGCCTGTGGGATAGACTTTATCTTTCACACGATTCCGTGGCTGTCGGATAGACTTTATCTTTCACAATGTCCGTGCCTGTGGGATAGACTTTATCTTTCACACGTTCCGTGGCTGTCGGATAGACTTTATCTTTCACAAGTTCCGTGCCTGTGGGATAGACTTTATCTTTCAAACGGTCCGTGGCTGTGGGATAGACTTTATCTTTCACAAGGTCCATGCCTGTGCGGTAGACATTATCTTTCACATGGTCCGTGGATGTGGGGTAGACTTTATCTTTCACACGGTCCGTGCCTGTGGGATAGACTTTATCTTTCACACTGTCCGTGCCGGGGGGGTAGACATTATCTTTCACACGGTTCGTGGATGTGCGGTAGACTTTATCGTTCACACGGTCCGTGGCTGTGGGGTAGACTTTATCTTTCACACGGTCCGTGACTGTGGGATAGACTTTATCTTTCACACGGTCCGTGGCTGTGGGATAGACTCTATCTTTCACACGGTCGTTTCCTGTGGGGTAGACTCTATCTTTCACACGGTTCATGGCTGTTGGAATAGACTTTATCTTTCACACGGTCCGTGGTGTGGGAGAGACTTTATCTTTCACACGGTCCGTGCCTGTGGGATAGACTTTATCTTTCACACGGTCCGTGCCTGTGGGATAGACTTTATCTTTCACATGATCCGTGGCTGTGGGATAGACTTTATCTTTCACACGTTCGTTAGATGTGGGAACAGACTCTATCTTTCACACGGTCCGTGGCTGTGGGATAGACTCTATCTTTCACACGGTCCGTGGCTGTGGGGTAGACTTTATCTTTCATACAGTCCGTGGCTGTGGGGTAGACTTTATCTTTCACACGGTCCGTGCCTGTGGGGTAGACTTTATCTTTCACATGGTCCGTGGCTCTGGTATAGACTTTATCTTTCACACGGTAAGTGGCTGTGTGATAGACTTTTTCACACTGTCCGTGCCTGTCGGATAGACTTTATCTTTCACATGGTCCGTGGCTGTGGGATAGACTTTTTGACACGGTCCGTGCCTGTGGGATAGACTTTATCTTTCACACGGTCCGTGGCTGTCGGATAGACTTTATCTTTCACAAGGTCCGTGCCTGTTGGATAGACTTTATCTTTCAAATGGTCCGTGGCTGTGGGATAGACTTTATCTTTCACACGGTCCATGGCTGTGGGAATAGACTCTACCTTTCACACGGTCCGTGCCTGTGGGGTAGACATTATCTTTCACACGGTCCATGGCTGTGGGGTAGACTTCATCTTGCACACGGTCCGTGGCTGTGGGATAGACTTTATCTTTCACACGGTCCGTGGCTGTGGGGCAGACTTTACCTTTCACAAGGTCCGTGGCTGTGGGAACAGACTGTATCATTCACACTGTCCACGGCTGTGGGGTGGACTTTATCTTTCACACGGTCCGTGCCTGTGTGATAGACTTTATCTTTCACATGATCTGTGGCTGTGGGATAGACTCTATCTTTCACACGGTCGCTGGCTGTGGGAATAGACTCTATCTTTCACACGGTCCGTGCCTGTGGGATAGACTTTATTTTTCACACAGTCCGTGGCTGTGGGGTAGACTTTATCTTTCACACGGTCCGTGGCTGTGGGATAGACTTTATCTTTCACACGGCCCGTGGCTCTGGGCAAGACTTTATCTTTCACACTGCCCGTGGCTGTGGGGTAGACTTTATCTTTCACACGGCCCGTGCCTGTGGGGTAGATTTTATCTTTCACATGGTCCGTGGCTGTGGGGTAGACTTTATCTTTCACACGGCCCGTGGCTGTGAGGTAGACTTTCTCTTTCACATGGCTCGTGGCAGTGGATTAGACTTTATCATTTACACGGTCCATGGCTGTGGGGTAGACTTTATCTTTCACACGGCCCGTGGCTCTGAGGTAGACTTTCTCTTTCACACGGCCCGTGGCTGTGGATTAGACTTTATCATTTACATCGTCCACGGCTGTGGGGTAGACTTTATCTTTCACACGGTCCGTGTCTGTGGGATAGACTTTATCTTTCACATGGTCTGTGGCTGAGGGATAGACTTTTCACAGGGTCCGTGGCTGTGGGATAGACTTTATCTTTCACACGGCCCGTGGCTGTGCGGTAGACTTTATCTTTCACACGGTCCGTGGCTGTGGGGTAGACTTTACCTTTCACACGGTCCGTGGCTGTGGGGTAGACTTTACCTTTCACACGGTCCGTGGCTCTGGGGTAGACATTATCTTTCACAAGGTCCGTGGCTGTGGGGTAGACTTTATCTTTCACACGGCCCTTGCCTGTGGCATAGACTTTATCTTTCACACGGCTCGTGCCTGTGGCATAGACTTTATCTTTCACACGACCCGTGCCTGTGGTGTAGACTTAATCTTTTACACGGCCCGTGGCTGTGGGGTAGACTTTATGTTTCACACGGTCCGTGGCTGTGGGAATAGACTTTATCTTTCACACGGTGCGTGGCTGTGGGAATAGACTTTATCTTTCACACGGTCCGTGGCTGTGGGAATAGACTTCATCCTTCACATGGTCCGTACCTGTGGGATAGACTTTATCTTTCACACGGTCCGTGGCTGTGGGGTAGACTTTATCTTTCACACGGCCCGTGGCTGTGGGGTAGAGTTTATCTTTCACACGGCCCATGGCTGTGGAGTAGACTTTATCTTTCACATGGTCCGTGGCTGTGGGGTAGACTTTATCTTTCACACGGTCCGTGCCTGTGGGAAAGACTCTATCTTTCACACGGTCCGTGGCTGTGGGATAGACTTTTTCTTTCACATGGTCCGTGGCTGTGGGAATAGACTCTATCTTTCACACGGTCCGTGGCTGTGGGATAGACTTTATCTTTCACACGATCCATGGCTGTGGGAATAGACTCTATCTTTCACACGGTCCGTGGCTGTGGGAAAGACTTTATCTTTCGCACGGCGCGTGGCTGTGTTGTAGATTTTATCTTTCATACAGTCCGTGGCTGTGGGGTAGACTTTATCTTTCACATGGTCCGTGGCTCTGGTATAGACTTTATCTTTCACACGGTAAGTGGCTGTGTGATAGACTTTTTCACACGGTCCGTGCCTGTGGGATAGACTTTATCTTTCACATGGTCCGTGGCTGTGGGATAGACTTTTTGTCACGGTCCGTGCCTGTGGGATAGACTTTATCTTTCACACGGTCCGTGGCTGTCGGATAGACTTTATCTTTCACAAGGTCCGTGCCTGTGGGATAGACTTTATCTTTCAAACGGTCCGTGGCTGTGGGATAGACTTTATCTTTCACATGGTCCGTGCCTGTGGGGTAGACATTATCTTTCACACGGTCCGTGCCTGTGGGATAGACTTTATCTTTCACACGGTCCGTGGCTGTGGGATAGACTCTATTTTTCACACGGTCGTTTCCTTTGGGGTAGACTCTATCTTTCACACGGTTCATGGCTGTTGGAATAGACTTTATCTTTCACACAGTCCGTGGTGTGGGATAGACTTTATCTTTCACACGGGCCGTGGCTGTGGGTAGACTTTATCTTTCACACGATCCGTGGCTGTGGGATAGACTTTTTGTCACGGTCCGTGGTGTGGGATAGACTTTATCTTTTACACGGGCCGTGGCTGTGGGTAGACTTTATCTTTCACACGGTCCGTGGCTGTGGTGTAGACTTTATCTTTCACACTGCCCGTGGCTGTGCGGTAGACTTTATGTTTCACACGGCCAGTGAATGTGGGGTAGACTTTATCTTTCACACGGTCCGTGGCAGTGGGGTAGACTTTATCTTTCACATGGTCCGTGGCTGTGGGGTAGACTTTATCTTTCACACGGTCCGTGCCTGTGGGAATAACTCTATCTTTCACACGGTCAGTGGCTGTGGGATAGACTTTATCTTTCACACGGTCCGTTCCTGAGGGATAGACTCTATCTTGCACATGGTCTGTCGCTGTGGGAATAGACTCTAACTTTCACACGGTCCATCGCTGTGGGTTAGACTTTATCTTTCACACGGTCCCTGGCTGTGGGGTAGACTTTATCTTTCACTCGGTCCGTGGTTGTCGGATAGACTTTATCTTTCACACGGTCCGTGCCTGTGGGATAGACCTTTTCACACGGTCTGTGGCTGTGGTTTAGACTTTATCTTTCACATGGTCCATGGCTGTGGGAGTAGTCTTTATCTTTCACACGGTCCGTGGCTGTGGGATAGACTTTATCTTTCACACGGTCCGTGGCTGTGGGATAGACTTTATCTTTCACACGGTCCGTGTCTTTGTGGTAGACTTTATCTTTCACACGGTAGGTGGCTGTGGGAGTAGACTTTATCTTTCACACGGTCCATGGCTGTGGGAATAGACTCTATCTTTCACACGGTCCGTGGCTGTGGAAAGACTTTATCTTTCGCACGGCCCGTGGCTGTGTGGTAGACTTTATCTTTCATACAGTCCGTGGCTGTGGGGTAGACTTTATCTTTCACACGGTCCGTGCCTGTGGAGTAGACTTATCTTTCACATGGTCCGTGGCTCTGGTATAGACTTTATCTTTCACACGGTAAGTGGCTGTGTGATAGACTTTTTCACACGGTCCGTGCCTGTGGGATAGACTTTATCTTTCACATGGTCCGTGGCTGTGGGATAGACTTTTTGACACGGTCCGTGCCTGTGGGATAGACTTTATCTTTCACACGTTCCGTGGCTGTCGGATAGACTTTATCTTTCACAAGGTCCGTGCCTGTGGGATAGACTTTATCTTTCAAACGGTCCGTGGCTGTGGGAATAGACTCTATCTTTCACACGGTCCGTGCTTGTGGGATAGACTTTATCTTTCACACTGTCCGTGCCGGGGGGGTAGACATTATCTTTCACACGGTTTGTGGATGTGGGGTAGACTTTATCGTTCACACGGTCCGTGGCTGTGGGGTAGACTTTATCTTTCACACGGTCCGTGCCTGTGGGATAGACTTTATCTTTCACACGGTCCGTGGCTGTGGGATAGACTCCATCTTTCACACGGTCGTTTCCTGTGGGGTAGACTCTATCTTTCACACGGTTCATGGCTGTTGGAATAGACTTTATCTTTCACACGGTCCGTGGTGTGGGATAGACTTTATCTTTCACACGGTCCGTGCCTGTGGGATAGACTTTATCTTTCACACGGTCCGTGCCTGTGGGATAGACTTTATCTTTCACATGATCCGTGGCTGTGGGATAGACTTTATCTTTCACACGTTCGTTAGATGTGGGAACAGACTCTATCTTTCACACGGTCCGTGGCTGTGGGATAGACTCTATCTTTCACACGGTCCGTGGCTGTGGGGTAGACTTTATCTTTCATACAGTCCGTGGCTGTGGGGTAGACTTTATCTTTCACATGGTCCGTGGCTCTGGTATAGACTTTATCTTTCACACGGTAAGTGGCTGTGTGATAGACTTTTTCACACTGTCCGTGCCTGTCGGATAGACTTTATCTTTCACATGGTCCGTGGCTGTGGGATAGACTTTTTGACACGGTCCGTGCCTGTGGGATAGACTTTATCTTTCACACGGTCCGTGGCTGTCGGATAGACTTTATCTTTCACAAGGTCCGTGCCTGTGGGATAGACTTTATCTTTCAAACGGTCCGTGGCTGTGGGATAGACTTTATCTTTCACACGGTCCATGGCTGTGGGAATAGACTCTACCTTTCACACGGTCCGTGCCTGTGGGGTAGACATTATCTTTCACACGGTCCATGGCTGTGGGGTAGACTTCATCTTGCACACGGTCCGTGGCTGTGGGATAGACTTTATCTTTCACACGGTCCGTGGCTGTGGGGCAGACTTTACCTTTCACACGGTCCGTGGCTGTGGGAACAGACTGTATCATTCACACTGTCCACGGCTGTGGGGTGGACTTTATCTTTCACACGGTCCGTGCCTGTGGGATAGACTTTATCTTTCACATGATCCGTGGCTGTGGGATAGACTCTATCTTTCACACGGTCGCTGGCTGTGGGAATAGACTCTATCTTTCACACGGTCCGTGCCTGTGGGATAGACTTTATCTTTCACACGGCCCGTGGCTCTGGGCAAGACTTTATCTTTCACACTGCCCGTGGCTGTGGGGTAGACTTTCTCTTTCACACGGCCCGTGCCTGTTGGGTAGACTTTATCTTTCACATGGTCCGTGGCTGTGGGGTAGACTTTATCTTTCACACGGCCCGTGGCTGTGAGGTAGACTTTCTCTTTCACATGGCCCGTGGCAGTGGATTAGACTTTATCATTTACACGGTCCGTGGCTGTGGGGTAGACTTTATCTTTCACACGGCCCATGGCTGTGGGATAGACTTTATCTTTCACATGGTCTGTGGCTGAGGGATAGACTTTTCACAGGGTCCGTGGCTGTGGGATAGACTTTATCTTTCACACGGCCCGTGGCTGTGGGGTAGACTTTATCTTTCACACGGTCCGTGGCTGTGGGGTAGACTTTACCTTTCACACGGTCCGTGGCTGTGGGGTAGACTTTACCTTTCACACGGTCCGTGGCTGTGGGGTAGACATTATCTTTCACAAGGTCAGTGGCTGTGGGGTAGACTTTATCTTTCACACGGCCCTTGCCTGTGGCATAGACTTTATCTTTCACACGGCTCGTGCCTGTGGCATAGACTTTATCTTTCACACGGCCCGTGCCTGTGGTGTAGACTTAATCTTTTACACGGCCCGTGGCTGTGGGGTAGACTTTATGTTTCACACGGTCCGTGGCTGTGGGAATAGACTTTATCTTTCACACGGTGCGTGGCTGTGGGAATAGACTTTATCTTTCACACGGTCCGTGGCTGTGGGAATAGACTTCATCCTTCACATGGTCCGTACCTGTGGGATAGACTTTATCTTTCACACGGTCCGTGGCTGTGGGGTAGACTTTATCTTTCACACGGCCCGTGGCTGTGGGGTAGAGTTTATCTTTCACACGGCCCATGGCTGTGGAGTAGACTTTATCTTTCACATGGTCCGTGCCTGTGGGATAGACTTTATCTTTCACACGGTCCGTGCCTGTGGGATAGACTTTATCTTTCACACGGTCCGTGGCTGTGGGATAGACTCTATCTTTCCCTCGGTCCATGCCTGTGGCATAGCCTCTATCTTTCACACGGTCTGTGGCTGTGGAAATAGACTTTATCTTTCACACAGTCCATGCCTGTGGGATAGACTCTATCTTTCACATGGTCCGTGGCTGTGGGATAGCCTCTATCTTTCACACGGTCCGTGGCTGTGTGAATAGGCTTTATCTTTCACACGGTCCGTGGCTGTGGGGTAGACTTTATCTTTCACAAGCTCCGTGGCTGTGGGATAGACTTTATCTTTCACACGGTCCGTGTCTTTGTGGTAGACTTTATCTTTCACACGGTAGGTGGCTGTGGGAGTAGACTTTATCTTTCACACGGTCCGTGGCTGTGCAAATAGACTTTATCTTTAACATGGTCCGTGGCTGTGGGATAGACTTTTTCACACGGTCCGTGCCTGTGGGATAGACTTTATCTTTCACACGGTCCGTGCCTGTGGGATAGACTTTATCTATCACATGATCCGTGGCTGTGGGATAGACTTTATCTTTCACACGTTCGTTACATGTGGGAACAGACTCTATCTTTCACACGGTCCGTGGCTGTGGGATAGCCTCTATCTTTCACACGGTCCGTGGCTGTGGGGTAGACTTTATCTTTCACATGGTCCGTGGCTGAGGGGTAGACTTTATCTTTCACACGGTCCGTGCCTGTGGGAAAGACTCCATCTTTCACACGGTCCGTGGCTTGGGATACACTTTTTCTTTCACATGGGCCGTGGCTGTGGGAATAGACTCTATCTTTCACAAGGTCTGTGGCTGTGGGATAGACTTTATCTTTCACACGGTCCATGGCTGTGGGAATAGACTCTATCTTTCACACGGTCCGTGGCTGTGGGAAAGACTTTATCTTTCGCACGGCCCGTGGCTGTGTGGTAGACTTTATCTTTCATACAGTCCGTGGCTGTGGGGTAGACTTTATCTTTCACACGGTCCGTGCCTGTGGAGTAGACTTTATCTTTCACATGGTCCGTGGCTCTGGTATAGACTTTATCTTTCACACGGTAAGTGGCTGTGTGATAGACTTTTTCACACGGTCCGTTCCTGTGGGATAGACTTTGTCTTTCACATGGTCCGTGGCTGTGGGATAGACTTTTTGACACGGTCCGTGCCTGTGGGATAGACTTTATCTTTCACACGTTCCATGGCTGTCGGATAGACTTTATCTTTCACAAGGTCCGTGCCTGTGGGATAGAGTTTATCTTTCAAACGGTCCGTGGCTGTGGGAATAGACTCTATCTTTCACACGGTCCGTGCCTGTGGGATAGACTTTATCTTTCACACTGTCCGTGCCGGGGGGGTAGACATTATCTTTCACACGGTTCGTGGATGTGGGGTAGACTTTATCGTTCATACGGTCCGTGGCTGTGGGGTAGACTTTATCTTTCACACGGTCCGTGCCTGTGGGATAGACTTTATCTTTCACACGGTCCGTGGCTGTGGGATAGACTCCATCTTTCACACGGTCGTTTCCTGTGGGGTAGACTCTATCTTTCACACGGTTCATGGCTGTTGGAATAGACTTTATCTTTCACACGGTCCGTGGTGTGGGATAGACTTTATCTTTCACACGGTCCGTGCCTGTGGGATAGACTTTATCTTTCACACGGTCCGTGCCTGTGGGATAGACTTTATCTTTCACATGATCCGTGGCTGTGGGATAGACTTTATCTTTCACACGTTCGTTTGATGTGGGTACAGACTCTATCTTTCACACGGTCCGTGGCTGTGGGATAGACTCTATCTTTCACACGGTCCGTGGCTGTGGGGTAGACTTTATCTTTCATACAGTCCGTGGCTGTGGGGTAGACTTTATCTTTCACACGGTCCGTGCCTGTGGGGTAGACTTTATCTTTCACATGGTCCGTGGCTGTGGTATAGACTTTATCTTTCACTCGGTAAGTGGCTGTGTGATAGACTTTTTCACACTGTCCGTGCCTGTCGGATAGACTTTATCTTTCACATGGTCCGTGGCTGTGGGATAGACTTTTTGACACGGTCCGTGCCTGTGGGAGAGACTTTATCTTTCACACGGTCCGTGGCTGTCGGATAGACTTTATCTTTCACAAGGTCCGTGCCTGTGGGATAGACTTTATCTTTCAAACGGTCCGTGGCTGTGGGATAGACTTTATCTTTCACACGGTCCATGGCTGTGGGAATAGACTCTACCTTTCCCACGGTCCGTGCCTGTGGGGTAGACATTATCTTTCACACGGTCCATGGCTGTGGGGTAGACTTCATCTTGCACACGGTCCGTGGCTGTGGGATAGACTTTATCTTTCACACGGTCCGTGGCTGTGGGGCAGACTTTACCTTTCACACGGTCCGTGGCTGTGGGAACAGACTGTATCATTCACACTGTCCACGGCTGTGGGGTGGACTTTATCTTTCACACGGTCCGTGCCTGTGGGATAGACTTTATCTTTCACATGATCCGTGGCTGTGGGATAGACTCTATCTTTCACACGGTCGCTGGCTGTGGGAATAGACTCTATCTTTCACACGGTCCGTGCCTGTGGGATAGACTTTATCTTTCACACGGCCCGTGGCTCTGGGCAAGACTTTATCTTTCACACTGCCCGTGGCTGTGGGGTAGACTTTCTCTTTCACACGGCCCGTGCCTGTTGGGTAGACTTTATCTTTCACATGGTCCGTGGCTGTGGGGTAGACTTTATCTTTCACACGGCCCGTGGCTGTGAGGTAGACTTTCTCTTTCACATGGCCCGTGGCAGTGGATTAGACTTTATCATTTACACGGTCCGTGGCTGTGGGGTAGACTTTATCTTTCACACGGCCCGTGGCTGTGGGATAGACTTTATCTTTCACATGGTCTGTGGCTGAGGGATAGACTTTTCACAGGGTCCGTGGCTGTGGGATAGACTTTATCTTTCACACGGCCCGTGGCTGTGGGGTAGACTTTATCTTTCACACGGTCCGTGGCTGTGGGGTAGACTTTACCTTTCACACGGTCCGTGGCTGTGGGGTAGACTTTACCTTTCACACGGTCCGTGGCTGTGGGGTAGACATTATCTTTCACAAGGTCAGTGGCTGTGGGGTAGACTTTATCTTTCACACGGCCCTTGCCTGTGGCATAGACTTTATCTTTCACACGGCTCGTGCCTGTGGCATAGACTTTATCTTTCACACGGTCCGTGGCTGTGGGGTAGACTTTATCTTTTACACGGCCCGTGGCTGTGGGGTAGACTTTATGTTTCACACGGTCCGTGGCTGTGGGAATAGACTTTATCTTTCACACGGTCCGTGGCTGTGGGAATAGACTTTATCTTTCACACGGTCCGTGGCTGTGGGAATAGACTTCATCCTTCACATGGTCCGTACCTGTGGGATAGACTTTATCTTTCACACGGTCCGTGGCTGTGGGGTAGACTTTATCTTTCACACGGCCCGTGGCTGTGGGGTAGAGTTTATCTTTCACACGGCCCATGGCTGTGGAGTAGACTTTATCTTTCACATGGTCCGTGCCTGTGGGATAGACTTTATCTTTCACACGGTCCGTGCCTGTGGGATAGACTTTATCTTTCACACGGTCCGTGGCTGTGGGATAGACTCTATCTTTCCCTCGGTCCATGCCTGTGGCATAGCCTCTATCTTTCACACGGTCTGTGGCTGTGGAAATAGACTTTATCTTTCACACAGTCCATGCCTGTGGGATAGACTCTATCTTTCACATGGTCCGTGGCTGTGGGATAGCCTCTATCTTTCACACGGTCCGTGGCTGTGTGAATAGGCTTTATCTTTCACACGGTCCGTGGCGGGGGGGTAGACTTTATCTTTCACAAGCTCCGTGGCTGTGGGATAGACTTTATCTTTCACACGGTCCGTGTCTTTGTGGTAGACTTTATCTTTCACACGGTAGGTGGCTGTGGGAGTAGACTTTATCTTTCACACGGTCCGTGGCTGTGCAAATAGGCTTTATCTTTAACATGGTCCGTGGCTGTGGGATAGACTTTTTCACACGGTCCGTGGCTGTGGGATAGACTTTATCTTTCACACGGTCCGTGCCTGTGGGATAGACTTTATCTTTCACACGGTCCGTGCCTGTGGGATAGACTTTATCTTTCACATGATCCGTGGCTGTGGAATAGACTTTATCTTTCACACGTTCGTTACATGTGGGAAGAGACTCTATCTTTCACACGGTCCGTGGCTGTGGGATAGCCTCTATCTTTCACACGGTCCGTGGCTGTGGGGTAGACTTTATCTTTCACACGGTCCGTGGCTGTGGGGTAGACTTTATCTTTCACACGGCCCGTGGCTGTGGGGTAGACTTTATCTTTCACATGGCCCGTGCCTGTGGGGTAGACTTTATCTTTCACAAGGTCCGTGCCTGTGGGGTAGACATTATCTTTCACATGGTCCGTGGATGTAGGGTCGACTTTATCTTTCACACGGTCCGTGGCTGTGGTTTAGACTTTATCTTTCACACGGCCCGTGGCTGTGGGGTAGAGTTTATCTTTCACACGGCCCGTGGCTGTGGAGTAGACTTTATCTTTCACATGGTCCGTGGCTGAGGGGTAGACTTTATCTTTCACACGGTCCGTGCCTGTGGGAAAGACTCCATCTTTCACACGGTCCGTGGCTTGGGATACACTTTTTCTTTCACATGGTCCGTGGCTGTGGGAATGGACTCTATCTTTCACAAGGTCTGTGGCTGTGGGATAGACTTTATCTTTCACACGGTCCATGGCTGTGGGAATAGACTCTATCTTTCACACGGTCCGTGGCTGTGGAAAGACTTTATCTTTCGCACGGCCCGTGGCTGTGTGGTAGACTTTATCTTTCATACAGTCCGTGGCTGTGGGGTAGACTTTATCTTTCACACGGTCCGTGCCTGTGGAGTAGACTTTATCTTTCACATGGTCCGTGGCTCTGGTATAGACTTTATCTTTCACACGGTAAGTGGCTGTGTGATAGACTTTTTCACACGGTCCGTGCCTGTGGGATAGACTTTATCTTTCACACGATTCCGTTGCTGTCGGATAGACTTTATCTTTCACACGGTCCGTGCCTGTGGGATAGACTTTATCTTTCACACGTTCCGTGGCTGTCGGATAGACTTTATCTTTCACAAGGTCCGTGCCTGTGGGATAGACTTTATCTTTCAAACGGTCCGTGGCTGTGGGATAGACTTTATCTTTCACAAGGTCCATGCCTGTGCGGTAGACATTATCTTTCACATGGTCCGTGGATGTGGGGTAGACTTTATCTTTCAAACGGTCCGTGGCTGTGGGAATAGACTCTATCTTTCACACGGTCCGTGCCTGTGGGATAGACTTTATCTTTCACACTGTCCGTGCCGGGGGGGTAGACATTATCTTTCACACGGTTCGTGGATGTGCGGTAGACTTTATCGTTCACACGGTCCGTGGCTGTGGGGTAGACTTTATCTTTCACACGGTCCGTGCCTGTGGGATAGACTTTATCTTTCACACGGTCCGTGGCTGTGGGATAGACTCTATCTTTCCCTCGGTCCATGCCTGTGGCATAGCCTCTATCTTTCACACGGTCTGTGGCTGTGGAAATAGACTTTATCTTTCACACAGTCCATGCCTGTGGGATAGACTCTATCTTTCACATGGTCCGTGGCTGTGGGATAGCCTCTATCTTTCACACGGTCCGTGGCTGTGTGAATAGGCTTTATCTTTCACACGGTCCGTGGCTGTGGGGTAGACTTTATCTTTCACAAGCTCCGTGGCTGTGGGATAGACTTTATCTTTCACACGGTCCGTGTCTTTGTGGTAGACTTTATCTTTCACACGGTAGGTGGCTGTGGGAGTAGACTTTATCTTTCACACGGTCCGTGGCTGTGCAAATAGGCTTTATCTTTAACATGGTCCGTGGCTGTGGGATAGACTTTTTCACACGGTCCGTGGCTGTGGGATAGACTTTATCTTTCACACGGTCCGTGCCTGTGGGATAGACTTTATCTTTCACACGGTCCGTGCCTGTGGGATAGACTTTATCTTTCACATGATCCGTGGCTGTGGGATAGACTTTATCTTTCACACGTTCGTTACATGTGGGAAGAGACTCTATCTTTCACACGGTCCGTGGCTGTGGGATAGCCTCTATCTTTCACACGGTCCGTGGCTGTGGGGTAGACTTTATCTTTCACACGGTCCGTGGCTGTGGGGTAGACTTTATCTTTCACACGGCCCGTGGCTGTGGGGTAGACTTTATCTTTCACATGGCCCGTGCCTGTGGGGTAGACTTTATCTTTCACACGGTCCGTGCCTGTGGGGTAGACATTATCTTTCACATGGTCCGTGGATGTAGGGTCGACTTTATCTTTCACACGGTCCGTGGCTGTGGTTTAGACTTTATCTTTCACACGGCCCGTGGCTGTGGGGTAGAGTTTATCTTTCACACGGCCCGTGGCTGTGGAGTAGACTTTATCTTTCACATGGTCCGTGGCTGAGGGGTAGACTTTATCTTTCACACGGTCCGTGCCTGTGGGAAAGACTCCATCTTTCACACGGTCCGTGGCTTGGGATACACTTTTTCTTTCACATGGTCCGTGGCTGTGGGAATAGACTCTATCTTTCACAAGGTCTGTGGCTGTGGGATAGACTTTATCTTTCACACGGTCCATGGCTGTGGGAATAGACTCTATCTTTCACACGGTCCGTGGCTGTGGAAAGACTTTATCTTTCGCACGGCCCGTGGCTGTGTGGTAGACTTTATCTTTCATACAGTCCGTGGCTGTGGGGTAGACTTTATCTTTCACACGGTCCGTGCCTGTGGAGTAGACTTTATCTTTCACATGGTCCGTGGCTCTGGTATAGACTTTATCTTTCACACGGTAAGTGGCTGTGTGATAGACTTTTTCACACGGTCCGTGCCTGTGGGATAGACTTTATCTTTCACACGATTCCGTGGCTGTCGGATAGACTTTATCTTTCACACGGTCCGTGCCTGTGGGATAGACTTTATCTTTCACACGTTCCGTGGCTGTCGGATAGACTTTATCTTTCACAAGGTCCGTGCCTGTGGGATAGACTTTATCTTTCAAACGGTCCGTGGCTGTGGGATAGACTTTATCTTTCACAAGGTCCATGCCTGTGCGGTAGACATTATCTTTCACATGGTCCGTGGATGTGGGGTAGACTTTATCTTTCACACGGTCCGTGCCTGTGGGATAGACTTTATCTTTCACACTGTCCGTGCCGGGGGGGTAGACATTATCTTTCACACGGTTCGTGGATGTGCGGTAGACTTTATCGTTCACACGGTCCGTGGCTGTGGGGTAGACTTTATCTTTCACACGGTCCGTGACTGTGGGATAGACTTTATCTTTCACACGGTCCGTGGCTGTGGCATAGACTCTATCTTTCACACGGTCGTTTCCTGTGGGGTAGACTCTATCTTTCACACGGTTCATGGCTGTTGGAATAGACTTTATCTTTCACACGGTCCGTGGTGTGGGAGAGACTTTATCTTTCACACGGTCCGTGCCTGTGGGATAGACTTTATCTTTCACACGGTCCGTGCCTGTGGGATAGACTTTATCTTTCACATGATCCGTGGCTGTGGGATAGACTTTATCTTTCACACGTTCGTTAGATGTGGGAACAGACTCTATCTTTCACACGGTCCGTGGCTGTGGGATAGACTCTATCTTTCACACGGTCCGTGGCTGTGGGGTAGACTTTATCTTTCATACAGTCCGTGGCTGTGGGGTAGACTTTATCTTTCACACGGTCCGTGCCTGTGGGGTAGACTTTATCTTTCACATGGTCCGTGGCTCTGGTATAGACTTTATCTTTCACACGGTAAGTGGCTGTGTGATAGACTTTTTCACACTGTCCGTGCCTGTCGGATAGACTTTATCTTTCACATGGTCCGTGGCTGTGGGATAGACTTTTTGACACGGTCCGTGCCTGTGGGATAGACTTTATCTTTCACACGGTCCGTGGCTGTCGGATAGACTTTATCTTTCACAAGGTCCGTGCCTGTTGGATAGACTTTATCTTTCAAATGGTCCGTGGCTGTGGGATAGACTTTATCTTTCACACGGTCCATGGCTGTGGGAATAGACTCTACCTTTCACACGGTCCGTGCCTGTGGGGTAGACATTATCTTTCACACGGTCCATGGCTGTGGGGTAGACTTCATCTTGCACACGGTCCGTGGCTGTGGGATAGACTTTATCTTTCACACGGTCCGTGGCTGTGGGGCAGACTTTACCTTTCACACGGTCCGTGGCTGTGGGAACAGACTGTATCATTCACACTGTCCACGGCTGTGGGGTGGACTTTATCTTTCACACGGTCCGTGCCTGTGTGATAGACTTTATCTTTCACATGATCTGTGGCTGTGGGATAGACTCTATCTTTCACACGGTCGCTGGCTGTGGGAATAGACTCTATCTTTCACACGGTCCGTGCCTGTGGGATAGACTTTATTTTTCACACAGTCCGTGGCTGTGGGGTAGACTTTATCTTTCACACGGTCCGTGGCTGTGGGATAGACTTTATCTTTCACACGGCCCGTGGCTCTGGGCAAGACTTTATCTTTCACACTGCCCGTGGCTGTGGGGTAGACTTTATCTTTCACACGGCCCCTGCCTGTGGGGTAGATTTTATCTTTCACATGGTCCGTGGCTTTTGGGTAGACTTTATCTTTCACACGGCCCGTGGCTGTGAGGTAGACTTTCTCTTTCACATGGCTCGTGGCAGTGGATTAGACTTTATCATTTACACGGTCCATGGCTGTGGGGTAGACTTTATCTTTCACACGGCCCGTGGCTCTGAGGTAGACTTTCTCTTTCACACGGCCCGTGGCTGTGGATTAGACTTTATCATTTACATCGTCCACGGCTGTGGGGTAGACTTTATCTTTCACACGGTCCGTGTCTGTGGGATAGACTTTATCTTTCACATGGTCTGTGGCGGAGGGATAGACTTTTCACAGGGTCCGTGGCTGTGGGATAGACTTTATCTTTCACACGGCCCGTGGCTGTGCGGTAGACTTTATCTTTCACACGGTCCGTGGCTGTGGGGTAGACTTTACCTTTCACACGGTCCGTGGCTGTGGGGTAGACTTTACCTTTCACACGGTCCGTGGCTCTGGGGTAGACATTATCTTTCACAAGGTCCGTGGCTGTGGGGTAGACTTTATCTTTCACACGGCCCTTGCCTGTGGCATAGACTTTATCTTTCACACGGCTCGTGCCTGTGGCATAGACTTTATCTTTCACACGACCCGTGCCTGTGGTGTAGACTTAATCTTTTACACGGCCCGTGGCTGTGGGGTAGACTTTATGTTTCACACGGTCCGTGGCTGTGGGAATAGACTTTATCTTTCACACGGTGCGTGGCTGTGGGAATAGACTTTATCTTTCACACGGTCCGTGGCTGTGGGAATAGAGTTCATCCTTCACATGGTCCGTACCTGTGGGATAGACTTTATCTTTCACACGGTCCGTGGCTGTGGGGTAGACTTTATCTTTCACACGGCCCGTGGCTGTGGGGTAGAGTTTATCTTTCACACGGCCCATGGCTGTGGAGTAAACTTTATCTTTCACATGGTCCGTGGCTGTGGGGTAGACTTTATCTTTCACACGGTCCGTGCCTGTGGGAAAGACTCTATCTTTCACACGGTCCGTGGCTGTGGGATAGACTTTTTCTTTCACATGGTCCGTGGCTGTGGGAATAGACTCTATCTTTCACACGGTCCGTGGCTGTGGGATAGACTTTATCTTTCACACGATCCATGGCTGTGGGAATAGACTCTATCTTTCACACGGTCCGTGGCTGTGGGAAAGACTTTATCTTTCGCACGGCCCGTGGCTGTGTTGTAGATTTTATCTTTCATACAGTCCGTGGCTGTGTGGTAGACTTTATCTTTCACATGGTCCGTGGCTCTGGTATAGACTTTATCTTTCACACGGTAAGTGGCTGTGTGATAGACTTTTTCACACGGTCCGTGCCTGTGGGATAGACTTTATCTTTCACATGGTCCGTGGCTGTGGGATAGACTTTTTGTCACGGTCCGTGCCTGTGGGATAGACTTTATCTTTCACACGGTCCGTGGCTGTCGGATAGACTTTATCTTTCAAAAGGTCCGTGCCTGTGGGATAGACTTTATCTTTCAAACGGTCCGTGGCTGTGGGATAGACTTTATCTTTCACATGGTCCGTGCCTGTGGGGTAGACATTATCTTTCACACGGTCCGTGCCTGTGGGATAGACTTTATCTTTCACACGGTCCGTGGCTGTGGGATAGACTCTATTTTTCACACGGTCGTTTCCTTTGGGGTAGACTCTATCTTTCACACGGTTCATGGCTGTTGGAATAGACTTTATCTTTCACACAGTCCGTGGTGTGGGATAGACTTTATCTTTCACACGGGCCGTGGCTGTGGGTAGACTTTATCTTTCACACGATCCGTGGCTGTGGGATAGACTTTTTGTCACGGTCCGTGGTGTGGGATAGACTTTATCTTTCACACGGGCCGTGGCTGTGGGTAGACTTTATCTTTCACACGGTCCGTGGCTGTGGTGTAGACTTTATCTTTCACACTGCCCGTGGCTGTGCGGTAGACTTTATGTTTCACACGGCCAGTGAATGTGGGGTAGACTTTATCTTTCACACGGTCCGTGGCAGTGGGGTAGACTTTATCTTTCACATGGTCCGTGGCTGTGGGGTAGACTTTATCTTTCACACGGTCCGTGCCTGTGGGAATAACTCTATCTTTCACACGGTCAGTGGCTGTGGGATAGACTTTATCTTTCACACGGTCCGTTCCTGAGGGATAGACTCTATCTTGCACATGGTCTGTCGCTGTGGGAATAGACTCTAACTTTCACACGGTCCATCGCTGTGGGTTAGACTTTATCTTTCACACGGTCCCTGGCTGTGGGGTAGACTTTATCTTTCACTCGGTCCGTGGTTGTCGGATAGACTTTATCTTTCACACGGTCCGTGCCTGTGGGATAGACCTTTTCACACGGTCTGTGGCTGTGGTTTAGACTTTATCTTTCACATGGTCCATGGCTGTGGGAGTAGTCTTTATCTTTCACACGGTCCGTTGCTGTGGGATAGACTTTATCTTTCACACGGTCCGTGGCTGTGGAATAGACTTTATTTTTCACACGGTCCATGCCTGTGGGATAGACTTTTTCACACGGTCCTTGGCGTGGGGTAGACTTTATCTTTCACATGGTCCGTGGCTGTGGGAGTAGTCTTTATGTTTCGCACAGGTCCGTGGCTGTGGGAATAGACTTTGTGTTTCACAAGGTCCGTTGCTCTGGGAATAGAATTTATCTTTCACATGGTCCATGGCTGTGTGATAGACTGTATCTTTCACACGGTCCGTGGCTGTGGGATAGACTTTATCTTTCACACGGTACGTGCCAGTGGAATAGACTTTATCTTTCACACAGTCCGTGCCTCTAGGACAGACTTTATCTTTCACACGGTCCGTGCCTGTAGAATAGACTTTTTCACACGGCCCGTGCCTGTGGGATAGACTTTATCTTTCACACGGTCCATGCCTGTGCAATAGACTTTATCTTTCACATGGTCCGTGGCTGTGGGATAGACTTTTTCACACGGTCCGTGCCTGTGGGATAGACTTTATCTTTCACACGGTCCATCCCTGTGGGATAGACTTTATCTTTCACACGGTCCGTGACTGTGAGAATAGACTCTATCTTTCACACGCTCCGTGCTTGTGGGATAGACTTTATCTTTCACACGGTCCGTGCCTTGGGATGGACTTTATCTTTCACACGTTCCGTGTCTGTGGGGTAGTCTTTATCTTTCACACGGTCCCAGGCTGTGGGAGTAGACTTTATCTTTCACAACACCCGTGGCTGTGGGGTAGGCTTTATCTTTTACACGGTCCGTGGCTGTGAAGTAGACTTCATCTTTCACACGGTCCGTGGCTGTGGGTAGACTTTATCTTTCACACGGTCCATGGCTGTGGTGTAGACTTTAGCTTTCACACGGTCCGTGGCTGTGGGATAGACTTTATCTTTCACACGGTCCGTGGCTGTGGAATAGACTTTATCTTTCACACGGTCCATGCCTGTGGGATAGACTTTTTCACACGGTCCTTGGCGTGGGGTAGACTTTATCTTTCACATGGTCCGTGGCTGTGGGAGTAGTCTTTATGTTTCGCACAGGTCCGTGGCTGTGGGAATAGACTTTATGTTTCACAAGGTCCGTGGCCTGGGAATAGAATTTATCTTTCACATGGTCCATGGCTGTGTGATAGACTGTATCTTTCACACGGTCCATGGCTGTGGGATAGACTTTATCTTTCACACGGTACGTGCCAGTGGAATAGACTTTATCTTTCACACGGTCCGTGCCTCTAGGACAGACTTTATCTTTCACACGGTCCGTGCCTGTGGAATAGACTTTTTCACACGGCCCGTGCCTGTGGGATAGACTTTATCTTTCACACGGTCCATGCCTGTGCAATAGACTTTATCTTTCACACGGTCCGTGGCTGTGGGATAGACTTTTTCACACGGTCCGTGCCTGTGGGATAGACTTTATCTTTCACACGGTCCGTGACTGTGGGAATAGACTCGATCTTTCACACGCTCCGTGCTTGTGGGATAGACTTTATCTTTCACACGGTCCGTGCCTGTGGGATGGACTTTATCTTTCACACGTTCCGTGTCTGTGGGGTAGTCTTTATCTTTCACACGGTCCCACGCTGTGGCAGTAGACTTTATCGTTCATACGGTCCATGTCTGTGGGAATAGACTTTATGTTTCACAAGGTCCGTGGCTCTGGGAAGAGACTTTATTTTTCACATGGTCCGTGGCTGTGGGGTAGACTTTAACTTTCACATTGCCCGTGGCTGTGGGATAGCCTCTATCACTCACACAGTCCGTGGCTGTGGGAATAGACTCTATCTTTCACAGGGTCCATGGCTGTGGGATAGACTTTATCTTTCACACGGTCCGTGGCTGTGGGGTAGACTTTATTTTTCACACGGTCCGTGGCTCTGGTAGTAGACTTTATCTTTCTCACGGTCCGTGGCTGTGGGAATAGACTTTATGTTTCACACAGTCCGTGGCTCTGCGAATAGACTTTATCTTTCACACGGTCCGTGCCTGTGGGGTAGACTTTATCTTTCACATGGTCCGTGCCTGTGGGATAGATTCTATCTTGCACATGGTCTGTCGCTGTAGGAATAGACTCTATCTTTCACACGGTCCGTGCCTGTGGGATAAACTTTATCTTTCACAAGGTCCGTGGCTGTGGGATAGACTTTATCTTTCACACGGTCCGTGGCTCTGGGAATAGAGTTTATCTTTCTCACAGTCCGTGCCTGTGGGATAGACTTTATCATTCACACGGTCCGTGCCTGTCGGATAGACTCTATCTTTCACACGGTCCGTGGCTGTGGGATTAGACTCTATCTTTCACATGGTCCGTGGCTGTGGGATTAGACTCTATCTTTCACACGGTCCATGGATGTGGGGTAGACTTTATCTTTCACATGGTCGGTGCCTGTGGGATAGACTCTATCTTGCATATGGTCTGTTGCTGTAGGAATAGACTCTATCTTTCACACGGTCCGTGCCTGTGGGATAAACTTTATCTTTCACACGGTCCGAGGCTGTGGGATAGACTTTATCTTTCACACGGTCCGTGGCTCTGGGAATAGAGTTTATCTTTCTCACAGTCCGTGCCTGTGGGGTAGACTTTATCTTTCACATGGTCCGTGGCTGTGGGGTAGACTTTATCATTCACATGGTCCGTGCCTGTGGGATAGACTCTATCTTTCACATGGTCCGTGCCTGTGGGATAGACTCTGTCTTTCAAATGGTCCGTTGCTGTGGGATTAGACTCTATCTTTCACACGGTCCATGGCTGTGGGGTGGACTTTATCTTTCACATGGTCCGTGGATGTGGGGTAGACTTTATCTTTCACACGGTATGTGGCTGTGGGGTAGATTTTATCTTTCACACGGTCCGTGGCTGTGGGATAGGCTTTATCTTTCACACGGTCCGTGGCTGGGGGGTAGACTTTATCTTTCAAATGGCCTGTGGCAGTGGGGTAGACTTTATCTTTCACACGGCCCATGCCTGTGGGATAGACTTTATCTTTCACACGGCCCGTGGCTGTGTGGTAGACTTTATCTTTCATATGGCCCGTTCCAGTAGGATAGACTTTATCTTTCACACGGTCCGTGCCTATGGGATAGACTTTACCATTCACACGGCCAGTGGCCGTAGATTAGACTTTATCTTTCACACGTTCCGTGCCTGTGGGGTAGACTTTATCTTTCACATGGTCCGTGCCTGTGGGATAGACTCTATCTTGCACATGGTCTGTCGCTGTCTGAATAGACTCTATCTTTCACACGGTCCGTGCCTGTGGGATAAACTTTATCTTTCACACGGTCCGTGGCTGTGGGATAGAATTTATCTTTCACACGGTCCGTGGCTCTGGGAATAGAGTTTATCTTTCTCACAGTCCGTGCCTGTGGGATAGACTTTATCTTTCACATGGTCCGTGCCTATGGGATAGACTCTATCATTCACCGGGTCCGTGGCTGTGGAATAGACTCTATCTATCACATGGTCCGTGGCTGTGTGATTAGACTCTATCTTTCACACGGTCCATGGCTGTCGGGTAGAGTTTATCTTTCACATGGTCCGTGGCTGTGGGGTAGACTTTATCTTTCACACGATATATGGCTGTGGGATAGATTTTATCTTTCACATGGTCCGTGGCTGTGGGGTAGACTTTATCTTTCACACGGTCCGTGGCTGTGGGAACAGACTCTATCTTTCACACTGTCCGTGCCTGTGGGATAGACTTTATCTTTCACACGGTCCGTGGCCGTGGGATTAGACTCTATCTTTCACATGGTCCGTGGCTGTGGGATTCGACTCTATCTTTCACACGGTCCATGGCTGTGGGGTAGACTTTATCTTTCACATGGTCCGTGGCTGTGTGGTAGACTTTATCTTTCACACGGTATGTGGCTGTGGGATAGATTTTATCTTTCACACGGTTCGTGGCTGTGGGAGAGACTTTATCTTTCACACGGTCCGTGGCTGGGGGGTCGACTTTATCTTTCAAATTGCCCGTGGTAGTGGGGTAGACTTTATTTTTGACACGGCCCATGCCTGTGGGATAGAGTTTACCTTTCACACGGCCCGTGGCTGTGGGGTAGACTTTATCTTTCATATGGCCCGTTCCTGTGGGAAAGACTTTATCTTTCACACGGTCCGTGCCTATGGGATAGACTTTGTCTTTCACACGGCCCGTTACTGCGGGGTAGACTTTATCTTTCACACGGCCAGTGGCTGTGGATTAGACTTTATCTTTCACACGTTCCGTGCCTATGGGGTACACTTTATCTTTCACACGGTTCGTGCCTGTGGGATAGACTTTATCTTTCACATGGTTCGTGCCTGTGGGATAGACTCTATCATTCACCCGGTCCGTGGCTGTGGAATAGACTCTATCTTTCACATGATCCGTGGCTGTGGGATTAGACTCTATCTTTCACAAGGTCCATGGCTGTCGGGTAGACTTTATCTTTCACATGGTCCGTGGCTGTGTGGTAGACTTTATCTTTCACACGGTATATGGCTATGGGATAGATTTTATCTTTCACATGGTCCGTGGCTGTGGGGTAGACTTTATCTTTCAAACGGTCCGTGGCTGTGGGAACAGACTCTATCTTTCACACTGTCCGTGCCTGTGGGATAGACTTTATCTTTCACACGGTCCGTGGCTGTGCGGTAGACTTTGTCTTTCACACGGTCCTTGCCTGTGGGATAGACTTTATCTTTCACACGGTCCATGCCTGAGGGATAGACTTTTTCACACGGTCCGTGCCTGTGGGAAAGACTTTCTCTTTCACACGGTCCGTGCTTGTGGGATAGGCTTTATCTTTCACACGGTCCGTGGCTGTGGGATAGACTTTATCTTTCACACGGTCCGTGGCTGTGGAAATAGACTTTATCTTTCACATGGTTTGTGCCTGTGGGATAGACTTTATCTTTCACATGGTCCGTGGCAGTGGGGTAGACTTTATCTTTCACACGGTCCATTCATGTGGGATAGACTTTTTCACACGGTCCGTGTCTGTGGGGTAGACTGTATCTTTCACATGGTCCGTGGCTGTGGGAATAGTCTTTATCTCTCACACGGTCCGTGCCTGTGAGATATACTCTATCTTTCACACTGTCCGTGGTTGTGGGATAGACTCTCTCTTGCACATGGTCTGTGGCTGCGGGGTAGACTTTATCTTTCACACGGTCCGTGGCTGCGGGCTAGACTTTATCTTTCACACGGTCCGTGGCTGCGGGGTAGACTTTATCTTTCACACGGTCCGTGGCTGTGGGGTAGACTTTATCTTTCACACGGTCCATGGCTGTGGGGTAGACTTTACCTTTCACACGGTGCATGGCTGTGGGATAGACGTTACCTTTCACACGGTCCGTGGCTGTGGGGTAGACATTATCTTTCACAAGGTCAGTGGCTGTGGGGGAGACTTTATCTTTCACACGGCCTTTGCCTGTGGCATAGACTTTATCTTTCACACGGCCCGTGCTTGTGGCATAGACTTTATTTTCACTCGGCCCGTGCCTGTGGGGTAGACATAATCTTTCACCCGGCCCGTGGCTGTGGGGTAGACTTTATGTTTCACACGGTCCCTGCCTGTGGGATAGACTTTTTCACACGGTCCGTGCCTGTGGGATATACTTTATCTTTCACACAGTCCGTGCCTGTGGGATAGACTTTATCTTTCACATGGTCCGTGGCTGTGGGATAGACTTTTTCATACGGTCCGTGGCTGTGGGATAGACTTTATCTTTCACACGGCCCGTGGCTGTGGGATAGACTTTATCTTTCACACGGTGGTTGGCTGTGGGAATAGACTCTATCTTTAACACTGTCCGTGCCTGTGGGATAGACTTTATCTTTCACACGGTCCGTGGCTGTGGGGTAGACTTCATCTTGCACACGGTCCGTGGCTGTGGGATAGACTCTATCTTGCACATGGTCTGTGGCTGCGGGGTAGACTTTATCTTTTAAACGGTCCGTGGCTGCGGGGTAGACTTTATCTTTCATACGGCCCATGGCTGCGGGGTAGACTTTATCTTTCACACGGCCCGTGTTTGCAGTGTAGACTTGATCTTTCACACGGCCCGTGGCTGTGGGGTAGACTTTATCTTTCACACGGCCTGTGGCTGTGTGGTAGACTTTATCTTTCATATGGCCCGTTCCAGTAGGATAGACTTTATCTTTCACACGGTCCGTGCCTATGGGATAGACTTTACCATTCACACGGCCAGTGGCCGTAGATTAGACTTTATCTTTCACACGTTCCGTGCCTGTGGGGTAGACTTTATCTTTCACATGGTCCGTGCCTGTGGGATAGACTCTATCTTGCACATGGTCTGTCGCTGTCTGAATAGACTCTATCTTTCACACGGTCCGTGCCTGTGGGATAAACTTTATCTTTCACACGGTCCGTGGCTGTGGGATAGAATTTATCTTTCACACGGTCCGTGGCTCTGGGAATAGAGTTTATCTTTCTCACAGTCCGTGCCTGTGGGATAGACTTTATCTTTCACATGGTCCGTGCCTATGGGATAGACTCTATCATTCACCGGGTCCGTGGCTGTGGAATAGACTCTATCTATCACATGGTCCGTGGCTGTGTGATTAGACTCTATCTTTCACACGGTCCATGGCTGTCGGGTAGAGTTTATCTTTCACATGGTCCGTGGCTGTGGGGTAGACTTTATCTTTCACACGATATATGGCTGTGGGATAGATTTTATCTTTCACATGGTCCGTGGCTGTGGGGTAGACTTTATCTTTCACACGGTCCGTGGCTGTGGGAACAGACTCTATCTTTCACACTGTCCGTGCCTGTGGGATAGACTTTATCTTTCACACGGTCCGTGGCCGTGGGATTAGACTCTATCTTTCACATGGTCCGTGGCTGTGGGATTCGACTCTATCTTTCACACGGTCCATGGCTGTGGGGTAGACTTTATCTTTCACATGGTCCGTGGCTGTGTGGTAGACTTTATCTTTCACACGGTATGTGGCTGTGGGATAGATTTTATCTTTCACACGGTTCGTGGCTGTGGGAGAGACTTTATCTTTCACACGGTCCGTGGCTGGGGGGTCGACTTTATCTTTCAAATTGCCCGTGGTAGTGGGGTAGACTTTATTTTTGACACGGCCCATGCCTGTGGGATAGAGTTTACCTTTCACACGGCCCGTGGCTGTGGGGTAGACTTTATCTTTCATATGGCCCGTTCCTGTGGGAAAGACTTTATCTTTCACACGGTCCGTGCCTATGGGATAGACTTTGTCTTTCACACGGCCCGTTACTGCGGGGTAGACTTTATCTTTCACACGGCCAGTGGCTGTGGATTAGACTTTATCTTTCACACGTTCCGTGCCTATGGGGTACACTTTATCTTTCACACGGTTCGTGCCTGTGGGATAGACTTTATCTTTCACATGGTTCGTGCCTGTGGGATAGACTCTATCATTCACCCGGTCCGTGGCTGTGGAATAGACTCTATCTTTCACATGATCCGTGGCTGTGGGATTAGACTCTATCTTTCACAAGGTCCATGGCTGTCGGGTAGACTTTATCTTTCACATGGTCCGTGGCTGTGTGGTAGACTTTATCTTTCACACGGTATATGGCTATGGGATAGATTTTATCTTTCACATGGTCCGTGCCTGTGGGATAGACTTTATCTTTCAAACGGTCCGTGGCTGTGGGAACAGACTCTATCTTTCACACTGTCCGTGCCTGTGGGATAGACTTTATCTTTCACACGGTCCGTGGCTGTGCGGTAGACTTTGTCTTTCACACGGTCCTTGCCTGTGGGATAGACTTTATCTTTCACACGGTCCATGCCTGAGGGATAGACTTTTTCACACGGTCCGTGCCTGTGGGAAAGACTTTCTCTTTCACACGGTCCGTGCTTGTGGGATAGGCTTTATCTTTCACACGGTCCGTGGCTGTGGGATAGACTTTATCTTTCACACGGTCCGTGGCTGTGGAAATAGACTTTATCTTTCACATGGTTTGTGCCTGTGGGATAGACTTTATCTTTCACATGGTCCGTGGCAGTGGGGTAGACTTTATCTTTCACACGGTCCATTCATGTGGGATAGACTTTTTCACACGGTCCGTGTCTGTGGGGTAGACTGTATCTTTCACATGGTCCGTGGCTGTGGGAATAGTCTTTATCTCTCACACGGTCCGTGCCTGTGAGATATACTCTATCTTTCACACTGTCCGTGGTTGTGGGATAGACTCTCTCTTGCACATGGTCTGTGGCTGCGGGGTAGACTTTATCTTTCACATGGTCCGTGGCTGCGGGCTAGACTTTATCTTTCACACGGTCCGTGGCTGCGGGGTAGACTTTATCTTTCACACGGTCCGTGGCTGTGGGGTAGACTTTATCTTTCACACGGTCCATGGCTGTGGGGTAGACTTTACCTTTCACACGGTGCATGGCTGTGGGATAGACGTTACCTTTCACACGGTCCGTGGCTGTGGGGTAGACATTATCTTTCACAAGGTCAGTGGCTGTGGGGGAGACTTTATCTTTCACACGGCCTTTGCCTGTGGCATAGACTTTATCTTTCACACGGCCCGTGCTTGTGGCATAGACTTTATTTTCACTCGGCCCGTGCCTGTGGGGTAGACATAATCTTTCACCCGGCCCGTGGCTGTGGGGTAGACTTTATGTTTCACACGGTCCGTGGCTGTGGGAATAGACTTTATCTTTCACACGGTCCGTGGCTGTGGGAATACACTTTATCTTTCACACGGACCGTGGCTGTGGGAATAGACTTTATCTTTCACACGTTCCGTGCCTGTGGGAGAGACTTTATCTTTCACAAGGTCCCTGGCTGTGGGGTAGACTTTATCTTTCACACGGTCCCTGCCTGTGGGATAGACTTTTTCACACGGTCCGTGCCTGTGGGATATACTTTATCTTTCACACAGTCCGTGCCTGTGGGATAGACTTTATCTTTCACATGGTCCGTGGCTGTGGGATAGACTTTTTCATACGGTCCGTGGCTGTGGGATAGACTTTATCTTTCACACGGCCCGTGGCTGTGGGATAGACTTTATCTTTCACACGGTGGTTGGCTGTGGGAATAGACTCTATCTTTAACACTGTCCGTGCCTGTGGGATAGACTTTATCTTTCACACGGTCCGTGGCTGTGGGGTAGACTTCATCTTGCACACGGTCCGTGGCTGTGGGATAGACTCTATCTTGCACATGGTCTGTGGCTGCGGGGTAGACTTTATCTTTTAAACGGTCCGTGGCTGCGGGGTAGACTTTATCTTTCATACGGCCCATGGCTGCGGGGTAGACTTTATCTTTCACACGGCCCGTGTTTGCAGTGTAGACTTGATCTTTCACACGGCCCGTGGCTGTGGGGTAGACTTTATCTTTCACACGGCCTGTGGCTGTGGGGTAGACTTTATCTTTCACACGGTCCGTGGCTGTGGGGTAGACTTTACCTTTCACACGGTCCGTGGCTGTGGGGTAGACTTTACCTTTCACACGGTCCTTGGCTGTGGGGTAGACATTATCTTTCACAAGGTCAGTGGCTGTGGGGTAGACTTTATCTTTCACACGGCCCTTGCCTGTGGCATAGACTTTATCTTTCACACGGCCCATGCCTGTGGCATAGACTTTATCTTTCACACGGCCCGTGCCTGTGGGGTAGACTTAATCTTTTACACGGCCTGTGGCTGTGAGGTAGACTTTATGTTTCACACGGTCCGTGGCTGTGGGAATAGACTTTATCTTTCACACGGTCCGTGGCTGTGGGAATAGACTTTATCTTTCACACGGTCCGTGCCTGTGGGATAGACTTTATCTTTCACACGGTCCGTGGCTGTGGGATAGACTCTATCTTTCCCTCGGTCCATGCCTTTGGGATACCCTCTATCTTTCACACGTTCCGTGGCTGTGGGAATAGACTTTATCTTTCACACAGTCCATGCCTGTGGGATCGACTCTATCTTTCACATGGTCCGTGGCTGTGGGATAGCCTCTATCTATCACACGGTCCGTGGTTGTGTGAATAGGCTTTATCTTTCACACGGTCCGTGGCTGTGGGGTAGACTTTATCTTTCACAAGCTCCGTGGCTGTGGGAAAGACTTTATCTTTCACACGGTCCGTGTCTTTGTGGTAGACTTTATCTTTCACACGGTAGGTGGCTGTGGGGTAGACTTTATCTTTCACACGGTCCGTGGCTGTGCGAATAGACTTTATCTTTCACATGTTCCGTGGCTGTGGGTAGACTTTTTCACACGGTCCGTGGCTGTGGGATAGACTTTATCTTTCACACGGTCCGTGCCTGTGGGATAGACTTTATCTTTCACACGGTCCGTGCCTGTGGGATAGACTTTATCTTTCACATGATCCGTGGCTGTGGGATAGACTTTATCTTTCACACGTTCGTTAGATGTGGGAACAGACTCTATCTTTCACACGGTCTGTGGCTGTGGGATAGACTCTATCTTTCACACGGTCCATGGCTGTGGAGTAGACTTTATCTTTCACACGGTCCGTGGCTGTGGGGTAGACTTTATCTTTCAACACGGCCCGTGGCTGTGGGGTAGACTTTATCTTTCACATGGCCCGTGCCTGTGGGGTAGACTTTATCTTTCACACGGTCCGTGCCTGTGGGGTAGACATTATCTTTCACATGGTCCGTGGCTGTGGGGTAGATTTTATCTTTCACACGGCCCGTGGTTGTGGGGTAGAGTTTATCTTTCACACGGCCCGTGGCTGTGGAGTAGACTTTATCTTTCACATGGTCCGTGGCTGTGGGGTAGACTTTATCTTTCACACGGTCCGTGCCTGTGGGAAAGACTCCATCTTTCACACGGTCCGTGGCTGTGGGATAGACTTTTTCTTTCACATGGTCCGTGGCTGTGGGAATAGACTCTATCTTTCACACGGTCCGTGGCTGTGGGATAGACTTTATCTTTCACACGGTCCGTGGCTGTGGGATAGACTTTATCTTTCGCACGGCCCGTGGCTGTGTGGTAGACTTTATCTTTCATACAGTCCGTGGCTTTGGGGTAGACATTATCTTTCACACGGTCCGTGCCTTTGGAATAGACTTTATCTTTCACATGGTCCGTGGCTCTGGTATAGACTTTATCTTTCACACGGTAAGTGGCTGTGTGATAGACTTTTTCACACGGTCCGTGCCTGTGGGATAGACTTTATCTTTCACATGGTCCATGGCTGTGGGATAGACTTTTTGACACGGTCCGTGCCTGTGGGATAGACTTTATCTTTCACACGTTCCGTGGCTGTCGGATAGACTTTATCTTTCACAAGGTCCGTGCCTGTGGGACAGACTTTATCTTTCAAACGGTCCGTGGCTGTGGGATAGACTTTATCTTTCACAAGGTCCGTGCCTGTGGGGTAGACATTATCTTTCACATGGTCCGTGGATGTGGGGTAGACTTTATCTTTCAAACGGTCCGTGGCTGTGGGAATAGACTCTATCTTTCACACGGTCCGAGCCTGTGGGATAGACTTTATCTTTCACACGGTCCGTGCCTGTGGGGTAGACATTATCTTTCACACGGTTCGTGGATGTGGGGTAGACTTTATCGTTCACACGGTCCGTGGCTGTGGGGTAGACTTTATCTTTCACACGGTCCGTGCCTGTGGGATAGACTTTATCTTTCACACGGTCCGTGGCTGTGGGATAGACTCTATCTTTCACACGGTCGTTTCCTGTGGGGTAGACATTATCTTTCACACGGTTCATGGCTGTTGGAATAGACTTTATCTTTCACACGGTCCGTGGTGTGGGATAGACTTTATCTTTCACACGGTCCGTGCCTGTGGGATAGACTCTATCTTTCACACGGTCCGTGGCTGTGGGGTAGACTTTATCTTTCATACAGTCCTTGGCTGTGGGGTAGACTTTATCTTTCACACGGTCCGTGCCTGTGGGGTAGACTTTATCTTTCACATGGTCCATGACTCTGGTATAGACTTTATCTTTCACACGGTAAGTGGCTGTGTGATAGACTTTTTCACACGGTCCGTGCCTGTCGGATAGACTTTATCTTTCACATGGTCCGTGGCTGTGGGATAGACTTTTTGACACGGTCCGTGCCTGTGGGATAGACTTTATATTTCACACGGTCCGTGGCTGTCGGAGAAACTTTATCTTTCACAAGGTCCGTGCCTGTGGGATAGATTTTATCTTTCAAACAGTCCGTGGCTGTGGGATAGACTTTATCTTTCACACGGTCCATGGCTGTGGGAATACACTCTATCTTTCACACGGTCCGTGCCTGTGGGGTAGACATTATCTTTCACACGGTCCGTGGCTGTGGGGTAGACTTCATCTTGCACACGGTCCGTGGCTGTGGGATAGACTTTATCTTTCACACGGTCCGTGGCTGTGGGGTAGACTTTATCTTTCACACGGTCCGTGGCTGTGGGAACAGACTGTATCATTCACACTGTCCACGGCTGTGGGGTGGACTTTCTCTTTCACACGGTCCGTGCCTGTGGGATAGACTTTATCTTTCACATGGTCTGTGGCTGAGGGATAGACTTTTTCACACGGTCCGTGGCTGTGGGATAGACTCTATCTTTCACACGGTCCGTTCCTGTGGGATAGACTTTATCTTTCACACGGTCCGTGCCTGTGGGATAGACTTTATCTTTCACATGATCCGTGGCTGTGGGATAGACTCTATCTTTCGCACGGTCCGTGTCTTTGTGGTAGACTTTATCTTTTAACACAGTAGGTGGCTGTGGGAGTAGACTTTATCTTTCACAAGCTCCGTGGCTGTGGGATAGACTTTATCTTTCACACGGTCCGTGTCTTTGTGGTAGACTTTATCTTTTAACACAGTAGGTGGCTGTGGGAGTAGACTTTATCTTTCACATGGTCCGTGGCTGTGGGATAGACTTTTTCACATGGTCCGTGGCTGTGGGATAGACTTTATCTTTCACACGGTCCGTTCCTGTGGGATAGACTTTATCTTTCACACGGTCCGTGCCTGTGGGATAGACTTTATCTTTCACATGATCCGTGGCTGTGGGATAGACTTTATCTTTCACACGTTCGTTAGATATTGGAACAGACTCTATCTTTCACACGGTCCGTGGCTGTGGGATAGCCTCTATCTTTCACACGGTCCGTGTCTGTGAGGTAGACTTTATCTTTCACACGGTCCGTGGCTGTGGGGTAGACTTTATCTTTCACACGGCCCGGGGCTGTGGGGTAGACTTTATCTTTCACATGGCCCGTGCCTGTGGGGTAGACTTTATCTTTCACACGGTCCGTGCTGTGGGGTAGACATTATCTTTCACATGGTCCGTGGATGTGGGGTAGACTTTATCTTTCACACGGTCCGTGGCTGTGGGGTAGACTTTATCTTTCACACGGCCCGTGGCTGTGGGGTAGAGTTTATCTTTCACACGGCCCGTGGCTGTGGAGTAGACTTTATCTTTCACATGGTCCGTGTCTGTGGGGTAGACTTTATCTTTCACACGGTCCGTGCCTGTGGGAAAGACTCCATCTTTCACACGGTCCGTGGCTGTGGGATAGACTTTTTCTTTCATATGGTCCGTGGCTGTGGGAATAGACTCTATCTTTCACACGGTCCGTGGCTGTGGGATAGACTTTATCTTTCACACGGTCCGTGGCTGTGGGAAAGACTTTATCTTTCACACGGCCCGTGGCTGTGTGGTAGACTTTAACTTTCATACAGTCCGTGGCTGTGGGGTAGACTTTATCTTTCACACGGTCCGTGCCTGTGGAGTAGACTTTATCTTTCACATGGTCCGTGGCTCTGGTATAGACTTTATCTTTCACACGGTAAGTGGCTGTGTGATAGACTTTTTCACACTGTCCGTGCCTGTGGGATAGACTTTATCTTTCACACGTTCCGTGGCTGTCGGATAGACTTTATCTTTCACAAGGTCCGTGCCTGTGGGATAGACTTTATGTTTCACACGGTCCATGGCTGTGGGAATAGACTCTATCTTTCACACGGTCCGTGGCTGTAGGAAAGACTTTATCTTTCGCACGGTCCATCGCTGTGGGAATAGACTCTATCTTTCACACGGTCCGTGGCTGTGGGAAAGACTTTATCTTTCGCACGGCCCGTGGCTGTGTGGTAGACTTTATCTTTCATAGAGTCCGTGGCTGTGGGGTAGACATTATCTTTCACACGGTCCGTGCCTTTGGAATAGACTTTATCTTTCACATGGTCCGTGGCTCTGGTATAGACTTTATCTTTCACACGGTAAGTGGCTGTGTGATAGACTTTTTCACACGGTCCGTGCCTGTGGGATAGACTTTATCTTTCACATGGTCCATGGCTGTGGGATAGACTTTTTGACACGGTCCGTGCCTGTGGGATAGACTTTATCTTTCACAAGGTCCGTGCCTGTGGGACAGACTTTATCTTTCACACGGTCCGTGGCTGTGGGATAGACTTTATCTTTTCCAAGGTCCGTGCCTGTGGGGTAGACATTATCTTTCACACGGTCCGTGGATGTGGGGTAGACTTTATCTTTCAAACGGTCCGTGTCTGTGGGAATAGACTCTATCTTTCACACGGTCCGTGCCTGTGGGATAGACTTTATGTTTCACACGGTCCGTGCCTGTGGGGTAGACATTATCTTTCACACGGTTCGTGGATGTGGGGTAGACTTTATCGTTCACACGGTCCGTGCCTGTGGGATAGACTTTATCTTTCACACGGTCCGTGGTGTGGGATAGACTTTATCTTTTACACGGTCCGTGCCTGTGGGATAGACTTTATCTTTCACACGGTCCGTGCCTGTGGGATAGACTTTATCTTTCACATGGTCCGTGGCTCTGGTATAGACTTTATCTTTCACACGGTAAGTGGCTGTGTGATAGACTTTTTCACACGGTCCGTGCCTGTCGGATAGACTTTATCTTTCACTAGGTCCGTGGCTGTGGGATAGACTTTTTGACACGGTCCGTGCCTGTCGGATAGACTTTATCTTTCACACGGTCCATGGCTGTGTGATAGACTCTATCTTTCACACGGTCGTTTCCTGTGGGGTAGACTCTATCTTTCACACGGTTCATGGCTGTTGGAATAGACTTTATCTTTCACACGGTCCGTGGTGTGGGATAGACTTTATCTTTCTTTCACACGGTCCGTGCCTGTGGGATAGACTTTATCTTTCACACGGTCCGTGCCTGTGGGGTAGACTTTATCTTTCACACGGCCTGTGGCTGTGGGGTAGACTTTATCTTTCACACGGTCCGTGGCTGTGGTGTAGACTTTACCTTTCAAATGGTCCGTGGCTGTGGGGTAGACTTTACCTTTCACACGGTCCTTGGCTGTGGGGTAGACATTATCTTTCACAAGGTCAGTGGCTGTGGGGTAGACTTTATCTTTCACACGGCCCTTGCCTGTGGCATAGACTTTATCTTTCACACGGCCCGTGCCTGTGGCATAGACTTTATCTTTCACACGGCCCGTGCCTGTGGGGTAGACTTAATCTTTTACACGGCCCGTGGCTGTGGGGTAGACTTTATGTTTCACACGGTCCGTGGCTGTGGGAATAGACTTTATCTTTCACACGGTCCGTGGCTGTGGGAATAGACTTTATCTTTCACACGGTCCATGCCTGTGGGATAGACTTTATCTTTCACACGGTCCGTGGCTGTGGGATAGACTCTATCTTTCCCTCGGTCCATGCCTGTGGGATACCCTCTATCTTTCACACGGTCCGTGGCTGTGGGAATAGACTTTATCTTTCACACAGTCCATGCCTGTGGGATCGACTCTATCTTTCACATGGTCCGTGGCTGTGGGATAGCCTCTATCTATCACACGGTCCGTGGTTGTGTGAATAGGCTTTATCTTTCACATGGTCCGTGGCTGTGGGGTAGACTTTATCTTTCACAAGCTCCGTGGCTGTGGGAAAGACTTTATCTTTCACACGGTCCGTGTCTTTGTGGTAGACTCTATCTTTCACACGGTAGGTTGCTGTGGGGTAGACTTTATCTTTCACACGGTCCGTGGCTGTGCGAATAGACTTTATCTTTCACATGTTCCGTGGCTGTGGGTAGACTTTTTCACACGGTCCGTGGCTGTGGGATAGACTTTATCTTTCACACGGTCCGTGCCTGTGGGATAGACTTTATCTTTCACACGGTCCGTGCCTGTGGGATAGAATTTATCTTTCACATGATCCGTGGCTGTGGGATAGACTTTATCTTTCACACGTTCGTTAGATGTGGGAACAGACTCTATCTTTCACACGGTCTGTGGCTGTGGGATAGACTCTATCTTTCTCACGGTCCATGGCTGTGGAGTAGACTTTATCTTTCACACGGTCCGTGGCTGTGGGGTAGACTTTATCTTTCAACACGGCCCGTGGCTGTGGGGTAGACTTTATCTTTCACATGGCCCGTGCCTGTGGGGTAGACTTTATCTTTCACACGGTCCGTGCCTGTGGGGTAGACATTATCTTTCACACGGTCCGTGGCTGTGGGGTAGACTTTATCTTTCACACGGCCCGTGGTTGTGGGGTAGAGTTTATCTTTCACACGGCCCGTGGCTGTGGAGTAGACTTTATCTTTCACATGGTCCGTGGCTGTGGAGTAGACTTTATCTTTCACACGGTACGTGCCTGTGGGAAAGACTCCATCTTTCACACGGTCCGTGGCTGTGGGATAGACTTTTTCTTTCACATGGTCCGTGGCTGTGGGAATAGACTCTATCTTTCACACGGTCCGTGGCTGTGGGATAGACTTTATCTTTCACACGGTCCATGGCTGTGGGAATAGACTCTATCTTTCACACGGTCCGTCGCTGTGGGAAAGACTTTATCTTTCGCACGGCCCGTGGCTGTGTGGTAGACTTTATCTTTCATACAGTCCGTGGCTTTGGGGTAGACATTATCTTTCAAACGGTCCGTGCCTTTGGAATAGACTTTATCTTTCACATGGTCCGTGGCTCTGGTATAGACTTTATCTTTCACACGGTAAGTGGCTGTGTGATAGACTTTTTCACACGGTCCGTGCCTGTGGGATAGACTTTATCTTTCACATGGTCCGTGGCTGTGGGATAGACTTTTTGACACGGTCCGTGCCTGTGGGATAGACTTTATCTTTCACACGTTCCGTGGCTGTCGGATAGACTTTATCTTTCACAAGGTCCGTGCCTGTGGGACAGACTTTATCTTTCAAACGGTCCGTGGCTGTGGGATAGACTTTATCTTTCACAAGGTCCGTGCCTGTGGGGTAGACATTATCTTTCACACGGTCCGTGGATGTGGGGTAGACTTTATCTTTCAAACGGTCCGTGGCTGTGGGAATAGACTCTATCTTTCACACGGTCCGAGCCTGTGGGATAGACTTTATCTTTCACACGGTCCGTGCCTGTGGGGTAGACATTATCTTTCACACGGTTCGTGGATGTGGGGTAGACTTTATCGTTCACACGGTCCGTGGCTGTGGGGTAGACTTTATCTTTCACACGGTCCGTGCCTGTGGGATAGACTCTATCTTTCACACGGTCCGTGGCTGTGGGATAGACTCTATCTTTCACACGGTCGTTTCCTGTGGGGTAGACTCTATCTTTCACACGGTTCATGGCTGTTGGAATAGACTTTATCTTTCACACGGTCCGTGGTGTGGGATAGACTTTATCTTTCACACGGTCCGTGCCTGTGGGATAGACTCTATCTTTCACACGGTCCGTGGCTGTGGGGTAGACTTTATCTTTCATACAGTCCGTGGCTGTGGGGTAGACTTTATCTTTCACACGGTCCGTGCCTGTGGGGTAGACTTTATCTTTCACATGGTCCGTGACTCTGGTATAGACTTTATCTTTCACACGGTAAGTGGCTGTGTGATAGACTTTTTCACACGGTCCGTGCCTGTCGGATAGACTTTATCTTTCACATGGTCCGTGGCTGTGGGATAGACTTTTTGACACGGTCCGTGCCTGTGGGATAGACTTTATATTTCACACGGTCCGTGGCTGTCGGAAAAACTTTATCTTTCACAAGGTCCGTGCCTGTGGGATAGACTTTATCTTTCAAACAGTCCGTGGCTGTGGGATAGACTTTATCTTTCACACGGTCCATGGCTGTGGGAATAGACTCTATCTTTCACACGGTCCGTGCCTGTGGGGTAGACTTAATCTTTTACACGGCCCGTGGCTGTGGGGTAGACTTTATGTTTCACACGGTCCGTGGCTGTGGGAATAGACTTTATCTTTCACACGGTCCGTGGCTGTGGGAATAGACTTTATCTTTCACACGGTCCATGCCTGTGGGATAGACTTTATCTTTCACACGGTCCGTGGCTGTGGGATAGACTCTATCTTTCCCTCGGTCCATGCCTGTGGGATACCCTCTATCTTTCACACGGTCCGTGGCTGTGGGAGTAGACTTTATCTTTCTCACAGTCCATGCCTGTGGGATCGACTCTATCTTTCACATGGTCCGTGGCTGTGGGATAGCCTCTATCTATCACACGGTCCGTGGTTGTGTGAATAGGCTTTATCTTTCACATGGTCCGTGGCTGTGGGGTAGACTTTATCTTTCACAAGCTCCGTGGCTGTGGGAAAGACTTTATCTTTCACACGGTCCGTGTCTTTGTGGTAGACTCTATCTTTCACACGGTAGGTTGCTGTGGGGTAGACTTTATCTTTCACACGGTCCGTGGCTGTGCGAATAGACTTTATCTTTCACATGTTCCGTGGCTGTGGGTAGACTTTTTCACACGGTCCGTGGCTGTGGGATAGACTTTATCTTTCACACGGTCCGTGCCTGTGGGATAGACTTTATCTTTCACACGGTCCGTGCCTGTGGGATAGACTTTATCTTTCACATGATCCGTGGCTGTGGGATAGACTTTATCTTTCACACGTTCGTTAGATGTGCGAACAGACTCTATCTTTCACACGGTCTGTGGCTGTGGGATAGACTCTATCTTTCTCACGGTCCATGGCTGTGGAGTAGACTTTATCTTTCACACGGTCCGTGGCTGTGGGGTAGACTTTATCTTTCAACACGGCCCGTGGCTGTGGGGTAGACTTTATCTTTCACATGGCCCGTGCCTGTGGGGTAGACTTTATCTTTCACACGGTCCGTGCCTGTGGGGTAGACATTATCTTTCACACGGTCCGTGGCTGTGGGGTAGACTTTATCTTTCACACGGCCCGTGGTTGTGGGGTAGAGTTTATCTTTCACACGGCCCGTGGCTGTGGAGTAGACTTTATCTTTCACATGGTCCGTGGCTGTGGAGTAGACTTTATCTTTCACACGGTACGTGCCTGTGGGAAAGACTCCATCTTTCACACGGTCCGTGGCTGTGGGATAGACTTTTTCTTTCACATGGTCCGTGGCTATGGGAATAGACTCTATCTTTCACACGGTCCGTGGCTGTGGGATAGACTTTATCTTTCACACGGTCCATGGCTGTGGGAATAGACTCTATCTTTCACACGGTCCGTCGCTGTGGGAAAGACTTTATCTTTCGCACGGCCCGTGGCTGTGTGGTAGACTTTATCTTTCATACAGTCCGTGGCTTTGGGGTAGACATTATCTTTCACACGGTCCGTGCCTTTGGAATAGACTTTATCTTTCACATGGTCCGTGGCTCTGGTATAGACTTTATCTTTCACACGGTAAGTGGCTGTGTGATAGACTTTTTCACACGGTCCGTGCCTGTGGGATAGACTTTATCTTTCACATGGTCCGTGGCTGTGGGATAGACTTTTTGACACGGTCCGTGCCTGTGGGATAGACTTTATCTTTCACACGTTCCGTGGCTGTCGGATAGACTTTATCTTTCACAAGGTCCGTGCCTGTGGGACAGACTTTATCTTTCAAACGGTCCGTGGCTGTGGGATAGACTTTATCTTTCACAAGGTCCGTGCCTGTGGGGTAGACATTATCTTTCACACGGTCCGTGGATGTGGGGTAGACTTTATCTTTCAAACGGTCCGTGGCTGTGGGAATAGACTCTATCTTTCACACGGTCCGAGCCTGTGGGATAGACTTTATCTTTCACAAGGTCCGTGCCTGTGGGGTAGACATTATCTTTCACACGGTTCGTGGATGTGGGGTAGACTTTATCGTTCACACGGTCCGTGGCTGTGGGATAGACTTTATCTTTCACACGGTCCGTGCCTGTGGGATAGACTTTATCTTTCACACGGTCCGTGGCTGTGGGATAGACTCTATCTTTCACACGGTCGTTTCCTGTGGGGTAGACTCTATCTTTCACACGGTTCATGGCTGTTGGAATAGACTTTATCTTTCACACGGTCCGTGGTGTGGGATAGACTTTATCTTTCACACGGTCCGTGCCTGTGGGATAGACTCTATCTTTCACACGGTCCGTGGCTGTGGGGTAGACTTTATCTTTCATACAGTCCGTGGCTGTGGGGTAGACTTTATCTTTCACACGGGCCGTGCCTGTGGGGTAGACTTTATCTTTCACATGGTCCGTGACTCTGGTATAGACTTTATCTTTCACACGGTAAGTGGCTGTGTGATAGACTTTTTCACACGGTCCGTGCCTGTCGGATAGACTTTATCTTTCACATGGTCCGTGGCTGTGGGATAGACTTTTTGACACGGTCCGTGCCTGTGGGATAGACTTTATATTTCACACGGTCCGTGGCTGTCGGAAAAACTTTATCTTTCACAAGGTCCGTGCCTGTGGGATAGACTTTATCTTTCAAACAGTCCGTGGCTGTGGGATAGACTTTATCTTTCACACGGTCCATGGCTGTGGGAATAGACTCTATCTTTCACACGGTCCGTGCCTGTGGGGTAGACATTATCTTTCACACGGTCCGTGGCTGTGGGGTAGACTTCATCTTGCACACGGTCCGTGGCTGTGGAATAGACTTTATCTTTCACACGGTCCGTGGCTGTGGGGCAGACTTTATCTTTCACACGGTCCGTGGCTGTGGGAACAGACTGTATCATTCACACTGTCCACAGCTGTGGGGTGGACTTTATCTTTCACACGGTCCGTGCCTGTGGGATAGACTTTATCTTTCACATGGTCTGTGGCTGAGGGATAGACTTTTTCACACGGTCCGTGGCTGTGGGATAGACTTTATCTTTCATACAGTCCGTGGCTGTGGGGTAGACATTATCTTTCACACGGTCCGTGCCTTTGGAATAGACTTTATCTTTCACATGGTCCGTGGCTCTGGTATAGACTTTATCTTTCACACGGTAAGTGGCTGTGTGATAGACTTTTTCACACGGTCCGTGCCTGTGGGATAGACTTTATCTTTCACATGGTCCATGGCTGTGGGATAGACTTTTTGACACGGTCCGTGCCTGTGGGATAGACTTTATCTTTCACAAGGTCCGTGCCTGTGGGACAGACTTTATCTTTCACACGGTCTGTGGCTGTGGGATAGACTTTATCTTTTCCAAGGTCTGTGCCTGTGGGGTAGACATTATCTTTCACACGGTCCGTGGATGTGGGGTAGACTTTATCTTTCAAACGGTCCGTGTCTGTGGGAATAGACTCTATCTTTCACACGGTCCGTGCCTGTGGGATAGACTTTATGTTTCACATGGTCCGTGCCTGTGGGGTAGACATTATCTTTCACACGGTTCGTGGATGTGGGGTAGACTTTATCGTTCACACGGTCCGTGCCTGTGGGATAGACTTTATCTTTCACACGGTCCGTGGTGTGGGATAGACTTTATCTTTTACACGGTCCGTGCCTGTGGGATAGACTTTATCTTTCACATGATCCGTGGCTGTGGGATAGACTCTATCTTTCACACGGTCGCTGGCTGTGGGAATAGACTCTATCTTTCACACGGTCCGTGCCTGTGGGATAGACTTTATTTTTCACACGGTCCGTGGCTGTGGGGTAGACTTTATCTTTCACACGGTCCGTGGCTGTGGGATAGACTTTATCTTTCACACGGTCCGTTCCTGTGGGATAGACTTTATCTTTCACACGGTCCGTGGCTTGGGATACACTTTTTCTTTCACATGATCCGTGGCTGTGGGATAGACTTTATCTTTCACACGTTCGTTAGATGTGGGAACAGACTCTATTTTTCACACGGTCCGTGGCTGTGGGATAGACTCTATCTTTCACACGGTCCGTGGCTGGGGGGAAGACTTTATCTTTCATACAGTCCGTGGCTGTGGGGTAGACTTTATCTTTCACACGGTCCGTGCCTGTGGGGTAGACTTTATCTTTCACATGGTCCGTGGCTCTGGTATAGACTTTATCTTTCACACGGTAAGTGGCTGTGTGATAGACTTTTTCACACGGTCCGTGCCTGTCGGATAGACTTTATCTTTCACTAGGTCCGTGGCTGTGGGATAGACTTTTTGACACGGTCCGTGCCTGTGGGATAGACTTTATATTTCACACGGTCCGTGGCTGTCGGTAAAACTTTATCTTTCACAAGGTCCGTGCCTGTGGGATAGACTTTATCTTTCAAACGGTCCGTGGCTGTGGATAGACTTTATCTTTCACACGGTCCATGGCTGTGGGAATAGACTCTATCTTTCACACGGTCCGTGCCTGTGGGGTAGACATTATCTTTCACACGGTCCGTGGCTGTGGGGTAGACTTCATCTTGCACACGGTCCGTGGCTGTGGGATAGACTTTATCTTTCACACGGTCCGTGGCTGTGGGAGCACACTGTATCATTCACACTGTCCACGGCTGTGGGGTGAACTTTATCTTTCACACGGTCCGTGCCTGTGGGATAGACTTTATCTTTCACATGGTCTGTGGCTGAGGGATAGACTTTTTCACACGGTCCGTGCCTGTGGGATAGACTTTATCTTTCACATGATCCGTGGCTGTGGGATAGACTTTATCTTTCACACGTTCGTTAGATGTTGGAACAGACTCTATCTTTCACACGGTCCGTGGCTGTGGGATAGCCTCTATCTTTCACACGGTCCGTGTCTGTGGGGTAGACTTTATCTTTCACACGGTCCGTGGCTGTGGGGTAGACTTTTTCTTTCACACGGCCCGGGGCTGTGGGGTAGACTTTATCTTTCACATGGCCCGTGCCTGTGGGGTAGACTTTTTCTTTCACACGGTCCGTGCCTGTGGGGTAGACATTATCTTTCACATGGTCCGTGGATGTGGGGTAGACTTTATCTTTCACACTGTCCGTGGCTGTGGGGTAGACTTTATCTTTCACACGGCCCGTGGCTGTGGGGTAGAGTTTATCTTTCACACGGTCCGTGCCTGTGGGAAAGACTCCATCTTTCACACGGTCCGTGGCTGTGGGATAGACTTTTTCTTTCATATGGTCCGTGGCTGTGGGAATAGACTCTATCTTTCACACGGTCCGTGGCTGTGGGATAGACTTTATCTTTCACATGGTCCGTGGCTGTGGGATAGACTTTTTGACACGGTCCGTGCCTGTGGGATAGACTTTATCTTTCACACGTTCCGTGGCTGTCGGATAGACTTTATCTTTCACACGGTCCGTGCCTGTGGGGTAGACATTATCTTTCACACGGTTCGTGGATGTGGGGTAGACTTTATCTTTCACACGGTCCATGGCTGTGTGATAGACTCTATCTTTCACACGGTCATTTCCTGTGGGGTAGACTCTATCTTTCACACGGTTCATGGCTGTTGGAATAGACTTTATCTTTCACACGGTCCGTGGTGTGGGATAGACTTTATCTTTCACACGGTCCGTGCCTGTGGGATAGACTTTATCTTTCACACGGTCCGTGCCTGTGGGATAGACTTTATCTTTCACATGATCCGTGGCTGTGGGATAGACTTTATCTTTCACACGTTCGTTAGATGTGGGAACAGACTCTATCTTTCACACGGTCCGTGGCTGTGGGATAGACTCTATCTTTCACACGGTCCGTGCCTGTGGGGTAGACTTTATCTTTCATACAGTCCGTGGCTGTGGGGTAGACTTTATCTTTCACACGCTCCGTGCCTGTGGGGTAGACTTTATCTTTCACATGGTCCGTGGCTCTGGTATAGACTTTATCTTTCACACGGTAAGTGGCTGTGTGATAGACTTTTTCACACGGTCAGTGCCTGTCGGATAGACTTTATCTTTCACATGGTCCGTGGCTGTGGGATAGACTTTTTGACTCGGTCCGTGCCTGTGGGATAGACTTTATATTTCACACAGTCCGTGGCTGGCGGAAAAACTTTATCTTTCACAAGGTCCGTGCCTGTGGGATAGACTTTATCTTTCAAACGGTCCGTGGCTGTGGGATAGACTTTATCTTTCACACGGTCCATGGCTGTGGGAATAGACTCTATCTTTCACACGGTCCGTGCCTGTGGGGTAGACATTATCTTTCACACGGTCCGTGGCTGTGGGGTAGACTTCATCTTGCACACGGTCCGTGGCTGTGGGATAGACTTTATCTTTCACACGGTCCGTGGCTGTGGGGCAGACTTCATCTTTCACACGGTCCGTGGCTGTGGGAACAGACTGTATCATTCACACTGTCCACGGCTGTGGGGTGGACTTTATCTTTCACACGGTCCGTGCCTGTGGGATAGACTTTATCTTTCACATGGTCTCTGGCTGAGGGATACACTTTTTCACACGGGCCGTGGCTGTGGGTAGACTTTATCTTTCACACGGTCCGTGGCTGTGGTGTAGACTTTATCTTTCACACTGCCCGTGGCTGTGCGGTAGACTTTATGTTTCACACGGCCAGTGGATGTGGGGTAGACTTTATCTTTCACACGGTCCGTGGCAGTGGGGTAGACTTTATCTTTCACATGGTCCGTGGCTGTGGGGTAGACTTTATCTTTCACACGGTCCGTGCCTGTGGGAATAACTCTATCTTTCACACGGTCAGTGGCTGTGGGATAGACTTTATCTTTCACACGGTCCGTTCCTGAGGGATAGACTCTATCTTGCACATGGTCTGTCGCTGTGGGAATAGACTCTAACTTTCACACGGTCCATCGCTGTGGGTTAGACTTTATCTTTCACACGGTCCCTGGCTGTGGGGTAGACTTTATCTTTCACACGGTCCGTGGTTGTCGGATAGACTTTATCTTTCACACGGTCCGTGCCTGTGGGATAGACCTTTTCACACGGTCTGTGGCTGTGGTTTAGACTTTATCTTTCACATGGTCCATGGCTGTGGGAGTAGTCTTTATCTTTCACACGGTCCGTGGCTGTGGGATAGACTTTATCTTTCACACGGTCCGTGGATGTGGAATAGACTTTATCTTTCACACGGTCCATGCCTGTGGGATAGACTTTTTCACACGGTGCTTGGCGTGGGGTAGACTTTATCTTTCACATGGTCCGTGGCTGTGGGAGTAGTCTTTATGTTTCGCACAGGTCCGTGGCTGTGGGAATAGACTTTGTGTTTCACAAGGTCCGTTGCTCTGGGAATAGAATTTATCTTTCACATGGTCCATGGCTGTGTGATAGACTGTATCTTTCACACGGTCCGTGGCTGTGGGATAGACTTTATCTTTCACACGGTACGTGCCAGTGGAATAGACTTTATCTTTCACACAGTCCGTGCCTCTAGGACAGACTTTATCTTTCACACGGTCCGTGCCTGTAGAATAGACTTTTTCACACGGCCCGTGCCTGTGGGATAGACTTTATCTTTCACACGGTCCATGCCTGTGCAATAGACTTTATCTTTCACACGGTCCGTGGCTGTGGGATAGACTTTTTCACACGGTCCGTGCCTGTGGGATAGACTTTATCTTTCACACGGTCCATCCCTGTGGGATAGACTTTATCTTTCACACGGTCCGTGACTGTGAGAATAGACTCTATCTTTCACACGCTCCGTGCTTGTGGGATAGACTTTATCTTTCACACGGTCCGTGCCTTGGGATGGACTTTATCTTTCACACGTTCCGTGTCTGTGGGGTAGTCTTTATCTTTCACACGGTCCCAGGCTGTGGGAGTAGACTTTATCTTTCACAACACCCGTGGCTGTGGGGTAGGCTTTATCTTTTACACGGTCCGTGGCTGTGGAGTAGACTTCATCTTTCACACGGTCCGTGGCTGTGGGTAGACTTTATCTTTCACACGGTCCATGGCTGTGGTGTAGACTTTAGCTTTCACACGGTCCGTGGCTGTGGGATAGACTTTATCTTTCACACGGTCCGTGGCTGTGGAATAGACTTTATCTTTCACACGGTCCATGCCTGTGGGATAGACTTTTTCACACGGTCCTTGGCGTGGGGTAGACTTTATCTTTCACATGGTCCGTGGCTGTGGGAGTAGTCTTTATGTTTCGCACAGGTCCGTGGCTGTGGGAATAGACTTTATGTTTCACAAGGTCCGTGGCCTGGGAATAGAATTTATCTTTCACATGGTCCATGGCTGTGTGATAGACTGTATCTTTCACACGGTCCATGGCTGTGGGATAGACTTTATCTTTCACACGGTATGTGCCAATGGAATAGACTTTATCTTTCACACGGTCCGTGCCTCTAGGACAGACTTTATCTTTCACACGGTCCGTGCCTGTGGAATAGACTTTTTCACACGGCCCGTGCCTGTGGGATAGACTTTATCTTTCACACGGTCCATGCCTGTGCAATAGACTTTATCTTTCACACGGTCCGTGGCTGTGGGATAGACTTTTTCACACGGTCCGTGCCTGTGGGATAGACTTTATCTTTCACACGGTCCGTGACTGTGGGAATAGACTCGATCTTTCACACGCTCCGTGCTTGTGGGATAGACTTTATCTTTCACACGGTCCGTGCCTGTGGGATGGACTTTATCTTTCACACGTTCCGTGTCTGTGGGGTAGTCTTTATCTTTCACACGGTCCCACGCTGTGGGAGTAGACTTTATCGTTCATACGGTCCATGTCTGTGGGAATAGACTTTATGTTTCACAAGGTCCGTGGCTCTGGGAAGAGACTTTATTTTTCACATGGTCCGTGGCTGTGGGGTAGACTTTAACTTTCACATTGCCCGTGGCTGTGGGATAGCCTCTATCACTCACACAGTCCGTGGCTGTGGGAATAGACTCTATCTTTCACAGGGTCCATGGCTGTGGGATAGACTTTATCTTTCACACGGTCCGTGGCTGTGGGGTAGACTTTATTTTTCACACGGTCCGTGGCTCTGGTAGTAGACTTTATCTTTCTCACGGTCCGTGGCTGTGGGAATAGACTTTATGTTTCACACAGTCCGTGGCTCTGCGAATAGACTTTATCTTTCACACGGTCCGTGCCTGTGGGATAGATTCTATCTTGCACATGGTCGGTCGCTGTAGGAATAGACTCTATCTTTCACACGGTCCGTGCCTGTGGGATAAACTTTATCTTTCACAAGGTCCGTGGCTGTGGGATAGACTTTATCTTTCACACGGTCCGTGGCTCTGGGAATAGAGTTTATCTTTCTCACAGTCCGTGCCTGTGGGATAGACTTTATCATTCACACGGTCCGGGCCTGTCAGATAGACTCTATCTTTCACACGGTCCGTGGCTGTGGGATTAGACTCTATCTTTCACATGGTCCGTGGCTGTGGGATTAGACTCTATCTTTCACACGGTCCATGGATGTGGGGTAGACTTTATCTTTCACATGGTCCGTGCCTGTGGGATAGACTCTATCTTGCATACGGTCTGTTGCTGTAGGAATAGACTCTATCTTTCACACGGTCCGTGCCTGTGGGATAAACTTTATCTTTCACACGGTCCGAGGCTGTGGGATAGACTTTATCTTTCACACGGTCCGTGGCTCTGGGAATAGAGTTTATCTTTCTCACAATCCGTGCCTGTGGGGTAGACTTTATCTTTCACATGGTCCGTGGCTGTGGGGTAGACTTTATCATTCACATGGTCCGTGCCTGTGGGATAGACTCTATCTTTCACATGGTCCGTGCCTGTGGGATAGACTCTGTCTTTCAAATGGTCCGTTGCTGTGGGATTAGACTCTATCTTTCACACGGTCCATGGCTGTGGGGTGGACTTTATCTTTCACATGGTCCGTGGATGTGGGGTAGACTTTATCTTTCACACGGTATGTGGCTGTGGGGTAGATTTTATCTCTCACACGGTCCGTGGCTGTGGGATAGGCTTTATCTTTCACACGGTCCGTGGCTGGGGGGTAGACTTTATCTTTCAAATGGCCTGTGGCAGTGGGGTAGACTTTATCTTTCACACGGCCCATGCCTGTGGGATAGACTTTATCTTTCACACGGCCCGTGGCTGTGTGGTAGACTTTATCTTTCATATGGCCCGTTCCAGTGGGATAGACTTTATCTTTCACACGGTCCGTGCCTATGGGATAGACTTTACCATTCACACGGCCAGTGGCCGTAGATTAGACTTTATCTTTCACACGTTCCGTGCCTGTGGGGTAGACTTTATCTTTCACATGGTCCGTGCCTGTGGGATAGACTCTATCTTGCACATGGTCTGTCGCTGTCTGAATAGACTCTATCTTTCACACGGTCCGTGCCTGTGGGATAAACTTTATCTTTCACACGGTCCGTGGCTGTGGGATAGAATTTATCTTTCACACGGTCCGTGGCTCTGGGAATAGAGTTTATCTTTCTCACAGTCCGTGCCTGTGGGATAGACTTTATCTTTCACATGGTCCGTGCCTATGGGATAGACTCTATCATTCACCGGGTCCGTGGCTGTGGAATAGACTCTATCTTTCACATGGTCCGTGGCTGTGTGATTAGACTCTATCTTTCACACGGTCCATGGCTGTCGGGTAGAGTTTATCTTTCACATGGTCCGTGGCTGTGGGGTAGACTTTATCTTTCACACGATATATGGCTGTGGGATAGATTTTATCTTTCACATGGTCCGTGGCTGTGGGGTAGACTTTATCTTTCACACGGTCCGTGGCTGTGGGAACAGACTCTATCTTTCACACTGTCCGTGCCTGTGGGATAGACTTTATCTTTCACACGGTCCGTGGCTGTGGGATTAGACTCTATCTTTCACATGGTCCGTGGCTGTGGGATTCGACTCTATCTTTCACACGGTCCATGGCTGTGGGGTAGACTTTATCTTTCACATGGTCCGTGGCTGTGGGGTAGACTTTATCTTTCACACGGTATGTGGCTGTGGGATAGATTTTATCTTTCACACGGTTCGTGGCTGTGGGAGAGACTTTATCTTTCACACGGTCCGTGGCTGGGGGGTCGACTTTATCTTTCAAATTGCCCGTGGCAGTGGGGTAGACTTTATTTTTGACACGGCCCATGCCTGTGGGATAGAGTTTACCTTTCACACGGCCCGTGGCTGTGGGGTAGACTTTATCTTTCACATGGTCCGTGGCTGTGGGGTAGACTTTATCTTTCACACGGCCCGTGCCTATGGGATAGACTTTGTCTTTCACACGGCCCGTGACTGCGGGGTAGACTTTATCTTTCACACGGCCAGTGGCTGTGGATTAGACTTTATCTTTCACACGTTCCGTGCCTATGGGGTACACTTTATCTTTCACACGGTTCGTGCCTGTGGGATAGATTTTATCTTTCACATGGTTCGTGCCTGTGGGATAGACTCTATCATTCACCCGGTCCGTGGCTGTGGAATAGACTCTATCTTTCACATGATCCGTGGATGTGGGATTAGACTCTATCTTTCACAAGGTCCATGGCTGTCGGGTAGACTTTATCTTTCACATGGTCCGTGGCTGTGTGGTAGACTTTATCTTTCACACGGTATATGGCTATGGGATAGATTTTATCTTTCACATGGTCCGTGGCTGTGGGGTAGACTTTATCTTTCAAACGGTCCGTGGCTGTGGGAACAGACTCTATCTTTCACACTGTCCGTGCCTGTGGGATAGACTTTATCTTTCACACGGTCCGTGGCTGTGCGGTAGACTTTGTCTTTCACACGGTCCGTGCCTGTGGGATAGACTTTATCTTTCACACGGTCCATGCCTGAGGGATAGACTTTTTCACACGGTCCGTGCCTGTGGGAAAGACTTTCTCTTTCACACGGTCCGTGCCTTTGGGATAGGCTTTATCTTTCACATGGTCCGTGGCTGTGGGATAGACTTTATCTTTCACACGGTCCGTGGCTGTGGAAATAGACTTTATCTTTCACATGGTTTGTGCCTGTGGGATAGACTTTATCTTTCACATGGTCCGTGGCAGTGGGGTAGACTTTATCTTTCACACGGTCCATTCATGTGGGATAGACTTTTTCACACGGTCCGTGTCTGTGGGGTAGACTGTATCTTTCACATGGTCCGTGGCTGTGGGAATAGTCTTTATCTCTCACACGGTCCGTGCCTGTGAGATATACTCTATCTTTCACACTGTCCGTGGTTGTGGGATAGACTCTCTCTTGCACATGGTCTGTGGCTGCGGGGTAGACTTTATCTTTCACACGGTCCGTGGCTGCGGGCTAGACTTTATCTTTCACACGGTCCGTGGCTGCGGGGTAGACTTTATCTTTCACACGGTCCGTGCCTGTGGGGTAGACTTTATCTTTCACACGGTCCATGGCTGTGGGGTAGACTTTACCTTTCACACGGTGCAAGGCTGTGGGATAGACGTTACCTTTCACACGGTCCGTGGCTGTGGGGTAGACATTATCTTTCACAAGGTCAGTGGCTGTGGGGGAGACTTTATCTTTCACAAGGCCTTTGCCTGTGGCATAGACTTTATCTTTCACACGGCCCGTGCTTGTGGCATAGACTTTATTTTCACTCGGCCCGTGCCTGTGGGGTAGACATAATCTTTCACCCGGCCCGTGGCTGTGGGGTAGACTTTATGTTTCACACGGTCCGTGGCTGTGGGAATAGACTTTATCTTTCACACGGTCCGTGGCTGTGGGAATACACTTTATCTTTCACACGGACCGTGGCTGTGGGAATAGACTTTATCTTTCACACGTTCCGTGCCTGTGGGAGAGACTTTATCTTTCACAAGGTCCCTGGCTGTGGGGTAGACTTTATCTTTCACACGGTCCCTGCCTGTGGGATAGACTTTTTCACACGGTCCGTGCCTGTGGGATATACTTTATCTTTCACACAGTCCGTGCCTGTGGGATAGACTTTATCTTTCACATGGTCCGTGGCTGTGGGATAGACTTTTTCATACGGTCCGTGGCTGTGGGATAGACTTTATCTTTCACACGGCCCGTGGCTGTGGGATAGACTTTATCTTTCACACGGTGGTTGGCTGTGGGAATAGACTCTACCTTTAACACTGTCCGTGCCTGTGGGATAGACTTTATCTTTCACACGGTCCGTGGCTGTGGGGTAGACTTCATCTTGCACACGGTCCGTGGCTGTGGGATAGACTCTATCTTGCACATGGTCTGTGGCTGCGGGGTAGACTTTATCTTTTAAACGGTCCGTGGCTGCGGGGTAGACTTTATCTTTCATACGGCCCATGGCTGCGGGGTAGACTTTATCTTTCACACGGCCCGTGTTTGCAGTGTAGACTTGATCTTTCACACGGCCCGTGGCTGTGGGGTAGACTTTATCTTTCACACGGCCTGTGGCTGTGGGGTAGACTTTATCTTTCACACGGTCCGTGGCTGTGGGGTAGACTTTACCTTTCACACGGTCCGTGGCTGTGGGGTAGACTTTACCTTTCACACGGTCCTTGGCTGTGGGGTAGACATTATCTTTCACAAGGTCAGTGGCTGTGGGGTAGACTTTATCTTTCACACGGCCCTTGCCTGTGGCATAGACTTTATCTTTCACACGGCCCGTGCCTGTGGCATAGACTTTATCTTTCACACGGCCCGTGCCTGTGGGGTAGACTTAATCTTTTACACGGCCTGTGGCTGTGGGGTAGACTTTATGTTTCACACGGTCCGTGGCTGTGGGAATAGACTTTATCTTTCACACGGTCCGTGGCTGTGGGAATAGACTTTATCTTTCACACGGTCCGTGCCTGTGGGATAGACTTTATCTTTCACACGGTCCGTGGCTGTGGGATAGACTCTATCTTTCCCTCGGTCCATGCCTGTGGGATACCCTCTATCTTTCACACGTTCCGTGGCTGTGGGAATAGACTTTATCTTTCACACAGTCCATGCCTGTGGGATCGACTCTATCTTTCACATGGTCCGTGGCTGTGGGATAGCCTCTATCTATCACACGGTCCGTGGTTGTGTGAATAGGCTTTATCTTTCACACGGTCCGTGGCTGTGGGGTAGACTTTATCTTTCACAAGCTCCGTGGCTGTGGGAAAGACTTTATCTTTCACACGGTCCGTGTCTTTGTGGTAGACTTTATCTTTCACACGGTAGGTGGCTGTGGGGTAGACTTTATCTTTCACACGGTCCGTGGCTGTGCGAATAGACTTTATCTTTCACATGTTCCGTGGCTGTGGGTAGACTTTTTCACACGGTCCGTGGCTGTGGGATAGACTTTATCTTTCACACGGTCCGTGCCTGTGGGATAGACTTTATCTTTCACACGGTCCGTGCCTGTGGGATAGACTTTATCTTTCACATGATCCGTGGCTGTGGGATAGCCTTTTCTTTCACACGTTCGTTAGATGTGGGAACAGACTCTATCTTTCACACGGTCTGTGGCTGTGGGATAGACTCTATCTTTCACACGGTCCATGGCTGTGGAGTAGACTTTATCTTTCACACGGTCCGTGGCTGTGGGGTAGACTTTATCTTTCAACACGGCCCGTGGCTGTGGGGTAGACTTTATCTTTCACATGGCCCGTGCCTGTGGGGTAGACTTTATCTTTCACACGGTCCGTGCCTGTGGGGTAGACATTATCTTTCACATGGTCCGTGGCTGTGGGGTAGATTTTATCTTTCACACGGCCCGTGGTTGTGGGGTAGAGTTTATCTTTCACACGGCCCGTGGCTGTGGAGTAGACTTTATCTTTCACATGGTCCGTGGCTGTGGGGTAGACTTTATCTTTCACACGGTCCGTGCCTGTGGGAAAGACTCCATCTTTCACACGGTCCGTGGCTGTGGGATAGACTTTTTCTTTCACATGGTCCGTGGCTGTGGGAATAGACTCTATCTTTCACACGGTCCGTGGCTGTGGGATAGACTTTATCTTTCACACGGTCCGTCGCTGTGGGAAAGACTTTATCTTTCGCACGGCCCGTGGCTGTGTGGTAGACTTTATCTTTCATACAGTCCGTGGCTTTGGGGTAGACATTATCTTTCACACGGTCCGTGCCTTTGGAATAGACTTTATCTTTCACATGGTCCGTGGCTCTGGTATAGACTTTATCTTTCACACGGTAAGTGGCTGTGTGATAGACTTTTTCACACGGTCCGTGCCTGTGGGATAGACTTTATCTTTCACATGGTCCATGGCTGTGGGATAGACTTTTTGACACGGTCCGTGCCTGTGGGATAGACTTTATCTTTCACACGTTCCGTGGCTGTCGGATAGACTTTATCTTTCACAAGGTCCGTGCCTGTGGGACAGACTTTATCTTTCAAACGGTCCGTGGCTGTGGGATAGACTTTATCTTTCACAAGGTCCGTGCCTGTGGGGTAGACATTATCTTTCACATGGTCCGTGGATGTGGGGTAGACTTTATCTTTCAAACGGTCCGTGGCTGTGGGAATAGACTCTATCTTTCACACGGTCCGTGCCTGTGGGATAGACTTTATCTTTCACACGGTCCGTGCCTGTGGGGTAGACATTATCTTTCACACGGTTCGTGGATGTGGGGTAGACTTTATCGTTCACACGGTCCGTGGCTGTGGGGTAGACTTTATCTTTCACACGGTCCGTGCCTGTGGGATAGACTTTATCTTTCACACGGTCCGTGGCTGTGGGATAGACTCTATCTTTCACACGGTCGTTTCCTGTGGGGTAGACATTATCTTTCACACGGTTCATGGCTGTTGGAATAGACTTTATCTTTCACACGGTCCGTGGTGTGGGATAGACTTTATCTTTCACACGGTCCGTGCCTGTGGGATAGACTCTATCTTTCACACGGTCCGTGGCTGTGGGGTAGACTTTATCTTTCATACAGTCCTTGGCTGTGGGGTAGACTTTATCTTTCACACGGTCCGTGCCTGTGGGGTAGACTTTATCTTTCACATGGTCCATGACTCTGGTATAGACTTTATCTTTCACACGGTAAGTGGCTGTGTGATAGACTTTTTCACACGGTCCGTGCCTGTCGGATAGACTTTATCTTTCACATGGTCCGTGGCTGTGGGATAGACTTTTTGACACGGTCCGTGCCTGTGGGATAGACTTTATATTTCACACGGTCCGTGGCTGTCGGAAAAACTTTATCTTTCACAAGGTCCGTGCCTGTGGGATAGATTTTATCTTTCAAACAGTCCGTGGCTGTGGGATAGACTTTATCTTTCACACGGTCCATGGCTGTGGGAATACACTCTATCTTTCACACGGTCCGTGCCTGTGGGGTAGACATTATCTTTCACACGGTCCGTGGCTGTGGGGTAGACTTCATCTTGCACACGGTCCGTGGCTGTGGGATAGACTTTATCTTTCACACGGTCCGTGGCTGTGGGGTAGACTTTATCTTTCACACGGTCCGTGGCTGTGGGAACAGACTGTATCATTCACACTGTCCACGGCTGTGGGGTGGACTTTCTCTTTCACACGGTCCGTGCCTGTGGGATAGACTTTATCTTTCACATGGTCTGTGGCTGAGGGATAGACTTTTTCACACGGTCCGTGGCTGTGGGATAGACTTTATTTTTCACACGGTCCGTTCCTGTGGGATAGACTTTATCTTTCACACGGTCCGTGCCTGTGGGATAGACTTTATCTTTCACATGATCCGTGGCTGTGGGATAGACTCTATCTTTCGCACGGTCCGTGTCTTTGTGGTAGACTTTATCTTTTAACACAGTAGGTGGCTGAGGGAGTAGACTTTATCTTTCACAAGCTCCGTGGCTGTGGGATAGACTTTATCTTTCACACGGTCCGTGTCTTTGTGGAAGACTTTATCTTTTAACACAGTAGGTGGCTGTGGGAGTAGACTTTATCTTTCACATGGTCCGTGGCTGTGGGATAGACTTTTTCACATGGTCCGTGGCTGTGGGATAGACTTTATCTTTCACACGGTCCGTTCCTGTGGGATAGACTTTATCTTTCACACGGTCCGTGCCTGTGGGATAGACTTTATCTTTCACATGATCCGTGGCTGTGGGATAGACTTTATCTTTCACACGTTCGTTAGATATTGGAACAGACTCTATCTTTCACACGGTCCGTGGCTGTGGGATAGCCTCTATCTTTCACACGGTCCGTGTCTGTGAGGTAGACTTTATCTTTCACACGGTCCGTGGCTGTGGGGTAGACTTTATCTTTCACACGGCCCGGGGCTGTGGGGTAGACTTTATCTTTCACATGGCCCGTGCCTGTGGGGTAGACTTTATCTTTCACACGGTCCGTGCTGTGGGGTAGACATTATCTTTCACATGGTCCGTGGATGTGGGGGAGACTTTATCTTTCACACGGTCCGTGGCTGTGGGGTAGACTTTATCTTTCACACGGCCCGTGGCTGTGGGGTAGAGTTTATCTTTCACACGGCCCGTGGCTGTGGAGTAGACTTTATCTTTCACATGGTCCGTGTCTGTGGGGTAGACTTTATCTTTCACACGGTCCGTGCCTGTGGGAAAGACTCCATCTTTCACACGGTCCGTGGCTGTGGGATAGACTTTTTCTTTCATATGGTCCGTGGCTGTGGGAATAGACTCTATCTTTCACACGGTCCGTGGCTGTGGGATAGACTTTATCTTTCACACGGTCCGTGGCTGTGGGAAAGACTTTATCTTTCACACGGCCCGTGGCTGTGTGGTAGACTTTATCTTTCATACAGTCCGTGGCTGTGGGGTAGACTTTATCTTTCACACGGTCCGTGCCTGTGGAGTAGACTTTATCTTTCACATGGTCCGTGGCTCTGGTATAGACTTTATCTTTCACACGGTAAGTGGCTGTGTGATAGACTTTTTCACACTGTCCGTGCCTGTGGGATAGACTTTATCTTTCAAACGTTCCGTGGCTGTCGGATAGACTTTATCTTTCACAAGGTCCGTGCCTGTGGGATAGACTTTATGTTTCACACGGTCCATGGCTGTGGGAATAGACTCTATCTTTCACACGGTCCGTGGCTGTAGGAAAGACTTTATCTTTCGCACGGTCCATGGCTGTGGGAATAGACTCTATCTTTCACACGGTCCGTGGCTGTGGGAAAGACTTTATCTTTCGCACGGCCCGTGGCTGTGTGGTAGACTTTATCTTTCATAGAGTCCGTGGCTGTGGGGTAGACATTATCTTTCACACGGTCCGTGCCTTTGGAATAGACTTTATCTTTCACATGGTCCGTGGCTCTGGTATAGACTTTATCTTTCACACGGTAAGTGGCTGTGTGATAGACTTTTTCACACGGTCCGTGCCTGTGGGATAGACTTTATCTTTCACATGGTCCATGGCTGTGGGATAGACTTTTTGACACGGTCCGTGCCTGTGGGATAGACTTTATCTTTCACAAGGTCCGGGCCTGTGGGACAGACTTTATCTTTCACACGGTCCGTGGCTGTGGGATAGACTTTATCTTTTCCAAGGTCCGTGCCTGTGGGGTAGACATTATCTTTCACACGGTCCGTGGATGTGGGGTAGACTTTATCTTTCAAACGGTCCGTGTCTGTGGGAATAGACTCTATCTTTCACACGGTCCGTGCCTGTGGGATAGACTTTATGTTTCACACGGTCCGTGCCTGTGGGGTAGACATTATCTTTCACACGGTTCGTGGATGTGGGGTAGACTTTATCGTTCACACGGTCCGTGCCTGTGGGATAGACTTTATCTTTCACACGGTCCGTGGTGTGGGATAGACTTTATCTTTTACACGGTCCGTGCCTGTGGGATAGACTTTATCTTTCACACGGTCCGTGCCTGTGGGATAGACTTTATCTTTCACATGGTCCGTGGCTCTGGTATAGACTTTATCTTTCACACGGTAAATGGCTGTGTGATAGACTTTTTCACACGGTCCGTGCCTGTCGGATAGACTTTATCTTTCACTAGGTCCGTGGCTGTGGGATAGACTTTTTGACACGGTCCGTGCCTGTCGGATAGACTTTATCTTTCACACGGTCCATGGCTGTGTGATAGACTCTATCTTTCACACGGTCGTTTCCTGTGGGGTAGACTCTATCTTTCACACGGTTCATGGCTGTTGGAATAGACTTTATCTTTCACACGGTCCGTGGTGTGGGATAGACTTTATCTTTTACACGGTCCGTGCCTGTGGGATAGACTTTATCTTTCACACGGTCCGTGCCTGTGGGGTAGACTTTATCTTTCACACGGCCTGTGGCTGTGGGGTAGACTTTATCTTTCACACGGTCCGTGGCTGTGGGGTAGACTTTACCTTTCAAACGGTCCGTGGCTGTGGGGTAGACTTTACCTTTCACACGGTACTTGGCTGTGGGGTAGACATTATGTTTCACAAGGTCAGTGGCTGTGGGGTAGACTTTATCTTTCACACGGCCCTTGCCTGTGGCATAGACTTTATCTTTCACACGGCCCGTGCCTGTGGCATAGACTTTATCTTTCACACGGCCCGTGCCTGTGGGGTAGACTTAATATTTTACACGGCCCGTGGCTGTGGGGTAGACTTTATGTTTCACACGGTCCGTGGCTGTGGGAATAGACTTTATCTTTCACACGGTCCGTGGCTGTGGGAATAGACTTTATCTTTCACACGGTCCATGCCTGTGGGATAGACTTTATCTTTCACACGGTCCGTGGCTGTGGGATAGACTCTATCTTTCCCTCGGTCCATGCCTGTGGGATACCCTCTATCTTTCACACGGTCCGTGGCTGTGGGAATAGACTTTATCTTTCACACAGTCCATGCCTGTGGGATCGACTCTATCTTTCACATGGTCCGTGGCTGTGGGATAGCCTCTATCTATCACACGGTCCGTGGTTGTGTGAATAGGCTTTATCTTTCACATGGTCCGTGGCTGTGGGGTAGACTTTATCTTTCACAAGCTCCGTGGCTGTGGGAAAGACTTTATCTTTCACACGGTCCGTGTCTTTGTGGTAGACTCTATCTTTCACACGGTAGGTTGCAGTGGGGTAGACTTTATCTTTCACACGGTCCGTGGCTGTGCGAATAGACTTTGTCTTTCACATGTTCCGTGGCTGTGGGTAGACTTTTTCACACGGTCCGTGGCTGTGGGATAGACTTTATCTTTCACACGGTCCGTGCCTGTGGGATAGACTTTATCTTTCACACGGTCCGTGCCTGTGGGATAGAATTTATCTTTCACATGATCCGTGGCTGTGGGATAGACTTTATCTTTCACACGTTCGTTAGATGTGGGAACAGACTCTATCTTTCACACGGTCTGTGGCTGTGGGATAGACTCTAAATTTCTCACGGTCCATGGCTGTGGAGTAGACTTTATCTTTCACACGGTCCGTGGCTGTGGGGTAGACTTTATCTTTCAACATGGCCCGTGGCTGTGGGGTAGACTTTATCTTTCACATGGCCCGTGCCTGTGGGGTAGACTTTATCTTTCACACGGTCCGTGCCTGTGGGGTAGACATTATCTTTCACACGTTCCGTGGCTGTGGGGTAGACTTTATCTTTCACACGGCCCGTGGTTGTGGGGTAGAGTTTATCTTTCACACGGCCCGTGGCTGTGGAGTAGACTTTATCTTTCACATGGTCCGTGGCTGTGGAGTAGACTTTATCTTTCACACGGTACGTGCCTGTGGGAAAGACTCCATCTTTCACACGGTCCGTGGCTGTGGGATAGACTTTTTCTTTCACATGGTCCGTGGCTGTGGGAATAGACTCTATCTTTCACACGGTCCGTGGCTGTGGGATAGACTTTATCTTTCACACGGTCCATGGCTGTGGGAATAGACTCTATCTTTCACACGGTCCGTCGCTGTGGGAAAGACTTTATCTTTCGCACGGCCCGTGGCTGTGTGGTAGACTTTATCTTTCATACAGTCCGTGGCTTTGGGGTAGACATTATCTTTCACACTGTCCGTGCCTTTGGAATAGACTTTATCTTTCACATGGTCCGTGGCTCTGGTATAGACTTTATCTTTCACACGGTAAGTGGCTGTGTGATAGACTTTTTCACACGGTCCGTGCCTGTGGGATAGACTTTATCTTTCACATGGTCCGTGGCTGTGGGATAGACTTTTTGACACGGTCCGTGCCTGTGGGATAGACTTTATCTTTCACACGGTCCGTGCCTGTCGGATAGACTTTATCTTTCACAAGGTCCGTGCCTGTGGGACAGACTTTATCTTTCAAACGGTCCGTGGCTGTGGGATAGACTTTATCTTTCACAAGGTCCGTGCCTGTGGGGTAGACATTATCTTTCACACGGTCCGTGGATGTGGGGTAGACTTTATCTTTCAAACGGTCCGTGGCTGTGGGAATAGACTCTATCTTTCACACGGTCCGAGCCTGTGGGATAGACTTTATCTTTCACACGGTCCGTGCCTGTGGGGTAGACATTATCTTTCACACGGTTCGTGGATGTGGGGTAGACTTTATCGTTCACACGGTCCGTGGCTGTGGGGTAGACTTTATCTTTTACACGGTCCGTGCCTGTGGGATAGACTTTATCTTTCACACGGTCCGTGGCTGTGGGATAGACTCTATCTTTCACACGGTCGTTTCCTGTGGGGTAGACTCTATCTTTCACACGGTTCATGGCTGTTGGAATAGACTTTATCTTTCACACGGTCCGTGGTGTGGGATAGACTTTATCTTTCACACGGTCCGTTCCTGTGGGATAGACTCTATCTTTCACACGGTCCGTGGCTGTGGGGTAGACTTTATCTTTCATACAGTCCGTGGCTGTGGGGTAGACTTTATCTTTCACACGGTCCGTGCCTGTGGGGTAGACTTTATCTTTCACATGGTCCGTGACTCTGGTATAGACTTTATCTTTCACACGGTAAGTGGCTGTGTGATAGACTTTTTCACACGGTCCTTGCCTGTCGGATAGACTTTATCTTTCACATGGTCCGTGGCTGTGGGATAGACTTTTTGACACGGTCCGTGCCTGTGGGATAGACTTTATATTTCACACGGTCCGTGGCTGTCGGAAAAACTTTATCTTTCACAAGGTCCGTGCCTGTGGGATAGACTTTATCTTTCAAACAGTCCGTGGCTGTGGGATAGACTTTATCTTTCACACGGTCCATGGCTGTGGGAATAGACTCTATCTTTCACACGGTCCGTGCCTGTGGGGTAGACATTATCTTTCACACGGTCCGTGGCTGTGGGGTAGACTTCATCTTGCACACGGTCCGTGGCTGTGGGATAGACTTTATCTTTCACACGGTCCGTGGCTGTGGGGCAGACTTTATCTTTCACACGGTCCGTGGCTGTGGGAACAGACTGTATCATTCACACTGTCCACGGCTGTGGGGTGGACTTTATCTTTCACACGGTCCGTGCCTGTGGGATAGACTTTATCTTTCACATGGTCTGTGGCTGAGGGATAGACTTTTTCACACGGTCCGTGGCTGTGGGATAGACTTTATCTTTCACATGGTCCGTGTCTGTGGGGTAGACTTTATCTTTCACACGGTCCGTGCATGTGGGAAAGACTCCATCTTTCACACGGTCCGTGGCTGTGGGATAGACTTTATCTTTCACACGTTCGTTAGATGTGGGAACAGACTCTATCTTTCACACGGTCTGTGGCTGTGGGATAGACTCTAAATTTCTCACGGTCCATGGCTGTGGAGTAGACTTTATCTTTCACACGGTCCGTGGCTGTGGGGTAGACTTTATCTTTCAACATGGCCCGTGGCTGTGGGGTAGACTTTATCTTTCACATGGCCCGTGCCTGTGGGGTAGACTTTATCTTTCACACGGTCCGTGCCTGTGGGGTAGACATTATCTTTCACACGTTCCGTGGCTGTGGGGTAGACTTTATCTTTCACACGGCCCGTGGTTGTGGGGTAGAGTTTATCTTTCACACGGCCCGTGGCTGTGGAGTAGACTTTATCTTTCACATGGTCCGTGGCTGTGGAGTAGACTTTATCTTTCACACGGTACGTGCCTGTGGGAAAGACTCCATCTTTCACACGGTCCGTGGCTGTGGGATAGACTTTTTCTTTCACATGGTCCGTGGCTGTGGGAATAGACTCTATCTTTCACACGGTCCGTGGCTGTGGGATAGACTTTATCTTTCACACGGTCCATGGCTGTGGGAATAGACTCTATCTTTCACACGGTCCGTCGCTGTGGGAAAGACTTTATCTTTCGCACGGCCCGTGGCTGTGTGGTAGACTTTATCTTTCATACAGTCCGTGGCTTTGGGGTAGACATTATCTTTCACACTGTCCGTGCCTTTGGAATAGACTTTATCTTTCACATGGTCCGTGGCTCTGGTATAGACTTTATCTTTCACACGGTAAGTGGCTGTGTGATAGACTTTTTCACACGGTCCGTGCCTGTGGGATAGACTTTATCTTTCACATGGTCCGTGGCTGTGGGATAGACTTTTTGACACGGTCCGTGCCTGTGGGATAGACTTTATCTTTCACACGTTCCGTGCCTGTCGGATAGACTTTATCTTTCACAAGGTCCGTGCCTGTGGGACAGACTTTATCTTTCAAACGGTCCGTGGCTGTGGGATAGACTTTATCTTTCACAAGGTCCGTGCCTGTGGGGTAGACATTATCTTTCACACGGTCCGTGGATGTGGGGTAGACTTTATCTTTCAAACGGTCCGTGGCTGTGGGAATAGACTCTATCTTTCACACGGTCCGAGCCTGTGGGATAGACTTTATCTTTCACACGGTCCGTGCCTGTGGGGTAGACATTATCTTTCACACGGTTCGTGGATGTGGGGTAGACTTTATCGTTCACACGGTCCGTGGCTGTGGGGTAGACTTTATCTTTTACACGGTCCGTGCCTGTGGGATAGACTTTATCTTTCACACGGTCCGTGGCTGTGGGATAGACTCTATCTTTCACACGGTCGTTTCCTGTGGGGTAGACTCTATCTTTCACACGGTTCATGGCTGTTGGAATAGACTTTATCTTTCACACGGTCCGTGGTGTGGGATAGACTTTATCTTTCACACGGTCCGTTCCTGTGGGATAGACACTATCTTTCACACGGTCCGTGGCTGTGGGGTAGACTTTATCTTTCATACAGTCCGTGGCTGTGGGGTAGACTTTATCTTTCACACGGTCCGTGCCTGTGGGGTAGACTTTATCTTTCACATGGTCCGTGACTCTGGTATAGACTTTATCTTTCACACGGTAAGTGGCTGTGTGATAGACTTTTTCACACGGTCCTTGCCTGTCGGATAGACTTTATCTTTCACATGGTCCGTGGCTGTGGGATAGACTTTTTGACACGGTCCGTGCCTGTGGGATAGACTTTATATTTCACACGGTCCGTGGCTGTCGGAAAAACTTTATCTTTCACAAGGTCCGTGCCTGTGGGATAGACTTTATCTTTCAAACAGTCCGTGGCTGTGGGATAGACTTTATCTTTCACACGGTCCATGGCTGTGGGAATAGACTCTATCTTTCACACGGTCCGTGCCTGTGGGGTAGACATTATCTTTCACACGGTCCGTGGCTGTGGGGTAGACTTCATCTTGCACACGGTCCGTGGCTGTGGGATAGACTTTATCTTTCACACGGTCCGTGGCTGTGGGGCAGACTTTATCTTTCACACGGTCCGTGGCTGTGGGAACAGACTGTATCATTCACACTGTCCACGGCTGTGGGGTGGACTTTATCTTTCACACGGTCCGTGCCTGTGGGATAGACTTTATCTTTCACATGGTCTGTGGCTGAGGGATAGACTTTTTCACACGGTCCGTGGCTGTGGGATAGACTTTATCTTTCACATGGTCCGTGTCTGTGGGGTAGACTTTATCTTTCACACGGTCCGTGCATGTGGGAAAGACTCCATCTTTCACACGGTCCGTGGCTGTGGGATAGACTTTTTCTTTCATATGGTCCGTGGCTGTGGGAATAGACTCTATCTTTCACACGGTCCGTGGCTGTGGGATAGACTTTATCTTTCACAAGGTCCGTGGCTGTGGGAAAGACTTTATCTTTCCCACGGCCCGTGGCTGTGTGGTAGACTTTATCTTTCATACAGTCCGTGGCTGTGGGGTAGACTTTATCTTTCACACGGTCCGTGCCTGTGGAGTAGACTTTATCTTTCACATGGTCCGTGGCTCTGGTATAGACTTTATCTTTCACACGGTAAGTGGCTGTGTGATACACTTTTTCACACTGTCCGTGCCTGTGGGTTATACTTTATCTTTCACACGTTCCGTGGCTGTCGGATAGACTTTATCTTTCACAAGGTCCGTGCCTGTGGGATAGACTTTATGTTTCACACGGTCCATGGCTGTGGGAATAGACTCTATCTTTCACACGGTCCGTGGCTGTGGGAAAGACTTTATCTTTCGCACGGTCCATGGCTGTGGGAATAGACTCTATCTTTCGCACGGCCCGTGGCTGTGTGGTAGACTTTATCTTTCATACAGTCCGTGGCTGTGGGGTAGACATTATCTTTCACACGGTTCGTGCCTTTGGAATAGACTTTATCTTTCACATGGTCCGTGGCTCTGGTATAGACTTTATCTTTCACATGGTAAGTGGCTGTGTGATAGACTTTTTCACACGGTCCGTGCCTGTGGGATAGACTTTATCTTTCACATGGTCCATGGCTGTGGGATAGACTTTTTGACACGGTCCGTGCCTGTGGGATAGACTTTATCTTTCACAAGGTCCGTGCCTGTGGGACAGACTTTATCTTTCACAAGGTCTGTGGCTGTGGGATAGACTTTATCTTTTCCAAGGTCTGTGCCTGTGGGGTAGACATTATCTTTCACACGGTCCGTGGATGTGGGGTAGACTTTATCTTTCAAACGGTCCGTGTCTGTGGGAATAGACTCTATCTTTCACACGGTCCGTGCCTGTGGGATAGACTTTATGTTTCACATGGTCCGTGCCTGTGGGGTAGACATTATCTTTCACACGGTTCGTGGATGTGGGGTAGACTTTATCGTTCACACGGTCCGTGCCTGTGGGATAGACTTTATCTTTCACACGGTCCGTGGTGTGGGATAGACTTTATCTTTTACACGGTCCGTGCCTGTGGGATAGACTTTATCTTTCACATGATCCGTGGCTGTGGGATAGACTCTATCTTTCACACGGTCGCTGGCTGTGGGAATAGACTCTATCTTTCACACGGTCCGTGCCTGTGGGATAGACTTTATTTTTCACACGGTCCGTGGCTGTGGGGTAGACTTTATCTTTCACACGGTCCGTGGCTGTGGGATAGACTTTATCTTTCACACGGTCCGTTCCTGTGGGATAGACTTTATCTTTCACACGGTCCGTGGCTTGGGATACACTTTTTCTTTCACATGATCCGTGGCTGTGGGATAGACTTTATCTTTCACACGTTCGTTAGATGTGGGAACAGACTCTATCTTTCACACGGTCCGTGGCTGTGGGATAGACTCTATCTTTCACACGGTCCGTGGCTGTGGGGAAGACTTTATCTTTCATACAGTCCGTGGCTGTGGGGTAGACTTTATCTTTCACACGGTCCGTGCCTGTGGGGTAGACTTTATCTTTCACATGGTCCGTGGCTCTGGTATAGACTTTATCTTTCACACGGTAAGTGGCTGTGTGATAGACTTTTTCACACGGTCCGTGCCTGTGGGATAGACTTTATCTTTCACTAGGTCCGTGGCTGTGGGATAGACTTTTTGACACGGTCCGTGCCTGTGGGATAGACTTTATATTTCACACGGTCCGTGGCTGTCGGTAAAACTTTATCTTTCACAAGGTCCGTGCCTGTGGGATAGACTTTATCTTTCAAACGGTCCGTGGCTGTGGATAGACTTTATCTTTCACACGGTCCATGGCTGTGGGAATAGACTCTATCTTTCACACGGTCCGTGCCTGTGGGGTAGACATTATCTTTCACACGGTCCGTGGCTGTGGGGTAGACTTCATCTTGCACACGGTCCGTGGCTGTGGGATAGACTTTATCTTTCACACGGTCCGTGGCTGTGGGAGCACACTGTATCATTCACACTGTCCACGGCTGTGGGGTGAACTTTATCTTTCACACGGTCCGTGCCTGTGGGATAGACTTTATCTTTCACATGGTCTGTGGCTGAGGGATAGACTTTTTCACACGGTCCGTGGCTGTGGGATAGACTTTATCTTTCACACGGTCCGTTCCTGTGGGATAGACTTTATCTTTCACACGGTCCGTGCCTGTGGGATAGACTTTATCTTTCACATGATCCGTGGCTGTGGGATAGACTCTATCTTTCACACGGTCGCTGGCTGTGGGAATAGACTCTATCTTTCACACGGTCCGTGCCTGTGGGATAGACTTTATTTTTCACACGGTCCGTGGCTGTGGGGTAGACTTTATCTTTCACACGGTCCGTGGCTGTGGGATAGACTTTATCTTTCACACGGTCCGTTCCTGTGGGATAGACTTTATCTTTCACATGGTCCGTGCCTGTGGGATAGACTTTATCTTTCACATGATCCGTGGCTGTGGGATAGACTTTATCTTTCACACGTTCGTTAGATGTTGGAACAGACTCTATCTTTCACACGGTCCGTGGCTGTGGGATAGCCTCTATCTTTCACACGGTCCGTGTCTGTGGGGTAGACTTTATCTTTCACACGGTCCGTGGCTGTGGGGTAGACTTATTCTTTCACACGGCCCGGGGCTGTGGGGTAGACTTTATCTTTCACATGGCCCGTGCCTGTGGGTAGACTTTTTCTTTCACACGGTCCGTGCCTGTGGGGTAGACATTATCTTTCACATGGTCCGTGGATGTGGGGTAGACTTTATCTTTCACACGGTCCGTGGCTGTGGGGTAGACTTTATCTTTCACACGGCCCGTGGCTGTGGGGTAGAGTTTATCTTTCACACGGTCCGTGCCTGTGGGAAAGACTCCATCTTTCACACGGTCCGTGGCTGTGGGATAGACTTTTTCTTTCATATGGTCCGTGGCTGTGGGAATAGACTCTATCTTTCACACGGTCCGTGGCTGTGGGATAGACTTTATCTTTCACACGGTCCGTGGCTGTGGGATAGACTTTTTGACACGGTCCGTGCCTGTGGGATACACTTTATCTTTCACACGTTCCGTGGCTGTCGGATAGACTTTATCTTTCACACGGTCCGTGCCTGTGGGGTAGACATTATCTTTCACACGGTTCGTGGATGTGGGGTAGACTTTATCTTTCACACGGTCCATGGCTGTGTGATAGACTCTATCTTTCACACGGTCATTTCCTGTGTGGTAGACTCTATCTTTCACACGGTTCATGGCTGTTGGAATAGACTTTATCTTTCACACGGTCCGTGGTGTGGGATAGACTTTATCTTTCACACGGTCCGTGCCTGTGGGATAGACTTTATCTTTCACACGGTCCGTGCCTGTGGGATAGACTTTATCTTTCACATGATCCGTGGCTGTGGGATAGACTTTATCTTTCACACGTTCGTTAGATGTGGGAACAGACTCTATCTTTCACACGGTCCGTGGCTGTGGGATAGACTCTATCTTTCACACGGTCCGTGCCTGTGGGGTAGACTTTATCTTTCATACAGTCCGTGGCTGTGGGGTAGACTTTATCTTTCACACGGTCCGTGCCTGTGGGGTAGACTTTATCTTTCACATGGTCCGTGGCTCTGGTATAGACTTTATCTTTCACACGGTAAGTGGCTGTGTGATAGACTTTTTCACACGGTCCGTGCCTGTCGGATAGACTTTATCTTTCACATGGTCCGTGGCTGTGGGGTAGACTTTTTGACTCGGTCCGTGCCTGTGGGATAGACTTTATATTTCACACAGTCCGTGGCTGGCGGAAAAACTTTATCTTTCACAAGGTCCGTGCCTGTGGGATAGACTTTATCTTTCAAACGGTCCGTGGCTGTGGGATAGACTTTATCTTTCACACGGTCCATGGCTGTGGGAATAGACTCTATCTTTCACACGGTCCGTGCCTGTGGGGTAGACATTATCTTTCACACGGTCCGTGGCTGTGGGGTAGACTTCATCTTGCACACGGTCCGTGGCTGTGGGATAGACTTTATCTTTCACACGGTCCGTGGCTGTGGGGCAGACTTTATCTTTCACACGGTCCGTGGCTGTGGGAACAGACTGTATCATTCACACTGTCCACGGCTGTGGGGTGGACTTTATCTTTCACACGGTCCGTGCCTGTGGGATAGACTTTATCTTTCACATGGTCTGTGGCTGAGGGATAGACTTTTTCACACGGTCCGTGGCTGTGGGATAGACTTTATCTTTCACACGGTCCGTTCCTGTGGGATAGACTTTATCTTTCACACGGTCCGTGCCTGTGGGATATTCTTTATCTTTCACATGATCCGTGGCTGTGGCATAGACTCTATCTTTCACACGGTCGCTGGCTGTGGGAATAGACTCTATCTTTCACACGGTCCGTGCCTGTGGGATAGACTTTATTTTTCACACGGTCCGTGGCTGTGGGGTAGACTTTATCTTTCACACGGCCCGTGCCTGTGGGGTAGACTTAATCTTTCACAAGGCCCGTGGCTGTGGTGTAGACTTTATGTTTCACACGGTCCGTGGCTGTGAGAATAGACTTTATCTTTCATGCGGTCCGTGGCTGTGGGAATAGACTTTATCTTTCACACGGTCCGTCCCTGTGGGATAGACTTTATCTTTCACACGGTCCGTGGCTGTGGGATAGACTCTATCTTTCCCTCGGTCCATGCCTGTGGGATAGCCTCTATCTTTCACACGGTCTGTGGCTGTGGGAATAGACTTTATCTTTCACACAGTCCATGCCTGTGGGATAGACTCTATCTTCCACATGGTCCGTGGCTGTGGGATAGCCTCTATCTTTCACACGGTCCGTGGCTGTGTGAATAGGCTTTATCTTTCACACGGTCCGTGGCTGTGGGGTAGACTTTATCTTTCACAAGCTCCGTGGCTGTGGGATAGACTTTATCTTTCACAAGGTCCGTGTCTTTGTGGTAGACTTTATCTGTCACACGGTAGGTGGCTGTGGGAGTAGACTTTATCTTTCACACGGTCCGTGGCTGTGCAAATAGACTTTATCTTTAACATGGTCCGTGGCTGTGGGATAGACTTTTTCACACGGTCCGTGGCTGTGGGATAGACTTTATCTTTCACAAGGTCCGTGCCTGTGGGATAGACTTTATCTTTCAAACGGTCCGTGGCTGTGGGAATAGACTCTATCTTTCACACGGTCCGTGCCTGTGGGATAGACTTTATCTTTCACACTGTCCGTGCCGGGGGGGTAGACATTATCTTTCACACGGTTCGTGGATGTGGGGTAGACTTTATCGTTCACACGGTCCGTGGCTGTGGGGTAGACTTTATCTTTCACACGGTCCGTGCCTGTGGGATAGACTTTATCTTTCACACGGTCCGTGGCTGTGGGATAGACTTTATCTTTCACACGGTCGTTTCCTGTGGGGTAGACTCTATCTTTCACACGGTTCATGGCTGTTGGAATAGACTTTATCTTTCACACGGTCCGTGGTGTGGGATAGACTTTATCTTTCACACGGTCCGTGCCTGTGGGATAGACTTTATCTTTCACACGGTCCGTGCCTGTGGGATAGACTTTATCTTTCACATGATCCGTGGCTGTGGGATAGACTTTATCTTTCACACGTTCGTTAGATGTGGGAACAGACTCTATCTTTCACCCGGTCCGTGGCTGTGGGGTAGACTTTATCTTTCATACAGTCCGTGGCTGTGGGGTAGACTTTATCTTTCACACGGTCCGTGCCTGTGGGGTAGACTTTATCTTTCACATGGTCCGTGGCTCTGGTATAGACTTTATCTTTCACACGGTAACTGGCTGTGTGATAGACTTTTTCACACTGTCCGTGCCTGTCGGATAGACTTTATCTTTCACATGGTCCGTGGCTGAGGGATAGACTTTTTGACACGGTCCGTGCCTGTGGGATAGACTTTATCTTTCACACGGTCCGTGGCTGTCGGATAGACTTTATCTTTCACAAGGTCCGTGCCTGTGGGATAGACTTTATCTTTCAAACGGTCCGTGGCTGTGGGATAGACTTTATCTTTCACACGGTCCTTGGCTGTGGGAATAGACTCTACCTTTCACACGGTCCGTGCCTGTGGGGTAGACATTATCTTTCACACGGTCCATGGCTGTGGGGTAGACTTCATCTTGCACACGGTCCGTGGCTGTGGGATAGACTTTATCTTTCACACGGTCCGTGGCTATGGGGCAGACTTTACCTTTCACACGGTCCGTGGCTGTGGGAACAGACTGTATCATTCACACTGTCCACGGCTGTGGGGTGGACTTTATCTTTCACACGGTCCGTGCCTGTGGGATAGACTTTATCTTTCACATGATCCGTGGCTGTGGGATAGACTGTATCTTTCACACGGTCGCTGGCTGTGGGAATAGACTCTATCTTTCACACGGTCCGTGCCTGTGGGATAGACTTTATTTTTCACACGGTCCGTGGCTGTGGGGTAGACTTTATCTTTCACACGGTCGTGGCTGTGGGATAGACTTTATCTTTCACACGGCCCGTGGCTCTGGGAAAGACTTTATCTTTCACACTGCCCGTGGCTGTGGGGTAGACTTTATCTTTCACACGGCCCGTGCCTGTTGGGTAGACTTTATCTTTCACATGGTCCGTGGCTGTGGGGTAGACTTTATCTTTCACACGGTCCGTGGCTGTGAGGTAGACTTTCTCTTTCACATGGCCCGTGGCAGTGGATTAGACTTTATCATTTACACGGTCCATGGCTGTGGGGTAGACTTTATCTTTCACACGGCCCGTGGCTGTGAGGTAGACTTTCTCTTTCACATGGCCCGTGGCTGTGGATTAGACTATATCTTTCACATGGTCCGTGGCTGTGGGGTAGACTTTATCTTTCACACGGCCCGTGGCTGTGAGGTAGACTTTCTCTTTCACATGGCCCGTGGCAGGGGATTAGACTTTATCATTTACACGGCCCATGGCTGTGGGGTAGACTTTATCTTTCACACGGCCCGTGGCTGTGACGTAGTCTTTCTCTTTCACATGGCCCGTGGCAGTGGATTAGACTTTATCTTTCACATGGTCCGTGGCTGTGGGGTAGACTTTATCTTTCACACGTCCCGTGGCTGTGAGGTAGACTTTCTCTTTCACATGGCCCGTGGCAGTGGATTAGACTTTATCATTTACACGGTCCACGGCTGTGGGGTAGACTTTATCTTTCACACGGTCCGTGTCTGTGGGATAGACTTTATCTTTCACATGGTCTGTGGCTGAGGGATAGACTTTTCACAGGGTCCGTGGCTGTGGGATAGACTTTATCTTTCACACGGCCCGTGGCTTTGGGGTGGACTTTATCTTTCACACGGTCCGTGGGTGTGGGGTAGACTTTACCTTTCACACGGTCCGTGGCTGTGGGGTAGACTTTACCTTTCACACGGTCCGTGGCTGTGGGGTAGACATTATCTTTCACAAGGTCAGTGGCTCTGGGGTAGACTTTATCTTTCACACGGCCCTTGCCTGTGGCATAGACTTTATCTTTCACACGGCTCGTGCCTGTGGCATAGACTTTATCTTTCACACGGCCCGTGCCTGTGGTGTAGACTTAATCTTTTACACGGCCCGTGGCTGTGGGGTAGACTTTATGTTTCACACGGTCCGTGGCTGTGGGAATAGACTTTATCTTTCACACGGTGCGTGGCTGTGGGAATAGACTTTATCTTTCACACGGTCCGTGGCTGTGGGAATAGACTTCATCCTTCACATGGTCCGTACCTGTGGGATAGACTTTATCTTTCACACGGTCCGTGGCTGTGGGGTAGACTTTATCTTTCACACGGCCCGTGGCTGTGGGGTAGAGTTTATCTTTCACACGGCCCATGGCTGTGGAGTAGACTTTATCTTTCACATGATCCGTGCCTGTGGGATAGACTTTATCTTTCACACGGTCCGTGCCTGTGGGATAGACTTTATCTTTCACACGGTCCGTGGCTGTGGGATAGACTCTATCTTTCCCTCGGTCCATGCCTGTGGGATAGCCTCTATCTTTCACACGGTCTGTGGCTGTGGAAATAGACTTTATCTTTCACACAGTCCATGCCTGTGGGATAGACTCTATCTTTCACATGGTCCGTGGCTGTGAGATAGCCTCTATCTTTCACACGGTCCGTGGCTGTGTGAATAGGCTTTATCTTTCACACGGTCCGTGGCTGTGGGGTAGACTTTATCTTTCACAAGCTCCGTGGCTGTGGGATAGACTTTATCTTTCACACGGTCCGTGTCTTTGTGGTAGACTTTATCTTTCACACGGTAGGTGGCTGTGGGAGTAGACTTTATCTTTCACACGGTCCGTGGCTGTGCAAATAGACTTTATCTTTAACATGGTCCGTGGCTGTGGGATAGACTTTTTCACACGGTCCGTGGCTGTGGGATAGACTTTATCTTTCACACGGTCCGTGCCTGTGGGATAGACTTTATCTTTCACACGGTCCGTGCCTGTGGGATAGACTTTATCTTTCACATGATCCGTGGCTGTGGGATAGACTTTATCTTTCACACGTTCGTTAGATGTGGGAACAGACTCTATCTTTCACACGGTCCGTGGCTGTGGGATAGCCTCTATCTTTCACACGGTCCGTGGCTGTGGGGTAGACTTTATCTTTCACACGGTCCGTGGCTGTGGGGTAGACTTTATCTTTCACACGGCCCGTGGCTGTGGGGTAGACTTTATCTTTCAAATGGCCCGTGCCTGTGGGGTAGACTTTATCTTTCACACGGTCCGTGCCTGTGGGGTAGACATTATCTTTCACATGGTCCGTGGATGTGGGGTCGACTTTATCTTTCACACGGTCCGTGGCTGTGGGGTAGACTTTATCTTTCAAACGGCCCGTGGCTGTGGGGTAGAGTTTATCTTTCACACGGCCCGTGGCTGTGGAGTAGACTTTATCTTTCACATGGTCCGTGGCTGAGGGGTAGACTTTATCTTTCACACGGTCCGTGCCTGTGGGAAAGACTCCATCTTTCACACGGTCCGTGGCTTGGGATACACTTTTTCTTTCACATGGTCCGTGGCTGTCGGATAGACTTTATCTTTCACACGGTCCGTGCCTGTGGGTAGACTTTTTCTTTCACACGGTCCGTGCCTGTGGGGTAGACATTATCTTTCACATGGTCCGTGGATGTGGGGTAGACTTTATCTTTCACACGGTCCGTGGCTGTGGGGTAGACTTTATCTTTCACACGGCCCGTGGCTGTGGGGTAGAGTTTATCTTTCACACGGTCCGTGCCTGTGGGAAAGACTCCATCTTTCACACGGTCCGTGGCTGTGGGATAGACTTTTTCTTTCATATGGTCCGTGGCTGTGGGAATAGACTCTATCTTTCACACGGTCCGTGGCTGTGGGATAGACTTTATCTTTCACACGGTCCGTGGCTGTGGGATAGACTTTTTGACACGGTCCGTGCCTGTGGGATACACTTTATCTTTCACACGTTCCGTGGCTGTCGGATAGACTTTATCTTTCACACGGTCCGTGCCTGTGGGGTAGACATTATCTTTCACACGGTTCGTGGATGTGGGGTAGACTTTATCTTTCACACGGTCCATGGCTGTGTGATAGACTCTATCTTTCACACGGTCATTTCCTGTGTGGTAGACTCTATCTTTCACACGGTTCATGGCTGTTGGAATAGACTTTATCTTTCACACGGTCCGTGGTGTGGGATAGACTTTATCTTTCACACGGTCCGTGCCTGTGGGATAGACTTTATCTTTCACACGGTCCGTGCCTGTGGGATAGACTTTATCTTTCACATGATCCGTGGCTGTGGGATAGACTTTATCTTTCACACGTTCGTTAGATGTGGGAACAGACTCTATCTTTCACACGGTCCGTGGCTGTGGGATAGACTCTATCTTTCACACGGTCCGTGCCTGTGGGGTAGACTTTATCTTTCATACAGTCCGTGGCTGTGGGGTAGACTTTATCTTTCACACGGTCCGTGCCTGTGGGGTAGACTTTATCTTTCACATGGTACGTGGCTCTGGTATAGACTTTATCTTTCACACGGTAAGTGGCTGTGTGATAGACTTTTTCACACGGTCCGTGCCTGTCGGATAGACTTTATCTTTCACATGGTCCGTGGCTGTGGGATAGACTTTTTGTCTCGGTCCGTGCCTGTGGGATAGACTTTATATTTCACACAGTCCGTGGCTGGCGGAAAAACTTTATCTTTCACAAGGTCCGTGCCTGTGGGATAGACTTTATCTTTCAAACGGTCCGTGGCTGTGGGATAGACTTTATCTTTCACACGGTCCATGGCTGTGGGAATAGACTCTATCTTTCACACGGTCCGTGCCTGTGGGGTAGACATTATCTTTCACACGGTCCGTGGCTGTGGGGTAGACTTCATCTTGCACACGGTCCGTGGCTGTGGGATAGACTTTATCTTTCACACGGTCCGTGGCTGTGGGATAGACTTTATCTTTCACACGGTCCGTGGCTGTGGGAACAGACTGTATCATTCACACTGTCCACGGCTGTGGGGTGGACTTTATCTTTCACACGGTCCGTGCCTGTGGGATAGACTTTATCTTTCACATGGTCTGTGGCTGAGGGATAGACTTTTTCACACGGTCCGTGGCTGTGGGATAGACTTTATCTTTCACACGGTCCGTTCCTGTGGGATAGACTTTATCTTTCACACGGTCCGTGCCTGTGGGATATTCTTTATCTTTCACATGATCCGTGGCTGTGGGATAGACTCTATCTTTCACACGGTCGCTGGCTGTGGGAATAGACTCTATCTTTCACACGGTCCGTGCCTGTGGGATAGACTTTATTTTTCACACGGTCCGTGGCTGTGGGGTAGACTTTATCTTTCACACGGCCCGTGCCTGTGGGGTAGACTTAATCTTTCACAAGGCCCGTGGCTGTGGTGTAGACTTTATGTTTCACACGGTCCGTGGCTGTGAGAATAGACTTTATCTTTCATGCGGTCCGTGGCTGTGGGAATAGACTTTATCTTTCACACGGTCCGTCCCTGTGGGATAGACTTTATCTTTCACACGGTCCGTGGCTGTGGGATAGACTCTATCTTTCCCTCGGTCCATGCCTGTGGGATAGCCTCTATCTTTCACACGGTCTGTGGCTGTGGGAATAGACTTTATCTTTCACACAGTCCATGCCTGTGGGATAGACTCTATCTTTCACATGGTCCGTGGCTGTGGGATAGCCTCTATCTTTCACACGGTCCGTGGCTGTGTGAATAGGCTTTATCTTTCACACGGTCCGTGGCTGTGGGGTAGACTTTATCTTTCACAAGCTCCGTGGCTGTGGGATAGACTTTATCTTTCACACGGTCCGTGTCTTTGTGGTAGACTTTATCTGTCACACGGTAGGTGGCTGTGGGAGTAGACTTTATCTTTCACACGGTCCGTGGCTGTGCAAATAGACTTTATCTTTAACATGGTCCGTGGCTGTGGGATAGACTTTTTCACACGGTCCGTGGCTGTGGGATAGACTTTATCTTTCACAAGGTCCGTGCCTGTGGGATAGACTTTATCTTTCAAACGGTCTGTGGCTGTGGGAATAGACTCTATCTTTCACACGGTCCGTGCCTGTGGGATAGACTTTATCTTTCACACTGTCCGTGCCGGGGGGGTAGACATTATCTTTCACACGGTTCGTGGATGTGGGGTAGACTTTATCGTTCACACGGTCCGTGGCTGTGGGGTAGACTTTATCTTTCACACGGTCCGTGCCTGTGGGATAGACTTTATCTTTCACACGGTCCGTGGCTGTGGGATAGACTCTATCTTTCACACGGTCGTTTCCTGTGGGGTAGACTCTATCTTTCACACGGTTCATGGCTGTTGGAATAGACTTTATCTTTCACACGGTCCGTGGGGTGGGATAGACTTTATCTTTCACACGGTCCGTGCCTGTGGGATAGACTTTATCTTTCACACGGTCCGTGCCTGTGGGATAGACTTTATCTTTCACATGATCCGTGGCTGTGGGATAGACTTTATCTTTCACACGTTCGTTAGATGTGGGAACAGACTCTATCTTTCACCCGGTCCGTGGCTGTGGGGTAGACTTTATCTTTCATACAGTCCGTGGCTGTGGGGTAGACTTTATCTTTCACACGGTCCGTGCCTGTGGGGTAGACTTTATCTTTCACATGGTCCGTGGCTCTGGTATAGACTTTATCTTTCACACGGTAACTGGCTGTGTGATAGACTTTTTCACACTGTCCGTGCCTGTCGGATAGACTTTATCTTTCACATGGTCCGTGGCTGAGGGATAGACTTTTTGACACGGTCCGTGCCTGTGGGATAGACTTTATCTTTCACACGGTCCGTGGCTGTGGGATAGACTTTATCTTTCACAAGGTCCGTGCCTGTGGGATAGACTTTATCTTTCAAACGGTCCGTGGCTGTGGGATAGACTTTATCTTTCACACGGTCCTTGGCTGTGGGAATAGACTCTACCTTTCACACGGTCCGTGCCTGTGGGGTAGACATTATCTTTCACACGGTCCATGGCTGTGGGGTAGACTTCATCTTGCACACGGTCCGTGGCTGTGGGATAGACTTTATCTTTCACACGGTCCGTGGCTATGGGGCAGACTTTACCTTTCACACGGTCCGTGGCTGTGGGAACAGACTGTATCATTCACACTGTCCACGGCTGTGGGGTGGACTTTATCTTTCACACGGTCCGTGCCTGTGGGATAGACTTTATCTTTCACATGATCCGTGGCTGTGGGATAGACTCTATCTTTCACACGGTCGCTGGCTGTGGGAATAGACTCTATCTTTCACACGGTCCGTGCCTGTGGGATAGACTTTATTTTTCACACGGTCCGTGGCTGTGGGGTAGACTTTATCTTTCACACGGTCGTGGCTGTGGGATAGACTTTATCTTTCACACGGCCCGTGGCTCTGGGAAAGACTTTATCTTTCACACTGCCCGTGGCTGTGGGGTAGACTTTATCTTTCACACGGCCCGTGCCTGTTGGGTAGACTTTATCTTTCACATGGTCCGTGGCTGTGGGGTAGACTTTATCTTTCACACGGCCCGTGGCTGTGAGGTAGACTTTCTCTTTCACATGGCCCGTGGCAGTGGATTAGACTTTATCATTTACACGGTCCATGGCTGTGGGGTAGACTTTATCTTTCACACGGCCCGTGGCTGTGAGGTAGACTTTCTCTTTCACATGGCCCGTGGCTGTGGATTAGACTATATCTTTCACATGGTCCGTGGCTGTGGGGTAGACTTTATCTTTCACACGGCCCGTGGCTGTGAGGTAGACTTTCTCTTTCACATGGCCCGTGGCAGGGGATTAGACTTTATCATTTACACGGCCCATGGCTGTGGGGTAGACTTTTTCTTTCACACGGCCCGTGGCTGTGACGTAGACTTTCTCTTTCACATGGCCCGTGGCAGTGGATTAGACTTTATCTTTCACATGGTCCGTGGCTGTGGGGTAGACTTTATCTTTCACACGTCCCGTGGCTGTGAGGTAGACTTTCTCTTTCACATGGCCCGTGGCAGTGGATTAGACTTTATCATTTACACGGTCCACGGCTGTGGGGTAGACTTTATCTTTCACACGGTCCGTGTCTGTGGGATAGACTTTATCTTTCACATGGTCTGTGGCTGAGGGATAGACTTTTCACAGGGTCCGTGGCTGTGGGATAGACTTTATCTTTCACACGGCCCGTGGCTTTGGGGTGGACTTTATCTTTCACACGGTCCGTGGGTGTGGGGTAGACTTTACCTTTCACACGGTCCGTGGCTGTGGGGTAGACTTTACCTTTCACACGGTCCGTGGCTGTGGGGTAGACATTATCTTTCACAAGGTCAGTGGCTCTGGGGTAGACTTTATCTTTCACACGGCTCGTGCCTGTGGCATAGACTTTATCTTTCACACGGCCCGTGCCTGTGGTGTAGACTTAATCTTTTACACGGCCCGTGGCTGTGGGGTAGACTTTATGTTTCACACGGTCCGTGGCTGTGGGAATAGACTTTATCTTTCACACGGTGCGTGGCTGTGGGAATAGACTTTATCTTTCACACGGTCCGTGGCTGTGGGAATAGACTTCATCCTTCACATGGTCCGTACCTGTGGGATAGACTTTATCTTTCACACGGTCCGTGGCTGTGGGGTAGACTTTATCTTTCACACGGCCCGTGGCTGTGGGGTAGAGTTTATCTTTCACACGGCCCATGGCTGTGGAGTAGACTTTATCTTTCACATGATCCGTGCCTGTGGGATAGACTTTATCTTTCACACGGTCCGTGCCTGTGGGATAGACTTTATCTTTCACACGGTCCGTGGCTGTGGGATAGACTCTATCTTTCCCTCGGTCCATGCCTGTGGGATAGCCTCTATCTTTCACACGGTCTGTGGCTGTGGAAATAGACTTTATCTTTCACACAGTCCATGCCTGTGGGATAGACTCTATCTTTCACATGGTCCGTGGCTGTGAGATAGCCTCTATCTTTCACACGGTCCGTGGCTGTGTGAATAGGCTTTATCTTTCACACGGTCCGTGGCTGTGGGGTAGACTTTATCTTTCACAAGCTCCGTGGCTGTGGGATAGACTTTATCTTTCACACGGTCCGTGTCTTTGTGGTAGACTTTATCTTTCACACGGTAGGTGGCTGTGGGAGTAGACTTTATCTTTCACACAGTCCGTGGCTGTGCAAATAGACTTTATCTTTAACATGGTCCGTGGCTGTGGGATAGACTTTTTCACACGGTCCGTGGCTGTGGGATAGACTTTATCTTTCACACGGTCCGTGCCTGTGGGATAGACTTTATCTTTCACACGGTCCGTGCCTGTGGGATAGACTTTATCTTTCACATGATCCGTGGCTGTGGGATAGACTTTATCTTTCACACGTTCGTTAGATGTGGGAACAGACTCTATCTTTCACACGGTCCGTGGCTGTGGGATAGCCTCTATCTTTCACACGGTCCGTGGCTGTGGGGTAGACTTTATCTTTCACACGGTCCGTGGCTGTGGGGTAGACTTTATCTTTCACACGGCCCGTGGCTGTGGGGTAGACTTTATCTTTCAAATGGCCCGTGCCTGTGGGGTAGACTTTATCTTTCACACGGTCCGTGCCTGTGGGGTAGACATTATCTTTCACATGGTCCGTGGATGTGGGGTCGACTTTATCTTTCACACGGTCCGTGGCTGTGGGGTAGACTTTATCTTTCAAACGGCCCGTGGCTGTGGGGTAGAGTTTATCTTTCACACGGCCCGTGGCTGTGGAGTAGACTTTATCTTTCACATGGTCCGTGGCTGAGGGGTAGACTTTATCTTTCACACGGTCCGTGCCTGTGGGAAAGACTCCATCTTTCACACGGTCCGTGGCTTGGGATACACTTTTTCTTTCACATGGTCCGTGGCTGTGGGAATAGACTCTATCTTTCACACGGTCTGTGGCTGTGGGATAGACTTTATCTTTCACACGGTCCATGGCTGTGGGAATAGACTCTATCTTTCACACGGTCCGTGGCTGTGGGAAAGACTTTATCTTTCGCACGGCCCGTGGCTGTGTGGTAGACTTTATCTTTCATACAGTCCGTGGCTCTGGGGTAGACATTATCTTTCACACGGTCCGTGCCTGTGGGGTAGACTTTATCTTTCACATGGTCCGTGGCTGTGGGATAGACTTTTTGACACGGTCCGTGCCTGTGGGATAGACTTTATCTTTCACACGTTCCGTGGCTGTCGGATAGACTTTATCTTTCACAAGGTCCGTGCCTGTGGGATAGACTTTATCTTTCAAACGGTCCGTGGCTGTGGGAATAGACTCTATCTTTCACACGGTCCGTGCCTGTGGGATAGACTTTATCTTTCACACTGTCCATGCCGGGGGTGTAGACATTATCTTTCACACGGTTCGTGGATGTGGGGTAGACTTTATCGTTCACACGGTCCGTGGCTGTGGGGTAGACTTTATCTTTCACACGGTCCGTGCCTGTGGGATAGACTTTATCTTTCACACGGTCCGTGGCTGTGGGATAGACTCTACCTTTCACACGGTCGTTTCCTGTGGGGTAGACTCTATCTTTCACACGGTTCATGGCTGTTGGAATAGACTTTATCTTTCACACGGTCCGTGGTGTGGGATAGACTTTATCTTTCACACGGTCCGTGCCTGTGGGATAGACTTTTTCTTTCACACGGTCCGTGCCTGTGGGGTAGACATTATCTTTCACATGGTCCGTGGATGTGGGGTAGACTTTATCTTTCACACGGTCCGTGGCTATGGGGTAGACTTTATCTTTCACACGGCCCGTGGCTGTGGGGTAGAGTTTATCTTTCACACGGTCCGTGCCTGTGGGAAAGACTCCATCTTTCACACGGTCCGTGGCTGTGGGATAGACTTTTTCTTTCATATGGTCCGTGGCTGTGGGAATAGACTCTATCTTTCACACGGTCCGTGGCTGTGGGATAGACTTTATCTTTCACATGGTCCGTGGCTGTGGGATAGACTTTTTGACACGGTCCGTGCCTGTGGGATACACTTTATCTTTCACACGTTCCGTGGCTGTCGGATAGACTTTATCTTTCACACGGTCCGTGCCTGTGGGGTAGACATTATCTTTCACACGGTTCGTGGATGTGGGGTAGACTTTATCTTTCACACGGTCCATGGCTGTGTGATAGACTCTATCTTTCACACGGTCATTTCCTGTGTGGTAGACTCTATCTTTCACACGGTTCATGGCTGTTGGAATAGACTTTATCTTTCACACGGTCCGTGGTGTGGGATAGACTTTATCTTTCACACGGTCCGTGCCTGTGGGATAGACTTTATCTTTCACACGGTCCGTGCCTGTGGGATAGACTTTATCTTTCACATGATCCGTGGCTGTGGGATAGACTTTATCTTTCACACGTTCGTTAGATGTGGGAACAGACTCTATCTTTCACACGGTCCGTGGCTGTGGGATAGACTCTATCTTTCACACGGTCCGTGCCTGTGGGGTAGACTTTATCTTTCATACAGTCCGTGGCTGTGGGGTAGACTTTATCTTTCACACGGTCCGTGCCTGTGGGGTAGACTTTATCTTTCACATGGTACGTGGCTCTGGTATAGACTTTATCTTTCACACGGTAAGTGGCTGTGTGATAGACTTTTTCACACGGTCCGTGCCTGTCGGATAGACTTTATCTTTCACATGGTCCGTGGCTGTGGGATAGACTTTTTGACTCGGTCCGTGCCTGTGGGATAGACTTTATATTTCACACAGTCCGTGGCTGGCGGAAAAACTTTATCTTTCACAAGGTCCGTGCCTGTGGGATAGACTTTATCTTTCAAACGGTCCGTGGCTGTGGGATAGACTTTATCTTTCACACGGTCCATGGCTGTGGGAATAGACTCTATCTTTCACACGGTCCGTGCCTGTGGGGTAGACATTATCTTTCACACGGTCCGTGGCTGTGGGGTAGACTTCATCTTGCACACGGTCCGTGGCTGTGGGATAGACTTTATCTTTCACACGGTCCGTGGCTGTGGGGCAGACTTTATCTTTCACACGGTCCGTGGCTGTGGGAACAGACTGTATCATTCACACTGTCCACGGCTGTGGGGTGGACTTTATCTTTCACACGGTCCGTGCCTGTGGGATAGACTTTATCTTTCACATGGTCTGTGGCTGAGGGATAGACTTTTTCACACGGTCCGTGGCTGTGGGATAGACTTTATCTTTCACACGGTCCTTTCCTGTGGGATAGACTTTATCTTTCACACGGTCCGTGCCTGTGGGATATTCTTTATCTTTCACATGATCCGTGGCTGTGGGATAGACTCTATCTTTCACACGGTCGCTGGCTGTGGGAATAGACTCTATCTTTCACACGGTCCGTGCCTGTGGGATAGACTTTATTTTTCACACGGTCCGTGGCTGTGGGGTAGACTTTATCTTTCACACGGCCCGTGCCTGTGGGGTAGACTTAATCTTTCACAAGGCCCGTGGCTGTGGTGTAGACTTTATGTTTCACACGGTCCGTGGCTGTGAGAATAGACTTTATCTTTCATGCGGTCCGTGGCTGTGGGAATAGACTTTATCTTTCACACGGTCCGTCCCTGTGGGATAGACTTTATCTTTCACACGGTCCGTGGCTGTGGGATAGACTCTATCTTTCCCTCGGTCCATGCCTGTGGGATAGCCTCTATCTTTCACACGGTCTGTGGCTGTGGGAATAGACTTTATCTTTCACACAGTCCATGCCTGTGGGATAGACTCTATCTTTCACATGGTCCGTGGCTGTGGGATAGCCTCTATCTTTCACACGGTCCGTGGCTGTGTGAATAGGCTTTATCTTTCACACGGTCCGTGGCTGTGGGGTAGACTTTATCTTTCACAAGCTCCGTGGCTGTGGGATAGACTTTATCTTTCACACGGTCCGTGTCTTTGTGGTAGACTTTATCTGTCACACGGTAGGTGGCTGTGGGAGTAGACTTTATCTTTCACACGGTCCGTGGCTGTGCAAATAGACTTTATCTTTAACATGGTCCGTGGCTGTGGGATAGACTTTTTCACACGGTCCGTGGCTGTGGGATAGACTTTATCTTTCACAAGGTCCGTGCCTGTGGGATAGACTTTATCTTTCAAACGGTCCGTGGCTGTGGGAATAGACTCTATCTTTCACACGGTCCGTGCCTGTGGGATAGACTTTATCTTTCACACTGTCCGTGCCGGGGGGGTAGACATTATCTTTCACACGGTTCGTGGATGTGGGGTAGACTTTATCGTTCACACGGTCCGTGGCTGTGGGGTAGACTTTATCTTTCACACGGTCCGTGCCTGTGGGATAGACTTTATCTTTCACACGGTCCGTGGCTGTGGGATAGACTCTATCTTTCACACGGTCGTTTCCTGTGGGGTAGACTCTATCTTTCACACGGTTCATGGCTGTTGGAATAGACTTTATCTTTCACACGGTCCGTGGGGTGGGATAGACTTTATCTTTCACACGGTCCGTGCCTGTGGGATAGACTTTATCTTTCACACGGTCCGTGCCTGTGGGATAGACTTTATCTTTCACATGATCCGTGGCTGTGGGATAGATTTTATCTTTCACACGTTCGTTAGATGTGGGAACAGACTCTATCTTTCACCCGGTCCGTGGCTGTGGGGTAGACTTTATCTTTCATACAGTCCGTGGCTGTGGGGTAGACTTTATCTTTCACACGGTCCGTGCCTGTGGGGTAGACTTTATCTTTCACATGGTCCGTGGCTCTGGTATAGACTTTATCTTTCACACGGTAAGTGGCTGTGTGATAGACTTTTTCACACTGTCCGTGCCTGTCGGATAGACTTTATCTTTCACATGGTCCGTGGCTGAGGGATAGACTTTTTGACACGGTCCGTGCCTGTGGGATAGACTTTATCTTTCACACGGTCCGTGGCTGTCGGATAGACTTTATCTTTCACAAGGTCCGTGCCTGTGGGATAGACTTTATCTTTCAAACGGTCCGTGGCTGTGGGATAGACTTTATCTTTCACACGGTCCTTGGCTGTGGGAATAGACTCTACCTTTCACACGGTCCGTGCCTGTGGGGTAGACATTATCTTTCACACGGTCCATGGCTGTGGGGTAGACTTCATCTTGCACACGGTCCGTGGCTGTGGGATAGACTTTATCTTTCACACGGTCCGTGGCTGTGGGGCAGACTTTACCTTTCACACGGTCCGTGGCTGTGGGAACAGACTGTATCATTCACACTGTCCACGGCTGTGGGGTGGACTTTATCTTTCACACGGTCCGTGCCTGTGGGATAGACTTTATCTTTCACATGATCCGTGGCTGTGGGATAGACTCTATCTTTCACACGGTCGCTGGCTGTGGGAATAGACTCTATCTTTCACACGGTCCGTGCCTGTGGGATAGACTTTATTTTTCACACGGTCCGTGGCTGTGGGGTAGACTTTATCTTTCACACGGTCGTGGCTGTGGGATAGACTTTATCTTTCACACGGCCCGTGGCTCTGGGAAAGACTTTATCTTTCACACTGCCCGTGGCTGTGGGGTAGACTTTATCTTTCACACGGCCCGTGCCTGTTGGGTAGACTTTATCTTTCACATGGTCCGTGGCTGTGGGGTAGACTTTATCTTTCACACGGCCCGTGGCTGTGAGGTAGACTTTCTCTTTCACATGGCCCGTGGCAGTGGATTAGACTTTATCATTTACACGGTCCATGGCTGTGGGGTAGACTTTATCTTTCACACGGCCCGTGGCTGTGAGGTAGACTTTCTCTTTCACATGGCCCGTGGCTGTGGATTAGACTATATCTTTCACATGGTCCGTGGCTGTGGGGTAGACTTTATCTTTCACACGGCCCGTGGCTGTGAGGTAGACTTTCTCTTTCACATGGCCCGTGGCAGGGGATTAGACTTTATCATTTACACGGCCCATGGCTGTGGGGTAGACTTTATCTTTCACACGGCCCGTGGCTGTGACGTAGACTTTCTCTTTCACATGGCCCGTGGCAGTGGATTAGACTTTATCTTTCACATGGTCCGTGGCTGTGGGGTAGACTTTATCTTTCACACGTCCCGTGGCTGTGAGGTAGACTTTCTCTTTCACATGGCCCGTGGCAGTGGATTAGACTTTATCATTTACACGGTCCACGGCTGTGGGGTAGACTTTATCTTTCACACGGTCCGTGTCTGTGGGATAGACTTTATCTTTCACATGGTCTGTGGCTGAGGGATAGACTTTTCACAGGGTCCGTGGCTGTGGGATAGACTTTATCTTTCACACGGCCCGTGGCTTTGGGGTGGACTTTATCTTTCACACGGTCCGTGGGTGTGGGGTAGACTTTACCTTTCACACGGTCCGTGGCTGTGGGGTAGACTTTACCTTTCACACGGTCCGTGGCTGTGGGGTAGACATTATCTTTCACAAGGTCAGTGGCTCTGGGGTAGACTTTATCTTTCACACGGCCCTTGCCTGTGGCATAGACTTTATCTTTCACACGGCTCGTGCCTGTGGCATAGACTTTATCTTTCACACGGCCCGTGCCTGTGGTGTAGACTTAATCTTTTACACGGCCCGTGGCTGTGGGGTAGACTTTATGTTTCACACGGTCCGTGGCTGTGGGAATAGACTTTATCTTTCACACGGTGCGTGGCTGTGGGAATAGACTTTATCTTTCACACGGTCCGTGGCTGTGGGAATAGACTTCATCCTTCACATGGTCCGTACCTGTGGGATAGACTTTATCTTTCACACGGTCCGTGGCTGTGGGGTAGACTTTATCTTTCACACGGCCCGTGGCTGTGGGGTAGAGTTTATCTTTCACACGGCCCATGGCTGTGGAGTAGACTTTATCTTTCACATGATCCGTGCCTGTGGGATAGACTTTATCTTTCACACGGTCCGTGCCTGTGGGATAGACTTTATCTTTCACACGGTCCGTGGCTGTGGGATAGACTCTATCTTTCCCTCGGTCCATGCCTGTGGGATAGCCTCTATCTTTCACACGGTCTGTGGCTGTGGAAATAGACTTTATCTTTCACACAGTCCATGCCTGTGGGATAGACTCTATCTTTCACATGGTCCGTGGCTGTGAGATAGCCTCTATCTTTCACACGGTCCGTGGCTGTGTGAATAGGCTTTATCTTTCACACGGTCCGTGGCTGTGGGGTAGACTTTATCTTTCACAAGCTCCGTGGCTGTGGGATAGACTTTATCTTTCACACGGTCCGTGTCTTTGTGGTAGACTTTATCTTTCACACGGTAGGTGGCTGTGGGAGTAGACTTTATCTTTCACACGGTCCGTGGCTGTGCAAATAGACTTTATCTTTAACATGGTCCGTGGCTGTGGGATAGACTTTTTCACACGGTCCGTGGCTGTGGGATAGACTTTATCTTTCACACGGTCCGTGCCTGTGGGATAGACTTTATCTTTCACACGGTCCGTGCCTGTGGGATAGACTTTATCTTTCACATGATCCGTGGCTGTGGGATAGACTTTATCTTTCACACGTTCGTTAGATGTGGGAACAGACTCTATCTTTCACACGGTCCGTGGCTGTGGGATAGCCTCTATCTTTCACACGGTCCGTGGCTGTGGGGTAGACTTTATCTTTCACACGGTCCGTGGCTGTGGGGTAGACTTTATCTTTCACACGGCCCGTGGCTGTGGGGTAGACTTTATCTTTCAAATGGCCCGTGCCTGTGGGGTAGACTTTATCTTTCACACGGTCCGTGCCTGTGGGGTAGACATTATCTTTCACATGGTCCGTGGATGTGGGGTCGACTTTATCTTTCACACGGTCCGTGGCTGTGGGGTAGACTTTATCTTTCAAACGGCCCGTGGCTGTGGGGTAGAGTTTATCTTTCACACGGCCCGTGGCTGTGGAGTAGACTTTATCTTTCACATGGTCCGTGGCTGAGGGGTAGACTTTATCTTTCACACGGTCCGTGCCTGTGGGAAAGACTCCATCTTTCACACGGTCCGTGGCTTGGGATACACTTTTTCTTTCACATGGTCCGTGGCTGTGGGAATAGACTCTATCTTTCACACGGTCTGTGGCTGTGGGATAGACTTTATCTTTCACACGGTCCATGGCTGTGGGAATAGACTCTATCTTTCACACGGTCCGTGGCTGTGGGAAAGACTTTATCTTTCGCACGGCCCGTGGCTGTGTGGTAGACTTTATCTTTCATACAGTCCGTGGCTCTGGGGTAGACATTATCTTTCACACGGTCCGTGCCTGTGGAGTAGACTTTATCTTTCACATGGTCCGTGGCTGTGGGATAGACTTTTTGACACGGTCCGTGCCTGTGGGATAGACTTTATCTTTCACACGTTCCGTGGCTGTCGGATAGACTTTATCTTTCACAAGGTCCGTGCCTGTGGGATAGACTTTATCTTTCAAACGGTCCGTGGCTGTGGGAATAGACTCTATCTTTCACACGGTCCGTGCCTGTGGGATAGACTTTATCTTTCACACTGTCCATGCCGGGGGTGTAGACATTATCTTTCACACGGTTCGTGGATGTGGGGTAGACTTTATCGTTCACACGGTCCGTGGCTGTGGGGTAGACTTTATCTTTCACACGGTCCGTGCCTGTGGGATAGACTTTATCTTTCACACGGTCCGTGGCTGTGGGATAGACTCTACCTTTCACACGGTCGTTTCCTGTGGGGTAGACTCTATCTTTCACACGGTTCATGGCTGTTGGAATAGACTTTATCTTTCACACGGTCCGTGGTGTGGGATAGACTTTATCTTTCACACGGTCCGTGCCTGTGGGATAGACTTTATCTTTCACACGGTCCGTGCCTGTGGGATAGACTTTATCTTTCACATGATCCGTGGCTGTGGGATAGACTTTATCTTTCACACGTTCGTCAGATGTGGGAACAGACTCTATCTTTCACACGGTCCGTGGCTGTGGGATAGACTCTATCTTTCACACGGTACGTGGCTGTGGGGTAGACTTTATCTTTCATACAGTCCGTGGCTGTGGGGTAGACTTTATCTTTCACACAGTCCGTGCCTGTGGGGTAGACTTTATCTTTCACATGGTCCGTGGCTCTGGTATAGACTTTATCTTTCACACGGTAAGTGGCTGTGTGATAGACTTTTTCACACTGTCCGTGCCTGTCGGATAGACTTTATCTTTCACATGGTCCGTGGCTGTGGGATAGACTTTTTGACAGGGTCCGTGCCTGTGGGATAGACTTTATCTTTCACACGGTCCGTGGCTGTCGGATAGACTTTATCTTTCACAAGGTCCGTGCCTGTGGGATAGACTTTATCTTTCAAACGGTCCGTGGCTGTGGGATAGACTTTATCTTTCACACGGTCCATGGCTGTGGGAATAGACTCTACCTTTCACACGGTCCGTGCCTGTGGGGTAGACATTATCTTTCACACGGTCCATGGCTGTGGGGTAGACTTCATCTTGCACACGGTCCGTGGCTGTGGGATAGACTTTATCTTTCACACGATCCGTGGCTGTGGGGCAGACTTTACCTTTCACACAGTCCGTGGCTGTGGGAACAGACTGTATCATTCACACTGTCCACGGCTGTGGGGTGGACTTTATCTTTCACACGGTCCGTGCCTGTGGGAGAGACTTTATCTTTCACATCATCCGTGGCTGTGGGATAGACTCTATCTTTCACACGGTCGCTGGCTGTGGGAATAGACTCTATCTTTCACACGGTCCGTGCCTGTGGGATAGACTTTATTTTTCACACGGTCCGTGGCTGTGGGGTAGACTTTATCTTTCACACGGTCCGTGGCTGTGGGATAGACTTTATCTTTCACACGGCCCGTGGCTCTGGGCAAGACTTTATCTTTCACACTGCCCGTGGTTGTGGGGTAGACTTTATCTTTCACACGGCCCGTGCCTGTTGGGTAGACTTTATCTTTCACATGGTCCGTGGCTGTGGGGTAGACTTTATCTTTCACACGGCCCGTGGCTGTGAGGTAGACTTTCTCTTTCACATGGCCCGTGGCAGTGGATTAGACTTTATCATTTACACGGTCCGTGGCTGTGGGGTAGACTTTATCTTTCACACGGCCCGTGGCTGTGGGATAGACTTTATCTTTCACATGGTCTGTGGCTGAGGGATAGACTTTTCACAGGGTCCGTGGCTGTGGGATAGACTTTATCTTTCACACGGCCCGTGGCTGTGGGGTAGACTTTATCTTTCACACGGTCCGTGGCTGTGGGGTAGACTTTACCTTTCACACGTTCCGTGGCTGTGGGGTAGACTTTACCTTTTTCACGGTCCGTGGCTGTGGGGTAGACATTATCTTTCACAAGGTCAGTGGCTGTGGGGTAGACTTTATCTTTCACACGGCCCTTGCCTGTGGCATAGACTTTATCTTTCACAGGGCTCGTGCCTGTGGCATAGACTTTATCTTTCACACGGCCCGTGCCTGTGGTGTAGTCTTAATCTTTTACACGGCCCGTGGCTGTGGGGTAGACTTTATGTTTCACACGGTCCATGGCTGTGGGAATAGACTTTATCTTTCACACGGTGCGTGGCTGTGGGAATAGACTTTATCTTTCACACGGTCCGTGGCTGTGGGAATAGACTTCATCCTTCACATGGTCCGTACCTGTGGGATAGACTTTATCTTTCACACGGTCCGTGGCTGTGGGGTAGACTTTATCTTTCACACGGCCCGTGGCTGTGGGGTAGAGTTTATCTTTCACACGGCCCATGGCTGTGGAGTAGACTTTATCTTTCACATAGTCCGTGCCTGTGGGATAGACTTTATCTTTCACACGGTCCGTGCCTGTGGGATAGACTTTATCTTTCACACGGTCCGTGGCTGTGGGATAGACTCTATCTTTCCCTCGGTCCATGCCTGTGGGATAGCCTCTATCTTTCACACGGTCTGTGGCTGTGGAAATAGACTTTATCTTTCACACAGTCCATGCCTGTGGGATAGACTCTATCTTTCACATGGTCCGTGGCTGTGGGATAGCCTCTATCTTTCACACGGTCCGTGGCTGTGTGAATAGGCTTTATCTTTCACACGGTCCGTGGCTGTGGGGTAGACTTTATCTTTCACAAGCTCCGTGGCTGTGGGATAGACTTTATCTTTCACACGGTCCGTGTCTTTGTGGTAGACTTTATCTTTCACACGGTAGGTGGCTGTGGGAATAGACTTTATCTTTCACACGGTCCGTGGCTGTGCAAATAGACTTTATCTTTAACATGGTCCGTGGCTGTGGGATAGACTTTTTCACACGGTCCGTGGCTGTGGGATAGACTTTATCTTTCACACGGTCCGTGCCTGTGGGATAGACTTTATCTTTCACACGGTCCGTGCCTGTGGGATAGACTTTATCTTTCACATGATCCGTGGCTGTATGATAGACTTTATCTTTCACACGTTCGTTAGATGTGGGAACAGACTCTATCTTTCACACGGTCCGTGGCTGTGGGATAGCCTCTATCTTTCACACGGTCCGTGGCTGTGGGGTAGACTTTGTCTTTCACACGGTCCGTGGCTGTGGGGTAGACTTTATCTTTCACACGGCCCGTGGCTGTGGGGTAGACTTTATCTTTCACATTGCCCGTGCCTGTGGGGTAGACTTTATCTTTCACACGGTCCGTGCCTGTGGGGTAGACATTATCTTTCACATGGTCCGTGGATGTGGGGTCGACTTTATCTTTCACACGGTCCGTGGCTGTGGGGTAGACTTTATCTTTCACACGGCCCGTGGCTGTGGGGTAGAGTTTATCTTTCACACGGCCCGTGGCTGTGGAGTAGACTTTATCTTTCACATGGTCCGTGGCTGAGGGGTAGACTTTATCTTTCACACGGTCCGTGCCTGTGGGAAAGACTCCATCTTTCACACGGTCCGTGGCTTGGGATACACTTTTTCTTTCACATGGTCCGTGGCTGTGGGAACAAACTCTATCTTTCACAAGGTCTGTGGCTGTGGGATACACTTTTTCTTTCACACGGTCCATGGCTGTGGGAATAGACTCTATCTTTCACACGGTCCGTGGCTGTGGGGTAGACTTTATCTTTCACACGGCCCGTGGCTGTGGGGTAGACTTTATCTTTCACATTGCCCGTGCCTGTGGGGTAGACTTTATCTTTCACACGGTCCGTGCCTGTGGGGTAGACATTATCTTTCACATGGTCCGTGGATGTGGGGTCGACTTTATCTTTCACACGGTAAGTGGCTGTGTGATAGACTTTTTCACACGGTCCGTGCCTGTGGGATAGAGTTTATCTTTCACATGGTCCGTGGCTGTGGGATAGACTTTTTGACACGGTCCGTGCCTGTGGGATAGACTTTATCTTTCACACGTTCCGTGGCTGTCGGATAGACTTTATCTTTCACAAGGTCCGTGCCTGTGGGATAGACTTTATCTTTCAAACGGTCCGTGGCTGTGGGAATAGACTCTATCTTTCACACGGTCCGTGCCTGTGGGATAGACTTTATCTTTCACACTGTCCGTGCCGGGGGGGTAGACATTATCTTTCACACGGTTCGTGGATGTGGGGTAGACTTTATCGTTCACACGGTCCGTGGCTGTGGGGTAGACTTTATCTTTCACACGGTCCGTGCCTGTGGGATAGACTTTATCTTTCACACGGTCCGTGGCTGTGGGATAGACTCTATCTTTCACACGGTCGTTTCCTGTGGGGTAGACTCTATCTTTCACACGGTTCATGGCTGTTGGAATAGACTTTATCTTTCACACGGTCCGTGGTGTGGGATAGACTTTATCTTTCACACGGTCCGTGCCTGTGGGATAGACTTTATCTTTCACACGGTCCGTGCCTGTGGGATAGACTTTATCTTTCACATGATCCGTGGCTGTGGGATAGACTTTATCTTTCACACGTTCGTTAGATGTGGGAACAGACTCTATCTTTCACACGGTCCGTGGCTGTGGGATAGACTTTATCTTTCACACGGTCCATGGCTGTGGGGTAGACTATATCTTTCATACAGTCCGTGGCTGTGGGGTAGACTTTATCTTTCACATGGTCCGTGCCTGTGGGGTAGACTTTATCTTTCACATGGTCCGTGGCTCTGGTATAGAGTTTATCTTTCACACGGTAAGTGGCTGTGTGATAGACTTTTTCACACTGTCCGTGCCTGTCGGATAGACTTTATCTTTCACATGGTCCGTGGCTGTGGGATAGACTTTTTGACATGGTCCGTGCCTGTGGGATAGACTTTATCTTTCAAACGGTCCGTGGCTGTGGGAATAGACTCTATCTTTCACACGGTTCGTGGATGTGGGGTAGACTTTATCGTTCACACGGTCCGTGGCTGTGGGGTAAACTTTATCTTTCACACGGTCCGTGCCTGTGGGATAGACTTTATCTTTCACACGGTCCGTGGCTGTGGGATAGACTCTATCTTTCACACGGTCGTTTCCTGTGGGGTAGACTCTATCTTTCACACGGTTCATGGCTGTTGGAATAGACTTTATCTTTCACACGGTCCGTGGTGTGGGATAGACTTTATCTTTCACACGGTCCGTGCCTGTGGGATAGACTTTATCTTTCACACGGTCCTTGCCTGTGCGATAGACTTTATCTTTCACATGATCCGTGGCTGTGGGATAGACTTTATCTTTCACACGTTCGTTAGATGTGGGAACAGACTCTATCTTTCACACGGTCCGTGGCTGTGGGATAGACTCTAACTTTCACACGGTCCGTGGCTGTGGGGTAGACTTTATCTTTCATACAGTCCGTGGCTGTGGGGTAGACTTTATCTTTCACATGGTCCGTGCCTGTGGGATAGACTCTATCTTTCACACGGTCCGTGGCTGTGGGATAGCCTCTATCTTTCACACGGTCCGTGTCTGTGGGGTAGACTTTATCTTTCACACGGTCCGTGGCTGTGGGGTAGACTTTATCTTTCACACGGCCCGGGGCTGTGGGGTAGACTTTATCTTTCACATGGCCCGTGCCTGTGGGGTAGACTTTATCTTTCACAGGGTCCGTGCCTGTGGGGTAGACATTATCTTTCACATGGTCCGTGGATGTGGGGTAGACTTTATCTTTCACACGGTCCGTGGCTGTGGGGTAGACTTTATCTTTCACACGGCCCGTGGCTGTGGGGTAGAGTTTATCTTTCACACGGCCCGTGGCTGTGGAGTAGACTTTATCTTTTACATGGTCCGTGTCTGTGGGGTAGACTTTATCTTTCACACGGTCCGTGCCTGTGGGAAAGACTCCATCTTTCACACGGTCCGTGGCTGTGGGATAGACTTTTTCCTTCATATGGTCCGTGGCTGTGGGAATAGACTCTATCTTTCACACGGTCCGTGGCTGTGGGATAGACTTTATCTTTCACACGGTCCGTGGCTGTGGGAAAGACTTTATCTTTCACACGGCCCGTGGCTGTGTGGTAGACTTTATCTTTCATACAGTCCGTGGCTGTGGGGTAGACTTTATCTTTCACACGGTCCGTGCCTGTGGAGTAGACTTTGTCTTTCACATGGTCCGTGGCTCTGGTATAGACTTTATCTTTCACACGGTAAGTGGCTGTGTGATAGACTTTTTCACACTGTCCGTGCCTGTGGGATAGACTTTATCTTTCACACGTTCCGTGGCTGTCGGATAGACTTTATCTTTCACAAGGTCCGTGCTTGTGGGATAGACTTTATGTTTCACACGGTCCATGGCTGTGGGAATAGACTCTATCTTTCACACGGTCCGTGGCTGTGGGAAAGACTTTATCTTTCGCACGGTCCATGGCTGTGGGAATAGACTCTATCTTTCACACGGTCCGTGGCTGTGGGAAAGACTTTATCTTTCGCACGGCCCGTGGCTGTGTGGTAGACTTTATCTTTCATACAGTCCGTGGCTGTGGGGTAGACATTATCTTTCACACGGTCCGTGCCTTTGGAATAGACTTTATCTTTCACATGGTCCGTGGCTCTGGTATAGACTTTATCTTTCACACGGTAAGTGGCTGTGTGATAGACTTTTTCACACGGTCCGTGCCTGTGGGATAGACTTTATCTTTCACACGGTCCGTGGTGTGGGATAGACTTTATCTTTCACACGGTCCGTGGCTGTGGGGTAGACTTTATCTTTCACAAGCTCCATGGCTGTGGGATAGACTTTATCTTTCACACGGTCCGTGTCTTTGTGGTAGACTTTATCTTTCACACGGTAGGTGGCTGTGGGAGTAGACTTTATCTTTCACACGGTCCGTGGCTGTGCAAATAGACTTTATCTTTAACATGGTCCATGGCTGTGGGATAGACTTTTTCACACGGTCCGTGGCTGTGGGATAGACTTTATCTTTCACACGGTCCGTGCCTGTGGGATAGACTTTATCTTTCACACGGTCCGTGCCTGTGGGATAGACTTTATCTTTCACATGATCCGTGGCTGTGGGATAGACTTTATCTTTCACACGTTCGTTAGATGTGGGAACAGACTCTATCTTTCACACGGTCCGTGGCTGTGGGATAGCCTCTATCTTTCACAGGGTCCGTGGCTGTGGGGTAGACTTTATCTTTCACACGGTCCGTGGCTGTGGGGTAGACTTTATCTTTCACACGGCCCGTGGCTGTGGGGTAGACTTTATCTTTCACATGGCCCGTGCCTGTGGGGTAGACTTTATCTTTCACACGGTCCGTGCCTGTGGGGTAGACATTATCTTTAACATGGTCCGTGGATGTGGGGTCGACTATATCTTTCACACGGTCCGTGGCTGTGGGGTAGACTTTATCTTTCAAACGGCCCGTGGCTGTGGGGTAGAGTTTATCTTTCACACGGCCCGTGGCTGTGGAGTAGACTTTTTCTTTCACATGGTCCGTGGCTGAGGGGTAGACTTTATCTTTCACACGGTCCGTGCCTGTGGGAAAGACTCCATCTTTCACACGGTCCGTGGCTTTGGATACACTTTTTCTTTCACATGGTCCGTGGCTGTGGGAATAGACTCTATCTTTCACACGGTCTGTGGCTGTGGGATAGACTTTATCTTTCACACGGTCCATGGCTGTGGGAAAGACTTTATCTTTCGCACGGCCCGTGGCTGTGTGGTAGACTTTATGTTTCATACAGTCCGTGGCTGTGGGGTAGACATTATCTTTCACACGGTCCGTGCCTGTGGAGTAGACTTTATCTTTCACATGGTCCGTGGCTGTGGGATAGACTTTTTGACACGGTCCGTGCCTGTGGGATAGACTTTATCTTTCACACGTTCCGTGGCTGTCGGATAGACTTTATCTTTCACAAGGTCCGTGCCTGTGGGATAGACTTTATCTTTCAAACGGTCCGTGGCTGTGGGAATAGACTCTATCTTTCACACGGTCCGTGCCTGTGGGATAGACTTTATCTTTCACACTGCCCATGCCGGGGGGGTAGACATTATCTTTCACACGGTTCGTGGATGTGGGGTAGACTTTATCGTTCACACGGTCCGTGGCTGTGGGGTAGACTTTATCTTTCACACGGTCCGTGCCTGTGGGATAGACTTTATCTTTCACACGGTCCGTGGCTGTGGGATAGACTCTATCTTTCACACGGTCGTTTCCTGTGGGATAGACTCTATCTTTCACACGGTTCATGGCTGTTGGAATAGACTTTATCTTTCACACGGTCCGTGGTGTGGGATAGACTTTATCTTTCACACGGTCCGTGCCTGTGGGATAGACTTTATCTTTCACATGGTCCGTGCCTGTGGGATAGACTTTATCTTTCACATGATCCGTGGCTGTGGGATAGACTTTATCTTTCACACGTTCGTCAGATGTGGGAACAGACTCTATCTTTCACACGGTCCGTGGCTGTGGGATAGACTCTATCTTTCACACGGTACGTGGCTGTGGGGTAGACTTTATCTTTCATACAGTCCGTGGCTGTGGGGTAGACTTTATCTTTCACACAGTCCGTGCCTGTGGGGTAGACTTTATCTTTCACATGGTCCGTGGCTCTGGTATAGACTTTATCTTTCACACGGTAAGTGGCTGTGTGATAGACTTTTTCACACTGTCCGTGCCTGTCGGATAGACTTTATCTTTCACATGGTCCGTGGCTGTGGGATAGACTTTTTGACAGGGTCCGTGCCTGTGGGATAGACTTTATCTTTCACACGGTCCGTGGCTGTCGGATAGACTTTATCTTTCACAAGGTCCGTGCCTGTGGGATAGACTTTATCTTTCAAACGGTCCGTGGCTGTGGGATAGACTTTATCTTTCACACGGTCCATGGCTGTGGGAATAGACTCTATCTTTCACACGGTCCGTGCCTGTGGGGTAGACATTATCTTTCACACGGTCCATGGCTGTGGGGTAGACTTCATCTTGCACACGGTCCTTGGCTGTGGGATAGACTTTATCTTTCACACGGTCCGTGGCTGTGGGAACAGACTGTATCATTCACACTGTCCACGGCTGTGGGGTGGACTTTATCTTTCACACGGTCCGTGCCTGTGGGATAGACTTTATCTTTCACATGATCCGTGGCTGAGGGATAGACTCTATCTTTCACACGGTCGCTGGCTGTGGGAATACACTCTATCTTTCACACGGTCCGTGCCTGTGGGATAGACTTTATTTTTCACACGGTCCGTGGCTGTGGGGTAGACTTTATCTTTCACACGGTCCGTGGCTGTGGGATAGACATTATCTTTCACACGGCCCGTGGCTCTGGGCAAGACTTTATCTTTCACACTGCCCGTGGCTGTGGGGTAGACTTTATCTTTCACACGGCCCGTGCCTGTTGGGTAGACTTTATCTTTCACATGGTCCGTGGCTGTGGGGTAGACTTTATCTTTCACACGGCCCGTGGCTGTGAGGTAGACTTTCTCTTTCACATGGCCCGTGGCAGTGGATTAGACTTTATCATTTACACGGTCCGTGGCTGTGGGGTAGACTTTATCTTTCACACGGCCCGTGGCTCTGGGATAGACTTTATCTTTCACATGGTCTGTGGCTGAGGGATGGACTTTTCACAGGGTCTGTGGCTGTGGGATAGACTTTATCTTTCACACGGCCCGTGGCTGTGGGGTAGACTTTATCTTTCACACGGTCCGTGGCTGTGGGGTAGACTTTACCTTTCACACGGTCCGTGGCTGTGGGGTAGACATTATCTTTCACAAGGTCAGTGGCTGTGGGGTAGACTTTATCTTTCACACGGCCCTTGCCTGTGGCATAGACTTTATCTTTCACACGGCTCGTGCCTGTGGCATAGACTTTATCTTTCACACGGCCCGTGCCTGTGGTGTAGACTTAATCTTTTACACGGCCTGTGGCTGTGGGGTAGACTTTATGTTTCACACGGTCCGTGGCTGTGGGAATAGACTTTATCTTTCACACGGTGCGTGGCTGTGGGAATAGACTTTATCTTTCACACGGTCCGTGGCTGTGGGAATAGACTTCATCCTTCACATGGTCCGTACCTGTGGGATAGACTTTATCTTTCACACGGTCCGTGGCTGTGGGGTAGACTTTATCTTTCACACGGCCCGTGGCTGTGGGGTAGAGTTTATCTTTCACACGACCCATGGCTGTGGAGTAGACTTTATCTTTCACATAGTCCGTGCCTGTGGGATAGACTTTATCTTTCACACGGTCCATGCCTGTGGGATAGAGTTTATCTTTCACACGGTCCGTGGCTGTGGGATAGACTCTATCTTTCCCTCGGTCCATGCCTGTGGGATAGCCTCTATCTTTCACACGGTCTGTGGCTGTGGAAATAGACTTTATCTTTCACACAGTCCATGCCTGTGGGATAGACTCTATCTTTTACACGGTCCGTGGCTGTGTGAATAGGCTTTATCTTTCACACGGTCCGTGGCTGTGGGGTAGACTTTATCTTTCACAAGCTCCGTGGCTGTGGGATAGACTTTATCTTTCACACGGTCCGTGTCTTTGTGGTAGACTTTATCTTTCACACGGTAGGTGGCTGTGGGAGTAGACTTTATCTTTCACACGGTCCGTGGCTGTGCAAATAGACTTTATCTTTAACATGGTCCGTGGCTGTGGGATAGACTTTTTCACACGGTCCGTGGCTGTGGGATAGACTTTATCTTTCACACGGTCCGTGCCTGTGGGATAGACTTTATCTTTCACACGGTCCGTGCCTGTGGGATAGACTTTATCTTTCACATGATCCGTGGCTGTATGATAGACTTTATCTTTCACACGTTCGTTAGATGTGGGAACAGACTCTATCTTTCACACGGTCCGTGGCTGTGGGATAGCCTCTATCTTTCACACGGTCTGTGGCTGTGGGGTAGACTTTATCTTTCACACGGTCCGTGGCTGTGGGGTAGACTTTATCTTTCACATGGCCCGTGGCTGTGTGGTAGACTTTATCTTTCACATTGCCCGTGCCTGTGGGGTAGACTTTATCTTTCACACGGTCCGTGCCTGTGGGGTAGACATTATCTTTCACATGGTCCGTGGATGTGGGGTCGACTTTATCTTTCACACGGTCCGTGGCTGTGGGGTATACTTTATCTTTCACACGGCCCGTGGCTGTGGGGTAGAGTTTATCTTTCACACGGCCCGTGGCTGTGGAGTAGACTTTATCTTTCACATGGTCCGTGGCTGAGGGGTAGACTTTATCTTTCACACGGTCCGTGCCTGTGGGAAAGACTCCATCTTTCACACGGTCCGTGGCTTGGGATACACTTTTTCTTTCACATGGTCCGTGGCTGTGGGAACAGACTCTATCTTTCACAAGGTCTGTGGCTGTGGAATAGACTTTATCTTTCACACGGTCCATGGCTGTGGGAATAGACTCTATCTTTCACACGGTCCGTGGCTGTGGAAAGACTTTATCTTTCGCACGGCCCGTGGCTGTGTGGTAGACTTTATCTTTCATACAGTCCGTGGCTGTGGGGTAGACTTTATCTTTCACACGGTCCGTGCCTGTGGAGTAGACTTTATCTTTCACATGGTTCGTGGCTCTGGTATAGACTTTATCTTTCACACGGTAAGTGGCTGTGTGATAGACTTTTTCACACGGTCCGTGCCTGTGGGATAGAGTTTATCTTTCACATGGTCCGTGGCTGTGGGATAGACTTTTTGACACGGTCCGTGCCTGTGGGATAGACTTTATCATTCACACGTTCCGTGGCTGTCGGATAGACTTTATCTTTCACAAAGTCCGTGCCTGTGGGATAGACTTTATCTTTCAAACGGTCCGTGGCTGTGGGAATAGACTCTATCTTTCACACGGTCCGTGCCTGTGGGATAGACTTTATCTTTCACACTGTCCGTGCCGGGGGGGTAGACATTATCTTTCACACGGTTCGTGGATGTGGGGTAGACTTTATCGTTCACACGGTCCGTGGCTGTGGGGTAGACTTTATCGTTCACACGGTCCGTGGCTGTGGGGTAGACTTTATCTTTCACACGGTCCGTGCCTGTGGGATAGACTTTATCTTTCACACGGTCCGTGGCTGTGGGATAGACTCTATCTTTCACACGGTCGTTTCCTGTGGGGTAGACTCTATCTTTCACACGGTCCGTGGCTGTGGGAAAGACTTTATCTTTCGCACGGTCCATGGCTGTGGGAATAGACTCTATCTTTCACACAGTCCGTGGCTGTGGGATAGACTTTATCTTTCACATGGTCCATGGCTGTGGGATAGACTTTTTGACACGGTCCGTGCCTGTGGGATAGACTTTATCTTTCACAAGGTCCGTGCCTGTGGGGTAGACATTATCTTTCACACGGTCCGTGGATGTGGGGTAGACTTTATCTTTCAAACGGTCCGTGTCTGTGGGAATAGACTCTATCTTTCACACGGTCCGTGCCTGTGGGATAGACTTTATCTTTCACACGGTCCGTGCCTGTGGGGTAGACATTATCTTTCACACGGTTCGTGGATGTGGGGTAGACTTTATCGTTCACACGGTCCGTGCCTGTGGGATAGACTTTATCTTTCACACGGTCCGTGGTGTGGGATAGACTTTATCTTTTACACGGTCCGTGCCTGTGGGATAGACTTTATCTTTCACACGGTCCGTGCCTGTGGGATAGACTTTATCTTTCACATGATCCGTGGCTGTGGGATAGACTTTATCTTTCACACGTTCGTTAGATGTGGGAACAGACTCTATCTTTCACACGGTCCGTGGCTGTGGGATAGACTCTATCTTTCACACGGTCCGTGGCTGTGGGGTAGACTTTATCTTTCATACAGTCCGTGGCTGTGGGGTAGACTTTATCTTTCACACGGTCCGTGCCTGTGGGGTAGACTTTATCTTTCACATGGTCCGTGGCTCTGGTATAGACTTTATCTTTCAAACGGTAAGTGGCTGTGTGATAGACTTTTTCACACGGTCCGTGCCTGTCGGATAGACTTTATCTTTCACTAGGTCCGTGGCTGTGGGATAGACTTTTTGACACGGTCCGTGCGTGTGGGATAGACTTTATATTTCACACGGTCCGTGGCTGTCGGTAAAACTTTATCTTTCACAAGGTCCGTGCCTGTGGGATAGACTTTATCTTTCAAACGGTCCGTGGCTGTGGGATAGACTTCATCTTTCACACGGTCCATGGCTGTGGGAATAGACTCTATCTTTCACACGGTCCGTGCCTGTGGGGTAGACATTATCTTTCACACGGTCCGTGGCTGTGGGGTAGACTTCATCTTGCACACGGTCCGTGGCTGTGGGATAGACTTTATCTTTCACACGGTCCGTGGCTGTGGGAGCACACTGTATCATTCACACTGTCCACGGCTGTGGGGTGAACTTTATCTTTCACACGGTCCGTGCCTGTGGGATAGACTTTATCTTTCACATGGTCTGTGGCTGAGGGATAGACTTTTTCACACGGTCCGTGGCTGTGGGAAAGACTTTATCTTTCACACGGTCCGTTCCTGTGGGATAGACTTTATCTTTCACACGATCCGTGCCTGTGGGATAGACTTTATCTTTCACATGATCCGTGGCTGTGGGATAGACTCTATCTTTCACACAGTCGCTGGCTGTGGGAATAGACTCTATCTTTCACACGGTCCGTGCCTGTGGGATAGACTTTATTTTTCACACGGTCCGTGGCTGTGGGGTAGACTTTATCTTTCACACGGTCCGTGGCTGTGGGATAGACTTTATCTTTCACCCGGTCCGTTCCTGTGGGATAGACTTTATCTTTCACACGGTCCGGGCCTGTGGGATAGACTTTATCTTTCACATGATCCGTGGCTGTGGGATAGACTTTATCTTTCACACGTTCGTTAGATGTTGGAACAGACTCTATCTTTCACACGGTCCGTGGCTGTGGGATAGCCTCTATCTTTCACACGGTCCGTGTCTGTGGGGTAGACTTTATCTTTCACACGGTCCGTGGCTGTGGGGTAGACTTTATCTTTCACACGGCCCGGGGCTGTGGGGTAGACTTTATCTTTCACATGGCCCGTGCCTGTGGGGTAGACTTTATCTTTCACACGGTCCGTGCCTGTGGGGTAGACATTATCTTTCACATGGTCTGTGGATGTTGGGTAGACTTTATCTTTCACACGGTCCGTGGCTGTGGGGTAGACTTTATCTTTCACACGGCCCGTGGCTGTGGGGTAGAGTTTATCTTTCACACGGCCCGTGGCTGTGGAGTAGACTTTATCTTTCACATGGTCCGTGTCTGTGGGGTAGACTTTATCTTTCACACGGTCCGTGGCTGTGGGATAGACTTTATCTTTCACACGGTCCGTGCCTGTGGGGTAGACATTATCTTTCACACGGTTCGTGGATGTGGGGTAGACTTTATCTTTCACACGGTCCATGGCTGTGTGATAAACTCTATCTTTCACACGGTCGTTTCCTGTGGGATAGACTCTATCTTTCACACGGTTCATGGCTGTTGGAATAGACTTTATCTTTCACACGGTCCGTGGTGTGGGATAGACTTTATCTTTCACACGGTCTGTGCCTGTGGGATAGACTTTATCTTTCACACGGTCCGTGCCTGTGGGATAGACTTTATCTTTCACATGATCCGTGGCTGTGGGATAGACTTTATCTTTCACACGTTCGTTAGCTGTGGGAACAGACTCTATCTTTCACACGGTCTGTGGCTGTGGGATAGACTCTATCTTTCACACGGTCCGTGCCTGTGGGGTAGACTTTATCTTTCATACAGTCCGTGGCTGTGGGGTAGACTTTATCTTTCACACGGTCCGTGCCTGTGGGGTCGACTTTATCTTTCACATGGTCCGTGGCTCTGGTATAGACTTTATCTTTCACACGGTAAGTGGCTGTGTGATAGACTTTTTCACACGGTCCGTGCCTGTCGGATAGACTTTATCTTTCACATGGTCCGTGGCTGTGGGATAGATTTTTTGACACGGTCCGTGCCTGTGGGATAGACTTTATATTTCACACAGTCCGTGGCTGTCGGAAAAACTTTATCTTTCACAAGGTCCTTGCCTGTTTGATAGACTTTATCTTTCAAACGGTCCGTGGCTGTGGGATAGACTTTATCTTTCACACGGTCCATGGCTGTGGGAATAGACTCTATCTTTCACACGGTCCGTGCCTGTGGGGTAGACATTATCTTTCACATGGTCCGTGGCTGTGGGATAGACTTTTTGACTCGGTCCGTGCCTGTGGGATAGACTTTATCTTTCACACGTTCCGTGGCTGTCGGATAGACTTTATCTTTCACACGGTCCGTGCCTGTGGGGTAGACATTATCTTTCACACGGTTCGTGGATGTGGGGTAGACTTTATCTTTCACACGGTCCATGGCTGTGTGATAAACTCTATCTTTCACACGGTCGTTTCCTGTGGGATAGACTCTATCTTTCACACGGTTCATGGCTGTTGGAATAGACTTTATCTTTCACACGGTCCGTGGTGTGGGATAGACTTTATCTTTCACACGGTCTGTGCCTGTGGGAAAGACTCCATCTTTCACACGGTCCGTGGCTGTGGGATAGACTTTTTCTTTCATATGGTCCGTGGCTGTGGGAATAGACTCTATCTTTCACACGGTCCGTGGCTGTGGGATAGACTTTATCTTTCACATGGTCCGTGGCTGTGGGATAGACTTTTTGACTCGGTCCGTGCCTGTGGGATAGACTTTATCTTTCACACGTTCCGTGGCTGTCGGATAGACTTTATCTTTCACACGGTCCGTGCCTGTGGGGTAGACATTATCTTTCACACGGTTCGTGGATGTGGGGTAGACTTTATCTTTCACACGGTCCATGGCTGTGTGATAAACTCTATCTTTCACACGGTCGTTTCCTGTGGGATAGACTCTATCTTTCACACGGTTCATGGCTGTTGGAATAGACTTTATCTTTCACACGGTCCGTGGTGTGGGATAGACTTTATCTTTCACACGGTCTGTGCCTGTGGGATAGACTTTATCTTTCACACGGTCCGTGCCTGTGGGATAGACTTTATCTTTCACATGATCCGTGGCTGTGGGATAGACTTTATCTTTCACACGTTCGTTAGATGTGGGAACAGACTCTATCTTTCACACGGTCTGTGGCTGTGGGATAGACTCTATCTTTCACACGGTCCGTGCCTGTGGGGTAGACTTTATCTTTCATACAGTCCGTGGCTGTGGGGTAGACTTTATCTTTCACACGGTCCGTGCCTGTGGGGTCGACTTTATCTTTCACATGGTCCGTGGCTCTGGTATAGACTTTATCTTTCACACGGTAAGTGGCTGTGTGATAGACTTTTTCACACGGTCCGTGCCTGTCGGAGAGACTTTATCTTTCACATGGTCCGTGGCTGTGGGATAGATTTTTTGACACGGTCCGTGCCTGTGGGATAGACTTTATATTTCACACAGTCCGTGGCTGTCGGAAAAACTTTATCTTTCACAAGGTCCTTGCCTGTTTGATAGACTTTATCTTTCAAACGGTCCGTGGCTGTGGGATAGACTTTATCTTTCACACGGTCCATGGCTGTGGGAATAGACTCTATCTTTCACACGGTCCGTGCCTGTGGGGTAGACATTATCTTTCACACGGTCCGTGGCTGTGGGGTAGACTTCATCTTGCACACGGTCCGTGGCTGTGGGATAGACTTTATCTTTCACACGGTCCGTGGCTGTGGGGCAGACTTTATCTTTCACACGGTCCGTGGCTGTGGGAACAGACTGTATCATTCACACTGTCCACGGCTGTGGGGTGGACTTTATCTTTCACACGGTCCGTGCCTGTGGGATAGACTTTATCTTTCACATGGTCTGTGGCTGAGGGATAGACTTTTTCACACGGTCCGTGGCTGTGGGATAGACTTTATCTTTCACACGGTCCGTTCCTGTGGGATAGACTTTATCTTTCACACGGTCCGTGCCTGTAGGATAGACTTTATCTTTCACATGATCCGTGGCTGTGGGATAGACTCTATCTTTCACACGGTCGCTGGCTGTGGGAATAGACTCTATCTTTCACACGGTCCGTGCTTGTGGGATAGACTTTATTTTTCACACGGTCCGTGGCTGTGGGGTAGACTTTATCTTTCACACGGCCCGTGCCTGTGGGGTAGACTTAATCTTTCACAAGGCCCGTGGCTGTGGTGTAGACTTTATGTTTCACACGGTCCGTGGCTGTGAGAATCGACTTTATGTTTAACACGGTCCGTGGCTGTGGGAATAGACTTTATCTTTCACACGGTCCGTGCCTGTGGGATAGACTTTATCTTTCACACGGCCCGTGCCTGTGGTGTAGACTTAATCTTTTACACGGCCTGTGGCTGTGGGGTAGACTTTATGTTTCACACGGTCCGTGGCTGTGGGAATAGACTTTATCTTTCACACGGTGCGTGGCTGTGGGAATAGACTTTATCTTTCACACGGTCCGTGGCTGTGGGAATAGACTTCATCCTTCACATGGTCCGTACCTGTGGGATAGACTTTATCTTTCACACGGTCCGTGGCTGTGGGGTAGACTTTATCTTTCACACGGCCCGTGGCTGTGGGGTAGAGTTTATCTTTCACACGGCCCATGGCTGTGGAGTAGACTTTATCTTTCACATAGTCCGTGCCTGTGGGATAGACTTTATCTTTCACACGGTCCATGCCTGTGGGATAGACTTTATCTTTCACACGGTCCGTGGCTGTGGGATAGACTCTATCTTTCCCTCGGTCCATGCCTGTGGGATAGCCTCTATCTTTCACACGGTCTGTGGCTGTGGAAATAGACTTTATCTTTCACACAGTCCATGCCTGTGGGATAGACTCTATCTTTCACATGGTCCGTGGCTGTGGGATAGCCTCTATCTTTTACACGGTCCGTGGCTGTGTGAATAGGCTTTATCTTTCACACGGTCCGTGGCTGTGGGGTAGACTTTATCTTTCACAAGCTCCGTGGCTGTGGGATAGACTTTATCTTTCACACGGTCCGTGTCTTTGTGGTAGACTTTATCTTTCACACGGTAGGTGGCTGTGGGAGTAGACTTTATCTTTCACACGGTCCGTGGCTGTGCAAATAGACTTTATCTTTAACATGGTCCGTGGCTGTGGGATAGACTTTTTCACACGGTCCGTGGCTGTGGGATAGACTTTATCTTTCACACGGTCCGTGCCTGTGGGATAGACTTTATCTTTCACACGGTCCGTGCCTGTGGGATAGACTTTATCTTTCACATGATCCGTGGCTGTATGATAGACTTTATCTTTCACACGTTCGTTAGATGTGGGAACAGACTCTATCTTTCACACGGTCCGTGGCTGTGGGATAGCCTCTATCTTTCACACGGTCCGTGGCTGTGGGGTAGACTTTATCTTTCACACGGTCCGTGGCTGTGGGGTAGACTTTATCTTTCACACGGCCCGTGGCTGTGTGGTAGACTTTATCTTTCACATTGCCCGTGCCTGTGGGGTAGACTTTATCTTTCACACGGTCCGTGCCTGTGGGGTAGACATTATCTTTCACATGGTCCGTGGATGTGGGGTTGACTTTATCTTTCACACGGTCCGTGGCTGTGGGGTATACTTTATCTTTCACACGGCCCGTGGCTGTGGGGTAGAGTTTATCTTTCACACGGCCCGTGGCTGTGGAGTAGACTTTATCTTTCACATGGTCCGTGGCTGAGGGGTAGACTTTATCTTTCACACGGTCCGTGCCTGTGGGAAAGACTCCATCTTTCACATGGTCCGTGGCTTGGGATACACTTTTTCTTTCACATGGTCCGTGGCTGTGGGAACAGACTCTATCTTTCACAAGGTCTGTGGCTGTGGAATAGACTTTATCTTTCACACGGTCCATGGCTGTGGGAATAGACTCTATCTTTCACACCGTCCGTGGCTGTGGGAAAGACTTTATCTTTCGCACGGCCCGTGGCTGTGTGGTAGACTTTGTCTTTCATACAGTCCGTGGCTGTGGGGTAGACTTTATCTTTCACACGGTCCGTGCCTGTGGAGTAGACTTTATCTTTCACATGGTTCGTGGCTCTGGTATAGACTTTATCTTTCACACGGTAAGTGGCTGTGTGATAGACTTTTTCACACGGTCCGTGCCTGTGGGATAGAGTTTATCTTTCACATGGTCCGTGGCTGTGGGATAGACTTTTTGACACGGTCCGTGCCTGTGGGATAGACTTTATCTTTCACACGTTCCGTGGCTGTCGGATAGACTTTATCTTTCACAAGGTCCGTGCCTGTGGGATAGACTTTATCTTTCAAACAGTCCGTGGCTGTGGGAATAGACTCTATCTTTCACACGGTCCGTGCCTGTGGGATAGACTTTATCTTTCACACTGTCCGTGCCGGGGGGGTAGACATTATCGTTCACACGGTTCGTGGATGTGGGGTAGACTTTATCGTTCACACGGTCCGTGGCTGTGGGGTAGACATTATCTTTCACACGGTCCGTGGCTGTGGGGTAGACTTCATCTTGCACACGGTCCGTGGCTGTGGGATAGACTTTATCTTTCACACGGTCCGTGGCTGTGGGAGCACACTGTATCATTCACACTGTCCACGGCTGTGGGGTGAACTTTATCTTTCACACGGTCCGTGCCTGTGGGATAGACTTTATCTTTCACATGGTCTGTGGCTGTGGGATAGACTTTTTCACACGGTCCGTGGCTGTGGGATAGACTTTATCTTTCACACGGTCCGTTCCTGTGGGATAGACTTTATCTTTCACACGGTCCGTGCCTGTGGGATAGACTTTAGCTTTCACATGATCCGTGGCTGTGGGATAGACTCTATCTTTCACACGGTCGCTGGCTGTGGGAATAGACTCTATCTTTCACACGGTCCGTGCCTGTGGGATAGACTTTATTTTTCACACGGTCCGTGGCTGTGGGGTAGACTTTATCTTTCACACGGTCCGTGGCTGTGGGATAGACTTTATCTTTCACACGGTCCGTTCCTGTGGGATAGACTTTATCTTTCACACGGTCCGTGCCTGTGGGATAGACTTTATCTTTCACATGATCCGTGGCTGTGGGATAGACTTTATCTTTCACACGTTCGTTAGAGGTTGGAACAGACTCTATCTTTCACACGGTCCGTGGCTGTGGGATAGCCTCTATCTTTCACACGGTCCGTGTCTGTGGGGTAGACTTTATCTTTCACACGGTCCGTGGCTGTGGGGTAGACTTTTTCTTTCACACGGCCCGGGGCTGTGGGGTAGACTTTATCTTTCACATGGCCCGTGCCTGTGGGTAGACTTTTTCTTTCACACGGTCCGTGCCTGTGGGGTAGACATTATCTTTCACATGGTCCGTGGATGTGGGGTAGACTTTATCTTTCACACGGTCCGTGGCTGTGGGGTAGACTATATCTTTCACACGGCCCGTGGCTGTGGGGTAGAGTTTATCTTTCACACGGTCCGTGCCTGTGGGAAAGACTCCATCTTTCACACGGTCCGTGGCTGTGGGATAGACTTTTTCTTTCATATGGTCCGTGGCTGTGGGAATAGACTCTATCTTTCACACGGTCCGTGGCTGTGGGATAGACTTTATCTTTCACATGGTCCGTGGCTGTGGGATAGACTTTTTGACACGGTCCGTGCCTGTGGGATACACTTTATCTTTCACACGTTCCGTGGCTGTCGGATAGACTTTATCTTTCACACGGTCCGTGCCTGTGGGGTAGACATTATCTTTCACACGGTTCGTGGATGTGGGGTAGACTTTATCTTTCACACGGTCCATGGCTGTGTGATAGACTCTATCTTTCACACGGTCATTTCCTGTGTGGTAGACTCTATCTTTCACACGGTTCATGGCTGTTGGAATAGACTTTATCTTTCACACGGTCCGTGGTGTGGGATAGACTTTATCTTTCACACGGTCCGTGCCTGTGGGATAGACTTTATCTTTCACACGTTCCGTGCCTGTGGGATAGACTTTATCTTTCACATGATCCGTGGCTGTGGGATAGACTTTATCTTTCACACGTTCGTTAGATGTGGGAACAGACTCTATCTTTCACACGGTCCGTGGCTGTGGGATAGACTCTATCTTTCACACGGTCCGTGCCTGTGGGGTAGACTTTATCTTTCATACAGTCCGTGGCTGTGGGGTAGACTTTATCTTTCACACGGTCCGTGCCTGTGGGGTAGACTTTATCTTTCACATGGTCCGTGGCTCTGGTATAGACTTTATCTTTCACACGGTAAGTGGCTGTGTGATAGACTTTTTCACACGGTCCGTGCCTGTCGGATAGACTTTATCTTTCACATGGTCCGTGGCTGTGGGATAGACTTTTTGACTCGGTCCGTGCCTGTGGGATAGACTTTATATTTCACACAGTCCGTGGCTGGCGGAAAAACTTTATCTTTCACAAGGTCCGTGCCTGTGGGATAGACTTTATCTTTCAAACGGTCCGTGGCTGTGGGATAGACTTTATCTTTCACACGGTCCATGGCTGTGGGAATAGACTCTATCTTTCACACGGTCCGTGCCTGGGGGTAGACATTATCTTTCACACGGTCCGTGGCTGTGGGGTAGACTTCATCTTGCACACGGTCCGTGGCTGTGGGATAGACTTTATCTTTCACACGGTCCGTGGCTGTGGGGCAGACTTTATCTTTCACACGGTCCGTGGCTGTGGGAACAGACTGTATCATTCACACTGACCACGGCTGTGGGGTGGACTTTATCTTTCACACGGTCCGTGCCTGTGGGATAGACTTTATCTTTCACATGGTCTGTGGCTGAGGGATAGACTTTTTCACACGGTCCGTGGCTGTGGGATAGACTTTATCTTTCACACGGTCCGTTCCTGTGGGATAGACTTTATCTTTCACACGGTCCGTGCCTGTGGGATATTCTTTATCTTTCACATGATCCGTGGCTGTGGGATAGACTCTATCTTTCACACGGTCGCTGGATGTGGGAATAGACTCTATCTTTCACACGGTCCGTGCCTGTGGGATAGACTTTATTTTTCACACGGTCCGTGGCTGTGGGGTAGACTTTATCTTTCACACGGCCCGTGCCTGTGGGGTAGACTTAATCTTTCACAAGGCCCGTGGCTGTGGTGTAGACTTTATGTTTCACACGGTCCGTGGCTGTGAGAATAGACTTTATCTTTCATGCGGTCCGTGGCTGTGGGAATAGACTTTATCTTTCACACGGTCCGTCCCTGTGGGATAGACTTTATCTTTCACACGGTCCGTGGCTGTGGGATAGACTCTATCTTTCCCTCGGTCCATGCCTGTGGGATAGCCTCTATCTTTCACACGGTCTGTGGCTGTGGGAATAGACTTTATCTTTCACACAGTCCATGCCTGTGGGATAGACTCTATCTTTCACATGGTCCGTGGCTGTGGGATAGCCTCTATCTTTCACACGGTCCGTGGCTGTGTGAATAGGCTTTATCTTTCACACGGTCCGTGGCTGTGGGGTAGACTTTATCTTTCACAAGCTCCGTGGCTGTGGGATAGACTTTATCTTTCACACGGTCCGTGTCTTTGTGGTAGACTTTATCTGTCACACGGTAGGTGGCTGTGGGAGTAGACTTTATCTTTCACACGGTCCGTGTCTTTGTGGTAGACTTTATCTGTCACACGGTAGGTGGCTGTGGGAGTAGACTTTATCTTTCACACGGTAAGTGGCTGTGTGATAGACTTTTTCACACGGTCCGTGCCTGTGGGATAGAGTTTATCTTTCACATGGTCCGTGGCTGTGGGATAGACTTTTTGACACGGTCCGTGCCTGTGGGATAGACTTTATCTTTCACACGTTCCGTGGCTGTCGGATAGACTTTATCTTTCACAAGGTCCGTGCCTGTGGGATAGACTTTATCTTTCAAACGGTCCGTGGCTGTGGGAATAGACTCTATCTTTCACACGGTCCGTGCCTGTGGGATAGACTTTATCTTTCACACTGTCCGTGCCGGGGGGGTAGACATTATCTTTCACACGGTTCGTGGATGTGGGGTAGACTTTATCGTTCACACGGTCCGTGGCTGTGGGGTAGACTTTATCTTTCACACGGTCCGTGCCTGTGGGATAGACTTTATCTTTCACACGGTCCGTGGCTGTGGGATAGACTTTATCTTTCACACGGTCGTTTCCTGTGGGGTAGACTCTATCTTTCACACGGTTCATGGCTGTTGGAATAGACTTTATCTTTCACACGGTCCGTGGTGTGGGATAGACTTTATCTTTCACACGGTCCGTGCCTGTGGGATAGACTTTATCTTTCACACGGTCCGTGCCTGTGGGATAGACTTTATCTTTCACATGATCCGTGGCTGTGGGATAGACTTTATCTTTCACACGTTCGTTAGATGTGGGAACAGACTCTATCTTTCACACGGTCCGTGGCTGTGGGATAGACTCTATCTTTCACACGGTCCATGGCTGTGGGGTAGACTATATCTTTCATACAGTCCGTGGCTGTGGGGTAGACTTTATCTTTCACATGGTCCGTGCCTGTGGGGTAGACTTTATCTTTCACATGGTCCGTGGCTCTGGTATAGAGTTTATCTTTCACACGGTAAGTGGCTGTGTGATAGACTTTTTCACACTGTCCGTGCCTGTCGGATAGACTTTATCTTTCACATGGTCCGTGGCTGTGGGATAGACTTTTTGACACGGTCCGTGCCTGTGGGATAGACTTTATCTTTCAAACGGTCCGTGGCTGTGGGAATAGACTCTATCTTTCACACGGTTCGTGGATGTGGGGTAGACTTTATCGTTCACACGGTCCGTGGCTGTGGGGTAAACTTTATCTTTCACACGGTCCGTGCCTGTGGGATAGACTTTATCTTTCACACGGTCCGTGGCTGTGGGATAGACTCTATCTTTCACACGGTCGTTTCCTGTGGGGTAGACTCTATCTTTCACACGGTTCATGGCTGTTGGAATAGACTTTATCTTTCACACGGTCCGTGGTGTGGGATAGACTTTATCTTTCACACGGTCCGTGCCTGTGGGATAGACTTTATCTTTCACACGGTCCGTGCCTGTGCGATAGACTTTATCTTTCACATGATCCGTGGCTGTGGGATAGACTTTATCTTTCACACGTTCGTTAGATGTGGGAACAGACTCTATCTTTCACACGGTCCGTGGCTGTGGGATAGACTCTAACTTTCACACGGTCCGTGGCTGTGGGGTAGACTTTATCTTTCATACAGTCCGTGGCTGTGGGGTAGACTTTATCTTTCACATGGTCCGTGCCTGTGGGGTAGACTTTATCTTTCACACGGTCCGTGGCTGTGGGATAGACTCTATCTTTCACACGGTCGTTTCCTGTGGGGTAGACTCTATCTTTCACACGGTTCATGGCTGTTGGAATAGACTTTATCTTTCACACGGTCCGTGGTGTGGGATAGACTTTATCTTTCACACGGTCCGTGCCTGTGGGATAGACTTTATCTTTCACACGGTCCGTGCCTGTGGGATAGACTTTATCTTTCACATGATCCGTGGCTGTGGGATAGACTTTATCTTTCACACGTTCGTTAGATGTGGGAACAGACTCTATCTTTCACACGGTCCGTGGCTGTGGGATAGACTCTAACATTCACACGGTCCGTGGCTGTGGGGTAGACTTTATCTTTCATACAGTCCGTGGCTGTGGGGTAGACTTTATCTTTCACATGGTCCGTGCCTGTGGGGTAGACTTTATCTTTCACATGGTCCGTGGCTCTGGTATAGACTTTATCTTTCACACAGTAAGTGGCTGTGTGATAGACTTTTTCACACTGTCCGTGCCTGTCGGATAGACTTTATCTTTCACATGGTCCGTGGCTGTGGGATAGACTTTTTGACACGGTCCGTGCCTGTGGGATAGACTTTATCTTTCACACGGTCCGTGGCTGTGAGAATAGACTTTATCTTTCACACGGTCCGTGGCTGTGGGAATAGACTTTGTCTTTCACACGGTCCTTGCCTGTGGGATAGACTTTATCTTTCACACGGTCCGTGGCTGTGGGATAGACTCTATCTTTCCCTCGGTCCATGCCTGTGGGATAGCCTCTATCTTTCACACGGTCTGTGGCTGTGGAAATAGACTTTATCTTTCACACAGTCCATGCCTGTGGGATAGACTCTATCTTTCACATGGTCCGTGGCTGTGGGATAGCCTCTATCTTTCACACGGTCCGTGGCTGTGTGAATAGGCTTTATCTTTCACACGGTCCGTGGCTGTGGGGTGGACTTTATCTTTCACAAGCTCCGTGGCTGAGGGATAGACTTTATCTTTCACACGGTCCGTGTCTTTGTGGTAGACTTTATCTTTTAACACAGTAGGTGGCTGTGGGAGTAGACTTTATCTTTCACATGGTCCGTGGCTGTGGGATAGACTTTTTCACATGGTCCGTGGCTGTGGGATAGACTTTATCTTTCACACGGTCCGTTCCTGTGGGATAGACTTTATCTTTCACACGGTCCGTGCCTGTGGGATAGACTTTATCGTTCACATGAACCGTGGCTGTGGGATAGACTTTATCTTTCACACGTTCGTTAGATGTTGGAACAGACTCTATCTTTCACACGGTCCGTGGCTGTGGGATAGCCTCTATCTTTCACACGGTCCGTGTCTGTGGGGTAGACTTTATCTTTCACACGGTCCGTGGCTGTGGGGTAGACTTTATCTTTCACACGGCCCGGGGCTGTGGGGTAGACTTTATCTTTCACATGGCCCGTGCCTGTGGGGTAGACTTTATCTTTCACAGGTCCGTGCCTGTGGGGTAGACATTATCTTTCACATGGTCCGTGGATGTGGGGTAGACTTTATCTTTCACACGGTCCGTGGCTGTGGGGTAGACTTTATCTTTCACACGGCCCGTGGCTGTGGGGTAGAGTTTATCTTTCACACGGCCCGTGGCTGTGGAGTAGACTTTATCTTTTACATGGTCCGTGTCTGTGGGGTAGACTTTATCTTTCACACGGTCCGTGCCTGTGGGAAAGACTCCATCTTTCACACGGTCCGTGGCTGTGGGATAGACTTTTTCCTTCATATGGTCCGTGGCTGTGGGAATAGACTCTATCTTTCACACGGTCCGTGGCTGTGGGATAGACTTTATCTTTCACACGGTCCGTGGCTGTGGGAAAGACTTCATCTTTCACACGGCCCGTGGCTGTGTGGTAGACTTTATCTTTCATACAGTCCGTGGCTGTGGGGTAGACTTTATCTTTCACACGGTCCGTGCCTGTGGAGTAGACTTTGTCTTTCACATGGTCCGTGGCTCTGGTATAGACTTTATCTTTCACACGGTAAGTGGCTGTGTGATAGACTTTTTCACACTGTCCGTGCCTGTGGGATAGACTTTATCTTTCACACGTTCCGTGGCTGTCGGATAGACTTTATCTTTCACAAGGTCCGTGCCTGTGGGATAGACTTTATGTTTCACACGGTCCATGGCTGTGGGAATAGACTCTATCTTTCACACGGTCCGTGGCTGTGGGAAAGACTTTATCTTTCGCACGGTCCATGGCTGTGGGAATAGACTCTATCTTTCACACGGTCCGTGGCTGTGGGAAAGACTTTATCTTTCGCACGGCCCGTGGCTGTGTGGTAGACTTTATCTTTCATACAGTCCGTGGCTGTGGGGTAGACATTATCTTTCACACGGTCCGTGCCTTTGGAATAGACTTTATCTTTCACATGGTCCGTGGCTCTGGTATAGACTTTATCTTTCACACGGTAAGTGGCTGTGTGATAGACTTTTTCACACGGTCCGTGCCTGTGGGATAGACTTTATCTTTCACAAGGTCCGTGCCTGTGGGGTAGACATTATCTTTCACACGGTCCGTGGATGTGGGGTAGACTTTATCTTTCAAACGGTCCGTGTCTGTGGGAATAGACTCTATCTTTCACACGGTCCGTGCCTGTGGGATAGACTTTATGTTTCACACGGTCCGTGCCTGTGGGGTAGACATTATCTTTCACACGGTTCGTGGATGTGGGGTAGACTTTATCGTTCACACGGTCCGTGCCTGTGGGATAGACTTTATCTTTCACACGGTCCGTGGTGTGGGATAGACTTTATCTTTCACACGGTCCGTGGCTGTGGGGTAGACTTTATCTTTCACAAGCTCCGTGGCTGTGGGATAGACTTTATCTTTCACACGGTCCGTGTCTTTGTGGTAGACTTTATCTTTCACACGGTAGGTGGCTGTGGGAGTAGACTTTATCTTTCACACGGTCCGTGGCTGTGCAAATAGACTTTATCTTTAACATGGTCCGTGGCTGTGGGATAGACTTTTTCACACGGTCCGTGGCTGTGGGATAGACTTTATCTTTCACACGGTCCGTGCCTGTGGGATAGACTTTATCTTTCACACGGTCCGTGCCTGTGGGATAGACTTTATCTTTCACATGATCCGTGGCTGTGGGATAGACTTTATCTTTCACACGTTCGTTAGATGTGGGAACAGACTCTATCTTTCACACGGTCCGTGGCTGTGGGATAGCCTCTATCTTTCACAGGGTCCGTGGCTGTGGGGTAGACTTTATCTTTCACACGGTCCGTGGCTGTGGGGTAGACTTTATCTTTCACACGGCCCGTGGCTGTGGGGTAGACTTTATCTTTCACATGGCCCGTGCCTGTGGGGTAGACTTTATCTTTCACACGGTCCGTGCCTGTGGGGTAGACATTATCTTTAACATGGTCCGTGGATGTGGGGTCGACTATATCTTTCACACGGTCCGTGGCTGTGGGGTAGACTTTATCTTTCAAACGGCCCGTGGCTGTGGGGTAGAGTTTATCTTTCACACGGCCCGTGGCTGTGGAGTAGACTTTATCTTTCACATGGTCCGTGGCTGAGGGGTAGACTTTATCTTTCACACGGTCCGTGCCTGTGGGAAAGACTCCATCTTTCACACGGTCCGTGGCTTGGGATACACTTTTTCTTTCACATGGTCCGTGGCTGTGGGAATAGACTCTATCTTTCACACGGTCTGTGGCTGTGGGATAGACTTTATCTTTCACACGGTCCATGGCTGTGGGAAAGACTTTATCTTTCGCACGGCCCGTGGCTCTGTGGTAGACTTTATGTTTCATACAGTCCGTGGCTGTGGGGTAGACATTATCTTTCACACGGTCCGTGCCTGTGGAGTAGACTTTATCTTTCACATGGTCCGTGGCTGTGGGATAGACTTTTTGACACGGTCCGTGCCTGTGGGATAGACTTTATCTTTCACACGTTCCGTGGCTGTCGGATAGACTTTATCTTTCACAAGGTCCGTGCCTGTGGGATAGACTTTATCTTTCAAACGGTCCGTGGCTGTGGGAATAGACTCTATCTTTCACACGGTCCGTGCCTGTGGGATAGACTTTATCTTTCACACTGCCCATGCCGGGGGGGTAGACATTATCTTTCACACGGTTCGTGGATGTGGGGTAGACTTTATCGTTCACACGGTCCGTGGCTGTGGGGTAGACTTTATCTTTCACACGGTCCGTGCCTGTGGGATAGACTTTATCTTTCACACGGTCCGTGGCTGTGGGATAGACTCTATCTTTCACACGGTCGTTTCCTGTGGGATAGACTCTATCTTTCACACGGTTCATGGCTGTTGGAATAGACTTTATCTTTCACACGGTCCGTGGTGTGGGATAGACTTTATCTTTCACACGGTCCGTGCCTGTGGGATAGACTTTATCTTTCACACGGTCCGTGCCTGTGGGATAGACTTTATCTTTCACATGATCCGTGGCTGTGGGATAGACTTTATCTTTCACACGTTCGTCAGATGTGGGAACAGACTCTATCTTTCACACGGTCCGTGGCTGTGGGATAGACTCTATCTTTCACACGGTACGTGGCTGTGGGGTAGACTTTATCTTTCATACAGTCCGTGGCTGTGGGGTAGACTTTATCTTTCACACAGTCCGTGCCTGTGGGGTAGACTTTATCTTTCACATGGTCCGTGGCTCTGGTATAGACTTTATCTTTCACACGGTAAGTGGCTGTGTGATAGACTTTTTCACACTGTCCGTGCCTGTCGGATAGACTTTATCTTTCACATGGTCCGTGGCTGTGGGATAGACTTTTTGACAGGGTCCGTGCCTGTGGGATAGACTTTATCTTTCACACGGTCCGTGGCTGTCGGATAGACTTTATCTTTCACAAGGTCCGTGCCTGTGGGATAGACTTTATCTTTCAAACGGTCCGTGGCTGTGGGATAGACTTTATCTTTCACACGGTCCATGGCTGTGGGAATAGACTCTACCTTTCACACGGTCCGTGCCTGTGGGGTAGACATTATCTTTCACACGGTCCATGGCTGTGGGGTAGACTTCATCTTGCACACGGTCCGTGGCTGTGGGATAGACTTTATCTTTCACACGGTCCGTGGCTGTGGGAACAGACTGTATCATTCACACTGTCCACGGCTGTGGGGTGGACTTTATCTTTCACACGGTCCGTGCCTGTGGGATAGACTTTATCTTTCACATGATCCGTGGCTGAGGGATAGACTCTATCTTTCACACGGTCGCTGGCTGTGGGAATACACTCTATCTTTCACACGGTCCGTGCCTGTGGGATAGACTTTATTTTTCACACGGTCCGTGGCTGTGGGGTAGACTTTATCTTTCACACGGTCCGTGGCTGTGGGATAGACATTATCTTTCACACGGCCCGTGGCTCTGGGCAAGACTTTATCTTTCACACTGCCCGTGGCTGTGGGGTAGACTTAATCTTTCACACGGCCCGTGCCTGTTGGGTAGACTTTATCTTTCACATGGTCCGTGGCTGTGGGGTAGACTTTATCTTTCACACGGCCCGTGGCTGTGAGGTAGACTTTCTCTTTCACATGGCCCGTGGCAGTGGATTAGACTTTATCATTTACACGGTCCGTGGCTGTGGGGTAGACTTTATCTTTCACACGGCCCGTGGCTGTGGGATAGACTTTATCTTTCACATGGTCTGTGGCTGAGGGATAGACTTTTCACAGGGTCTGTGGCTGTGGGATAGACTTTATCTTTCACACGGCCCGTGGCTGTGGGGTAGACTTTATCTTTCACACGGTCCGTGGCTGTGGGGTAGACTTTACCTTTCACACGGTCCGTGGCTGTGGGGTAGACTTTACCTTTCACACGGTCCGTGGCTGTGGGGTAGACATTATCTTTCACAAGGTCAGTGGCTGTGGGGTAGACTTTATCTTTCACACGGCCCTTGCCTGTGGCATAGACTTTATCTTTCACACGGCTCGTGCCTGTGGCATAGACTTTATCTTTCACACGGCCCGTGCCTGTGGTGTAGACTTAATCTTTTACACGGCCTGTGGCTGTGGGGTAGACTTTATGTTTCACACGGTCCGTGGCTGTGGGAATAGACTTTATCTTTCACACGGTGCGTGGCTGTGGGAATAGACTTTATCTTTCACACGGTCCGTGGCTGTGGGAATAGACTTCATCCTTCACATGGTCCGTACCTGTGGGATAGACTTTATCTTTCACACGGTCCGTGGCTGTGGGGTAGACTTTATCTTTCACACGGCCCGTGGCTGTGGGGTAGAGTTTATCTTTCACACGACCCATGGCTGTGGAGTAGACTTTATCTTTCACATAGTCCGTGCCTGTGGGATAGACTTTATCTTTCACACGGTCCATGCCTGTGGGATAGACTTTATCTTTCACACGGTCCGTGGCTGTGGGATAGACTCTATCTTTCCCTCGGTCCATGCCTGTGGGATAGCCTCTATCTTTCACACGGTCTGTGGCTGTGGAAATAGACTTTATCTTTCACACAGTCCATGCCTGTGGGATAGACTCTATCTTTCACATGGTCCGTGGCTGTGGGATAGCCTCTATCTTTTACACGGTCCGTGGCTGTGTGAATAGGCTTTATCTTTCACACGGTCCGTGGCTGTGGGGTAGACTTTATCTTTCACAAGCTCCGTGGCTGTGGGATAGACTTTATCTTTCACACGGTCCGTGTCTTTGTGGTAGACTTTATCTTTCACACGGTAGGTGGCTGTGGGAGTAGACTTTATCTTTCACACGGTCCGTGGCTGTGCAAATAGACTTTATCTTTAACATGGTCCGTGGCTGTGGGATAGACTTTTTCACACGGTCCGTGGCTGTGGGATAGACTTTATCTTTCACACGGTCCGTGCCTGTGGGATAGACTTTATCTTTCACACGGTCCGTGCCTGTGGGATAGACTTTATCTTTCACATGATCCGTGGCTGTATGATAGACTTTATCTTTCACACGTTCGTTAGATGTGGGAACAGACTCTATCTTTCACACGGTCCGTGGCTGTGGGATAGCCTCTATCTTTCACACGGTCCGTGGCTGTGGGGTAGACTTTATCTTTCACACGGTCCGTGGCTGTGGGGTAGACTTTATCTTTCACACGGCCCGTGGCTGTGTGGTAGACTTTATCTTTCACATTGCCCGTGCCTGTGGGGTAGACTTTATCTTTCACACGGTCCGTGCCTGTGGGGTAGACATTATCTTTCACATGGTCCGTGGATGTGGGGTCGACTTTATCTTTCACACGGTCCGTGGCTGTGGGGTATACTTTATCTTTCACACGGCCCGTGGCTGTGGGGTAGAGTTTATCTTTCACACGGCCCGTGGCTGTGGAGTAGACTTTATCTTTCACATGGTCCGTGGCTGAGGGGTAGACTTTATCTTTCACACGGTCCGTGCCTGTGGGAAAGACTCCATCTTTCACACGGTCCGTGGCTTGGGATACACTTTTTCTTTCACATGGTCCGTGGCTGTGGGAACAGACTCTATCTTTCACAAGGTCTGTGGCTGTGGAATAGACTTTATCTTTCACACGGTCCATGGCTGTGGGAATAGACTCTATCTTTCACACGGTCCGTGGCTGTGGGAAAGACTTTATCTTTCGCACGGCCCGTGGCTGTGTGGTAGACTTTATCTTTCATACAGTCCGTGGCTGTGGGGTAGACTTTATCTTTCACACGGTCCGTGCCTGTGGAGTAGACTTTATCTTTCACATGGTTCGTGGCTCTGGTATAGACTTTATCTTTCACACGGTAAGTGGCTGTGTGATAGACTTTTTCACACGGTCCGTGCCTGTGGGATAGAGTTTATCTTTCACATGGTCCGTGGCTGTGGGATAGACTTTTTGACACGGTCCGTGCCTGTGGGATAGACTTTATCTTTCACACGTTCCGTGGCTGTCGGATAGACTTTATCTTTCACAAGGTCCGTGCCTGTGGGATAGACTTTATCTTTCAAACGGTCCGTGGCTGTGGGAATAGACTCTATCTTTCACCCGGTCCGTGCCTGTGGGATAGACTTTATCTTTCACACTGTCCGTGCCGGGGGGGTAGACATTATCTTTCACACGGTTCGTGGATGTGGGGTAGACTTTATCGTTCACACGGTCCGTGGCTGTGGGGTAGACTTTATCGTTCACACGGTCCGTGGCTGTGGGGTAGACTTTATCTTTCACACGGTCCGTGCCTGTGGGATAGACTTTATCTTTCACATGGTCCATGGCTGTGGGATAGACTTTATCTTTCACACGGTCCATGCCTGTGGGGTAGACTTTATCGTTCACACGGTCCGTGGCTGTGGGGTAGACTTTATCGTTCACACGGTCCGTGGCTGTGGGAATAGACTCTATCTTTCACACAGTCCGTGGCTGTGGGATAGACTTTATCTTTCACATGGTCCATGGCTGTGGGATAGACTTTTTGACACGGTCCGTGCCTGTGGGATAGACTTTATCTTTCACAAGGTCCGTGCCTGTGGGGTAGACATTATCTTTCACACGGTCCGTGGATGTGGGGTAGACTTTATCTTTCAAACGGTCCGTGTCTGTGGGAATAGACTCTATCTTTCACACGGTCCGTGCCTGTGGGATAGACTTTATGTTTCACACGGTCCGTGCCTGTGGGGTAGACATTATCTTTCACACGGTTCGTGGATGTGGGGTAGACTTTATCGTTCACACGGTCCGTGCCTGTGGGATAGACTTTATCTTTCACACGGTCCGTGGTGTGGGATAGACTTTATCTTTCACACGGTCCGTGCCTGTGGGATAGACTTTATCTTTCACACGGTCCGTGCCTGTGGGATAGACTTTATCTTTCACATGATCCGTGGCTGTGGGATAGACTTTATCTTTCACACGTTCGTTAGATGTGGGAACAGACTCTATCTTTCACACGGTCCGTGGCTGTGGGATAGACTTTATCTTTCACACGGTCCGTGGCTGTGGGGTAGACTTTATCTTTCATACAGTCCGTGGCTGTGGGGTAGACTTTATCTTTCACACGGTCCGTGCCTGTGGGGTAGACTTTATCTTTCACATGGTCCGTGGCTCTGGTATAGACTTTATCTTTCAAACGGTAAGTGGCTGTGTGATAGACTTTTTCACACGGTCCGTGCCTGTCGGATAGACTTTATCTTTCACTAGGTCCGTGGCTGTGGGATAGACTTTTTGACACGGTCCGTGCGTGTGGGATAGACTTTATATTTCACACGGTCCGTGGCTGTCGGTAAAACTTTATCTTTCACAAGGTCCGTGCCTGTGGGATAGACTTTATCTTTCAAACGGTCCGTGGCTGTGGGATAGACTTCATCTTTCACACGGTCCATGGCTGTGGGAATAGACTCTATCTTTCACACGGTCCGTGCCTGTGGGGTAGACATTATCTTTCACACGGTCCGTGGCTGTGGGGTAGACTTCATCTTGCACACGGTCCGTGGCTGTGGGATAGACTTTATCTTTCACACGGTCCGTGGCTGTGGGAGCACACTGTATCATTCACACTGTCCACGGCTGTGGGGTGAACTTTATCTTTCACACGGTCCGTGCCTGTGGGATAGACTTTATCTTTCACATGGTCTGTGGCTGAGGGATAGACTTTTTCACACGGTCCGTGGCTGTGGGAAAGACTTTATCTTTCACACGGTCCGTTCCTGTGGGATAGACTTTATCTTTCACACGATCCGTGCCTGTGGGATAGACTTTATCTTTCACATGATCCGTGGCTGTGGGATAGACTCTATCTTTCACACAGTCGCTGGCTGTGGGAATAGACTCTATCTTTCACACGGTCCGTGCCTGTGGGATAGACTTTATTTTTCACACGGTCCGTGGCTGTGGGGTAGACTTTATCTTTCACACGGTCCGTGGCTGTGGGATAGACTTTATCTTTCACCCGGTCCGTTCCTGTGGGATAGACTTTATCTTTCACACGGTCCGGGCCTGTGGGATAGACTTTATCTTTCACATGATCCGTGGCTGTGGGATAGACTTTATCTTTCACACGTTCGTTAGATGTTGGAACAGACTCTATCTTTCACACGGTCCGTGGCTGTGGGATAGCCTCTATCTTTCACACGGTCCGTGTCTGTGGGGTAGACTTTATCTTTCACACGGTCCGTGGCTGTGGGGTAGACTTTATCTTTCACACGGCCCGGGGCTGTGGGGTAGACTTTATCTTTCACATGGCCCGTGCCTGTGGGGTAGACTTTATCTTTCACACGGTCCGTGCCTGTGGGGTAGACATTATCTTTCACATGGTCTGTGGATGTTGGGTAGACTTTATCTTTCACACGGTCCGTGGCTGTGGGGTAGACTTTATCTTTCACACGGCCCGTGGCTGTGGGGTAGAGTTTATCTTTCACACGGCCCGTGGCTGTGGAGTAGACTTTATCTTTCACATGGTCCGTGTCTGTGGGGTAGACTTTATCTTTCACACGGTCCGTGGCTGTCGGATAGACTTTATCTTTCACACGGTCCGTGCCTGTGGGGTAGACATTATCTTTCACACGGTTCGTGGATGTGGGGTAGACTTTATCTTTCACACGGTCCATGGCTGTGTGATAAACTCTATCTTTCACACGGTCGTTTCCTGTGGGATAGACTCTATCTTTCACACGGTTCATGGCTGTTGGAATAGACTTTATCTTTCACACGGTCCGTGGTGTGGGATAGACTTTATCTTTCACACGGTCTGTGCCTGTGGGATAGACTTTATCTTTCACACGGTCCGTGCCTGTGGGATAGACTTTATCTTTCACATGATCCGTGGCTGTGGGATAGACTTTATCTTTCACACGTTCGTTAGATGTGGGAACAGACTCTATCTTTCACACGGTCTGTGGCTGTGGGATAGACTCTATCTTTCACACGGTCCGTGCCTGTGGGGTAGACTTTATCTTTCACACGGTCCGTGGCTGTGGGGTAGACTTTATCTTTCACACGGTCCGTGCCTGTGGGGTCGACTTTATCTTTCACATGGTCCGTGGCTCTGGTATAGACTTTATCTTTCACACGGTAAGTGGCTGTGTGATAGACTTTTTCACACGGTCCGTGCCTGTCGGATAGACTTTATCTTTCACATGGTCCGTGGCTGTGGGATAGATTTTTTGACACGGTCCGTGCCTGTGGGATAGACTTTATATTTCACACAGTCCGTGGCTGTCGGAAAAACTTTATCTTTCACAAGGTCCTTGCCTGTTTGATAGACTTTATCTTTCAAACGGTCCGTGGCTGTGGGATAGACTTTATCTTTCACACGGTCCATGGCTGTGGGAATAGACTCTATCTTTCACACGGTCCGTGCCTGTGGGGTAGACTTTATCTTTCACATGGTCCGTGGCTGTGGGATAGACTTTTTGACTCGGTCCGTGCCTGTGGGATAGACTTTATCTTTCACACGTTCCGTGGCTGTCGGATAGACTTTATCTTTCACACGGTCCGTGCCTGTGGGGTAGACATTATCTTTCACACGGTTCGTGGATGTGGGGTAGACTTTATCTTTCACACGGTCCATGGCTGTGTGATAAACTCTATCTTTCACACGGTCGTTTCCTGTGGGATAGACTCTATCTTTCACACGGTTCATGGCTGTTGGAATAGACTTTATCTTTCACACGGTCCGTGGTGTGGGATAGACTTTATCTTTCACACGGTCTGTGCCTGTGGGAAAGACTCCATCTTTCACACGGTCCGTGGCTGTGGGATAGACTTTTTCTTTCATATGGTCCGTGGCTGTGGGAATAGACTCTATCTTTCACACGGTCCGTGGCTGTGGGATAGACTTTATCTTTCACATGGTCCGTGGCTGTGGGATAGACTTTTTGACTCGGTCCGTGCCTGTGGGATAGACTTTATCTTTCACACGTTCCGTGGCTGTCGGATAGACTTTATCTTTCACACGGTCCGTGCCTGTGGGGTAGACATTATCTTTCACACGGTTCGTGGATGTGGGGTAGACTTTATCTTTCACACGGTCCATGGCTGTGTGATAAACTCTATCTTTCACACGGTCGTTTCCTGTGGGATAGACTCTATCTTTCACACGGTTCATGGCTGTTGGAATAGACTTTATCTTTCACACGGTCCGTGGTGTGGGATAGACTTTATCTTTCACACGGTCTGTGCCTGTGGGATAGACTTTATCTTTCACACGGTCCGTGCCTGTGGGATAGACTTTATCTTTCACATGATCCGTGGCTGTGGGATAGACTTTATCTTTCACACGTTCGTTAGATGTGGGAACAGACTCTATCTTTCACACGGTCTGTGGCTGTGGGATAGACTCTATCTTTCACACGGTCCGTGGCTGTGGGGTAGACTTTATCTTTCATACAGTCCGTGGCTGTGGGGTAGACTTTATCTTTCACACGGTCCGTGCCTGTGGGGTAGACTTTATCTTTCACATGGTCCGTGGCTCTGGTATAGACTTTATCTTTCACACGGTAAGTGGCTGTGTGATAGACTTTTTCACACGGTCCGTGCGTGTCGGATAGACTTTATCTTTCACATGGTCCGTGGCTGTGGGATAGATTTTTTGACACGGTCCGTGCCTGTGGGATAGACTTTATATTTCACACAGTCCGTGGCTGTCGGAAAAACTTTATCTTTCACAAGGTCCTTGCCTGTTTGATAGACTTTATCTTTCAAACGGTCCGTGGCTGTGGGATAGACTTTATCTTTCACACGGTCCATGGCTGTGGGAATAGACTCTATCTTTCACACGGTCCGTGCCTGTGGGGTAGACATTATCTTTCACACGGTCCGTGGCTGTGGGGTAGACTTCATCTTGCACACGGTCCGTGGCTGTGGGATAGACTTTATCTTTCACACGGTCCGTGGCTGTGGGGCAGACTTTATCTTTCACACGGTCCGTGGCTGTGGGAACAGACTGTATCATTCACACTGTCCACGGCTGTGGGGTGGACTTTATCTTTCACACGGTCCGTGCCTGTGGGATAGACTTTATCTTTCACATGGTCTGTGGCTGAGGGATAGACTTTTTCACACGGTCCGTGGCTGTGGGATAGACTTTATCTTTCACACGGTCCGTGCCTGTGGGATAGACTTTATCTTTCACACGGTCCGTGCCTGTAGGATAGACTTTATCTTTCACATGATCCGTGGCTGTGGGATAGACTCTATCTTTCACACGGTCGCTGGCTGTGGGAATAGACTCTATCTTTCACACGGTCCGTGCTTGTGGGATAGACTTTATTTTTCACACGGTCCGTGGCTGTGGGGTAGACTTTATCTTTCACACGGCCCGTGCCTGTGGGGTAGACTTAATCTTTCACAAGGCCCGTGGCTGTGGTGTAGACTTTATGTTTCACACGGTCCGTGGCTGTGAGAATCGACTTTATGTTTAACACGGTCCGTGGCTGTGGGAATAGACTTTATCTTTCACACGGTCCGTGCCTGTGGGATAGACTTTATCTTTCACACGGCCCGTGCCTGTGGTGTAGACTTAATCTTTTACACGGCCTGTGGCTGTGGGGTAGACTTTATGTTTCACACGGTCCGTGGCTGTGGGAATAGACTTTATCTTTCACACGGTGCGTGGCTGTGGGAATAGACTTTATCTTTCACACGGTCCGTGGCTGTGGGAATAGACTTCATCCTTCACATGGTCCGTACCTGTGGGATAGACTTTATCTTTCACACGGTCCGTGGCTGTGGGGTAGACTTTATCTTTCACACGGCCCGTGGCTGTGGGGTAGAGTTTATCTTTCACACGGCCCATGGCTGTGGAGTAGACTTTATCTTTCACATAGTCCGTGCCTGTGGGATAGACTTTATCTTTCACACGGTCCATGCCTGTGGGATAGACTTTATCTTTCACACGGTCCGTGGCTGTGGGATAGACTCTATCTTTCCCTCGGTCCATGCCTGTGGGATAGCCTCTATCTTTCACACGGTCTGTGGCTGTGGAAATAGACTTTATCTTTCACACAGTCCATGCCTGTGGGATAGACTCTATCTTTCACATGGTCCGTGGCTGTGGGATAGCCTCTATCTTTTACACGGTCCGTGGCTGTGTGAATAGGCTTTATCTTTCACACGGTCCGTGGCTGTGGGGTAGACTTTATCTTTCACAAGCTCCGTGGCTGTGGGATAGACTTTATCTTTCACACGGTCCGTGTCTTTGTGGTAGACTTTATCTTTCACACGGTAGGTGGCTGTGGGAGTAGACTTTATCTTTCACACGGTCCGTGGCTGTGCAAATAGACTTTATCTTTAACATGGTCCGTGGCTGTGGGATAGACTTTTTCACACGGTCCGTGGCTGTGGGATAGACTTTATCTTTCACACGGTCCGTGCCTGTGGGATAGACTTTATCTTTCACACGGTCCGTGCCTGTGGGATAGACTTTATCTTTCACATGATCCGTGGCTGTATGATAGACTTTATCTTTCACACGTTCGTTAGATGTGGGAACAGACTCTATCTTTCACACGGTCCGTGGCTGTGGGATAGCCTCTATCTTTCACACGGTCCGTGGCTGTGGGGTAGACTTTATCTTTCACACGGTCCGTGGCTGTGGGGTAGACTTTATCTTTCACACGGCCCGTGGCTGTGGGGTAGACTTTATCTTTCACATTGCCCGTGCCTGTGGGGTAGACTTTATCTTTCACACGGTCCGTGCCTGTGGGGTAGACATTATCTTTCACATGGTCCGTGGATGTGGGGTCGACTTTATCTTTCACACGGTCCGTGGCTGTGGGGTAGACTTTATCTTTCACACGGCCCGTGGCTGTGGGGTAGAGTTTATCTTTCACACGGCCCGTGGCTGTGGAGTAGACTTTATCTTTCACATGGTCCGTGGCTGAGGGGTAGACTTTATCTTTCACACGGTCCGTGCCTGTGGGAAAGACTCCATCTTTCACACGGTCCGTGGCTTGGGATACACTTTTTCTTTCACATGGGCCGTGGCTGTGGGAACAGACTCTATCTTTCACAAGGTCTGTGGCTGTGGAATAGACTTTATCTTTCACACGGTCCATGGCTGTGGGAATAGACTCTATCTTTCACACGGTCCGTGGCTGTGGGAAAGACTTTATCTTTCGCACGGCCCGTGGCTGTGTGGTAGACTTTATCTTTCATACAGTCCGTGGCTGTGGGGTAGACTTTATCTTTCACACGGTCCGTGCCTGTGGAGTAGACTTTATCTTTCACATGGTTCGTGGCTCTGGTATAGACTTTATCTTTCACACGGTAAGTGGCTGTGTGATAGACTTTTTCACACGGTCCGTGCCTGTGGGATAGAGTTTATCTTTCACATGGTCCGTGGCTGTGGGATAGACTTTTTGACACGGTCCGTGCCTGTGGGATAGACTTTATCTTTCACACGTTCCGTGGCTGTCGGATAGACTTTATCTTTCACAAGGTCCGTGCCTGTGGGATAGACTTTATCTTTCAAACGGTCCGTGGCTGTGGGAATAGACTCTATCTTTCACCCGGTCCGTGCCTGTGGGATAGACTTTATCTTTCACACTGTCCGTGCCGGGGGGGTAGACATTATCTTTAAAACGGTTCGTGGATGTGGGGTAGACTTTATCGTTCACACGGTCCGTGGCTGTGGGGTAGACTTTATCATTCACACGGTCCGTGGCTGTGGGGTAGACTTTATCTTTCACACGGTCCGTGCCTGTGGGATAGACTTTATCTTTCACACGGTCCGTGGCTGTGGGATAGACTCTATCTTTCACACGGTCGTTTCCTGTGGGGTAGACTCTATCTTTCACACGGTCCGTGGCTGTGGGAAAGACTTTATCTTTCGCACGGTCCATGGCTGTGGGAATAGACTCTATCTTTCACACGGTCCGTGGCTGTGGGATAGACTTTATCTTTCACATGGTCCATGGCTGTGGGATAGACTTTTTGACACGGTCCGTGCCTGTGGGATAGACTTTATCTTTCACAAGGTCCGTGCCTGTGGGGTAGACATTATCTTTCACACGGTCCGTGGATGTGGGGTAGACTTTATCTTTCAAACGGTCCGTGTCTGTGGGAATAGACTCTATCTTTCACACGGTCCGTGCCTGTGGGATAGACTTTATGTTTCACACGGTCCGTGCCTGTGGGGTAGACATTATCTTTCACACGGTTCGTGGATGTGGGGTAGACTTTATCTTTCACACGGTCCGTGCCTGTGGGATAGACTTTATCTTTCACACGGTCCGTGGTGTGGGATAGACTTTATCTTTCACACGGTCCGTGCCTGTGGGATAGACTTTATCTTTCACACGGTCCGTGCCTGTGGGATAGACTTTATCTTTCACATGATCCGTGGCTGTGGGATAGACTTTATCTTTCACACGTTCGTTAGATGTGGGAACAGACTCTATCTTTCACACGGTCCGTGGCTGTGGGATAGACTCTATCTTTCACACGGTCCGTGGCTGTGGGGTAGACTTTATCTTTCATACAGTCCGTGGCTGTGGGGTAGACTTTATCTTTCACACGGTCCGTGCCTGTGGGGTAGACTTTATCTTTCACATGGTCCGTGGCTCTGGTATAGACTTTATCTTTCAAACGGTAAGTGGCTGTGTGATAGACTTTTTCACACGGTCCGTGCCTGTCGGATAGACTTTATCTTTCACTAGGTCCGTGGCTGTGGGATAGACTTTTTGACACGGTCCGTGCGTGTGGGATAGACTTTATATTTCACACGGTCCGTGGCTGTCGGTAAAACTTTATCTTTCACAAGGTCCGTGCCTGTGGGATAGACTTTATCTTTCAAACGGTCCGTGGCTGTGGGATAGACTTCATCTTTCACACGGTCCATGGCTGTGGGAATAGACTCTATCTTTCACACGGTCCGTGCCTGTGGGGTAGACATTATCTTTCACACGGTCCATGGCTGTGGGGTAGACTTCATCTTGCACACGGTCCGTGGCTGTGGGATAGACTTTATCTTTCACACGGTCCGTGGCTGTGGGAGCACACTGTATCATTCACACTGTCCACGGCTGTGGGGTGAACTTTATCTTTCACACGGTCCGTGCCTGTGGGATAGACTTTATTTTTCACACGGTCCGTGGCTGTGGGGTAGACTTTATCTTTCACACGGTCCGTGGCTGTGGGATAGACTTTATCTTTCACCCGGTCCGTTCCTGTGGGATAGACTTTATCTTTCACACGGTCCGGGCCTGTGGGATAGACTTTATCTTTCACATGATCCGTGGCTGTGGGATAGACTTTATCTTTCACACGTTCGTTAGATGTTGGAACAGACTCTATCTTTCACACGGTCCGTGGCTGTGGGAAAGCCTCTATCTTTCACACGGTCCGTGTCTGTGGGGTAGACTTTATCTTTCACACGGTCCGTGGCTGTGGGGTAGACTTTATCTTTCACACGGCCCGGGGCTGTGGGGTAGACTTTATCTTTCACATGGCCCGTGCCTGTGGGGTAGACTTTATCTTTCACACGGTCCGTGCCTGTGGGGTAGACATTATCTTTCACATGGTCTGTGGATGTTGGGTAGACTTTATCTTTCACACGGTCCGTGGCTGTGGGGTAGACTTTATCTTTCACACGGCCCGTGGCTGTGGGGTAGACTTTATCTTTCACACGGCCCGTGGCTGTGGAGTAGACTTTATCTTTCACATGGTCCGTGTCTGTGGGGTAGACTTTATCTTTCACACGGTCCGTGCCTGTGGGAAAGACTCCATCTTTCACACGGTCCGTGGCTGTGGGATAGACTTTTTCTTTCATATGGTCCGTGGCTGTGGGAATAGACTCTATCTTTCACACGGTCCGTGGCTGTGGGATAGACTTTATCTTTCACATGGTCCGTGGCTGTGGGATAGACTTTTTGACTCGGTCCGTGCCTGTGGGATAGACTTTATCTTTCACACGTTCCGTGGCTGTCGGATAGACTTTATCTTTCACACGGTCCGTGCCTGTGGGGTAGACATTATCTTTCACACGGTTCGTGGATGTGGGGTAGACTTTATCTTTCACACGGTCCATGGCTGTGTGATAGACTCTATCTTTCACACGGTCGTTTCCTGTGGGATAGACTCTATCTTTCACACGGTTCATGGCTGTTGGAATAGACTTTATCTTTCACACGGTCCGTGGTGTGGGATAGACGTTATCTTTCACACGGTCCGTGCCTGTGGGATAGACTTTATCTTTCACACGGTCCGTGCCTGTGGGATAGACTTTATCTTTCACATGATCCGTGGCTGTGGGATAGACTTTATCTTTCACACGGTCGCTGGCTGTGGGAATAGACTCTATCTTTCACACGGTCCGTGCTTGTGGGATAGACTTTATTTTTCACACGGTCCGTGGCTGTGGGGTAGACTTTATCTTTCACACGGCCCGTGCCTGTGGGGTAGACTTAATCTTTCACAAGGCCCGTGGCTGTGGTGTAGACTTTATGTTTCACACGGTCCGTGGCTGTGAGAATAGACTTTATGTTTAACACGGTCCGTGGCTGTGGGAATAGACTTTATCTTTCACACGGTCCGTGCCTGTGGGATAGACTTTATCTTTCACACGGCCCGTGCCTGTGGTGTAGACTTAATCTTTTACACGGCCTGTGGCTGTGGGGTAGACTTTATGTTTCACACGGTCCGTGGCTGTGGGAATAGACTTTATCTTTCACACGGTGCGTGGCTGTGGGAATAGACTTTATCTTTCACACGGTCCGTGGCTGTGGGAATAGACTTCATCCTTCACATGGTCCGTACCTGTGGGATAGACTTTATCTTTCACACGGTCCGTGGCTGTGGGGTAGACTTTATCTTTCACACGGCCCGTGGCTGTGGGGTAGAGTTTATCTTTCACACGACCCATGGCTGTGGAGTAGACTTTATCTTTCACATAGTCCGTGCCTGTGGGATAGACTTTATCTTTCACACGGTCCATGCCTGTGGGATAGACTTTATCTTTCACACGGTCCGTGGCTGTGGGATAGACTCTATCTTTCCCTCGGTCCATGCCTGTGGGATAGCCTCTATCTTTCACACGGTCTGTGGCTGTGGAAATAGACTTTATCTTTCACACAGTCCATGCCTGTGGGATAGACTCTATCTTTCACATGGTCCGTGGCTGTGGGATAGCCTCTATCTTTTACACGGTCCGTGGCTGTGTGAATAGGCTTTATCTTTCACACGGTCCGTGGCTGTGGGGTAGACTTTATCTTTCACAAGCTCCGTGGCTGTGGGATAGACTTTATCTTTCACACGGTCCGTGTCTTTGTGGTAGACTTTATCTTTCACACGGTAGGTGGCTGTGGGAGTAGACTTTATCTTTCACACGGTCCGTGGCTGTGCAAATAGACTTTATCTTTAACATGGTCCGTGGCTGTGGGATAGACTTTTTCACACGGTCCGTGGCTGTGGGATAGACTTTATCTTTCACACGGTCCGTGCCTGTGGGGTAGACTTTATCTTTCACACGGTCCGTGCCTGTGGGATAGACTTTATCTTTCACATGATCCGTGGCTGTATGATAGACTTTATCTTTCACACGTTCGTTAGATGTGGGAACAGACTCTATGTTTCACACGGTCCGTGGCTGTGGGATAGCCTCTATCTTTCACACGGTCCGTGGCTGTGGGGTAGACTTTATCTTTCACACGGTCCGTGGCTGTGGGGTAGACTTTATCTTTCACACGGCCCGTGGCTGTGTGGTAGACTTTATCTTTCACATTGCCCGTGCCTGTGGGGTAGACTTTATCTTTCACATGGTCCGTGCCTGTGGGGTAGACATTATCTTTCACATGGTCCGTGGATGTGGGGTCGACTTTATCTTTCACACGGTCCGTGGCTGTGGGGTATACTTTATCTTTCACACGGCCCGTGGCTGTGGGGTAGAGTTTATCTTTCACACGGCCCGTGGCTGTGGAGTAGACTTTATCTTTCACATGGTCCGTGGCTGAGGGGTAGACTTTATCTTTCACACGGTCCGTGCCTGTGGGAAAGACTCCATCTTTCTCACGGTCCGTGGCTTGGGATACACTTTTTCTTTCACATGGTCCGTGGCTGTGGGAACAGACTCTATCTTTCACAAGGTCTGTGGCTGTGGAATAGACTTTATCTTTCACACGGTCCATGGCTGTGGGAATAGACTCTATCTTTCACACGGTCCGTGGCTGTGGGAAAGACTTTATCTTTCGCACGGCCCGTGGCTGTGTGGTAGACTTTATCTTTCATACAGTCCGTGGCTGTGGGGTAGACTTTATCTTTCACACGGTCCGTGCCTGTGGAGTAGACTTTATCTTTCACATGGTTCGTGGCTCTGGTATAGACTTTATCTTTCACACGGTAAGTGGCTGTGTGATAGACTTTTTCACACGGTCCGTGCCTGTGGGATAGAGTTTATCTTTCACATGGTCCGTGGCTGTGGGATAGACTTTTTGACACGGTCCGTGCCTGTGGGATAGACTTTATCTTTCACACGTTCCGTGGCTGTCGGATAGACTTTATCTTTCACAAGGTCCGTGCCTGTGGGATAGACTTTATCTTTCAAACGGTCCGTGGCTGTGGGAATAGACTCTATCTTTCACCCGGTCCGTGCCTGTGGGATAGACTTTATCTTTCACACTGTCCGTGCCGGGGGGGTAGACATTATTTTTCACACGGTTCGTGGATGTGGGGTAGACTTTATCGTTCACACGGTCCGTGGCTGTGGGGTAGACTTTATCGTTCACACGGTCCGTGGCTGTGGGGTAGACTTTATCTTTCACACGGTCCGTGCCTGTGGGATAGACTTTATCTTTCACACGGTCCGTGGCTGTGGGATAGACTCTATCTTTCACACGGTCGTTTCCTGTGGGGTAGACTCTATCTTTCACACGGTCCGTGGCTGTGGGAAAGACTTTATCTTTCGCACGGTCCATGGCTGTGGGAATAGACTCTATCTTTCACACGGTCCGTGGCTGTGGGATAGACTTTATCGTTCACATGGTCCATGGCTGTGGGATAGACTTTTTGACACGGTCCGTGCCTGTGGGATAGACTTTATCTTTCACAAGGTCCGTGCCTGTGGGGTAGACATTATCTTTCACACGGTCCGTGGATGTGGGGTAGACTTTATCTTTCAAACGGTCCGTGTCTGTGGGAATAGACTCTATCTTTCATACAGTCCGTGGCTGTGGGGTAGACTTTATCTTTCACTAGGTCCGTGGCTGTGGGATAGACTTTTTGACACGGTCCGTGCGTGTGGGATAGACTTTATATTTCACACGGTCCGTGGCTGTCGGTAAAACTTTATCTTTCACAAGGTCCGTGCCTGTGGGATAGACTTTATCTTTCAAACGGTCCGTGGCTGTGGGATAGACTTTATCTTTCACACGGTCCGTGGCTGTGGGAGCACACTGTATCATTCACACTGTCCACGGCTGTGGGGTGAACTTTATCTTTCACACGGTCCGTGCCTGTGGGATAGACTTTATCTTTCACATGGTCTGTGGCTGAGGGATAGACTTTTTCACACGGTCCGTGGCTGTGGGAAAGACTTTATCTTTCACACGGTCCGTTCCTGTGGGATAGACTTTATCTTTCACACGATCCGTGCCTGTGGGATAGACTTTATCTTTCACATGATCCGTGGCTGTGGGATAGACTCTATCTTTCACACAGTCGCTGGCTGTGGGAATAGACTCTATCTTTCACACGGTCCGTGCCTGTGGGATAGACTTTATTTTTCACACGGTCCGTGGCTGTGGGGTAGACTTTATCTTTCACACGGTCCGTGGCTGTGGGATAGACTTTATCTTTCACCCGGTCCGTTCCTGTGGGATAGACTTTATCTTTCACACGGTCCGGGCCTGTGGGATAGACTTTATCTTTCACATGATCCGTGGCTGTGGGATAGACTTTATCTTTCACACGTTCGTTAGATGTTGGAACAGACTCTATCTTTCACACGGTCCGTGGCTGTGGGATAGCCTCTATCTTTCACACGGTCCGTGTCTGTGGGGTAGACTTTATCTTTCACACGGTCCGTGGCTGTGGGGTAGACTTTATCTTTCACACGGCCCGGGGCTGTGGGGTAGACTTTATCTTTCACAGGGCCCGTGCCTGTGGGGTAGACTTTATCTTTCACACGGTCCGTGCCTGTGGGGTAGACATTATCTTTCACATGGTCTGTGGATGTTGGGTAGACTTTATCTTTCACACGGTCCGTGGCTGTGGGGTAGACTTTATCTTTCACACGGCCCGTGGCTGTGGGGTAGAGTTTATCTTTCACACGGCCCGTGGCTGTGGAGTAGACTTTATCTTTCACATGGTCCGTGTCTGTGGGGTAGACTTTATCTTTCACACGGTCCGTGCCTGTGGGAAAGACTCCATCTTTCACACGGTCCGTGGCTGTGGGATAGACTTTTTCTTTCATATGGTCCGTGGCTGTGGGAATAGACTCTATCTTTCACACGGTCCGTGGCTGTGGGATAGACTTTATCTTTCACATGGTCCGTGGCTGTGGGATAGACTTTTTGACTCGGTCCGTGCCTGTGGGATAGACTTTATCTTTCACACGTTCCGTGGCTGTCGGATAGACTTTATCTTTCACACGGTCCGTGCCTGTGGGGTAGACATTATCTTTCACACGGTTCGTGGATGTGGGGTAGACTTTATCTTTCACACGGTCCATGGCTGTGTGATAGACTCTATCTTTCACACGGTCGTTTCCTGTGGGATAGACTCTATCTTTCACACGGTTCATGGCTGTTGGAATAGACTTTATCTTTCACACGGTCCGTGGTGTGGGATAGACTTTATCTTTCACACGGTCCGTGCCTGTGGGATAGACTTTATCTTTCACACGGTCCGTGCCTGTGGGATAGACTTTATCTTTCACATGATCCGTGGCTGTGGGATAGACTTTATCTTTCACACGTTCGTTAGATGTGGGAACAGACTCTATCTTTCACACGGTCTGTGGCTGTGGGATAGACTCTATCTTTCACACGGTCCGTGCCTGTGGGGTAGACTTTATCTTTCATACAGTCCGTGGCTGTGGGGTAGACTTTATCTTTCACACGGTCCGTGCCTGTGGGGTCGACTTTATCTTTCACATGGTCCGTGGCTCTGGTATAGACTTTATCTTTCACACGGTAAGTGGCTGTGTGATAGACTTTTTCACACGGTCCGTGCCTGTCGGATAGACTTTATCTTTCACATGGTCCGTGGCTGTGGGATAGATTTTTTGACACGGTCCGTGCCTGTGGGATAGACTTTATATTTCACACAGTCCGTGGCTGTCGGAAAAACTTTATCTTTCACAAGGTCCTTGCCTGTGGGATAGACTTTATCTTTCACACGGTCCGTGGCTGTGGGATAGACTTTATCTTTCACACGGTCCATGGCTGTGGGAATAGACTCTATCTTTCACACGGTCCGTGCCTGTGGGGTAGACATTATCTTTCACACGGTCCGTGGCTGTGGGGTAGACTTCATCTTGCACACGGTCCGTGGCTGTGGGATAGACTTTATCTTTCACACGGTCCGTGGCTGTGGGGCAGACTTTATCTTTCACACGGTCCGTGGCTGTGGGAACAGACTGTATCATTCACACTGTCCACGGCTGTGGGGTGGACTTTATCTTTCACACGGTCCGTGCCTGTGGGATAGACTTTATCTTTCACATGGTCTGTGGCTGAGGGATAGACTTTTTCACACGGTCCGTGGCTGTGGGATAGACTTTATCTTTCACACGGTCCGTTCCTGTGGGATAGACTTTATCTTTCACACGGTCCGTGCCTGTGGGATAGACTTTATCTTTCACATGATCCGTGGCTGTGGGATAGACTCTATCTTTCACACGGTCGCTGGCTGTGGGAATAGACTCTATCTTTCACACGGTCCGTGCTTGTGGGATAGACTTTATTTTTCACACGGTCCGTGGCTGTGGGGTAGACTTTATCTTTCACACGGCCCGTGCCTGTGGGGTAGACTTAATCATTCACAAGGCCCGTGGCTGTGGTGTAGACTTTATGTTTCACACGGTCCGTGGCTGTGAGAATAGACTTTATGTTTAACACGGTCCGTGGCTGTGGGAATAGACTTTATCTTTCACACGGTCCGTGGCTGTGGGATAGACTTTATCTTTCACACGGTCCGTGGCTGTGGGATAGACTCTATCTTTCCCTCGGTCCATGCCTGTGGGATAGCCTCTATCTTTCACACGGTCTGTGGCTGTGGGAATAGACTTTATCTTTCACACAGTCCATGCCTGTGCGATAGACTCTACCTTTCACATGGTCCGTGGCTGTGGGATAGCCTCTATCTTTCACACGGTCCGTGGCTGTGTGAATAGTCTTTATCTTTCACACGGTCCGTGGCTGTGGGGTAGACTTTATCTTTCACAAGCTCCGTGGCTGTGGGATAGACTTTATCTTTCACACGGTCCGTGTCTTTGTGGTAGACTTTATCTTTCACACGGTAGGTGGCTGTGGGAGTAGACTTTATCTTTCACACGGTCCGTGGCTGTGCAAATAGACTTTATCTTTAACATGGTCCGTGGCTGTGGGATAGACTTTTTCACACGGTCCGTGGCTGTGGGATAGACTTTATCTTTCACAAGGTCCGTGCCTGTGGGATAGACTTTATCTTTCAAACGGTCCGTGGCTGTGGGAATAGACTCTATCTTTCACACGGTCCGTGCCTGTGGGATAGACTTTATCTTTCACACTGTCCGTGCCGGGGGGTAGACATTATCTTTCACATGGTTCGTGGATGTGGGGTAGACTTTATCGTTCACACGGTCCGTGGCTGTGAGGTAGACTTTATCTTTCACACGGTCCTTGCCTGTGGGATAGACTTTATCTTTCACACGGTCCGTGGCTGTGGGATAGACTCTATCTTTCACACGGTCGTTTCCTGTGGGGTAGACTCTATCTTTCACACGGTTCATGGCTGTTGGAATAGACTTTATCTTTCACACGGTCCGTGGTGTGGGATAGACTTTATCTTTCACACGGTCCGTGCCTGTGGGATAGACTTTATCTTTCACACGGTCCGTGCCTGTGGGATAGACTTTATCTTTCACATGATCCGTGGCTGTGGGATAGACTTTATCTTTCACACGTTCGTTAGATGTGGGAACAGACTCTATCTTTCACACGGTCCGTGGCTGTGGGATAGACTCTACCTTTCACACGGTCCGTGCCTGTGGGGTAGACATTATCTTTCACACGGTCCATGGCTGTGGGGTAGACTTCATCTTGCACACGGTCCGTGGCTGTGGGATAGACTTTATCTTTCACACGGTCTGTGGCTGTGGGGCAGACTTTACCTTTCACACGGTCCGTGGCTGTGGGAACAGACTGTATCATTCACACTGTCCACGGCTGTGGGGTGGACTTTATCTGTCACACGGTCCGTGCCTGTGGGATAGACTTTATCTTTCACATGATCCGTGGCTGTGGGATAGACTCTATCTTTCACACGGTCGCTGGCTGTGGGAATAGACTCTATGTTTCACACGGTCCGTGCCTGTGGGATATACTTTATTTTTCACACGGTCCGTGGCTGTGGGGTAGACTTTATCTTTCACACGGTCCGTGGCTGTGGGATAGACTTTATCTTTCACACGACCCGTGCCTCTGGGAAAGACTTTATCTTTCACACTGCCCGTGGCTGTGGGGTAGACTTTATCTTTCACACGGCCCGTGCCTGTTGGGTAGACTTTATCTTTCACATGGTCCGTGGCTGTGGGGTAGACTTTATCTTTCACACGGCCCGTGGCTGTGAGGTAGACTTTCTCTTTCACATGGCCCGTGGCAGTGGATTAGACTTTATCATTTACACGGTCCATGGCTGTGGGGTAGACTTTATCTTTCACACGGCCCGTGGCAGTGAGGTAGACTTTCTCTTTCACACGGCCCGTGGCTGTGGATTAGACTTTATCATTTACACGGTCCACGGCTGTGGGGTAGACTTTATCTTTCACACGGTCCGTGTCTGTGGGATAGACTTTATCTTTCACATGGTCTGTTGCTGAGGGATAGACTTTTCACAGGGTCCGTGGCTGTGGGATAGACTTTATCTTGCACATGGTCCGTGGCTGTGGGGTAGACTTTATCTTTCACACGGTCCGTGGGTGTGGGGTAGACTTTACCTTTCACACGGTCCGTGGCTGTGGGGTAGACTTTACCTTTCACACGGTCCGTGGCTGTGGGGTAGACATTATCTTTCACAAAGTCAGTGGCTGTGGGGTAGACTTTATCTTTCACACGGCCCTTGCCTGTGGCATAGACTTTATCTTTCACACGGCTCGTGCCTGTGGCATAGACTTTATCTTTCACACGGCCCGTGCCTGTGGTGTAGACTTAATCTTTTACACGGCCCGTGGCTGTGGGGTAGACTTTATGTTTCACACGGTCCGTGGCTGTGGGAATAGACTTTATCTTTCACACGGTGCGTGGCTGTGGGAATAGACTTTATCTTTCACACGGTCCGTGGCTGTGGGAATAGACTTCATCCTTCACATGGTCCGTACCTGTGGGATAGACTTTATCTTTCACACGGTCCGTGGCTGTGGGGTAGACTTTATCTTTCACACGGCCCGTGGCTGTGGGGTAGAGTTTATCTTTCACACGGCCCATGGCTGTGGAGTAGACTTTATCTTTCACATGGTCCGTGCCTGTGGGATAGACTTTATCTTTCACACGGTCCGTGCCTGTGGGATAGACTTTATCTTTCACACGGTCCGTGGCTGTGGGATAGACTCTATCTTTCCCTCGGTCCATGCCTGTGGGATAGCCTCTATCTTTCACACGGTCTGTGGCTGTGGGAATAGACTTTATCTTTCACACAGTCCATGCCTGTGGGATAGACTCTATCTTTCACATGGTCCGTGGCTGTGAGATAGCCTCTATCTTTCACACGGTCCGTGGCTGTGTGAATAGGCTTTATCTTTCACACGGTCCGTGGCTGTGGGGTAGACTTTATCTTTCACAAGCTCCGTGGCTGTGGGATAGACTTTATCTTTCACACGGTCCGTGTCTTTGTGGTAGACTTTATCTTTCACACGGTAGGTGGCTGTGGGAGTAGACTTTATCTTTCACACGGTCCGTGGCTGTGCAAATAGACTTTATCTTTAACATGGTCCGTGGCTGTGGGATAGACTTTTTCGCACGGTCCGTGGCTGTGGGATAGACTTTATCTTTCACACGGTCCGTGCCTGTGGGATAGACTTTATCTTTCACACGGTCCGTGCCTGTGGGATAGACTTTATCTTTCACATGATCCGTGGCTGTGGGATAGACTTTATCTTTCACACGTTCGTTAGATGTGGGAACAGACTCTATCTTTCACACGGTCCGTGGCTGTGGGATAGCCTCTATCTTTCACATGGTCCGTGGCTGTGGGGTAGACTTTATCTTTCACACGGTCCGTGGCTGTGGGGTAGACTTTATCTTTCACACGGCCCGTGGCTGTGGGGTAGACTTTATCTTTCACATGGCCCGTGCCTGTGGGGTAGACTTTATCTTTCACACGGTCCGTGCCTGTGGGGTAGACATTATCTTTCACATGGTCCGTGGATGTGGGGTCGACTTTATCTTTCACACGGTCCGTGGCTGTGGGGTAGACTTTATCTTTCAAACGGCCCGTGACTGTGGGGTAGACTTTATCTTTCACACGGTCCGTGCCTGTGGGAAAGACTCCATCTTTCACACGGTCCGTGGCTTGGGATACACTTTTTCTTTCACATGGGCCGTGGCTGTGGGAATAGACTCTATCTTTCACACGGTCTGTGGCTGTGGGATAGACTTTATCTTTCACACGGTCCATGGCTGTGGGAATAGACTCTATCTTTCACACGGTCCGTGGCTGTGGGAAAGACTTTATCTTTCGCACGGCCCGTGGCTGTGTGGTAGACTTTATCTTTCATACAGTCCGTGGCTGTGGGGTAGACTTTATCTTTCACACGGTCCGTGCCTGTGGAGTAGACTTTATCTTTCACATGGTCCGTGGCTCTGGTATAGACTTTATCTTTCACACGGTAAGTGGCTGTGTGATAGACTTTTTCACACGGTCCGTGCCTGTGGGATAGAGTTTATCTTTCACATGGTCCGTGGCTGTGGGATAGACTTTTTGACACGGTCCGTGCCTGTGGGATAGACTTTATCTTTCACACGTTCCGTGGCTGTCGGATAGACTTTATCTTTCACAAGGTCCGTGCTTGTGGGATAGACTTTATTTTTCACACGGTCCGTGGCTGTGGGGTAGACTTTATCTTTCACACGGCCCGTGCCTGTGGGGTAGACTTAATCTTTCACAAGGCCCGTGGCTGTGGTGTAGACTTTATGTTTCACACGGTCCGTGGCTGTGAGAATAGACTTTATGTTTAACACGGTCCGTGGCTGTGGGAATAGACTTTATCTTTCACACGGTCCGTGCCTGTGGGATAGACTTTATCTTTCACACGGTCCGTGGCTGTGGGATAGACTCTATCTTTCCCTCGGTCCATGCCTGTGGGATAGCCTCTATCTTTCACACGGTCTGTGGCTGTGGGAATAGACTTTATCTTTCACACAGTCCATGCCTGTGGGATAGACTCTACCTTTCACATGGTCCGTGGCTGTGGGATAGCCTCTATCTTTCACACGGTCCGTGGCTGTGTGAATAGGCTTTATCTTTCACACGGTCCGTGGCTGTGGGGTAGACTTTATCTTTCACAAGCTCCGTGGCTGTGGGATAGACTTTATCTTTCACACGGTCCGTGTCTTTGTGGTAGACTTTATCTTTCACACGGTAGGTGGCTGTGCGAGTAGACTTTATCTTTCACACGGTCCGTGGCTGTGCAAATAGACTTTCTCTTTAACATGGTCCGTGGCTGTGGGATAGACTTTTTCACACGGTCCGTGGCTGTGGGATAGACTTTATCTTTCACAAGGTCCGTGCCTGTGGGATAGACTTTATCTTTCAAACGGTCCGTGGCTGTGGGAATAGACTCTATCTTTCACACGGTCCGTGCCTGTGGGATAGACTTTATCTTTCACACTGTCCGTGCCGGGGGGGTAGACATTATCTTTCACACGGTTCGTGGATGTGGGGTAGACTTTATCGTTCACACGGTCCGTGGCTGTGGGGTAGACTTTATCTTTCACACGGTCCGTGCCTGTGGGATAGACTTTATCTTTCACACGGTCCTTGGCTGTGGGATAGACTCTATCTTTCACACGGTCGTTTCCTGTGGGGTAGACTCTATCTTTCACACGGTTCATGGCTGTTGGAATAGACTTTATCTTTCACACGGTCCGTGGTGTGGGATAGACTTTATCTTTCACACGGTCCGTGCCTGTGGGATAGACTTTATCTTTCACACGGTCCGTGCCTGTGGGATAGACTTTATCTTTCACATGATCCGTGGCTGTGGGATAGACTTTATCTTTCACACGTTCGTTAGATGTGGGAACAGACTCTATCTTTCACACGGTCCGTGGCTGTGGGATAGACTCTATCTTTCACCCGGTCCGTGGCTGTGGGGCAGACTTTACCTTTCACACGGTCCGTGGCTGTGGGAACAGACTGTATCATTCACACTGTCCACGGCTGTGGGGTGGACTTTATCTTTCACACGGTCCGTGCCTGTGGGATAGACTTTATCTTTCACATGATCCGTGGCTGTGGGATAGACTCTATCTTTCACACGGTCGCTGGCTGTGGGAATAGACTCTATGTTTCACACGGTCCGTGCCTGTGGGATAGACTTTATTTTTCACACGGTCCGTGGCTGTGGGGTAGACTTCATCTTGCACACGGTCCGTGGCTGTGGGATAGACTTTATCTTTCACACGGTCTGTGGCTGTGGGGCAGACTTTACCTTTCACACGGTCCGTGGCTGTGGGAACAGACTGTATCATTCACACTGTCCACGGCTGTGGGGTGGACTTTATCTTTCACACGGTCCGTGCCTCTGGGATAGACTTTATCTTTCAAACGGTCCGTGGCTGTGGGAATAGACTCTATCTTTCACACGGTCCGTGCCTGTGGGATAGACTTTATCTTTCACACTGTCCGTGCCGGGGGGGTAGACATTATCTTTCACACGGTTCGTGGATGTGGGGTAGACTTTATCGTTCACACGGTCCGTGGCTGTGGGGTAGACTTTATCTTTCACACGGTCCGTGCCTGTGGGATAGACTTTATCTTTCACACGGTCCGTGGCTGTGGGATAGACTCTATCTTTCACACGGTCGTTTCCTGTGGGGTAGACTCTATCTTTCACACGGTTCATGGCTGTTGGAATAGACTTTATCTTTCACAGAGTCCGTGCTGTAGGATAGACTTTATCTTTCACACGGTCCGTGCCTGTGGGATAGACTTTATCTTTCACACGGGCCGTGCCTGTGGGATAGACTTTATCTTTCACACGGTCCGTGGCTGTGGGATAGACTTTATCTTTCACACGGTCCGTGGCTGTGGGGCAGACTTTACCTTTCACACGGTCCGTGGCTGTGGGAACAGACTGTATCATTCACACTGTCCACGGCTGTGGGGTGGACTTTATCTTTCACACGGTCCGTGCCTGTGGGATAGACTTTATCTTTCACATCATCCGTGGCTGTGGGATAGACTCTATCTTTCACACGGTCGCTGGCTGTGGGAATAGACTCTATCTTTCACACGGTCCATGCCTGTGGGATAGACTTTATTTTTCACACGGTCCGTGGCTGTGGGGTAGACTTTATCTTTCACACGGTCCGTGGCTGTGGCATAGACTTTATCTTTCACGCGGCCCGTGGCTCTGGGCAAGACTTTATCTTTCACACTGCCCGTGGCTGTGGGGTAGACTTTATCTTTCACACGGCCCGTGCCTGTTGGGTAGACTTTATCTTTCACATGGTCCGTGGCTGTGGGGTAGACTTTATCTTTCACACGGCCCGTGGCTGTGAGGTAGACTTTCTCTTTCACATGGCCCGTGGCAGTGGATTAGACTTTATCATTTACACGGTCCATGGCTGTGGGGTAGACTTTATCTTTCACACGGCCCGTGGCTGTGAGGTAGACATTCTCTTTCACACGGCCCGTAGCTGTGGATTAGACTTTATCATTTACACGGTCCACGGCTGTGGGGTAGACTTTATCTTTCACACGGTCCGTGTCTGTGGGATAGACTTTATCTTTCACATGGTCTGTGGCTGAGGGATAGACTTTTCACAGGGTCCGTGGCTGTGGAATAGACTTATTCTTTCACATGGCCCGTGGCTGTGGGGTAGACTTTATCTTTCACACGGTCGTGGCTGTGGGGTAGACTTTACCTTTCACACGGTCCGTGGCTGTGGGGTAGACTTTACCTTTCACACGGTCCGTGGCTGTGGGGTAGACATTATCTTTCACAAGGTCAGTGGCTGTGGGGTAGACTTTATCTTTCACACGGCCCTTGCATGTGGCATAGACTTTATCTTTCACACGGCTCGTGCCTGTGGCATAGACTTTATCTTTCACACGGCCCGTGCCTGTGGTGTAGACTTAATCTTTTACACGGCCCGTGGCTGTGGGGTAGACTTTATGTTTCACACGGACCGTGGCTGTGGAAATAGACTTTATCTTTCACACGGTGCGTGGCTGTGGGAATAGACTTTATCTTTCACACGGTCCGTGGCTGTGGGAATAGACTTCATCCTTCACATGGTCCGTACCTGTGGGATAGACTTTATCTTTCACACGGTCCGTGGCTGTGGGGTAGACTTTATCTTTCACACGGCCCGTGGCTGTGGGGTAGAGTTTATCTTTCACACGGCCCATGGCTGTGAAGTAGACTTTATCTTTCACATGGTCCGTGCCTGTGGGATAGACTTTATCTTTCACACGGTCCGTGCCTGTGGGATAGACTTTATCTTTCACACGGTCCGTGGCTGTGGGATAGACTCTATCTTTCCCTCGGTCCATGCCTGTGGGATAGCCTCTATCTTTCACACGGTCTGTGGCTGTGGAAATAGTCTTTATCTTTCACACAGTCCATGCCTGTGGGATAGACTCTATCTTTCACATGGTCCGTGGCTGTGGGATAGCCTCTATCTTTCACACGGTCCTTGGCTGTGTGAATAGGCTTTTTCTTTCACACGGTCCGTGGCTGTGGGGTAGACTTTATCTTTCACAAGCTCCGTGGCTGTGGGATAGACTTTATCTTTCACACGGTCCGTGTCTTTGTGGTAGACTTTATCTTTCACACGGTAGGTGGCTGTGGGAGTAGACTTTATCTTTCACACGGTCCGTGGCTGTGCAAATAGACTTTATCTTTAACATGGTCCGTGGCTGTGGGATAGACTTTTTCACAAGGTCCGTGGCTGTGGGATAGACTTTATCTTTCACACGGTCCGTGCCTGTGGGATAGACTTTATCTTTCACACGGTCCGTGCCTGTGGGATAGACTTTATCTTTCACATGATCCGTGGCTGTGGGATAGACTTTATCTTTCACACGTTCGTTAGATGTGGGAACAGACTCTATCTTTCACACGGTCCGTGGCTGTGGATAGCCTCTATCTTTCACACGGTCCGTGGCTGTGGGGTAGACTTTATCTTTCACACGGTCCGTGGCTGTGGGGTAGACTTTATCTTTCACACGGCCCGTGGCTGTGGGGTAGACTTTATCTTTCACATGGCCCGTGCCTGTGGGGTAGACTTTATCTTTCACACGGTCCGTGCCTGTGGGGTAGACATTATCTTTCACATGGTCCGTGGATGTGGGGTCGACTTTATCTTTCACACGGTCCGTGGCTGTGGGGTAGACTTTATCTTTCACACGGCCCGTGGCTGTGGGGTAGAGTTTATCTTTCACACGGCCCGTGGCTGTGGAGTAGACTTTATCTTTCACATGGTCCGTGGCTGAGGGGTAGACTTTATCTTTCACACGGTCCGTGCCTGTGGGAAAGACTCCATCTTTCACACGGTCCGTGGCTTGGGATACACTTTTTCTTTCACATGGTCCATGGCTGTGGGAATAGACTCTACCTTTCACACGGTCCATGCCTGTGGGGTAGACATTATCTTTCACACGGTCCATGGCTGTGGGGTAGACTTCATCTTGCACACGGTCCGTGGCTGTGGGATAGACTTTATCTTTCACACGGTTCGTGGCTGTGGGGCAGACTTTTCCTTTCACACGGTCCGTGGCTGTGGGAACAGACTGTATCATTCACACTGTCCACGGCTGAGGGGTGGACTTTATCTTTCACACGGTCCGTGCCTGTGGGATAGACTTTATCTTTCACATGATCCGTGGCTGTGGGATAGACTCTATCTTTCACACGGTCGCTGGCTGTGGGAATAGACTCTATCTTTCACACGGTCCGTGCCTGTGGGATAGACTTTATTTTTCACACGGTCCGTGGCTGTGGGGTAGACTTTATCTTTCACACGGTCCGTGGCTGTGGGATAGACTTTATCTTTCACACGGCCCGTGGCTCTGGGCAAGACTTTATCTTTCACACTTCCCGTGGCTGTGGGGTAGACTTTATCTTTCACAAGGCCCGTGCCTGTGGGGTAGATTTTATCTTTCACATGGTCCGTGGCTGTGGGGTAAACTTTATCTTTCACACGGCCCGTGGCTGTGAGGTAGACTTTCTCTTTCACATGGCCCGTGGCCGTGGATTAGACTTTATCATTTACACGGTCCATGGCTGTGGGGTAGACTTTATCTTTCACACGGCCCGTGGCTCTGAGGTAGACTTTCTCTTTCACACGGCCCGTGGCTGTGGATTAGACTTTATCATTTACATGGTCCACGGCTGTGGGGTAGACTTTATCTTTCACACGGTCCGTGTCTGTGGGATAGACTTTATCTTTCACATGATCTGTGGCTGAGAAATAGACTTTTCACAGGGTCCGTGGCTGTGGGATAGACTTTATCTTTCACACGGCCCGTGGCTGTGGGGTAGACTTTACCTTTCACACGGTCCGTGGCTGTGGGATAGACTTTACCTTTCACACGGTCCGTGGCTGTGGGATAGACTTTACCTTTCACACGGTCCGTGGCTGTGGGGTAGACATTATCTTTCACAAGGTCAGTGGCTGTGGGGTAGACTTTATCTTTCACACGGCCCTTGCCTGTGGCATAGACTTTATCTTTCACACGGCTCGTGCCTGTGGCATACACTTTATCTTTCACACGGTCCGTGGCTGTCGGATAGACTTAATCTTTTACACGGCCCGTGGCTGTGGGGTAGACTTTATGTTTCACACGGTCCGTGGCTGTGGGAATAGACTTTATCTTTCACACGGTGCGTGGCTGTGGGAATAGACTTTATCTTTCACACGGTCCGTGGCTGAGGGAATAGGCTTCATCCTTCACATGGTCCGTACCTGTGGGATAGACTTTATCTTTCACACGGTCCGTGGCTGTGGGGTAGACTTTATCTTTCACACGGCCCGTGGCTGTGGGGTAGAGTTTATCTTTCACACGGCCCATGGCTGTGGAGTAGACTTTATCTTTCACATGGTCCGTGGCTGTCGGGTAGACTTTATCTTTCACACGGTCCGTGCCTGTGGGAAAGACTCTATCTTTCACACGGTCCGTGGCTGTGGGATAGACTTTTTCTTTCACATGGTCCGTGGCTGTGGGAATAGACTCTATCTTTCACACGGTCCGTGGCTGTGGGAAAGACTATATCTTTCACACGATCCATGGCTGTGGGAATAGACTCTATCTTTCACACGGTCCGTGGCTGTGGGAAAGACTTTATCTTTCACACGGTCCGTGCCTGTGGGATAGACTTTATCTTTCACACGGTCCGTGCCTGTGGGATAGACTTTATCTTTCACACGGTCCGTGCCTGTGGGATAGACTTTATCTTTCACATGATCCATGGCTGTGGGATAGACTTTATCTTTCACACGTTCGTTAGATGAGGGAACAGACTCTATCTTTCACACGGTCTGTGGCTGTGGGATAGACTCTATCTTTCACACGGTCCGTGGCTGTGGGTTAGACTTTATCTTTCACACGGCCCGTGGCTGTGGGGTAGACTTTATCTTTCACATGGCCCGTGCCTGTGGGGTAGACTTTATCTTTCACACGGTCCGTGCCTGTGGGGTAGACATTATCTTTCACATGGTCCGTGCATGTGGGGTAGAATTTATCTTTCACACGGTCCGTGGCTGTGGGGTAGACTTTATCTTTCACACGGCCCGTGGCTGTGGGGTAGAGTTTATCTTGCACACGGCCCGTGGCTGTGGAGTAGACTTTATCTTTCACACGGCCCGTGGCTGTGGAGTAGTCTTTATCTTTAACACGGTCCGTGGCTGTGGGGTAGACTTTATCTTTCACATGGTCCGTGCCTGTGGGAAAGACTCCATCTTTCACACGGTCCGTGGCTGTGGGATAGACTTTTTCTTTCACATGGTCCGTGGCTGTGGGAATAGACTCTATCTTTCACACGGTCCGTGGCTGTGGGATAGACTTTATCTTTCACACGGTCCATGGCTGTGGGAATAGACTCTATCTTTCACACGGTCCGTGGCTGTGGGAAAAACTTTATCTTTCGCACGGCCCGTGGCTGTGTGGTAGACTTTATCTTTCATACAGTCCGTGGCTGTGGGGTAGACATTATCTTTCACACGGTCCGTGCCTGTGGAATAGACTTTATCTTTCACATGGTCCGTGGCTCTGGTATAGACTTTATCTTTCACACGGTAAGTGGCTGTGTGATAGACTTTTTCACATGGTCCGTGCCTGTGGGATAGACTTTATCTTTCACATGGTCCGTGGCTGTGGGATAGACTTTTTGACACGGTCCGTGCCTGTGGGATAAACTTTATCTTTCACACGTTCCGTGGCTGTCGGATAGACTTTATCTTTCACAAGGTCCGTGCCTGTGGGATAGACTTTATCTTTCAAACGGTCCGTGGCTGTGGGATAGACTTTATCTTTCACCAGGTCCGTGCCTGTGGGGTAGACATTATCTTTCACGCGGTCCGTGGATGTGGGGTAGACTTTATCTTTCAAACGGTCCGTGGCTGTGGGAATAGACTCTATCTTTCACACGGTCCGTGCCTGTGGGATAGACTTTATCTTCCACACGGTCCGTGCCTGTGGGGTAGACATTATCTTTCACACGGTTCGTGGATGTGGGGTAGACTTTATCATTCACACGGTCCGTGGCTGTGAGATAGACTCTATCTTTCACACGGTCGTTTCCTGTGGGGTAGACTCTATCTTTCACACGGTTCATGGCTGTTGGAATAGACTTTATCTTTCACACGGTCCGTGGTGTGGGATAGACTTTATCTTTCACACGGTCCGTGCCTGTGGGATAGACTTTATCTTTCACATGGTCCGTGCCTGTGGGATAGACTTTATCTTTCACATGATCCGTGGCTGTGGGATAGACTTTATCTTTCACACGTTCGTTAGATGTGGGAACAGACTCTATCTTTCACACGGTCCGTGGCTGTGGGATAGACTCTATCTTTCACACGGTCCGTGCCTGTGGGGTAGACTTTTTCTTTCATACAGTCCGTGGCTGTGGGGTAGACTTTATCTTTCACACGGTCCGTGCCTGTGGGGTAGACTTTATCTTTCACATGGTCCGTGGCTCTGGTATAGACTTTATCTTTCACACGGTAAGTGGCTGTGTGATAGACTTTTTCACACGGTCCGTGCCTGTCGGATAGACTTTATCTTTCACATGGTCCGTGGCTGTGGGATAGACTTTTTGACACGGTCCGTGCCTGTGGGATAGACTTTATATTTCACACGGTCCGTGGCTGTCGGAAAAACTTTATCTTTCACAAGGTCCGTGCCTGTGGAATAGACTTTATCTTTCAAACGGTCCGTGGCTGTGGGATAGCCTCTATCTTTCACACGGTCCATGGCTGTGGGAATAGACTCTATCTTTCACACGGTCCGTGCCTGTGGGCTAGACATTATCTTTCACACGGTCCGTGGCTTTGGGGTAGACTTCATCTTGCACACGGTCCGTGGCTGTGGGATAGACTTTATCTTTCACACTGTCCACGGCTGTGGGGTGAACTTTATCTTTCACACGGTCCGTGCCTGTGGGATAGACTTTATCTTTCACATGGTCTGTGGCTGAGGGATAGACTTTTTCACACGGTCCGTGGCTGTGGGATAGACTTTATCTTTCACACGGTCCGTTCCTGTGGGATAGACTTTATCTTTCACACGGTCCGTGCCTGTGGGATAGACTTTATCTTTCACATGATCCGTGGCTGTGGGATAGGCTCTATCTTTCACACGGTCGCTGGCTGTGGGAATAGACTCTATCTTTCACACGGTCCGTGCCTGTGGGATAGACTTTATTTTTCACACGGTCCGTGGCTGTGGGGTAGACTTTATCTTTCACACGGTCCGTGGCTGTGGGATAGACTTTATCTTTCACCCGGTCCGTTCCTGTGGGATAGACTTTATCTTTCACACGGTCCGGGCCTGTGGGATAGACTTTATCTTTCACATGATCCGTGGCTGTGGGATAGACTTTATCTTTCACACGTTCGTTAGATGTTGGAACAGACTCTATCTTTCACACGGTCCGTGGCTGTGGGATAGCCTCTATCTTTCACACGGTCCGTGTCTGTGGGGTAGACTTTATCTTTCACACGGTCCGTGGCTGTGGGGTAGACTTTATCTTTCACACGGCCCGGGGCTGTGGGGTAGACTTTATCTTTCACATGGCCCGTGCCTGTGGGGTAGACTTTATCTTTCACACGGTCCGTGCCTGTGGGGTAGACATTATCTTTCACATGGTCTGTGGATGTTGGGTAGACTTTATCTTTCACACGGTCCGTGGCTGTGGGGTAGACTTTATCTTTCACACGGCCCGTGGCTGTGGGGTAGAGTTTATCTTTCACACGGCCCGTGGCTGTGGAGTAGACTTTATCTTTCACATGGTCCGTGTCTGTGGGGTAGACTTTATCTTTCACACGGTCCGTGCCTGTGGGAAAGACTCCATCTTTCACACGGTCCGTGGCTGTGGGATAGACTTTTTCTTTCATATGGTCCGTGGCTGTGGGAATAGACTCTATCTTTCACACGGTCCGTGGCTGTGGGATAGACTTTATCTTTCACATGGTCCATGGCTGTGGGATAGACTTTTTGACTCGGTCCGTGCCTGTGGGATAGACTTTATCTTTCACACGTTCCGTGGCTGTCGGATAGACTTTATCTTTCACACGGTCCGTGCCTGTGGGGTAGACATTATCTTTCACACGGTTCGTGGATGTGGGGTAGACTTTATCTTTCACACGGTCCATGGCTGGGGGATAGACTCTATCTTTCACACGGTCGTTTCCTGTGGGGTAGACTCTATCTTTCACACGGTTCATGGCTGTTGGAATAGACTTTATCTTTCACACGGTCCGTGGTGTGGGATAGACTTTATCTTTCACACGGTCCGTGCCTGTGGGATAGACTTTATCTTTCACACGGTCCGTGCCTTTGGGATAGACTTTATCTTTCACATGATCCGTGGCTGTGGGATAGACTTTATCTTTCACACGTTCGTTAGATGTGGGAACAGACTCTATCTTTCACACGGTCTGTGGCTGTGGGATAGACTCTATCTTTCACACGGTCCGTGCCTGTGGGGTAGACTTTATCTTTCATACAGTCCGTGGCTGTGGGGTAGACTTTATCTTTCACACGGTCCGTGCCTGTGGGGTAGACTTTATCTTTCACATGGTCCGTGGCTCTGGTATAGACTTTATCTTTCACACGGTAAGTGGCTGTGTGATAGACTTTTTCACACGGTCCGTGCCTGTCGGATAGACTTTATCTTTCAAACGGTCCGTGGCTGTGGGATAGACTTTATCTTTCACACGGTCCATGGCTGTGGGAATAGACTCTATCTTTCACACGGTCCGTGCCTGTGGGGTAGACATTATCTTTCACACGGTCCGTGGCTGTGGGGTAGACTTCATCTTGCACACGGTCCGTGGCTGTGGGATAGACTTTATCTTTCACACGGTCCGTGGCTGTGGGGCAGACTTTATCTTTCACACGGTCCATGGCTGTGGGAACAGACTGTATCATTCACACTGTCCACGGCTGTGGGGTGGACTTTATCTTTCACACGGTCCGTGCCTGTGGGATAGACTTTATCTTTCACATGGTCTGTGGCTGAGGGATAGACTTTTTCACACGGTCCGTGGCTGTGGGATAGACTTTATCTTTCACACGGTCCGTTCCTGTGGGATAGACTTTATCTTTCACACGGTCCGTGCCTGTGGGATAGACTTTATCTTTCACATGATCCGTGGCTGTGGGATAGACTCTATCTTTCACACGGTCGCTGGCTGTGGGAATAGACTCTATCTTTCACACGGTCCGTGCCTGTGGGATAGACTTTATTTTTCACACGGTCCGTGGCTGTGGGGTAGACTTTATCTTTCACACGGCCCGTGCCTGTGGGGTAGACTTAATCTTTCACAAGGCCCGTGGCTGTGGTGTAGACTTTATGTTTCACACGGTCCGTGGCTGTGAGAATATACTTTATCTTTAACACGGTCCGTGGCTGTGGGAATAGACTTTATCTTTCACACGGTCCGTGCCTGTGGGATAGACTTTATCTTTCACACGGTCCGTGGCTGTGGGATAGACTCTATCTTTCCCTCGGTCCATGCCTGTGGGATAGCCTCTATCTTTCACACGGTCTGTGGCTGTGGGAATAGACTTTATCTTTCACACAGTCCATGCCTGTGGGATAGACTCTACCTTTCACATGGTCCGTGGCTGTGGGATAGCCTCTATCTTTCACACGGTCCGTGGCTGTGTGAATAGGCTTTATCTTTCACACGGTCCGTGGCTGTGGGGTAGACTTTATCTTTCACAATCTCCGTGGCTGTGGGATAGACTTTATCTTTCACACGGTCCGTGTCTTTGTGGTAGACTTTATCTTTCACACGGTAGGTGGCTGTGGGAGTAGACTTTATCTTTCACACGGTCCGTGGCTGTGCAAATAGACTTTATCTTTAACATGGTCCGTGGCTGTGGGATAGACTTTTTCACACGGTCCGTGGCTGTGGGATAGACTTTATCTTTCACACGGTCCGTGCCTGTGGGATAGACTTTATCTTTCAAACGGTCCGTGGCTGTGGGAATAGACTCTATCTTTCACACGGTCCGTGCCTGTGGGATAGACTTTATCTTTCACAGTGTCCGTGCCGGGGGGGTAGACATTATCTTTCACACGGTTCGTGGATGTGGGGTAGACTTTATCGTTCACACGGTCCGTGGCTGTGGGGTAGACTTTATCTTTCACACGGTCCGTGCCTGTGGGATAGACTTTATCTTTCACACGGTCCGTGGCTGTGGGATAGACTCTATCTTTCACACGGTCGTTTCCTGTGGGGTAGACTCTATCTTTCACACGGTTCATGGCTGTTGGAATAGACTTTATCTTTCACACGGTCCGTGGTGTGGGATAGACTTTATCTTTCACACGGTCCGTGCCTGTGGGATAGACTTTATCTTTCACAAGGTCCGTGCCTGTGGGATAGGCTTTATCTTTCACATGATCCGTGGCTGTGGGATAGACTTTATCTTTCACACGTTCGTTAGATGTGGGAACAGACTCTATCTTTCACACGGTCCGTGGCTGTGGGATAGACTCTATCTTTCACCCGGTCCGTGGCTGTGGGGCAGACTTTACCTTTCACACGGTCCGTGGCTGTGGGAACAGACTGTATCATTCACACTGTCCACGGCTGTGGGGTGGACTTTATCTTTCACACGGTCCGTGCCTGTGGGATAGACTTTATCTTTCACATGATCCGTGGCTGTGGGATAGACTCTATCTTTCACACGGTCGCTGGCTGTGGGAATAGACTCTATGTTTCACACGGTCCATGCCTGTGGGATAGACTTTATTTTTCACACGGTCCGTGGCTGTGGGGTAGACTTTATCTTTCACACGGTCCGTGGCTGTGGGATAGACTTTATCTTTCACACGACCCGTGCCTCTGGGAAAGACTTTATCTTTCACACTGCCCGTGGCTGTGGGGTAGACTTTATCTTTCACACGGCCCATGCCTGTTGGGTAGACTTTATCTTTCACATGGTCCGTGGCTGTGGGGTAGACTTTATCTTTCACACGGCCCGTGGCTGTGAGGTAGACTTTCTCTTTCACACGGCCCGTGGCTGTGGATTAGACTTTATCATTTACACGGTCCACGGCTGTGGGGTAGACTTTATCTTTCACACGGTCCGTGTCTGTGGGATAGACTTTATCTTTCACATGGTCTGTGGCTGAGGGATAGACTTTTCACAGGGTCCGTGGCTGTGGGATAGACTTTATCTTTCACACGGCCCGTGGCTGTGGGGTAGACTTTTTCTTTCACACGGTCCGTGGGTGTGGGGTAGACTTTACCTTTCACACGGTCCGTGGCTGTGGGGTAGACTTTACCTTTCACACGGTCCGTGGCTGTGGGGTAGACATTATCTTTCACAAGGTCAGTGGCTGTGGGGTAGACTATATCTTTCACACGGCCCTGGCCTGTGGCATAGACTTTATCTTTCACACGGCTCGTGCCTGTGGCATAGACTTTATCTTTCACACGGCCCGTGCCTGTGGTGTAGACTTAATCTTTTACACGGCCCGTGGCTGTGGGGTAGACTTTATGTTTCACACGGTCCGTGGCTGTGGGAATAGACTTTATCTTTCACACGGTGCGTGGCTGTGGGAATAGACTTTATCTTTCACACGGTCCGTGGCTGTGGGAATAGACTTCATCCTTCACATGGTCCGTACCTGTGGGATAGACTTTATCTTTCACACGGTCCGTGGCTGTGGGGTAGACTTTATCTTTCACACGGCCCGTGGCTGTGGGGTAGAGTTTATCTTTCACACGGCCCATGGCTGTGGAGTAGACTTTATCTTTCACGTGGTCCGTGCCTGTGGGATAGACTTTATCTTTCACACGGTCCGTGCCTGTGGGATAGACTTTATCTTTCACACGGTCCGTGGCTGTGGGATAGACTCTATCTTTCCCTCGGTCCATGCCTGTGGGATAGCCTCTATCTTTCACACGGTCTGTGGCTGTGGAAATAGACTTTATCTTTCACACAGTCCATGCCTGTGGGATAGACTCTATCTTTCACATGGTCCGTGGCTGTGAGATAGCCTCTATCTTTCACACGGTCCGTGGCTGTGTGAATAGGCTTTATCTTTCACACGGTCCGTGGCTGTGGGGTAGACTTTATCTTTCACAAGCTCCGTGGCTGTGGGATAGACTTTATCTTTCACACGGTCCGTGTCTTTGTGGTAGACTTTATCTTTCACACGGTAGGTGGCTGTGGGAGTAGACTTTATCTTTCACACGGTCCGTGGCTGTGCAAATAGACTTTATCTTTAACATGGTCCGTGGCTGTGGGATAGACTTTTTCACACGGTCCGTGGCTGTGGGATAGACTTTATCTTTCACACGGTCCGTGCCTGTGGGATAGACTTTATCTTTCACACGGTCCGTGCCTGTGGGATAGACTTTATCTTTCACATGATCCGTGGCTGTGGGATAGACTTTATCTTTCACACGTTCGTTAGATGTGGGAACAGACTCTATCTTTCACACGGTCCGTGGCTGTGGGATAGCCTCTATCTTTCACACGGTCCGTGGCTGTGGGGTAGACTTTATCTTTCACACGGTCCGTGGCTGTGGGGTAGACTTTATCTTTCACACGGCCCGTGGCTGTGGGGTAGACTTTATCTTTCACATGGCCCGTGCCTGTGGGGTAGACTTTATCTTTCACACGGTCCGTGCCTGTGGGGTAGACATTATCTTTCACATGGTCCGTGGATGTGGGGTCGACTTTATCTTTCACAAGGTCCGTGGCTGTGGGGTAGACTTTATCTTTCAAACGGCCCGTGACTGTGGGGTAGACTTTATCTTTCACACGGTCCGTGCCTGTGGGAAAGACTCCATCTTTCACACGGTCCGTGGCTTGGGATACACTTTTTCTTTCACATGGGCCGTGGCTGTGGGAATAGACTCTATCTTTCACACGGTCTGTGGCTGTGGGATAGACTTTATCTTTCACACGGTCCATGGCTGTGGGAATAGACTCTATCTTTCACACGGTCCGTGGCTGTGGGAAAGACTTTATCTTTCGCACGGCCCGTGGCTGTGTGGTAGACTTTATCTTTCATACAGTCCGTGGCTGTGGGGTAGACTTTATCTTTCACACGGTCCGTGCCTGTGGAGTAGACTTTATCTTTCACATGGTCCGTGGCTCTGGTATAGACTTTATCTTTCACACGGTAAGTGTCTGTGTGATAGACTTTTTCACACGGTCCGTGCCTGTGGGATAGACTTTATCTTTCACATGGTCCGTGGCTGTGGGATAGACTTTTTGACACGGTCCGTGCCTGTGGGATAGACTTTATCTTTCACACGTTCCGTGGCTGTCGGATAGACTTTATCTTTCACAAGGTCCGTGCCTGTGGGATAGACTTTATCTTTCAAACGGTCCGTGGCTGTGGGAATAGACTCTATCTTTCACACGGTCCGTGCCTGTGGGATAGACTTTATCTTACACTGTCCGTGCCGGGGGGGTAGACATTATCTTTCACACGGTTCGTGGATGTGGGGTAGACTTTATCGTTCACACGGTCCGTGGCTGTGGGGTAGACTTTATCTTTCACACGGTCCGTGCCTGTGGGATAGACTTTATCTTTCACACGGTCCGTGGCTGTGGGATAGACTCTATCTTTCACACGGTCGTTTCCTGTGGGGTAGACTCTATCTTTCACACGGTTCATGGCTGTTGGAATAGATTTTATCTTTCACACGGTCCGTGGTGTGGGATAGACTTTATCTTTCACACGGTCCGTGCCTGTGGGATAGACTTTATCTTTCACACGGTCCGTGCCTGTGGGATAGACTTTATCTTTCACATGATCCGTGGCTGTGGGATAGACTTTATCTTTCACACGTTCGTTAGATGTGGGAACAGACTCTATCTTTCACACGGTCCGTGGCTGTGGGATAGACTCTATCTTTCACACGGTCCATGGCTGTGGGGTAGACTTTATCTTTCATACAGTCCGTGGCTGTGGGGTAGACTTTATCTTTCACACGGTCCGTGCCTGTGGGGTAGACTTTATCTTTCACATGGTCCGTGGCTCTGGTATAGACTTTATCTTTCACACGGTAAGTGGCTGTGTGATAGACTTTTTCACACTGTCCGTGCCTGTCGGATAGACTTTATTTTTCACATGGTCCGTGGCTGTGGGATAGACTTTTTGACACGGTCCGTGCCTGTGGGATAGACTTTATCTTTCACACGGTCCGTGGCTGTCGGATAGACTTTATCTTTCACAAGGTCCGTGCCTGTGGGATAGACTTTATCTTTCAAACGGTCCGTGGCTGTGGGATAGACTTTATCTTTCACACGGTCCATGGCTGTGGGAATAGACTCTACCTTTCACACGGTCCGTGCCTGTGGGGTAGACATTATCTTTCACACGGTCCATGGCTGTGGGGTAGACTTCATCTTGCACACGGTCCGTGGCTGTGGGATAGACTTTATCTTTCACACGGTCTGTGGCTGTGGGGCAGACTTTACCTTTCACACGGTCCGTGGCTGTGGGAACAGACTGTATCATTCACACTGTCCAGGGCTGTGGGGTGGACTTTATCTTTCACACGGTCCGTGCCTCTGGGATAGACTTTATCTTTCACATGATCCGTGGCTGTGGGATAGACTCTATCTTTCACACGGTCGCTGGCTGTGGGAATACACTCTATCTTTCACACGGTCCGTGCCTGTGGGATAGACTTTATTTTTCACACGGTCCGTGGCTGTGGGGTAGACTTTATCTTTCACACGGTCCGTGGCTGTGGGATAGACTTTATCTTTCACACGGCCCGTGGCTCTGGGCAAGACTTTATCTTTCACACTGCCCGTGGCTGTGGGGTAGACTTTATCTTTCACACGGCCCGTGCCTGTGGGGTAGACTTTAACTTTCACATGGTCCGTGGCTGTGGGGTAAACTTTATCTTTCACACGGCCCGTGGCTGTGAGGTAGACTTTCTCTTTCACATGGCCCGTGGCAGTGGATTAGACTTTATCATTTACACGGTCCGTGGCTGTGGGGTAGACTTTATCTTTCACACGGCCCGTGGCTGTTTGATAGACTTTATCTTTCACATGGTCTGTGGCTGTGGGATAGACTTTTCACAGGGTCTGTGGCTGTGGGATAGACTTTATCTTTCACACGGCCCGTGGCTGTGGGGTAGACTTTATCTTTCACACGGTCCGTGGCTATGGGGTAGACTTTACCTTTCACATGGTCCGTGGCTGTGGGGTAGACTTTACCTTTCACACGGTCCGTGGCTGTGGGGTAGACATTATCTTTCACAAGGTCAGTGGCTGTGGGGTAGACTTTATCTTTCACACGGCCCTTGCCTGTGGCATAGACTTTATCTTTCACACGGCTCGTGCCTGTGGCATAGACTTTATCTTTCACACGGCCCGTGCCTGTGGTGTAGACTTAATCTTTTACACGGCCCGTGGCTGTGGGGTAGACTTTATGTTTCACACGGTCTGTGGCTGTGGGAATAGACTTTATCTTTCACACGGTGCGTGGCTGTGGGAATAGACTTTATCTTTCACACGGTCTGTGGCTGTGGAAATAGACTTTATCTTTCACACAGTCCATGCCTGTGGGATAGACTCTATCTTTCACATGGTCCGTGGCTGTGGGATAGCCTCTATCTTTCACACGGTCCGTGGCTGTGTGAATAGGCTTTATCTTTCACACGGTCCGTGGCTGTGGGGTAGACTTTATCTTTCACAAGCTCCGTGGCTGTGGGATAGACTTTATCTTTCACACGGTCCGTGTCTTTGTGGTAGACTTTATCTTTCACACGGTAGGTGGCTGTGGGAGTAGACTTTATCTTTCGCACGGCCCGTGGCTGTGTGGTAGACTTTATCTTTCATACAGTCCGTGGCTGTGGGGTAGACTTTATCTTTCACACGGTCCGTGCCTGTGGAGTAGACTTTATCTTTCACATGGTCCGTGGCTCTGGTATAGACTTTATCTTTCACACGGTAAGTGGCTGTGTGATAGACTTTTTCACACGGTCCGTACCTGTGGGATAGAGTTTATCTTTCACATGGTCCGTGGCTGTGGGATAGACTTTTTGACACGGTCCGTGCCTGTGGGATAGACTTTATCTTTCACACGTTCCGTGGCTGTCGGATAGACTTTATCTTTCACAAGGTCCGTGCCTGTGGGATAGAGTTTATCTTTCAAACGGTCCGTGGCTGTGGGAATAGACTCTATCTTTCACACGGTCCGTGCCTGTGGGATAGACTTTATCTTTCACACTGTCCGTGCCGGGGGGGTAGACATTATCTTTCACACGGTTCGTGGATGTGGGGTAGACTTTATCGTTCACACGGTCCGTGGCTGTGGGGTAGACTTTATCTTTCACACGGTTCGTGGATGTGGGGTAGACTTTATCGTTCACACTGTCCGTGCCGGGGGGGTAGACATTATCTTTCACACGGTTCGTGGATGTGGGGTAGACTTTATCGTTCACACGGTCCGTGCCTGTGGGATAGACTTTATCTTTCACACGGTCCGTGGCTGTGGGATAGACTCTATCTTTCACACGGTCGTTTCCTGTGGGGTAGACTCTATCTTTCACACGGTTCATGGCTGTTGGAATAGACTTTATCTTTCACACAGTCCGTGCTGTGGGATAGACTTTATCTTTCACACGGTCCGTGCCTGTGGGATAGACTTTATCTTTCACACGGTCCGTGCCTGTGGGATAGACTTTATCTTTCACATGATCCGTGGCTGTGGGATAGACTTTATCTTTCACACGTTCGTTAGATGTGGGAACAGACTCTATCTTTCACACGGTCCGTGGCTGTGGGATAGACTCTATCTTTCACTCGGTCCGTCGCTGTGGGGTAGACTTTATCTTTCATACAGTCCGTGGCTGTGGGGTAGACTTTATCTTTCACACGGTCCGTGCCTGTGGGGTAGACTTTATCTTTCACATGGTCCGTGGCTCTGGTATAGACTTTATCTTTCACACGGTAAGTGGCTGTGTGATAGACTTTTTCACACTGTCCGTGCCTGTCGGATAGACTTTATCTTTCACATGGTCCGTGGCTGTGGGATAGACTTTTTGACACGGTCCGTGCCTGTGGGATAGACTTTATCTTTCACACGGTCCGTGGCTGTCGGATAGACTTTATCTTTCACAAGGTCCGTGCCTGTGGGATAGACTTTATCTTTCAAACGGTCCGTGGCTGTGGGATAGACTTTATCTTTCACACGGTCCATGGCTGTGGGAATAGACTCTACCTTTCACACGGTCCGTGCCTGTGGGGTAGACATTATCTTTCACACGGTCCATGGCTGTGGGGTAGACTTCATCTTGCACACGGTCCGTGGCTGTGGGATAGACTTTATCGTTCACACGGTCCGTGGCTGTGGGGCAGACTTTACCTTTCACACGGTCCGTGGCTGTGGGAACAGACTGTATCATTCACACTGTCCACGGCTGTGGGGTGGACTTTATCTTTCACACGGTCCGTGCCTGTGGGAGAGACTTTATCTTTCACATCATCCGTGGCTGTGGGATAGACTCTATCTTTCACACGGTCGCTGGCTGTGGGATAGACTTTATTTTTCACACGGTCCGTGGCTGTGGGGTAGACTTTATCTTTCACACGGTCCGTGGCTGTGGCATAGACTTTATCTTTCACGCGGCCCGTGGCTCTGGGCAAGACTTTATCTTTCACACTGCCCGTGGCTGTGGGGTAGACTTTAGCTTTCACACGGCCCGTGCCTGTTGGGTAGACTTTATCTTTCACATGGTCCGTGGCTGTGGGGTAGACTTTATCTTTCACACGGCCCGTGGCTGTGAGGTAGACTTTCTCTTTCACATGGCCCGTGGCAGTGGATTAGACTTTATCATTTACACGGTCCATGGCTGTGGGTTAGACTTTATCTTTCACACGGCCCGTGGCTGTGAGGTAGACTTTCTCTTTCACACGGCCCGTGGCTGTGGGATAGACTTTATCATTTACACGGTCCACGGCTGTGGGGTAGACTTTATCTTTCACACGGTCCGTGTCTGTGGGATAGACTTTATCTTTCACATGGTCTGTGGCTGAGGGATAGACTTTTCACAGGGTCCGTGGCTGTGGGATAGACTTTATCTTTCACATGGCCCGTGGCTGTGGGGTAGACTTTATCTTTCACACGGTCGTGGCTGTGGGGTAGACTTTACCTTTCACACGGTCCGTGGCTGTGGGGTAGACTTTACCTTTCACACGGTCCGTGGCTGTGGGGTAGACATTATCTTTCACAAGGTCAGTGGCTGTGGGGTAGACTTTATCTTTCACACGGCCCTTGCATGTGGCATAGACTTTATCTTTCACATGGCTCGTGCCTGTGGGATAGACTTTATCTTTCACACGGCCCGTGCCTGTGGTGTAGACTTAATCTTTTACACGGCCCGTGGCTGTGGGGTAGACTTTATGTTTCACACGGACCGTGGCTGTGGGAATAGACTTTATCTTTCACACGGTGCGTGGCTGTGGGAATAGACTTTATCTTTCACACGGTCCGTGGCTGTGGGAATAGACTTCATCCTTCACATGGTCCGTACCTGTGGGATAGACTTTATCTTTCACACGGTCCGTGGCTGTGGGGTAGACTTTATCTTTCACACGGCCCGTGGCTGTGGGGTAGAGTTTATCTTTCACACGGCCCATGGCTGTGGAGTAGACTTTATCTTTCACATGGTCCGTGCCTGTGGGATAGACTTTATCTTTCACACGGTCCGTGCCTGTGGGATAGACTTTATCTTTCACACGGTCCGTGGCTGTGGGATAGACTCTATCTTTCCCTCGGTCCATGCCTGTGGGATAGCCTCTATCTTTCACACGGTCTGTGGCTGTGGAAATAGTCTTTATCTTTCACACAGTCCATGCCTGTGGGATAGACTCTATCTTTCACATGGTCCGTGGCTGTGGGATAGCCTCTATCTTTCACACGGTCCTTGGCTGTGTGAATAGGCTTTATCTTTCACACGGTCCGTGGCTGTGGGGTAGACTTTATCTTTCACAAGCTCCGTGGCTGTGGGATAGACTTTATCTTTCACACGGTTCGTGTCTTTGTGGTAGACTTTATCTTTCACACGGTAGGTGGCTGTGGGAGTAGACTTTATCTTTCACACGGTCCGTGGCTGTGCAAATAGACTTTATCTTTAACATGGTCCGTGGCTGTGGAATAGACTTTTTCACAAGGTCCGTGGCTGTGGGATAGACTTTATCTTTCACACGGTCCGTGCCTGTGGGATAGACTTTATCTTTCACACGGTCCGTGCCTGTGGGATAGACTTTATCTTTCACATGATCCGTGGCTGTGGGATAGACTTTATCTTTCACACGTTCGTTAGATGTGGGAACAGACTCTATCTTTCACACGGTCCGTGGCTGTGGATAGCCTCTATCTTTCACAGGGTCCGTGGCTGTGGGGTAGACTTTATCTTTCACACGGTCCGTGGCTGTGGGGTAGACTTTATCTTTCACACGGCCCGTGGCTGTGGGGTAGACTTTATCTTTCACATGGCCCGTGCCTGTGGGGTAGACTTTATCTTTCACACGGTCCGTGCCTGTGGGGTAGACATTATCTTTCACATGGTCCGTGGATGTGGGGTCGACTTTATCTTTCACACGGTCCGTGGCTGTGGGGTAGACTTTATCTTTCACACGGTCCGTGGCTGTGGGGTAGACTTTATCTTTCACACGGTCCGTGCCTGTGGGAAAGACTCCATCTTTCACACGGTCCGTGGCTTGGGATACACTTTTTCTTTCACATGGTCCATGGCTGTGGGAATAGACTCTACCTTTCACACGGTCCGTGCCTGTGGGGTAGACATTATCTTTCACACGGTCCATGGCTGTGGGGTAGACTTCATCTTGCACACGGTCCGTGGCTGTGGGATAGACTTTATCTTTCACACGGTCCGTGGCTGTGGGGCAGACTTTTCCTTTCACACGGTCCGTGGCTGTGGGAACAGACTGTATCATTCACACTGTCCACGGCTGTGGGGTCGACTTTATCTTTCACACGGTCCGTGCCTGTGGGATAGACTTTATCTTTCACATGATCCGTGGCTGTGGGATAGACTCTATCTTTCACACGGTCGCTGGCTGTGGGAATAGACTCTATCTTTCACACGGTCCGTGCCTGTGGGATAGACTTTATTTTTCACACGGTCCGTGGCTGTGGGGTAGACTTTATCTTTCACACGGTCCGTGGCTGTGGGATAGACTTTATCTTTCACACGGCCCGTGGCTCTGGGCAAGACTTTATCTTTCACACTGCCCGTGGCTGTGGGGTAGACTTTATCTTTCACAAGGCCCGTGCCTGTGGGGTAGATTTTATCTTTCACATGGTCCGTGGCTGTGGGGTAGACTTTATCTTTCACACGGCCCGTGGCTGTGAGGTAGACTTTCTCTTTCACATGGCCCGTGGCAGTGGATTAGACTTTATCATTTACACGGTCCATGGCTGTGGGGTAGACTTTATCTTTCACACGGCCCGTGGCTCTGAGGTAGACTTTCTCTTTCACATGGCCCGTGGCTGTGGATTAGACTTTATCATTTACATGGTCCACGGCTGTGGGGTAGACTTTATCTTTCACACGGTCCGTGTCTGTGGGATAGACTTTATCTTTCACATGATCTGTGGCTGAGGGATAGACTTTTCACAGGGTCCGTGGCTGTGGGATAGACTTTATCTTTCACACGGCCCGTGGCTGTGGGGTAGACTTTACCTTTCACACGGCCCGTGGCTCTGAGGTAGACTTTCTCTTTCACATGGCCCGTGGCTGTGGATTAGACTTTATCATTTACATGGTCCACGGCTGTGGGGTAGACTTTATCTTTCACACGGTCCGTGTCTGTGGGATAGACTTTATCTTTCACATGATCTGTGGCTGAGGGATAGACTTTTCACAGGGTCCGTGGCTGTGGGGTAGACTTTACCTTTCACACGGTCCGTGGCTTTGGGGTAGACTTTACCTTTCACACGGTCCGTGGCTGTGGGGTAGACATTATCTTTCACAAGGTCAGTGGCTGTGGGGTAGACTTTATCTTTCACACGGCCCTTGCCTGTGGCATAGACTTTATCTTTCACACGGTCCGTGGCTGTCGGATAGACTTAATCTTTTACACGGCCCGTGGCTGTGGGGTAGACTTTATGTTTCACACGGTCCGTGCCTGTGGGATAGACTTTATCTTTCACACGGTGCGTGGCTGTGGGAATAGACTTTATCTTTCACACGGTCCGTGGCTGTGGGAATAGACTTCATCCTTCACACGGTCCGTGCCTGTGGGATAGACTTTATCTTTCACACGGTGCGTGGCTGTGGGAATAAACTTTATCTTTCACACGGTCCGTGGCTGTGGGAATAGACTTCATCCTTCACATGGTCCGTACCTGTGGGATAGACTTTATCTTTCACACGGTCCGTGGCTGTGGGGTAGACTTTATCTTTCACACGGCCCGTGGCTGTGGGGTAGAGTTTATCTTTCACACGGCCCATGGCTGTGGAGTAGACTTTATCTTTCAAATGGTCCGTGGCTGTCGGGTAGACTTTATCTTTCACACGGTCCGTGCCTGTGGGAAAGACTCTATCTTTCACACGGTCCGAGGCTGTGGGATAGACTTTTTCTTTCACATGGTCCGTGGCTGTGGGAATAGACTCTATCTTTCACACGGTCCGTGGCTGTGGGAAAGACTTTATCTTTCACACGATCCATGGCTGTGGGAATAGACTCTATCTTTCACACGGTCCGTGGCTGTGGGAAAGACTTTATCTTTCATACAGTCCGTGCCTGTGGGATAGACTTTATCTTTCACACGGTCCGAGCCTGTGGGATAGACTTTATCTTTCACACGGTCCGTGCCTGTGGGATAGACTTTATCTTTCACATGATCCATGGCTGTGGGATAGACTTTATCTTTCACACGTTCGTTAGATGAGGGAACAGACTCTATCTTTCACACGGTCTGTGGCTGTGGGATAGACTCTATCTTTCACACGGTCCGTGGCTGTGGGTTAGACTTTATCTTTCACACGGCCCGTGGCTGTGGGGTAGACTTTATTTTTCACATGGCCCGTGCCTGTGGGGTAGACTTTATCTTTCACACGGTCGGTGCCTGTGGGGTAGACATTATCTTTCACATGGTTCGTGCATGTGGGGTAGAATTTATCTTTCACACGGTCCGTGGCTGTGGGGTAGACTTTATCTTTCACACGGCCCGTGACTGTGGGGTAGAGTTTATCTTGCACACGGCCCGTGGCTGTGGAGTAGACTTTATCTTTCACACGGTCCGTGGCTGTGGGGTAGACTTTATCTTTCACACGGCCCGTGGCTGTGGGGTAGACTTTATCTTGCACACGGCCCGTGGCTGTGGAGTAGTCTTTATCTTTAACACGGTCCGTGGCTGTGGGGTAGACTTTATCTTTCACAAGGTCCGTGCCTGTGGGAAAGACTCCATCTTTCACAAGGTCCGTGGCTGTGGGATAGACTTTTTCTTTCACATGGTCCGTGGCTGTGGGAATAGACTCTATCTTTCACACGGTCCGTGGCTGTGGGATAGACTTTATCTTTCACACGGTCCATGGCTGTGGGAATAGACTCTATCTTTCACACGGTCCGTGGCTGTGGGAAAGACTTTATCTTTCGCACGGCCCGTGGCTGTGTGGTAGACTTTATCTTTCATACACTCCGTGGCTGTGGGGTAGACATTATCTTTCACACGGTCCGTGCCTGTGGAATAGACTTTATCTTTCACATGGTCCGTGGCTCTGGTATAGACTTTATCTTTCACACGGTAAGTGGCTGTGTGATAGACTTTTTCACACGGTCCGTGCCTGTGGGATAGACTTTATCTTTCACATGGTCCGTGGCTGTGGGATAGACTTTTTGACACGGTCCGTGCCTGTGGGATAGACTTTATCTTTCACACGTTCCGTGGCTGTCGGATAGACTTTATCTTTCCGAAGGTCCGTGCCTGTGGGATAGACTTTATCTTTCAAACGGTCCGTGGCTGTGGGATAGACTTTATCTTTCACAAGGTCCGTGCCTGTGGGGTAGACATTATCTTTCACGCGGTCCGTGGATGTGGGGTAGACTTTATCTTTCAAACGGTCCGTGGCTGTGGGAATAGACTCTATCTTTCACACGGTCCGTGCCTGTGGGAGAGAATTTATCTTCCACACGGTCTGTGCCTGTGGGGTAGACATTATCTTTCACACGGTTCGTGGATGTGGGGTAGACTTTATCTTTCACACGGTCCGTGGCTGTGAGATAGACTCTATCTTTCACACGGTCGTTTCCTGTGGGGTAGACTCTATCTTTCACACGGTTCATGGCTGTTGGAATAGACTTTATCTTTCACACGGTCCGTGGTGTGGGATAGACTTTATCTTTCACACGGTCCGTGCCTGTGGGATAGACTTTATCTTTCACATGGTCCGTGCCTGTGGGATAGACTTTATCTTTCACATGATCCGTGGCTGTGGGATAGACTTTATCTTTCACACGTTCGTTAGATGTGGGAACAGACTCTATCTTTCACACGGTCCGTGGCTGTGGGATAGACTCTATCTTTCACACGGTCCGTGCCTGTGGGGTAGACTTTATCTTTCATACAGTCCGTGGCTGTGGGGTAGACTTTATCTTTCACACGGTCCGTGCCTGTGGGGTAGACTTTATCTTTCACATGGTCCCTGGCTCTGGTATAGACTTTATCTTTCACACGGTAAGTGGCTGTGGGATAGACTTTTTGACACGGTCCGTGCCTGTGGGATAGACTTTATATTTCACACGGTCCGTGGCTGTCAGAAAAACTTTATCTTTCACAAGGTCCGTGCCTGTGGAATAGACTTTATCTTTCAAACGGTCCGTGGCTGTGGGATAGCCTCTATCTTTCACACGGTCCATGGCTGTGGGAATAGACTCTATCTTTCACACGGTCCGTGCGTGTGGGGTAGACATTATCTTTCACACGGTCCGTGGCTTTGGGTTAGACTTCATCTTGCACACGGTCCGTGGCTGTGGGATAGACTTTATCTTTCACACGGTCCGTGGCTGTGGGGTAGACTTTATCTTTCACACGGCTCGTGGCTGTGGTAACAGACTGTATCATTCACACTGTCCACGGCTGTGGGGTAGACTTTATCTTTCACACGGCCCGTGGCTGTGAGGTAGACTTTCTCTTTCACACGGCCCGTGGCTGTGGATTAGACTTTATCATTTACACGGTCCACGGCTGTGGGGTAGACTTTATCTTTCACACGGTCCGTGCCTGTGGGATAGACTTTATCTTTCACATGGTCTGTGGCTGAGGGAAAGACTTTTCACAGGGTCCGTGGCTGTGGGATAGACTTTATCTTTCACACGGCCCGTGGCTGTAGGGTAGACTTTATCTTTCACACGGTCCATGGCTGTGGGGTAGACTTTACCTTTCACACGGTCCGTGGCTGTGGGGTAGACTTTACCTTTCACACGGTCCGTGGCTGTGGGGTAGACATTATCTTTCACAAGGTCAGTGGCTGTGGGGTAGACTTTATCTTTCACACGGCCCGTGGCTGTGGAGTAGACTTTATCTTTCACAAGGTCCGTGGCTGTGGGATAGACTTTTTCATACGGTCCGTGGCTGTGGGATAGACTTTATCTTTCACACGGCCCGTGGCTGTGGGATAGACTTTATCTTTCACACGGTGGTTGGCTGTGGGAATAGACTCTATCTTTAACACTGTCCGTGCCTGTGGGATAGACTTTATCTTTCACACGGTCCGTGGCTGTGGGGCAGACTTCATCTTGCACACGGTCCGTGGCTGTGGGATAGACTCTATCTTGCACATGGTCTGTGGCTGCGGGGTAGACTTTATCTTTCAAACGGTCCGTGGCTGTGGGGTAGACTTTATCTTTCACACGGCCCATGGCTGCGGGGTAGACTTTATCTTTCACACGGCCCGTGGTTGCGGGGTAGACTTTATCTTTCACACGGCCCGTGGCTGTGGGGTAGACTTTATCTTTCACACGGCCCGTGGCTGTGGGGTAGACTTTATCTTTCTCACGGTCCGTGGCTGTGGGGTAGACTTTACCTTTCACACGGTCCGTGGCTGTGGGGTAGACTTTACCTTTCACACGGTCCTTGGCTGTGGGGTAGACATTATATTTCACAAGGTCAGTGGCTGTGGGGTAGACTTTATCTTTCACACGGTCCTTGGCTGTGGGGTAGACATTATATTTCACAAGGTCAGTGGCTGTGTGGTAGACTTTATCTTTCACACGGCCCTTGCCTGTGGCATAGACTTTATCTTTCACACGGCCCGTGCCTGTGGCATAGACTTTATCTTTCACACGGCCCGTGCCTGTGGGGTAGACTTAATCTTTTACACGGCCCGTGGCTGTGGGGTAGACTTTATGTTTCACACGGTCCGTGGCTGTGGGAATAGACTTTATCTTTCACACGGTCCGTGGCTGTGGGAATAGACTTTATCTTTCACACGGTCCGTGCCTGTGGGATAGACTTTATCTTTCACACGGTCCGTGGCTGTGGGATAGACTCTATCTTTCCCTCGGTCCATGCCTGTGGGATACCCTCTATCTTTCACACGGTCCGTGGCTGTGGGAATAGACTTTATCTTTCACACAGTCCATGCCTGTGGGATAGACTCTATCTTTCACATGGTCCGTGGCTGTGGGATAGCCTCAATCTATCACACGGTCCGTGGTTGTGTGAATAGGCTTTATCTTTCACACGGTCCGTGGCTGTGGGGTAGACTTTAGCTTTCACTAGCTCCGTGGCTGTGGGAAAGACTTTATCTTTCACACGGTCCGTGTCTTTGTGGTAGACTTTATCTTTCACACGGTAGGTGGCTGTGGGGTAGACTTTATCTTTCACACGGTCCGTGGCTGTGCGAATAGACTTTATCTTTCACATGTTCCGTGGCTGTGGGATAGACTTTTTCACACGTTCCGTGGCTGTGGGATAGACTTTATCTTTCACACGGTCCGTGCCTGTGGGATAGACTTTATCTTTCACACTGTCCGTGCCTGTGGGATAGACTTTATCTTTCACATGATCCGTGGCTGTGGGATAGACTTTATCTTTCACATGTTCGTTAGATGTGGGAACAGACTCTATCTTTCACACGGTCTGTGGCTGTGGGATAGACTCTATCTTTCACACGGTCCATGGCTGTGGAGTAGACTTTATCTTTCACACGGTCCGTGCCTGTGGGGTAGACTTTATCTTTCACACGGCCCGTGGTTGTGGGGTAGAGTTTATCTTTCACACGGCCCGTGGCTGTGGAGTAGACTTTATCTTTCACATGGTCCGTGGCTGTGGGGTAGATTTATCTTTCACACGGTCCGTGCCTGTGGGAAAGACTCCATCTTTCACACGGTCCGTGGCTGTGGGATAGACTTTTTCTTTCACATGGTCCGGGCTGTGGGAATAGACTCTATCTTTCACACGGTCCGTGGCTGTGGGATAGACTTTATCTTTCACATGGTCCATGACTGTGGGAATAGACTCTACCTTTCACACGGTCCGTGGCTGTGGGAAAGACTTTATCTTTCGCACGGCCCGTGGCTGTGTGGTAGACTTTATCTTTCATACAGTCCGTGGCTGTGGGGTAGACTTTATCTTTCACACGGTCCGTGCCTGTGGAGTAGACTTTATCTTTCACATGGTCCGTGGCTCTGGTATAGACTTTATCTTTCACACGGTAAGTGGCTGTGTGATAGACTTTTTCACACGGTCCGTGCCTGTGGGATAGACTTTATCTTTCACATGGTCCATGGCTGTGGGATAGACTTTTTGACACGGTCCGTGCCTATGGGATAGACTTTATCTTTCACACGTTCCGTGGCTGTCGGATAGACTTTATCTTTCACAAGGTCCGTGCCTGTGGGACAGACTTTATCTTTCAAACGGTCCGTGGCTGTGGGATAGACTTTATCTTTCACAAGGTCCGTGCCTGTGGGGTAGACATTATCTTTCACACGGTCCGTGGATGTGGGGTAGACTTTATCTTTCAAACGGTCCGTGGCTGTGGGAATAGACTCTATCTTTCACACGGTCCGTGCCTGTGGGATAGACTTTATCTTTCACACGGTCCGTGCCTGTGGGGTAGACATTATCTTTCACACGGTTCGTGGATGTGGGGTAGACTTTATCGTTCACACGGTCCGTGGCTGTGGGGTAGACTTTATCTTTCACCCGGTCCGTGCCTGTGGGATAGACTTTATCTTTCACACGGTCCGTGGCTGTGGGATAGACTCTATCTTTCACACGGTCGTTTCCTGTGGGGTAGACTCTATCTTTCACACGGTTCATGGCTGTTGGAATAGACTTTATCTTTCACACGGTCCGTGGTGTGGGATAGACTTTATCTTTCACACGGTCCGTGCCTGTGGGATAGACTTTATCTTTCACACGGTCCGTGCCTGTGGGATAGACTTTATCTTTCACATGATCCGTGGCTGTGGGATAGACTTTATCTTTCACACGTTCGTTAGATGTGGGAACAGACTCTATCTTTCACACGGTCCGTGGCTGTGGGATATGCTCTATCTTTCACACGGTCCGTGGCTGTGCGGTAGACTTTATCTTTCATACAGTCCGTGGCTGTGGGGTAGACTTTATCTTTCACACGGTCCGTGCCTGTGGGGTAGACTTTATCTTTCACATGGTCCGTGGCTCTGGTATAGAGTTTATCTTTCACACGGTAAGTGGCTGTGTGATAGACTTTTTCACACGGTCCGTGCCTGTCGGATAGACTTTATCTTTCACATCGTCCGTGGCTGTGGGATAGACTTTTTGACACGGTCCGTGCCTGTGGGATAGACTTTATATTTCACACGGTCCGTGGCTGTCGGAAAAACTTTATCTTTCACAAGGTCCGTGCCTGTGGGATAGACTTTATCTTTCAAACGGTCCGTGGCTGTGGGATAGACTTTATCTTTCACACGGTCCATGGCTGTGGGAATAGACTCTATCTTTCACACGGTCCGTGCCTGTGGGGTAGACATTATCTTTCACACGGTCCGTGGCTGTGGGGTAGACTTCATCTTGCACACGGTCCGTGGCTGTGGGATAGTCTTTATCTTTCACACGGTCCGTGGCTGTGGGGCAGACTTTATCTTTCACACGGTCCGTGGCTGTGGGAACAGACTGTATCATTCACACTGTCCACGGCTGTGGGGTGGACTTTATCTTTCACACGGTCCGTGCCTGTGGGATAGACTTTATCTTTCACATGGTCTGTGACTGAGGGATAGACTTTTTCACACGGTCCGTGGCTGTGGGATAGACTTTATCTTTCACACGGTCCGTTCCTGTGAGATAGACTTTATCTTTCACACGGTCCGTGCCTGTGGGATACACTTTATCTTTCACATGATCCGTGGCTGTGGGATGGACTCTATCTTTCACACGGTCGCTGGCTGTGGGAATAGACTCTATCTTTCACACGGTCCGTACCTGTGGGATAGACTTTATTTTTCACACGGTCCGTGGCTGTGTGGTAGACTTTATCTTTCACACGGTCCGTGGCTGTGGGATAGACTTTATCTTTCACACGGTCCGTGTCTTTGTGGTAGACTTTATCTTTCACACAGTAGGTGGCTGTGGGAGTAGACTTTATCTTTCACACGGTCCGTGGCTGTGCGAATAGACTTTATCTTTCACATGGTTCGTGGCTGTGGGATAGACTTTTTCACACGGTCCGTGGCTGTGGGATAGACTTTATCTTTCACACGGTCCGTTCCTGTGGGATAGACTTTATCTTTCACACGGTCCGTGCCTGTGGGATAGACTTTATCTTTCACATGATCCGTGGCTGTGGGATAGACTTTATCTTTCACACGTTCGTTAGATGTTGGAACAGACTCTATCTTTCACACGGTCCGTGGCTGTGGGATAGCCTCTATCTTTCACACGGTCCGTGTCTGTGGGGTAGACTTTATCTTTCACACGGTCCGTGGCTGTGGGGTAGACTTTATCTTTCACACGGCCCGGGGCTGTGGGGTAGACTTTATCTTTCACATGGCCCGTGCCTGTGGGGTAGACTTTATCTTTCACACGGCCCGTGGCTGTGGGGTAGACTTTATCTTTCACACGGCCCGTGGCTGTGGGGTAGAGTTTATCTTTCACACGGCCCGTGGCTGTGGAGTAGACTTTATCTTTCACATGGCGTGGCTGTGGGGTAGACTTTATCTTTCACACGGTCCGTGCCTGTGGGAAAGACTCCATCTTTCACACGGTCCGTGGCTGTGGGATAGACTTTTTCTTTCATATGGTCCGTGGCTGTGGGAATAGACTCTATCTTTCACACGGTCCGTGGCTGTGGGATAGACTTTATCTTTCACACGGTCCGTGGCTATGGGAAAGACTCTATCTTTCCCACGGCCCGTGGCTGTGTGGTAGACTTTATCTTTCATACAGTCCGTGGCTGTGGGGTAGACTTTATCTTTCACACAGTCCGTGCCTGTGGAGTAGACTTTATCTTTCACATGGTCCGAGGCTCTGGTATAGACTTTATCTTTCACACGGTAAGTGGCTGTGTGATAGACTTTTTCACACGGTCCGTGCCTGTGGGATAGACTTTATCTTTCACACGATTCCGTGGCTGTCGGATAGACTTTATCTTTCACAAGGTCCGTGCCTGTGGGATAGACTTTATCTTTCACACGGTCCATGGCTGTGGGAATAGACTCTATCTTTCACACGGTCCGTGGCTGTGGGAAAGACTTTATCTTTCGCACGGTCCATGGCTATGGGAATAGACTCTATCTTTCACACGGTCCGTGGCTGTGGGAAAGACTTTATCTTTCGCACGGCCCGTGGCTGTGTGGTAGACTTTATCTTTCATACAGTCCGTGGCTGTGGGGTAGACATTATCTTTCACACGGTCCGTGCCTTTGGAATAGACTTTATCTTTCACATGGTCCGTGGCTCTGGTATAGACTTTGTCTTTCACACGGTAAGTGGCTGTGTGACAGACTTTTTCACACGGTCCGTGCCTGTGGGATAGACTTTATCTTTCACATGGTCCATGGCTGTGGGATAGACTTTTTGACACGATCCGTGCCTGTGGGATAGACTTTATCTTTCACACGTTCCGTGGCTGTCGGATAGACTTTATCTTTCACAAGGTCCGTGCCTGTGGGACAGACTTTATCTTTCAAACGGTCCGTGGCTGTGGGATAGACTTTATCTTTCACACGGTCCGTGCCTGTGGGGTAGACTTTATCTTTCACACAGTCCGTGCCTGTGGGATAGACTTTATCTTTCACACGGTCCGTGGCTGTGGGATAGACTCTATCTTTCACACGGTCGTTTCCTGTGGGGTAGACTCTATCTTTCACACGGTTCATGGCTGTTGGAATAGACTTTATCTTTCACACGGTCCGTGGTGTGGGATAGACATTATCTTTCACACGGTCCGTGCCTGTGGGATAGACTTTATCTTTCACACGGTCCGTGCCTGTGGGATAGACTTTATCTTTCACATGATCCGTGGCTGTGGGATAGACTTTATCTTTCACACGTTCGTTAGATGTGGGAACAGACTCTATCTTTCACAAGGTCCGTGGCTGTGGGATAGACTCTATCTTTCACACGGTCCGTGCCTGTGGGGTAGACGTTATCTTTCATACAGTCCGTGGCTGTGGGGTAGACTTTATCTTTCACACGGTCCGTGCCTGTGGGGTAGACTTTATCTTTCACATGGTCCGTGGCTCTGGTATAGACTTTATCTTTCACACGGTAAGTGGCTGTGTGATAGACTTTTTCACACGGTCCGTGCCTGTCGGATAGACTTTATCTTTCACATGGTCCGTGGCTGTGGGATAGACTTTTTGACACGGTCCGTGCCTGTGGGATAGACTTTATATTTCACGCGGTCCGTGGCTGTCGGAAAAACTTTATCTTTCACAAGGTCCGTGCCTGTGGGATAGACTTTATCTTTCAAACGGTCCGTGGCTGTGGGATAGACTTTATCTTTCACACGGTCCATGGCTGTGGGAATAGACTCTATCTTTCACACGGTCCGTGCCTGTGGGGTAGACATTATCTTTCACACGGTCCGTGGCTGTGGGGTAGACTTCATCTTGCACACGGTCCGTGGCTGTGGGATAGACTTTATCTTTCACACGGTCCGTGGCTGTGGGAACAGACTGTATCATTCACACTGTCCACGGCTGTGGGGTGAACTTTATCTTTCACACGGTCCGTGCCTGTGGGATAGACTTTATCTTTCACATGGTCTGTGGCTGAGGGATAGACTTTTTCACTCGGTCCGTGGCTGTGGGATAGACTTTATCTTTCACACGGTCCGTTCCTGTGGGATAGACTTTATCTTTCACACGGTCCGTGCCTGTGGGATAGACTCTATCTTTCACACGGTCGCTGGCTGTGGGAATAGACTCTATCTTTCACACGGTCCGTGCCTGTGGGATAGACTTTATTTTTCACACGGTCCGTGGCTGTGGGGTAGACTTTATCTTTCACACGGCACGTGCCTGTGGGGTAGACTTAATCTTTCACACGGCCCGTGGCTGTGGTGTAGACTTTATGTTTCACACGGTCCGTGGCTGTGAGAATAGACTTTATCTTTCACATGGTCCGTGGTTGTGGGAATAGACTTTATCTTTCACAAGGTCCGTGGCCGTGGGATAGACTCTATCTTTCCCTCGGTCCATGCCTGTGGGATAGCCTCTATCTTTCACACGGTCTGTGGCTGTGGAAATAGACTTTATCTTTCACACAGTCCATGCCTGTGGGATAGACTCTATCTTTCACATGGTCCGTGGCTGTGGGATAGCCTCTATCTTTCACACGGTCCGTGGCTGTGGGGTAGACTTTATCTTTCACAAGCTCCGTGGCTGTGGGATAGACTTTATCTTTCACACGGTCCGTGTCTTTGTGGTAGACTTTATCTTTCACACGGTAGGTGGCTGTGGGAGTAGACTTTATCTTTCACACGGTCCGTGGCTGTGGGGTAGACTTTATCTTTCACATGGCCCGTGCCTGTGGGGTAGACTTTATCTTTCACACGGTCCGTGCCTGTGGGATGGACTTTATCTTTCACACGTTCCGTGTCTGTGGGGTAGTCTTTATCTTTCACACGGTCCCAGGCTGTGGGAGTAGACTTTATCGTTCATACGGTCCATGTCTGTGGGAATAGACTTTATGTTTCACAAGGTCCGTGGCTCTGGGAAGAGACTTTATTTTTCACATGGTCCGTGGCTGTGGGGTACACTTTATCTTTCACATGGTCCGTGGCTGTGGGATAGACTTTATCTTTCACATGGTCCGTGGCTGTGGGGTAGACTTTAACTTTCACATTGCCCGTGGCTGTGGGATAGCCTCTATCACTCACACAGTCCGTGGCTGTGGGAATAGACTCTATCTTTCACAGGGTCCATGGCTGTGGGGTGGACTTTATCTTTCACATGGTCCGTGGATGTGGGGTAGACTTTATCTTTCACACGGTATGTGGCTGTGGGGTAGATTTTATCTTTCACACGGTCCGTGGCTGTGGGATAGGCTTTATCTTTCACACGGTCCGTGGCTGGGGGGTAGACTTTATCTTTCAAATGGCCTGTGGCAGTGGGGTAGACTTTATCTTTCACACTGCCCATGCCTGTGGGATAGACTTTATCTTTCACACGGCTCGTGGCTGTGTGGTAGACTTTATCTTTCATATGGCCCGTTCCAGTGGGATAGACTTTATCTTTCACACGGTCCGTGCCTATGGGATAGACTTTGTCTTTCACACGGCCCGTGGCTGCGGGGTAGACTTTACCTTTCACACGGCCAGTGGCCGTAGATTAGACTTTATCTTTCACACGTTCCGTGCCTGTGGGGTAGACTTTATCTTTCACATGGTCCGTGCCTGTGGGATAGACTCTATCTTGCACATGGTCTGTCGCTGTCTAAATAGACTCTATCTTTCACACGGTCCGTGCCTGTGGGATAAACTTTATCTTTCACACGGTCCGTGGCTGTGGGATAGAATTTATCTTTCACACGGTCCGTGGCTCTGGGAATAGAGTTTATCTTTCTCACAGTCCGTGCCTGTGGGATAGACTTTATCTTTCACACGTTCCGTGGCTGTTGGATAGACTTTATCTTTCACAAGGTCCGTGCCTGTGGGACAGACTTTATCTTTCACACGGTCCGTGCCTGTGGGATAGACTTTATCTTTCACACGTTCGTTAGATGTGGGAACAGACTCTATCTTTCACACGGTCCGTGGCTGTGGGATAGACTCTATCTTTCACACGGTCCGTGGCTGTGGGGTAGACTTTATCTTTCACATGGTCCGTGGCTCTGGTATAGACTTTATCTTTCACACGGTAAGTGGCTGTGTGATAGACTTTTTCACACGGTCCGTGCCTGTCGGATAGACTTTATCTTTGACATGGTCCGTGGCTGTGGGATAGACTTTTTGACACGGTCCGTGCCTGTGGGATAGACTTTATATTTCACGCGGTCCGTGGCTGTCGGAAAAACTTTATCTTTCACAAGGTCCGTGCCTGTGGGATAGACTTTATCTTTCAAACGGTCCGTGGCTGTGGGATAGACTTTATCTTTCACACGGTCCATGGCTGTGGGAATAGACTCTATCTTTCACACGGTCCGTGCCTGTGGGGTAGACATTATCTTTCACACGGTCCGTGGCTGTGGGGTAGACTTCATCTTGCACACGGTCCGTGGCTGTGGGATAGACTTTATCTTTCACACGGTCCGTGGCTGTGGGAACAGACTGTATCATTCACACTGTCCACGGCTGTGGGGTGAACTTTATCTTTCACACGGTCCGTGCCTGTGGGATAGACTTTATCTTTCACATGGTCTGTGGCTGAGGGATAGACTTTTTCACACGGTCCGTGGCTGTGGGATAGACTTTATCTTTCACACGGTCCGTTCCTGTGGGATAGACTTTATCTTTCACACGGTCCGTGCCTGTGGGATAGACTCTATCTTTCACACGGTCGCTGGCTGTGGGAATAGACTCTATCTTTCACACGGTCCGTGCCTGTGGGATAGACTTTATTTTTCACACAGTCCGTGGCTGTGGGGTAGACTTTATCTTTCACACGGCACGTGCCTGTGGGGTAGACTTAATCTTTCACACGGCCCGTGGCTGTGGTGTAGACTTTATGTTTCACACGGTCCGTGGCTGTGAGAATAGACTTTATCTTTCACATGGTCCGTGGCTGTGGGAATAGACTTTATCTTTCACACGGTCCGTGGCCGTGGGATAGACTCTATCTTTCCCTCGGTCCATGCCTGTGGGATAGCCTCTATCTTTCACACGGTCTGTGGCTGTGGAAATAGACTTTATCTTTCACACAGTCCATGCCTGTGGGATAGACTCTATCTTTCACATGGTCCGTGGCTGTGGGATAGCCTCTATCTTTCACACGGTCCGTGGCTGTGGGGTAGACTTTATCTTTCACAAGCTCCGTGGCTGTGGGATAGACTTTATCTTTCACACGGTCCGTGTCTTTGTGGTAGACTTTATCTTTCACACGGTAGGTGGCTGTGGGAGTAGACTTTATCTTTCACACGGCCCGTGGCTGTGGGGTAGACTTTATCTTTCACATGGCCCGTGCCTGTGGGGTAGACTTTATCTTTCACACGGTCCGTGCCTGTGGGATGGACTTTATCTTTCACACGTTCCGTGTCTGTGGGGTAGTCTTTATCTTTCACACGGTCCCAGGCTGTGGGAGTAGACTTTATCGTTCATACGGTCCATGACTGTGGGAATAGACTTTATGTTTCACAAGGTCCGTGGCTCTGGGAAGAGACTTTATTTTTCACATGGTCCGTGGCTGTGGGGTACACTTTATCTTTCACATGGTCCGTGGCTGTGGGATAGACTTTATCTTTCACATGGTCCGTGGCTGTGGGGTAGACTTTAACTTTCACATTGCCCGTGGCTGTGGGATAGCCTCTATCACTCACACAGTCCGTGGCTGTGGGAATAGACTCTATCTTTCACAGGGTCCATGGCTGTGGGGTGGACTTTATCTTTCACATGGTCCGTGGATGTGGGGTAGACTTTATCTTTCACACGGCCCATGCCTGTGGGATAGACTTTATCTTTCACACGGCTCGTGGCTGTGTGGTAGACTTTATCTTTCATATGGCCCGTTCCAGTGGGATAGACTTTATCTTTCACACGGTCCGTGCCTATGGGATAGACTTTGTCTTTCACACGGCCCGTGGCTGCGGGGTAGACTTTACCTTTCACACGGCCAGTGGCCGTAGATTAGACTTTATCTTTCACACGTTCCGTGCCTGTGGGGTAGACTTTATCTTTCACATGGTCCGTGCCTGTGGGATAGACTCTATCTTGCACATGGTCTGTCGCTGTCTAAATAGACTCTATCTTTCACACGGTCCGTGCCTGTGGGATAAACTTTATCTTTCACACGGTCCGTGGCTGTGGGATAGAATTTATCTTTCACACGGTCCGTGGCTCTGGGAATAGAGTTTATCTTTCTCACAGTCCGTGCCTGTGGGATAGACTTTATCTTTCACACGTTCCGCGGCTGTCGGATAGACTTTATCTTTCACAAGGTCCGTGCCTGTGGGACAGACTTTATCTTTCAAACGGTCCGTGGCTGTGGGATAGACTTTATCTTTCACACGGTCCGTGCCTGTGGGATACACTTTATCTTTCACACGGTCCGTGCCTGTGGGATAGACTTTATCTTTCACAGGGTCCGTGGCTGTGGGATAGACTCTATCTTTCACACGGTCGTTTCCTGTGGGGTAGACTCTATCTTTCACACTGTTCATGGCTGTTGGAATAGACTTTATCTTTCACACGGTCCGTGGTGTGGGATAGACTTTATCTTTCACACGTTCGTTAGATGTGGGAACAGACTCTATCTTTCACACGGTCCGTGGCTGTGGGATAGACTCTATCTTTCACACGGTCCGTGGCTGTGGGGTAGACTTTATCTTTCATACAGTCCGTGGCTGTGGGGTAGACTTTTTCTTTCACACGGTCCGTGCCTGTGGGGTAGACTTTATCTTTCACATGGTCCGTGGCTCTGGTATAGACTTTATCTTTCAAACGGTAAGTGGCTGTGTGATAGACTTTTTCACACGGTCCGTGCCTGTCGGATAGACTTTATCTTTCACATGGTCCGTGGCTGTGGGATAGACTTTTTGACACGGTCCGTGCCTGTGGGATAGACTTTATATTTCACGCGGTCCGTGGCTGTCGGAAAAACTTTATCTTTCACAAGGTCCGTGCCTGTGGGATAGACTTTATCTTTCAAACGGTCCGTGGCTGTGGGATAGACTTTATCTTTCACACGGTCCATGGCTGTGGGAATAGACTCTATCTTTCACACGGTCCTTGCCTGTGGGGTAGACATTATCTTTCACACGGTCCGTGGCTGTGGGGTAGACTTCATCTTGCACACGGTCCGTGGCTGTGGGATAGACTTTATCTTTCACACGGTCCGTGGCTGTGGTAACAGACTGTATCATTCACACTGTCCACGGCTGTGGGATAGACTTTATCTTTCACACGGTCCGTGCCTGTGGGATAGACTTTATCTTTCACATGGTCTGTGGCTGAGGGATAGACTTTTTCACACGGTCCGTGGCTGTGGGATAGACTTTATCTTTCACACGGTCCGTTCCTGTGGGATAGACTTTATCTTTCACACGGTCCGTGCCTGTGGGATAGACTTTATCTTTCACACGGTCCGTGGCTGTGGGATAGACTCTATCTTTCCCTCGGTCCATGCCTGTGGGATACCCTCTATCTTTCACACGGTCCGTGGCTGTGGGAATAGACTTTATCTTTCACACAGTCCATGCCTGTGGGATAGACTCTATCTTTCACATGGTCCGTGGCTGTGGGATAGCCTCAATCTATCACACGGTCCGTGGTTGTGTGAATAGGCTTTATCTTTCACACGGTCCGTGGCTGTGGGGTAGACTTTAGCTTTCACAAGCTCCGTGGCTGTGGGAAAGACTTTATCTTTCACACGGTCCGTGTCTTTGTGGTAGACTTTATCTTTCACACGGTAGGTGGCTGTGGGGTAGACTTTATCTTTCACACGGTCCGTGGCTGTGCGAATAGACTTTATCTTTCACATGTTCCGTGGCTGTGGGATAGACTTTTTCACACGGTCCGTGGCTGTGGGATAGACTTTATCTTTCACACGGTCCGTGCCTGTGGGATAGACTTTATCTTTCACACTGTCCGTGCCTGTGGGATAGACTTTATCTTTCACATGATCCGTGGCTGTGGGATAGACTTTATCTTTCACATGTTCGTTAGATGTGGGAACAGACTCTATCTTTCACACGGTCTGTGGCTGTGGGATAGACTCTATCTTTCACACGGTCCATGGCTGTGGAGTAGACTTTATCTTTCACACGGTCCGTGCCTGTGGGGTAGACTTTATCTTTCACACGGTCCGTGCCTGTGGGGTAGACATTATCTTTCACATGGTCCATGGCTGTGGGGTAGACTTTAACTTTCACACGGCCCGTGGTTGTGGGGTAGAGTTTATCTTTCACACGGCCCGTGGCTGTGGAGTAGACTTTATCTTTCACATGGTCCGTGGCTGTGGGGTAGATTTATCTTTCACACGGTCCGTGCCTGTGGGAAAGACTCCATCTTTCACACGGTCCGTGGCTGTGGGATAGACTTTTCTTTCACATGGTCCGGGCTGTGGGAATAGACTCTATCTTTCACACGGTCCGTGGCTGTTGGATAGACTTTATCTTTCACATGGTCCATGACTGTGGGAATAGACTCTACCTTTCACACGGTCCGTGGCTGTGGGAAAGACTTTATCTTTCGCACGGCCCGTGGCTGTGTGGTAGACTTTATCTTTCATACAGTCCGTGGCTGTGGGGTAGACTTTATCTTTCACACGGTCCGTGCCTGTGGAGTAGACTTTATCTTTCACATGGTCCGTGGCTCTGGTATAGACTTTATCTTTCACACGGTAAGTGGCTGTGTGATAGACTTTTTCACACGGTCCGTGCCTGTGGGATAGACTTTATCTTTCACATGGTCCATGGCTGTGGGATAGACTTTTTGACACGGTCCGTGCTTATGGGATAGACTTTATCTTTCACACGTTCCGTGGCTGTCGGATAGACTTTATCTTTCACAAGGTCCGTGCCTGTGGGACAGACTTTATCTTTCAAACGGTCCGTGGCTGTGGGATAGACTTTATCTTTCACAAGGTCCGTGCCTGTGGGGTAGACATTATCTTTCACACGGTCCGTGGATGTGGGGTAGACTTTATCTTTCAAACGGTCCGTGGCTGTGGGAATAGACTCTATCTTTCACACGGTCCGTGCCTGTGGGATAGACTTTATCTTTCACACGGTCCGTGCCTGTGGGGTAGACATTATCTTTCACACGGTTCGTGGATGTGGGGTAGACTTTATCGTTCACACGGTCCGTGGCTGTGGGGTAGACTTTATCTTTCACCCGGTCCGTGCCTGTGGGATAGACTTTATCTTTCACACGGTCCGTGGCTGGGGGATAGACTCTCTCTTTCACACGGTCGTTTCCTGTGGGGTAGACTCTATCTTTCACACGGTTCATGGCTGTTGGAATAGACTTTATCTTTCACACGGTCCGTGGTGTGGGATAGACTTTATCTTTCACACGGTCCGTGCCTGTGGGATAGACTTTATCTTTCACACGGTCCGTGCCTGTGGGATAGACTTTATCTTTCACATGATCCGTGGCTGTGGGATAGACTTTATCTTTCACACGTTCGTTAGATGTGGGAACAGACTCTATCTTTCACACGGTCCGTGGCTGTGGGATATGCTCTATCTTTCACACGGTCCGTGGCTGTGCGGTAGACTTTATCTTTCATACAGTCCGTGGCTGTGGGGTAGACTTTATCTTTCACACGGTCCGTGCCTGTGGGGTAGACTTTATCTTTCACATGGTCCGTGGCTCTGGTATAGAGTTTATCTTTCACACGGTAAGTGGCTGTGTGATAGACTTTTTCACACGGTCCGTGCCTGTCGGATAGACTTTATCTTTCACATCGTCCGTGGCTGTGGGATAGACTTTTTGACACGGTCCGTGCCTGTGGGATAGACTTTATATTTCACACGGTCCATGGCTGTCGGAAAAACTTTATCTTTCACAAGGTCCGTGCCTGTGGGATAGACTTTATCTTTCAAACGGTCCGTGGCTGTGGGATAGACTTTATCTTTCACACGGTCCATGGCTGTGGGAATAGACTCTATCTTTCACACGGTCCGTGCCTGTGGGGTAGACATTATCTTTCACACGGTCCGTGGCTGTGGGGTAGACTTCATCTTGCACACGGTCCGTGGCTGTGGGATAGTCTTTATCTTTCACACGGTCCGTGGCTGTGGGGCAGACTTTATCTTTCACACGGTCCGTGGCTGTGGGAACAGACTGTATCATTCACACTGTCCACGGCTGTGGGGTGGACTTTATCTTTCACACGGTCCGTGCCTGTGGGATAGACTTTATCTTTCACACGGTCCGTTCCTGTGGGATAGACTTTATCTTTCACATGATCCGTGGCTGTGGGATGGACTCTATCTTTCACACGGTCGCTGGCTGTGGGAATAGACTCTATCTTTCACACGGTCCGTACCTGTGGGATAGACTTTATTTTTCACACGGTCCGTGGCTGTGTGGTAGACTTTATCTTTCACACGGTCCGTGGCTGTGGGATAGACTTTATCTTTCACACGGTCCGTGTCTTTGTGGTAGACTTTATCTTTCACACAGTAGGTGGCTGTGGGAGTAGACTTTATCTTTCACACGGTCCGTGCCTGTGGGATAGACTTTATCTTTCACATGATCCGTGGCTGTGGGATAGACTTTATCTTTCACACGTTCGTTAGATGTTGGAACAGACTCTATCTTTCACACGGTCCGTGGCTGTGGGATAGCCTCTATCTTTCACACGGTCCGTGTCTGTGGGGTAGACTTTATCTTTCACACGGTCCGTGGCTGTGGGGTAGACTTTATCTTTCACACGGCCCGGGGCTGTGGGGTAGACTTTATCTTTCACATGGCCCGTGCCTGTGGGGTAGACTTTATCTTTCACACGGCCCGTGGCTGTGGGGTAGACTTTATCTTTCACACGGCCCGTGGCTGTGGGGTAGAGTTTATCTTTCACACGGCCCGTGGCTGTGGAGTAGACTTTATCTTTCACATGGCGTGGCTGTGGGGTAGACTTTATCTTTCACACGGTCCGTGCCTGTGGGAAAGACTCCATCTTTCACACGGTCCGTGGCTGTGGGATAGACTTTTTCTTTCATATGGTCCGTGGCTGTGGGAATAGACTCTATCTTTCACACGGTCCGTGGCTGTGGGATAGACTTTATCTATCACACGGTCCGTGGCTATGGGAAAGACTTTATCTTTCCCACGGCCCGTGGCTGTGTGGTAGACTTTATCTTTCATACAGTCCGTGGCTGTGGGGTAGACTTTATCTTTCACACAGTCCGTGCCTGTGGAGTAGACTTTATCTTTCACATGGTCCGAGGCTCTGGTATAGACTTTATCTTTCACACGGTAAGTGGCTGTGTGATAGACTTTTTCACACGGTCCGTGCCTGTGGGATAGACTTTATCTTTCACACGATTCCGTGGCTGTCGGATAGACTTTATCTTTCACAAGGTCCGTGCCTGTGGGATAGACTTTATCTTTCACACGGTCCATGGCTGTGGGAATAGACTCTATCTTTCACACGGTCCGTGGCTGTGGGAAAGACTTTATCTTTCGCACGGTCCATGGCTATGGGAATAGACTCTATCTTTCACACGGTCCGTGGCTGTGGGAAAGACTTTATCTTTCGCACGGCCCGTGGCTGTGTGGTAGACTTTATCTTTCATACAGTCCGTGGCTGTGGGGTAGACATTATCTTTCACACGGTCCGTGCCTTTGGAATAGACTTTATCTTTCACATGGTCCGTGGCTCTGGTATAGACTTTATCTTTCACACGGTAAGTGGCTGTGTGACAGACTTTTTCACACGGTCCGTGCCTGTGGGATAGACTTTATCTTTCACATGGTCCATGGCTGTGGGATAGACTTTTTGACACGATCCGTGCCTGTGGGATAGACTTTATCTTTCACACGTTCCGTGGCTGTCGGATAGACTTTATCTTTCACAAGGTCCGTGCCTGTGGGACAGACTTTATCTTTCAAACGGTCCGTGGCTGTGGGATAGACTTTATCTTTCACACGGTCCGTGCTTGTGGGGTAGACTTTATCTTTCACACAGTCCGTGCCTGTGGGATAGACTTTATCTTTCACACGGTCCGTGGCTGTGGGATAGACTCTATCTTTCACACGGTCGTTTCCTGTGGGGTAGACTCTATCTTTCACACGGTTCATGGCTGTTGGAATAGACTTTATCTTTCACACGGTCCGTGGTGAGGGATAGACATTATCTTTCACACGGTCCGTGCCTGTGGGATAGACTTTATCTTTCACACGGTCCGTGCCTGTGGGATAGACTTTATCTTTCACATGATCCGTGGCTGTGGGATAGACTTTATCTTTCACACGTTCGTTAGATGTGGGAACAGACTCTATCTTTCACAAGGTCCGTGGCTGTGGGATAGACTCTATCTTTCACACGGTCCGTGGCTGTGGGGTAGACTTTATCTTTAACACGGTCCGTGCCTGTGGGGTAGACTTTATCTTTCACATGGTCCGTGGCTCTGGTATAGACTTTATCTTTCACACGGTAAGTGGCTGTGTGATAGACGTTTTCACACGGTCCGTGCCTGTCGGATAGACTTTATCTTTCACATGGTCCGTGGCTGTGGGATAGACTTTTTGACACGGTCCGTGCCTGTGGGATAGACTTTATATTTCACGCGGTCCGTGGCTGTCGGAAAAACTTTATCTTTCACAAGGTCCGTGCCTGTGGGATAGACTTTATCTTTCAAACGGTCCGTGGCTGTGGGATAGACTTTATCTTTCACACGGTCCATGGCTGTGGGAATAGACTCTATCTTTCACACGGTCCGTGCCTGTGGGGTAGACATTATCTTTCACACGGTCCGTGGCTGTGGGGTAGACTTCATCTTGCACACGGTCCGTGGCTGTGGGATAGACTTTATCTTTCACACGGTCCGTGGCTGTGGGAACAGACTGTATCATTCACACTGTCCACGGCTGTGGGGTGAACTTTATCTTTCACATGGTCCGTGCCTGTGGGATAGACTTTATCTTTCACATGGTCTGTGGCTGAGGGATAGACTTTTTCACTCGGTCCGTGGCTGTGGGATAGACTTTATCTTTCACACGGTCCGTTCCTGTGGGATAGACTTTATCTTTCACACGGTCCGTGCCTGTGGGATAGACTCTATCTTTCACACGGTCGCTGGCTGTGGGAATAGACTCTATCTTTCACACGGTCCGTGCCTGTGGGATAGACTTTATTTTTCACACGGTCCGTGGCTGTGGGGTAGACTTTATCTTTCACACGGCACGTGCCTGTGGGGTAGACTTAATCTTTCACACGGCCCGTGGCTGTGGGGTAGACTTTATGTTTCACACGGTCCGTGGCTGTGAGAATAGACTTTATCTTTCACATGGTCCGTGGCTGTGGGAATAGACTTTATCTTTCACACGGTCCGTGGCCGTGGGATAGACTCTATCTTTCCCTCGGTCCATGCCTGTGGGATAGCCTCTATCTTTCACACGGTCTGTGGCTGTGGAAATAGACTTTATCTTTCACACAGTCCATGCCTGTGGGATAGACTCTATCTTTCACATGGTCCGTGGCTGTGGGATAGCCTCTATCTTTCACACGGTCCGTGGCTGTGGGGTAGACTTTATCTTTCACAAGCTCCGTGGCTGTGGGATAGACTTTATCTTTCACACGGTCCGTGTCTTTGTGGTAGACTTTATCTTTCACACGGTAGGTGGCTGTGGGAGTAGACTTTATCTTTCACACGGCCCGTGGCTGTGGGGTAGTCTTTATCTTTCACATGGCCCGTGCCTGTGGGGTAGACTTTATCTTTCACACGGTCCGTGCCTGTGGGATGGACTTTATCTTTCACACGTTCCGTGTCTGTGGGGTAGTCTTTATCTTTCACACGGTCCCAGGCTGTGGGAGTAGACTTTATCGTTCATACGGTCCATGTCTGTGGGAATAGACTTTATGTTTCACAAGGTCCGTGGCTCTGGGAAGAGACTTTATTTTTCACATGGTCCGTGGCTGTGGGGTACACTTTATCTTTCACATGGTCCGTGGCTGTGGGGTAGACTTTAACTTTCACATTGCCCGTGGCTGTGGGATAGCCTCTATCACTCACACAGTCCGTGGCTGTGGGAATAGACTCTATCTTTCACAGGGTCCATGGCTGTGGGGTGGACTTTATCTTTCACATGGTCCGTGGATGTGGGGTAGACTTTATCTTTCACACGGTATGTGGCTGTGGGGTAGATTTTATCTTTCACACGGTCCGTGGCTGTGGGATAGGCTTTATCTTTCACACGGTCCGTGGCTGGGGGGTAGACTTTATCTTTCAAATGGCCTGTGGCAGTGGGGTAGACTTTATCTTTCACACGGCCCATGCCTGTGGGATAGACTTTATCTTTCACACGGCTCGTGGCTGTGTGGTAGACTTTATCTTTCATATGGCCCGTTCCAGTGGGATAGACTTTATCTTTCACACGGTCCGTGCCTATGGGATAGACTTTGTCTTTCACACGGCCCGTGGCTGCGGGGTAGACTTTACCTTTCACACGGCCAGTGGCCGTAGTTTAGACTTTATCTTTCACACGTTCCGTGCCTGTGGGGTAGACTTTATCTTTCACATGGTCCGTGCCTGTGGGATAGACTCTATCTTGCACATGGTCTGTCGCTGTCTAAATAGACTCTATCTTTCACACGGTCCGTGCCTGTGGGATAAACTTTATCTTTCACACGGTCCGTGGCTGTGGGATAGAATTTATCTTTCACACGGTCCGTGGCTCTGGGAATAGAGTTTATCTTTCTCACAGTCCGTGCCTGTGGGATAGACTTTATCTTTCACACGTTCCGTGGCTGTCGGATAGACTTTATCTTTCACAAGGTCCGTGCCTGTGGGACAGACTTTATCTTTCAAACGGTCCGTGGCTGTGGGATAGACTTTATCTTTCACACGGTCCGTGCCTGTGGGGTAGACTTTATCTTTCACACGGTCCGTGCCTGTGGGATAGACTTTATCTTTCACACGGTCCGTGGCTGTGGGATAGACTCTATCTTTCACACGGTCGTTTCCTGTGGGGTAGACTCTATCTTTCACACTGTTCATGGCTGTTGGAATAGACTTTATCTTTCACACGGTCCGTGGTGTGGGATAGACTTTATCTTTCACACGTTCGTTAGATGTGGGAACAGACTCTATCTTTCACACGGTCCGTGGCTGTGGGATAGACTCTATCTTTCACACGGTCCGTGGCTGTGGGGTAGACTTTATCTTTCATACAGTCCGTGGCTGTGGGGTAGACTTTATCTTTCACACGGTCCGTGCCTGTGGGGTAGACTTTATCTTTCACATGGTCCGTGGCTCTGGTATAGACTTTATCTTTCAAACGGTAAGTGGCTGTGTGATAGACTTTTTCACACGGTCCGTGCCGGTCGGATAGACTTTATCTTTCACATGGTCCGTGGCTGTGGGATAGACTTTTTGACACGGTCCGTGCCTGTGGGATAGACTTTATATTTCACGCGGTCCGTGGCTGTCGGAAAAACTTTATCTTTCACAAGGTCCGTGCCTGTGGGATAGACTTTATCTTTCAAACGGTCCGTGGCTGTGGGATAGACTTTATCTTTCACACGGTCCATGGCTGTGGGGTAGACTTCATCTTGCACACGGTCCGTGGCTGTGGGATAGACTTTATCTTTCACACGGTCCGTGGCTGTGGTAACAGACTGTATCATTCACACTGTCCACGGCTGTGGGGTGAACTTTATCTTTCACACGGTCCGTGCCTGTGGGATAGACTTTATCTTTCACATGGTCTGTGGCTGAGGGATAGACTTTTTCACACGGTCCGTGGCTGTGGGATAGACTTTATCTTTCACACGGTCCGTTCCTGTGGGATAGACTTTATCTTTCACACGGTCCGTGCCTGTGGGATAGACTTTATCTTTCACATGATCCGTGGCTGTGGGATAGACTCTATCTTTCACACGGTCGCTGGCTGTGGGAATAGACTCTATCTTTCACACGGTCCGTGCCTGTGGGATAGACTTTATTTTTCACACGGTCCGTGGCTGTGGGGTAGACTTTATCTTTCACACGGTCCGTGGCTGTGGGATAGACTTTATCTTTCACACGGCCCGTGGCTGTGGGCAAGACTTTATCTTTCACACGGCCCGTGGCTGTGAGAATAGACTTTATCTTTCACACGGTCCGTGACTGTGGGGCAGACTTTATCTTTCACACGGTCCGTGGCTGTGGGAACAGACTGCATCATTCACACTGTCCACGGCTGTGGGGTGAACTTTATCTTTCACACGGTCCGTGCCTGTGGGATAGACTTTATTTTTCACACGGTCCGTGGCTGTGGGGTAGACTTTATCTTTCACACGGCACGTGCCTGTGGGCTAGACTTAATCTTTCACACGGCCCGTGGCTGTGGTGTAGACTTTATGTTTCACACGGTCCGTGGCTGTGAGAATAGACTTTATCTTTCACACGGTCCGTGGCTGTGGGAATAGACTTTATCTTTCACACGGTCCATGCCTGTGGGATAGACTTTATCTTTCACACGGTCCGTGGCTGTGGGATAGACTCTATCTTTCCCTCGGTCCATGCCTGTGTGATAGCCTCTATCTTTCACACGGTCTGTGGCTGTGGGAATAGACTTTATCTTTCACACAGTCCATGCCTGTGGGATAGACTCTTTCTTTCACATGGTCCGTGGCTGTGGGATAGCCTCTATCTTTCACACGGTCCGTGGCTGTGGGGTAGACTTTATCTTTCACAAGCTCCGTGGCTGTGGGATAGACTTTATCTTTCACACGGTCCGTGTCTTTGTGGTAGACTTTATCTTTCACACGGTAGGTGGCTGTGGGAGTAGACTTTATCTTTCACACGGTCCGTGGCTGTGCGAATAGACTTTATCTTTAACATGGTCCGTGGCTGTGGGATAGACTTTTTCACACGGTCCGTGGCTGTGGGATAGACTTTATCTTTCACACGGTCCGTGCCTGTGGGATAGACTTTATCTTTCACACGGTCCGTGCCTGTGGGATAGACTTTATCTTTCACATGATCCATGGCTGTGGGATAGATTTATCTTTCACACGTTCGTTAGATGTGGGAACAGACTCTATCTTTCACACGGTCCGTGGCTGTGGGATAGCCTCTATCTTTCACACGGTCCGTGGCTGTGGGGTGGACTTTATCTTTCACACGGTCCGTGGCTGTGGGGTAGACTTTATCTTTCACACGGCCCGTGGCTGTGGGGTAGACTTTATCTTTCACATGGCCCGTGCCTGTGGGGTAGACTTTATCTTTCACACGGTCCGTGCCTGTGGGGTAGACATTATCTTTCACATGGTCCGTGGATGTGGGGTAGACTTTATCTTTCACACGGTCCGTGGCTGTGGGGTAGACTTTATCTTTCACACGGCCCGTGGCTGTGGGGTAGAGTTTATCTTTCACACGGCCCGTGGCTGTGGAGTAGACTTTATCTTTCACATGGTCCGTGGCTGAGGGGTAGACTTTATCTTTCACACGGTCCGTGCCTGTGGGAAAAACTCCATCTTTCACACGGTCCGTGGCTTGGGATACACTTTTTCTTTCACATGGTCCGTGGCTGTGGGAATAGACTCTATCTTTCACACGGTCCGTGGCTGTGGGAAAGACTTTATCTTCCACACGGTCCTTGGCTGTGGGGTAGACTTTATTTTTCACAAGGTCCGTGGCTGTGGTAGTAGACTTTATCTTTCACACGGTCCGTGGCTGTGGAAATAGACTTTATGTTTCACACGGTCCGTGGCTCTGGGAATAGACTTTATCTTTCACACGGTCCGTGCCTGTGGGGTAGACTTTATCTTTCACACGGTCCGTGCCTGAGGGATAGACTCTATCTTGCACATGGTCTGTCGCTGTGGGAATAGACTCTAACTTTCACACGGTCCATCGCTGTGGGTTAGACTTTATCTTTCACACGGTCCCTGGCTGTGGGGTAGACTTTATCTTTCACACGGTCCGTGGTTGTCGGATAGACTTTATCTTTCACACGGTCCGTGCCTGTGGGATAGACCTTTTCACACGGTCTGTGGCTGTGGTTTATCTTTCACATGGTCCATGGCTGTGGGAGTAGTCTTTATCTTTCACACGGTCCGTGGCTCTGGGAATAGACTTTATGTTTCACAAGGTCCGTGGCTCTGGGAATAGAATTTATCTTTCACATGGTCTGTGGCTCTGGGGTAGAATTTATCTTTCATACGGTCCGTGCCTGTGGGATAGACTTTATATTTCACACGGTCCGTGCCTGTCGGATAGACTTTGTCTTTCACACGGTCCGTGGTTGTGGGATAGACTTTATCTTTCACACGGTCCGTGCATGTGGGATAGACTTTGTCTTTCACACGGTCCGTGGTTGTGGGATAGACTTTATCTTTCACACGGTCCGTGCCTGTGGGATAGACTTTATCTTTCACATGGTCCGTGGCTGTGGGGTAGATTTTATCTTTCACATGATCTGTGGCTGTGGGATAGACTTTATCTATCACATGGTCCGTGTCTGTGGGGTAGACTTTATCTTTCACAACACCCGTGGCTGTGGGGTAGGCTTTATCTTTCACACGGTCCGTGGCTGTGGAGTAGACTTCATCTTTCACACGGTCCGTGGCTGTGGGTAGACTTTATCTTTCACACGGTCCGTGGCTGTGGTGTAGACTTTAGCTTTCACACGGTCCGTGGCTGTGGGATAGACTTTATCTTTCACACGGTCCGTGGCTGTGGAATAGACTTTATCTTTCACACGGTCCATGCCTGTGGGATAGACTTTTTCACACGGTCCTTGGCGTGGGGTAGACTTTATCTTTCACATGGTCCGTGGCTGTGGGAGTAGTCTTTATGTTTCGCACAGGTCCGTGGCTGTGGGAATAGACTTTATGTTTCACAAGGTCCGTGGCTCTGGGAATAGAATTTATCTTTCACATGGTCCATGGCTGTGTGATAGACTGTATCTTTCACACGGTCCGTGGCTGTGGGATAGACTTTATCTTTCACACGGTACGTGCCAGTGGAATAGACTTTATCTTTCACACGGTCCGTGCCTCTAGGACAGACTTTATCTTTCACACGGTCCGTGCCTGTGGAATAGACTTTTTCACACGGCCCGTGCCTGTGGGATAGACTTTATCTTTCACACGGTCCATGCCTGTGCAATAGACTTTATCTTTCACACGGTCCGTGGCTGTGGGATAGACTTTTTCACACGGTCCGTGCCTGTGGGATAGACTTTATCTTTCACACGGTCCGTCCCTGTGGGATAGACTTTATCTTTCACACGGTCCGTGACTGTGGGAATAGACTCTATCTTTCACACGCTCCGTGCTTGTGGGATAGACTTTATCTTTCACACGGTCCGTGCCTGTGGGATAGACTTTATCTTTCTCACGGTCCGTGGCTGTGGGGTAGACTTTATCTTTCACACGGTCCGTGCCTGTGGGATGGACTTTATCTTTCACACGTTCCGTGTCTGTGGGGTAGTCTTTATCTTTCACACGGTCCCAGGCTGTGGGAGTAGACTTTATCGTTCATACGGTCCATGTCTGTGGGAATAGACTTTATGTTTCACAAGGTCCGTGGCTCTGGGAAGAGACTTTATTTTTCACATGGTCCGTGGCTGTGGGGTAGACTTTATCTTTCACATGGTCCGTGGCTGTGGGATAGACTTTATCTTTCACATGGTCCGTGGCTGTGGGGTAGACTTTAACTTTCACATTGCCCGTGGCTGTGGGATAGCCTCTATCACTCACACAGTCCGTGGCTGTGGGAATAGACTCTATCTTTCACAGGGTCCATGGCTGTGGGGTGGACTTTATCTTTCACATGGTCCGTGGATGTGGGGTAGACTTTATCTTTCACACGGTATGTGGCTGTGGGGTAGATTTTATCTTTCACACGGTCCGTGGCTGTGGGATAGGCTTTATCTTTCACACGGTCCGTGGCTGGGGGGTAGACTTTATCTTTCAAATGGCCTGTGGCAGTGGGGTAGACTTTATCTTTCACACGGCCCATGCCTGTGGGATAGACTTTATCTTTCACACGGCTCGTGGCTGTGTGGTAGACTTTATCTTTCATATGGCCCGTTCCAGTGGGATAGACTTTATCTTTCACACGGTCCGTGCCTATGGGATAGACTTTGTCTTTCACACGGCCCGTGGCTGCGGGGTAGACTTTACCTTTCACACGGCCAGTGGCCGTAGATTAGACTTTATCTTTCACACGTTCCGTGCCTGTGGGGTAGACTTTATCTTTCACATGGTCCGTGCCTGTGGGATAGACTCTATCTTGCACATGGTCTGTCGCTGTCTGAATAGACTCTATCTTTCACACGGTCCGTGCCTGTGGGATAAACTTTATCTTTCACACGGTCCGTGGCTGTGGGATAGAATTTATCTTTCACACGGTCCGTGGCTCTGGGAATAGAGTTTATCTTTCTCACAGTCCGTGCCTGTGGGATAGACTTTATCTTTCACACGTTCCGTGGCTGTCGGATAGACTTTATCTTTCACAAGGTCCGTGCCTGTGGGACAGACTTTATCTTTCAAACGGTCCGTGGCTGTGGGATAGACTTTATCTTTCACACGGTCCGTGCCTGTGGGGTAGACTTTATCTTTCACACGGTCCGTGCCTGTGGGATAGACTTTATCTTTCACACGGTCCGTGGCTGTGGGATAGACTCTATCTTTCACACGGTCGTTTCCTGTGGGGTAGACTCTATCTTTCACACTGTTCATGGCTGTTGGAATAGACTTTATCTTTCACACGGTCCGTGGTGTGGGATAGACTTTATCTTTCACACGTTCGTTAGATGTGGGAACAGACTCTATCTTTCACACGGTCCGTGGCTGTGGGATAGACTCTATCTTTCACACGGTCCGTGGCTGTGGGGTAGACTTTATCTTTCATACAGTCCGTGGCTGTGGTGTAGACTTTATCTTTCACACGGTCCGTGCCTGTGGGGTAGACTTTATCTTTCACATGGTCCGTGGCTCTGGTATAGACTTTATCTTTCAAACGGTAAGTGGCTGTGTGATAGACTTTTTCACACGGTCCGTGCCTGTCGGATAGACTTTATCTTTCACATGGTCCGTGGCTGTGGGATAGACTTTTTGACACGGTCCGTGCCTGTGGGATAGACTTTATCTTTCAAACGGTCCGTGGCTGTGGGATAGACTTTATCTTTCACACGGTCCATGGCTGTGGGAATAGACTCTATCTTTCACACGGTCCTTGCCTGTGGGGTAGACATTATCTTTCACACGGTCCGTGGCTGTGGGGTAGACTTCATCTTGCACACGGTCCGTGGCTGTGGGATAGACTTTATCTTTCACACGGTCCGTGGCTTTGGTAACAGACTGTATCATTCACACTGTCCACGGCTGTGGGGTGAACTTTATCTTTCACACGGTCCGTGCCTGTGGGATAGACTTTATCTTTCACATGGTCTGTGGCTGAGGGATAGACTTTTTCACATGGTCCGTGGCTGTGGGATAGACTTTATCTTTCACACGGTCCGTTCCTGTGGGATAGACTTTATCTTTCACACGGTCTGTGCCTGTGGGATAGACTTTATCTTTCACATGATCCGTGGCTGTGGGATAGACTCTATCTTTCACACGGTCGCTGGCTGTGGGAATAGACTCTATCTTTCACACGGTCCGTGCCTGTGGGATAGACTTTATTTTTCACACGGTCCGTGGCTGTGGGGTAGACTTTATCTTTCACACGGTCCGTGGCTGTGGGATAGACTTTATCTTTCACACGGCCCGTGGCTGTGGGCAAGACTTTATCTTTCACACGGCCCGTGGCTGTGAGAATAGACTTTATCTTTCACACGGTCCGTGACTGTGGGGCAGACTTTATCTTTCACACGGTCCGTGGCTGTGGGAACAGACTGCATCATTCACACTGTCCACGGCTGTGGGGTGAACTTTATCTTTCACACGGTCCGTGCCTGTGGGATAGACTTTATTTTTCACACGGTCCGTGGCTGTGGGGTAGACTTTATCTTTCACACGGCACGTGCCTGTGGGCTAGACTTAATCTTTCACACGGCCCGTGGCTGTGGTGTAGACTTTATGTTTCACACGGTCCGTGGCTGTGAGAATAGACTTTATCTTTCACACGGTCCGTGGCTGTGGGAATAGACTTTATCTTTCACACGGTCCATGCCTGTGGGATAGACTTTATCTTTCACACGGTCCGTGGCTGTGGGATAGACTCTATCTTTCCCTCGGTCCATGCCTGTGGGATAGCCTCTATCTTTCACACGGTCTGTGGCTGTGGGAATAGACTTTATCTTTCACACAGTCCATGCCTGTGGGATAGACTCTATCTTTCACATGGTCCGTGGCTGTGGGATAGCCTCTATCTTTCACACGGTCCGTGGCTGTGGGGTAGACTTTCTCTTTCACAAGCTCCGTGGCTGTGGGATAGACTTTATCTTTCACACGGTCCGTGTCTTTGTGGTAGACTTTATCTTTCACACGGTCCGTGGCTGTGCGAATAGACTTTATCTTTAACATGGTCCGTGGCTGTGGGATAGACTTTTTCACACGGTTCGTGGCTGTGGGATAGACTTTATCTTTCACACGGTCCGTGGCTGTGGGATAGACTTTATCTTTCACACGGTCCGTGCCTGTGGGATAGACTTTATCTTTCACATGATCCGTGGCTGTGGGATAGACTTTATCTTTCACACGTTCGTTAGATGTGGGAACAGACTCTATCTTTCACACGGTCCGTGGCTGTGGGATAGCCTCTATCTTTCACACGGTCCGTGGCTGTGGGGTAGACTTTATCTTTCACACGGTCCGTGGCTGTGGGGTAGACTTTATCTTTCACACGGCCCGTGGCTGTGGGGTAGACTTTATCTTTCACATGGCCCGTGCCTGTGGGGTAGACTTTATCTTTCACACGGTCCGTGCCTGTGGGGTAGACATTATCTTTCACATGGCCCGTGGATGTGGGGTAGACTTTATCTTTCACACGGTCCGTGGCTGTGGGGTAGACTTTATCTTTCACACGGCCCGTGGCTGTGGGGTAGAGTTTATCTTTCACACGGCCCGTGGCTGTGGAGTAGACTTTATCTTTCACATGGTCCGTGGCTGAGGGGTAGACTTTATCTTTCACACGGTCCGTGCCTGTGGGAAAAACTCCATCTTTCACACGGTCCGTGGCTTGGGATACACTTTTTCTTTCACATGGTCCGTGGCTGTGGGAATAGACTCTATCTTTCACACGGTCTGTGGCTGTGGGATAGACTTTATCTTTCACACGGTCCATGGCTGTGGGAATAGACTCTATCTTTCACACGGTCCGTGGCTGTGGGAAAGACTTTATCTTCCACACGGTCCTTGGCTGTGGGGTAGACTTTATTTTTCACAAGGTCCGTGGCTGTGGTAGTAGACTTTATCTTTCACACGGTCCGTGGCTGTGGAAATAGACTTTATGTTTCACACGGTCCGTGGCTCTGGGAATAGACTTTATCTTTCACACGGTCCGTGCCTGTGGGGTAGACTTTATCTTTCACACGGTCCGTGCCTGAGGGATAGACTCTATCTTGCACATGGTCTGTCGCCGTGGGAATAGACTCTAACTTTCACACGGTCCATCGCTGTGGGTTAGACTTTATCTTTCACACGGTCCCTGGCTGTGGGGTAGACTTTATCTTTCACACGGTCCGTGGTTGTCGGATAGATTTTATCTTTCACACGGTCCGTGCCTGTGGGATAGACCTTTTCACACGGTCTGAGGCTGTCGTTTAGACTTTATCTTTCACATGGTCCATGGCTGTGGGAGTAGTCTTTATCTTTCACACGGTCCGTGGCTCTGGGAATAGACTTTATGTTTCACACGGTCCATGCCTGTGGGATAGACTTTTTCACACGGTCCTTGGCGTGGGGTAGACTTTATCTTTCACATGGTCCGTGGCTGTGGGAGTAGTCTTTATGTTTCGCACAGGTCCGTGGCTGTGGGAATAGACTTTATGTTTCACAAGGTCCGTGGCTCTGGGAATAGAATTTATCTTTCACATGGTCCATGGCTGTGTGATAGACTGTATCTTTCACACGGTCCGTGGCTGTGGGATAGACTTTATCTTTCACACGGTACGTGCCAGTGGAATAGACTTTATCTTTCACACGGTCCGTGCCTCTAGGACAGACTTTATCTTTCACACGGTCCGTGCCTGTGGAATAGACTTTTTCACACGGCCCGTGCCTGTGGGATAGACTTTATCTTTCACACGGTCCATGCCTGTGCAATAGACTTTATCTTTCACACGGTCCGTGGCTGTGGGATAGACTTTTTCACACGGTCCGTGCCTGTGGGATAGACTTTATCTTTCACACGGTCCGTCCCTGTGGGATAGACTTTATCTTTCACACGGTCCGTGACTGTGGGAATAGACTCTATCTTTCACACGCTCCTTGCTTGTGGGATAGACTTTATCTTTCACACGGTCCGTGCCTGTGGGATAGACTTTATCTTTCTCACGGTCCGTGGCTGTGGGGTAGACTTTATCTTTCACACGGTCCGTGCCTGTGGGATGGACTTTATCTTTCACACGTTCCGTGTCTGTGGGGTAGTCTTTATCTTTCACACGGTCCCAGGCTGTGGGAGTAGACTTTATCGTTCATACGGTCCATGTCTGTGGGAATAGACTTTATGTTTCACAAGGTCCGTGGCTCTGGGAAGAGACTTTATTTTTCACATGGTCCGTGGCTGTGTGGTAGACTTTATCTTTCACATGGTCCGTGGCTGTGGGATAGACTTTATCTTTCACATGGTCCGTGGCTGTGGGGTAGACTTTAACTTTCACATTGCCCGTGGCTGTGGGATAGCCTCTATCACTCACACAGTCCGTGGCTGTGGGAATAGACTCTATCTTTCACAGGGTCCATGGCTATGGGATAGACTTTATCTTTCACACGGTCCGTGGCTGTGGGGTAGACTTTATTTTTCACACGGTCCGTGGCTGTGGTAGTAGACTTTATCTTTCACACGGTCCGTGGCTGTGGGAATAGACTTTATGTTTCACACAGTCCGTGGCTCTGCGAATAGACTTTATCTTTCACACGGTCCGTGCCTGTGGGGTAGACTTTATCTTTCACATGGTCCGTGCCTGTGGGATAGACTCTATCTTGCACATGGTCTGTCGCTGTAGGAATAGACTCTATCTTTCACACGGTCCGTGGCTGTGGGATAAACTTTATCTTTCACACGGTCCGTGGCTCTGGGAATAGAGTTTATCTTTCTCACAGTCCGTGCCTGTGGGATAGACTTTATCATTCACACGGTCCGTGGCTGTGGGATAGACTCTATCTTTCACACGGTCCGTGGCTGTGGGATTAGACTCTATCTTTCACATGGTCCGTGGCTGTGGGATTAGAGTCTATCTTTCACACGGTCCATGCCTGTGGGGTAGACTTTATCTTTCACACGGTCCGTGGCTCTGGGAATAGAATTTATCTTTCTCACAGTCCGTGCCTGTGGGGTAGACTTTATCTTTCACATGGTCCGTGGCTGTGGGGTAGACTTTATCATTCACATGGTCCGTGCCTGTGGGATAGACTCTATCTTTCACATGGTCCGTGCCTGTGGGATAGACTCTGTCTTTCAAATGGTCCGTTGCTGTGGGATTAGACTCTATCTTTCACACGGTCCATGGCTGTGGGGTGGACTTTATCTTTCAAATTGCCTGTGGCAGTGGGGTAGACTTTATCTTTCACACGGCCCATGCCTGTGGGATAGACTTTATCTTTCACACGGCCCGTGGCTGTGTGGTAGACTTTATCTTTCATATGGCCCGTTCCAGTGGGATAGACTTTATCTTTCACACGGTCCGTGCCTATGGGATAGACTTTGTCTTTCACACGGCCCGTGGCTGCGGGATAGACTTTACCTTTCACACGGCCAGTGGCCGTAGATTAGACTTTATCTTTCACACGTTCCATGCCTGTGGGGTAGACTTTATCTTTCACATGGTCCGTGCCTGTGGGATAGACTCTATCTTGCACATGGTCTGTCGCTGTCTGAATAGACTCTATCTTTCACACGGTCCGTGCCTGTGGGATAAACTTTATCTTTCACACGGTCCGTGGCTGTGGGATAGAATTTATCTTTCACACGGTCCGTGGCTCTGGGAATAGAGTTTATCTTTCTCACAGTCCGTGCCTGTGGGATAGACTTTATCTTTCACATGGTCCGTGCCTATGGGATAGACTCTATCATTCACCCGGTCCGTGGCTGTGGAATAGACTCTATCTTTCACATGGTCCGTGGCTGTGTGATTAGACTCTATCTTTCACACGGTCCATGGCTGTCGGGTAGAGTTGATCTTTCACATGGTCCGTGGCTGTGGGGTAGACTTTATCTTTCACACGATATATATCTGTGGGATAGATTTTATCTTTCACATGGTCCGTGGCTGTGGGGTAGACTTTATCTTTCACACGGTCCGTGGCTGTGGGAACAGACTCTATCTTTCACACTGTCCGTGCCTGTGGGATAGACTTTATCTTTCACACGGTCCGTGGCTGTGGAATTAGACTCTATCTTTCACATGGTCCGTGGCTGTGGGATTCGACTCTATCTTTCACACGGTCCGTGTCTGTTGGGTAGACTTTATCTTTCACACGGTCCGTGGCTGTGGGGTAGACTTTATCTTTCACACGGTCCTTGGCTGTGGGGTAGACTTTATCTTTCACACGGCCCGTGCCTGTGGGGTAGACTTTATCTTTCACACGGTCCGTGCCTGTGGGGTAGACATTATCTTTCACATGGTCCGTGGATGTGGGGTAGACTTTATCTCTCACACGGTCCGTGGCTGTGGGGTAGACTTTATCTTTCACACGGCCCGTGGCTGTGGGGTAGAGTTTATCTTTCACACGGCCCGTGGCTGTGGAGTAGACTTTATCTTTCACATGGTCCGTGGCTGTGGGGTAGACTTTATCTTTCACACGGTCCGTGCCTGTGGGAAAGACTCCATCTTTCACACGGTCCGTGGCTGTGGGATAGACTTTTTCTTTCATATGGTCCGTGGCTGTGGGAATAGACTCTATCTTTCACACGGTCCGTGGCTGTGGGATAGACTTTATCTTTCCCACGGCCCGTGGCTGTGTGGTAGACTTTATCTTTCATACAGTCCGTGGCTGTGGGGTAGACTTTATCTTTCACACGGTCCGTGCCTGTGGGGTAGACTTTATCTTTCACACGGTCCATGCCTGAGGGAAAGACTCTATCTTGCACATGGTCTGTCGCTGTGGGAATAGACTCTAACTTTCACACGGTCCATCGCTGTGGGTTAGACTTTATCTTTCACACGATCGCTGGCTGTGGGGTAGACTTTATCTTTCACACGGTCCGTGGTTGTCGGATAGACTTTATCTTTCACACGGTCCGTGCCTGTGGGATAGACCTTTTCACACGGTCTGTGGCTGTGGTTTAGACTTTATCTTTCACATGGTCCATGGCTGTGGGAGTAGTCTTTATCTTTCACACGGTCCGTGGCTCTGGGAATAGACTTTATGTTTCACAAGGTCCGTGGCTCTGGGAATAGAATTTATCTTTCACATGGTCTGTGGCTCTGGGGTAGAATTTATCTTTCATACGGTCCGTGCCTGTGGGATAGACTTTATATTTCACACGGTCCGTGCCTGTCGGATAGACTTTTTCACAAGGTCCGTGGCTGTGGGATAGACTTTATCTTTCACATGGTCCGTGCATGTGGGATAGTCTTTGTCTTTCACACGGTCCGTGGTTGTGGGATAGACTTTATCTTTCTCACGGTCCGTGCCTGTGGGATAGACTTTATCTTTCACATGGTCCGTGGCTGTGGGGTAGATTTTATCTTTCACATGATCTGTGGCTGTGGGATAGACTTTATCTATCACATGGTCCGTGTCTGTGGGGTAGACTTTATCTTTCACAACACCCTTGGCTGTGGGGTAGGCTTTATCTTTCACACGGTCCGTGGCTGTGGAGTAGACTTCATCTTTCACACGGTCCGTGGCTGTGGGTAGACTTTATCTTTCACACGGTCCGTGGCTGTGGTGTAGACTTTAGCTTTCACACGGTCCGTGGCTGTGGGATAGACTTTATCTTTCATAAGGTCCATGCCTGTGGGATAGACTTTTTCACACGGTCCTTGGCGTGGGGTAGACTTTATCTTTCACATGGTCCGTGGCTGTGGGAGTAGTCTTTATGTTTCGCACAGGTCCGTGGCTGTGGGAATAGACTTTATGTTTCACAAGGTCCGTGGCTCTGGGAATAGAATTTATCTTTCACATGGTCCATGGCTGTGTGATAGACTGTATCTTTCACACGGTCCGTGGCTGTGGGATAGACTTTATCTTTCACACGGTACGTGCCAGTGGAATAGACTTTATCTTTCACACGGTCCGTGCCTCTAGGACAAACTTTATCTTTCACACGGGCCGTGCCTGTGGGATAGACTTTTTCACACGGTCCGTGCCTGTGGGATAGACTTTATCTTTCACACGGTCCATGCCTGTGCAATAGACTTTATCTTTCACACGGTCCGTGGCTGTGGGATAGACTTTTTCACACGGTCCGTGCCTGTGGGATAGACTTTATCTTTCACACGGTCCGTCCCTGTGGGATAGACTTTATCTTTCACACGGTCCGTGACTGTGGGAATAGACTCTATCTTTCACACGCTCCGTGCTTGTGGGATAGACTTTATCTTTCACACGGTCCGTGTCTGTGGGATAGACTTTATCTTTCTCATGGTCCGTGGCTGTGGGGTAGACTTTATCTTTCACACGGTCCGTGCCTGTGGGATAGACTTTATCTTTCACACGGTCCGTGGCTGTGGGGAAGTCTTTATCTTTCAAACGGTCCCAGGCTGTGGGAGTAGACTTTATCGTTCATACGGTCCATGTCTGTGGGAATAGACTTTATGTTTCACAAGGTCCGTGGTTCTGGGAAGAGACTTTATTTTTCACATGGTCCGTGGCTGTGGGGTAGACTTTATCTTTCACATGGTCCGTGGCTGTGGGATAGACTTTATCTTTCACATGGTCCGTGGCTGTCGGGAGACTTTAACTTTCACATTGCCCATGGCTGTGGGATAGCCTCTATCACTCACACAGTCCGTGGCTGTGGGAATAGACTCTATCTTTCACAGGGTCCATGGCTGTGGGATAGACTTTATCTTTCACACGGTCCGTGGCTGTGGGGTAGACTTTATTTTTCACACGGTCCGTGGCTGTGGTAGTAGACTTTATCTTTCACACGGTCCGTGGCTGTGGGAATAGACTTTATGTTTCACACAGTCCGTGGCTCTGCGAATAGACTTTATCTTTCACACGGTCCGTGCCTGTGGGGTAGACTTTATCTTTCACATGGTCCGTGCCTGTGGGATAGACTCTATCTTGCACATGGTCTGTCGCTGTAGGAATAGACTCTATCTTTCACACGGTCCGTGCCTGTGGGATAAACTTTATCTTTCACACGGTCCGTGGCTGTGGGATAGACTTTATCTTTCACACGGTCCCTGGCTCTGGGAATAGAGTTTATCTTTCTCACAGTCCGTGCCTGTGGGATAGACTTTATCATTCACACGGTCCGTGCCTGTGGGATAGAATCTATCTTTCACACGGTCCGTGGCTGTGGGATTAGACTCTATCTTTCACATGGTCCGTGGCTGTGGGATTAGACTCTATCTTTCACACGGTCCATGGCTTTGGGGTAAACTTTATCTTTCACATGGTCCGTGCCTGTGGGATAGACTCTATCTTGCACATGGTCTGTCGCAGTAGGAATAGACTCTATCTTTCACACGGTCCGTGCCTGTGGGATAAACTTTATCTTTCACATGGTCCGTGGCTGTGGGATAGACTTTATCTTTCACACGGTCCGTGGCTCTGGGAATAGAGTTTATCTTTCTCACAGTCCGTGCCTGTGGGGTAGACTTTATCTTTCACATGGTCCGTGGCTGTGGGGTAGACTTTATCATTCACATGGTCCGTGCCTGTGGGATAGACTCTATCTTTCACATGGTCCGTGCCTGTGGGATAGACTCTGTCTTTCAAATGGTCTGTTGCTGTAGGATTAAACTCTATCTTTCACACGGTCCATGGCTGTGGGGTGGACTTTATCTTTCACATGGTTCGTGGATGTGGGGTAGACTTTATCTTTCACACGGTATGTGGCTGTGGGGTAGATTTTATCTTTCACACGGTCCGTGGCTGTGGGATAGGCTTTATCTTTCACACGGTCTGTGGCTGGGGGGTAGACTTTATCTTTCAAATGGCCTGTGGCAGTGGGGTAGACTTTATCTTTCACACGGCCCATGCCTGTGGGATAGACTTTATCTTTCACACGGCCCGTGGCTGTGTGGTAGACTTTATCTTTCATATGGCCCGTTCCAGTGGGATAGACTTTATCTTTCACACGGTCCGTGCCTATGTGATAGACTTTGTCTTTCACACGGCCAGTGGCCGTAGATTTGACTTTATCTTTCACACGTTCCGTGCCTGTGGGGTAGACTTTATCTTTCACATGGTCCGTGCCTGTGGGATAGACTCTATCTTGCACATGGTCTGTCGCTGTCTGAATAGACTCTATCTTTCACACGGTCCGTGCCTGTGGGATAAACTTTATCTTTCACACGGTCCGTGGCTGTGGGATAGAATTTATCTTTCACACGGTCCGTGGCTCTGGGAATAGAGTTTATCTTTCTCACAGTCCGTGCCTGTGGGATAGACTTTATCTTTCACATGGTCCGTGCCTATGGGATAGACTATATCATTCACCGGGTCCGTGGCTGTGGAATAGACTCTATCTTTCACATGGTCCGTGGCTGTGTGATTAGACTCTATCTTTCACACGGTCCATGGCTGTCGGGTAGAGTTTATCTTTCACATGGTCCGTGGCTGTGGGGTAGACTTTATCTTTCACACGATATATGGCTGTGGGATAGATTTTATCTTTCACATGGTCCGTCGCTGTGGGGTAGACTTTATCTTTCACACGGTCCGTGGCTGTGGGAACAGACTCTATCTTTCACACTGGTCGTGCCTGTGGGATAGACTTTATCTTTCACACGGTCCGTGGCTGTGTGATTAGACTCTATCTTTCACATGGTCCGTGGCTGTGGGATTCGACTCTATCTTTCACACGGTCTATGGCTGTGGGGTAGACTTTATCTTTCACATGGTCCGTGGCTGTGTGGTAGACTTTATCTTTCACACGGTATGTGGCTGTGGGATAGATTTTATCTTTTACACGGTCCGTGGCTGTGGGAGAGACTTTATCTTTCACACGGTCCGTGGCTGGGGGGTAGACTTTATCTTTCAAATGGCCCGTGGCAGTGGGGTAGACTTTATCTTTCACACGGCCCATGCCTGTGGGATAGAGTTTATCTTTCACACGGCCCGTGGCTGTGGGTAGACTTTATCTTTCATATGGCCCGTTCCTGTGGGAAAGACTTTATCTTTCACACGGTCCGTGCCTATGGGATAGACTTTGTCTTTCACACGGCCCGTGACTGCGGGGTAGACTTTATCTTTCACACGGCCAGTGGCTGTGGATTAGACTTTATCTTTCACACGTTCCGTGCCTATGGGGTAGACTTTATCTTTCACACGGTTCGTGCCTGTGGGATAGACTTTATCTTTCACATGGTTCGTGCCTGTGGGATAGACTCTATCATTCACCCGGTCCGTGGCTGTGGAATAGACTCTATCTTTCACATGGTCCGTGCCTGTGGGATTAGACTCTATCTTTCACAAGGTCCATGGCTGTCGGGTAGACTTTATCTTTCACATGGTCCGTGGCTGTGGGGTAGACTTTATCTTTCACACGGTATATGGCTATGGGATAGATTTTATCTTTCACATGGTCCGTGGCTGTGGGGTAGACTTTATCTTTCAAACGGCCCGTGGCTGTGGGAACAGACTCTATCTTTCACACTGTCCGTGCCTGTGGGATAGACTTTATCTTTCACACGGTCCGTGGCTGTGCGGTAGACTTTGTCTTTCACACGGTCCGTGCCTGTGGGATAGACTTTATCTTTCACACGGTCCATGCCTGAGGGATAGACTTTTTCACACGGTCCGTGCCTGTGGGAAAGACTTTCTCTTTCACACGGTCCGTGCCTGTGGGATAGACTTTATCTTTCACATGGTCCGTGGCTGTGGGATAGACTTTATCTTTCACACGGTCCGTGGCTGTGGAAATAGACTTTATCTTTCACATGGTTTGTGCCTGTGGGATAGACTTTATCTTTCACATGGTCCGTGGCAGTGGGGTAGACTTTATCTTTCACACGGTCCATTCATGTGGGATAGACTTTTTCACACGGTCCGTGTCTGTGGGGTAGACTGTATCTTTCACATGGTCCGTGGCTGTGGGAATAGTCTTTATCTCTCACACGGTCAGTGCCTGTGAGATAGACTCTATCTTTCACACTGTCCGTGGTTGTGGGATAGACTCTCTCTTGCACATGGTCTATGGCTGCGGGGTAGACTTTATCTTTCACACGGTCCGTGGCTGCGGGGTAGACTTTATCTTTCACACGGTCCGTGGCTGCGGGGTAGACTTTATCTTTCACACGGTCCGTGGCTGCGGGGTAGACTTTATCGTTCACACGGCCCGTGGCTGTGGGGTAGACTTTAATTTCACAGGGCCCGTGGCTGTGGGGAAGACTTTATCTTTCACACGGCCCGTGGCTGTGGGGTAGACTTTATCTTTCACACGGTCCGTGGCTGTGGGGTAGACTTTACCTTTCACACGGTCCGTGGCTGTGGGGTAGACGTTACCTTTCACACGGTCCGTGGCTGTGGGGTAGACATTATCTTTCACAAGGTCAGTGGCTGTGGGGGAGACTTTATCTTTCACACGGCCTTTGCCTGTGGCATAGACTTTATCTTTCACACGGCCCGTGCCTGTGGCATAGACTTTATTTTCACATGGTCCGTGGCTGTGGGATAGACTTTTTCATACGGTCCGTGGCTGTGGGATAGACTTTATCTTTCACACGGCCCGTGGCTGTGGGATAGACTTTATCTTTCACACGGTGGTTGGCTGTGGGAATAGACTCTATCTTTAACACTGTCCATGCCTGTGGGATAGACTTTATCTTTCACACGGCCCGTGCCTGTGGGGTAGACTTAATCTTTTACACGGCCCGTGGCTGTGGGGTAGACTTAATCTTTCACACGGCCCGTGACTGCGGGGTAGACTTTATCTTTCACACGGCCAGTGGCTGTGGATTAGACTTTATCTTTCACACGTTCCGTGCCTATGGGGTAGACTTTATCTTTCACACGGTTCGTGCCTGTGGGATAGCCTTTATCTTTCACATGGTTCGTGCCTGTGGGATAGACTCTATCATTCACCCGGTCCGTGGCTGTGGAATAGACTCTATCTTTCACATGGTCCATGGCTGTGGGATTAGACTCTATCTTTCACACGGTCCATGGCTGTCGGGTAGAGTTTATCTTTCACATGGTCCGTGGCTGTGGGGTAGACTTTATCTTTCACACGATATATGGCTGTGGGATAGATTTTATCTTTCACATGGTCCGTGGCTGTGGGGTAGACTTTATCTTTCACACGGTCCGTGGCTGTGGGAACAGACTCTATCTTTCACACTGTCCGTGCCTGTGGGATAGACTTTATCTTTCACACGGTCCGTGCCTATGGGATAGACTTTGTCTTTCACACGGCCCGTGACTGCGGGGTAGACTTTATCTTTCACACGGCCAGTGGCTGTGGATTAGACTTTATCTTTCACACGTTCCGTGCCTATGGGGTAGACTTTATCTTTCACACGGTTCGTGCCTGTGGGATAGACTTTATCTTTCACATGGTTCGTGCCTGTGGGATAGACTCTATCATTCACCCAGTCCGTGGCTGTGGAATAGACTCTATCTTTCACATGGTCCATGGCTGTGGGATTAGACTCTATCTTTCACAAGGTCCATGGCTGTCGGGTAGACTTTATCTTTCACATGGTCCGTGGCTGTGGGGTAGACTTTATCTTTCACACGGTATATGGCTATGGGATAGATTTTATCTTTCACCTGGTCCGTGGCTGTGGGGTAGACTTTATCTTTCAAACGGTCCGTGGCTGTGGGAACAGACTCTATCTTTCACACTGTCCGTGCCTGTGGGATAGGATTTATCTTTCACACGGTCCGTGGCTGTGCGGTAGACTTTGTCTTTCACACGGTCCGTGCCTGTGGGATAGACTTTATCTTTCACACGGTCCATGCCTGAGGGATAGACTTTTTCACACGGTCCGTGCCTGTGGGAAAGACTTTCTCTTTCACACGGTCCGTGCCTGTGGGATAGACTTTATCTTTCACATGGTCCGTGGCTGTGGGATAGACTTTATCTTTCACACGGTCCGTGGCTGTGGAAATAGACTTTATCTTTCACATGGTTTGTGCCTGTGGGATAGACTTTATCTTTCACATGGTCCGTGGCAGTGGGGTAGACTTTATCTTTCACACGGTCCATTCATGTGGGATAGACTTTTACACACGGTCCGTGTCTGTGGGGTAGACTGTATCTTTCACATGGTCCGTGGCTGTGGGATTAGTCTTTATCTCTCACACGGTCAGTGCCTGTAAGATAGACTCTATCTTTCACACTGTCCGTGCTTGTGGGATAGACTCTCTCTTGCACATGGTCTGTGGCTGCGGGGTAGACTTTATCTTTCACACGGTCCGTGGCTGCGGGGTAGACATTATCTTTCACACGGTCCGTGGCTGCGGGGTAGACTTTATCTTTCACACGGTCCGTGGCTGCGGGGTAGACTTTATCGTTCACACGGCCCGTGGCTGTGGGGTAGACTTTAATTTCACATGGCCCGTGGCTGTGGGGTAGACTTTATCTTTCACACGGCCCGTGGCTGTGGGGTAGACTTTATCTTTCACACGGTCCGTGGCTGTGGGGTAGACTTTACCTTTCACACGGTCCGTGGCTGTGGGGTAGACGTTACCTTTCACACGGTCCGTGGCTGTGGGGTAGACATTATCTTTCACAAGGTCAGTGGCTGTGGGGGAGACTTTATCTTTCACACGGCCTTTGCCTGTGGCATAGACTTTATCTTTCACACGGCCCGTGCCTGTGGCATAGACTTTATTTTCACACGGCCCGTGCCTGTGGGGTAGACATAATCTTTCACACGGCCCTTGGCTGTGGGGTAGACTTTATGTTTCACACGGTCCGTGGCTGTGGGAATAGACTTTATCTTTCACACGATCCGTGGCTGTGGGAATACACTTTATCTTTCACACGGTCCGTGGCTGTGGGAATAGACTTTATCTTTCACACGTTCCGTGCCTGTGGGATAGACTTTATCTTTCACATGGTCCGTGGCTGTGGGATAGACTTTTTGATACGGTCCGTGGCTGTGGGATAGACTTTATCTTTCACACGGTGGTTGGCTGTGGGAATAGACTCTATCTTTAACACTGTCCGTGCCTGTGGGATAGACTTTATCTTTCACACGGCCCGTGCCTGTGGGGTAGACTTAATCTTTTACACGGCCCGTGGCTGTAGGGTAGACTTTATGTTTCACTCGGTCCGTGCCTGTGGGATAGACTTTATCTTTCACACGGTCCGTGCCTGTGGGATAGACTTTATCTTTCACACGGTCCGTGCCTGTGGGATAGACTTTATCTTTCACATGATCCGTGGCTGTGGGATAGACTTTATCTTTCACACGTTCGTTAGATGTGGGAACAGACTCTATCTTTCACACGGTCCGTGGCTGTGGGATAGCCTCTATCTTTCACACGGTCCGTGGCTGTGGGGTAGACTTTATCTTTCACACGGTCCGTGGCTGTGGGGTAGACTTTATCTTTCACACGGCCCGTGGCTGTGGGGTAGACTTTATCTTTCACATGGCCCGTGCCTGTGGGGTAGACTTTATCTTTCACACGGTCCGTGCCTGTGGGGTAGACATTATCTTTCACATGGTCCGTGGATGTGGGGTAGACTTTATCTTTCACACGGTCCGTGGCTGTGGTTTAGACTTTATCTTTCACACGGCCCGTGGCTGTGGGGTAGAGTTTATCTTTCACACGGCCCGTGGCTGTGGAGTAGACTTTATCTTTCACATGGTCCGTGGCTGAAGGGTAGACTTTTTCTTTGACACCGTCCGTGCCTGTGGGAAAAACTCCATCTTTCACACGGTCCGTGGCTTGGGATACACTTTTTCTTTCACATGGTCCGTGGCTGTGGGAATAGACTCTATCTTTCACACGGTCTATGGCTGTGGGATAGACTTTATCTTTCACACGTTCCATGGCTGTGGGAATAGACTCTATCTTTCACACGGTCCGTGGCTGTGGGAAAGACTTTATCTTCCACACGGTCCTTGGCTGTGGGGTAGACTTTATTTTTCACAAGGTCCGTGGCTGTGGTAGTAGACTTTATCTTTCACACGGTCCGTGGCTGTGGAAATAGACTTTATGTTTCACACGGTCCGTGGCTCTGGGAATAGACTTTATCTTTCACACGGTCCGTGCCTGTGGGGTAGACTTTATCTTTCACACGGTCCATGCCTGAGGGAAAGACTCTATCTTGCACATGGTCTGTCGCTGTGGGAATAGACTCTAACTTTCACACGGTCCATCGCTGTGGGTTAGACTTTATCTTTCACACGGTCGCTGGCTGTGGGGTAGACTTTATTTTTCACACGGTCCGTGGTTGTCGGATAGACTTTATCTTTCACACGGTCCGTGCCTGTGGGATAGACCTTTTCACACGGTCTGTGGCTGTGGTTTAGACTTTATCTTTCACATGGTCCATGGCTGAGGGAGTAGTCTTTATCTTTCACACGGTCCGTGGCTCTGGGAATAGACTTTATGTTTCACAAGGTCCGTGGCTCTGGGAATAGAATTTATCTTTCACATGGTCTGTGGCTCTGGGGTAGAATTTATCTTTCATACGGTCCGTGCCTGTGGGATAGACTTTATATTTCACACGGTCCGTGCCTGTCGGATAGACTTTTTCACAAGGTCCGTGGCTGTGGGATAGACTTTATCTTTCACACGGTCCGTGCATGTGGGATAGACTTTGTCTTTCACACGGTCCGTGGTTGTGGGATAGACTTTATCTTTCACACGGTCCGTGCCTGTGGGATAGACTTTATCTTTCACATGGTCCGTGGCTGTGGGGTAGATTTTATCTTTCACATGGTCCGTGGCTGTGGGATAGACTTTATCTATCACATGGTCCGTGTCTGTGGGGTAGACTTTATCTTTCACAACACCCTTGGCTGTGGGGTAGGCTTTATCTTTCACACGGTCCGTGGCTGTGGAGTAGACTTCATCTTTCACACGGTCCGTGGCTGTGGGTAGACTTTATCTTTCACACGGTCCGTGGCTGTGGTGTAGACTTTAGCTTTCACACGGTCCGTGGCTGTGGGATAGACTTTATCTTTCACACGGTCCGTGGCTGTGGAATAGACTTTATCTTTCACACGGTCCATGCCTGTGGCATAGACTTTTTCACACGGTCCTTGGCGTGGGGTAGACTTTATCTTTCACATGGTCCGTGGCTGTGGGAGTAGTCTTTATGTTTCGCACAGGTCCGTGGCTGTGGGAATAGACTTTATGTTTCACAAGGTCCGTGGCTCTGGGAATAGAATTTATCTTTCACATGGTCCATGGCTGTGTGATAGACTGTATCTTTCACACGGTCCGTGGTGTGGGATAGACTTTATCTTTCACACGGTACGTGCCAGTGGAATAGACTTTATCTTTCACACGGTCCGTGCCTCTAGGACAGACTTTATCTTTCACACGGTCCGTGCCTGTGGGATAGACTTTTTCACACGGCCCGTGCCTGTGGGATAGACTTTATCTTTCACACGGTCCATGCCTGTGCAATAGACTTTATCTTTCACACGGTCCGTGGCTGTGGGATAGACTTTATCTTTCACACGGTCCGTCCCTGTGGGATAGACTTTATCTTTCACACGGTCCGTGACTGTGGGAATAGACTCTATCTTTCACACGCTCCCTGCTTGTGGGATAGACTTTATCTTTCACACGGTCCGTGCCTGTGGGATAGACTTTATCTTTCTCACGGTCCGTGGCTGTGGGGTAGACTTTATCTTTCACTCGGCGCGTGGCTGCGGGCTAGACTTTATCTTTCACACGGTCCGTGGCTGTGGGGAAGTCTTTATCTTTCAAACGGTCCCAGGCTGTGGGAGTAGACTTTATCGTTCATACGGTCCATGTCTGTGGGAATAGACTTTATGTTTCACAAGGTCCGTGGCTCTGGGAAGAGACTTTATTTTTCACATGGTCCGTGGCTGTGGGGTAGACTTTATCTTTCACATGGTCCGTGGCTGTGGGATAGACTTTATCTTTCACACGTTCGTTAGATGTGGGAACAGACTCTATCTTTCACACGGTCCGTGGCTGTGGGATAGACTCTATCTTTCACACGGTCCGTGGCTGTGGGGTAGACTTTATCTTTCACACGGTCCGTGCCTGTGGGGTAGACTTTATCTTTCACATGGTCCGTGGCTCTGGTATAGACTTTATCTTTCACACGGTAAGTGGCTGTGTGATAGACTTTTTCACACGGTCCGTGCCTGTCGGATAGACTTTATCTTTGACATGGTCCGTGGCTGTGGGATAGACTTTTTGACACGGTCCGTGCCTGTGGGATAGACTTTATATTTCACGCGGTCCGTGGCTGTCGGAAAAACTTTATCTTTCACAAGGTCCGTGCCTGTGGGATAGACTTTATCTTTCAAACGGTCCGTGGCTGTGGGATAGACTTTATCTTTCACACGGTCCATGGCTGTGGGAATAGACTCTATCTTTCACACGGTCCGTGCCTGTGGGGTAGACATTATCTTTCACACGGTCCGTGGCTGTGGGGTAGACTTCATCTTGCACACGGTCCGTGGCTGTGGGATAGACTTTATCTTTCACACGGTCCGTGGCTGTGGGAACAGACTGTATCATTCACACTGTCCACGGCTGTGGGGTGAACTTTATCTTTCACACGGTCCGTGCCTGTGGGATAGACTTTATCTTTCACATGGTCTGTGGCTGAGGGATAGACTTTTTCACACGGTCCGTGGCTGTGGGATAGACTTTATCTTTCACACGGTCCGTTCCTGTGGGATAGACTTTATCATTCACACGGTCCGTGCCTGTGGGATAGACTCTATCTTTCACACGGTCGCTGGCTGTGGGAATAGACTCTATCTTTCACACGGTCCGTGCCTGTGGGATAGACTTTATTTTTCACACGGTCCGTGGCTGTGGGGTAGACTTTATCTTTCACACGGCACGTGCCTGTGGGGTAGACTTAATCTTTCACACGGCCCGTGGCTGTGGTGTAGACTTTATGTTTCACACGGTCCGTGGCTGTGAGAATAGACTTTATCTTTCACATGGTCCGTGGCTGTGGGAATAGACTTTATCTTTCACACGGTCCGTGGCCGTGGGATAGACTCTATCTTTCCCTCGGTCCATGCCTGTGGGATAGCCTCTATCTTTCACACGGTCTGTGGCTGTGGAAATAGACTTTATCTTTCACACAGTCCATGCCTGTGGGATAGACTCTATCTTTCACATGGTCCGTGGCTGTGGGATAGCCTCTATCTTTCACACGGTCCGTGGCTGTGGGGTAGACTTTATCTTTCACAAGCTCCGTGGCTGTGGGATAGACTTTATCTTTCACACGGTCCGTGTCTTTGTGGTAGACTTTATCTTTCACACGGTAGGTGGCTGTGGGAGTAGACTTTATCTTTCACACGGCCCGTGGCTGTGGGGTAGACTTTATCTTTCACATGGCCCGTGCCTGTGGGGTAGACTTTATCTTTCACACGGTCCGTGCCTGTGGGATGGACTTTATCTTTCACACGTTCCGTGTCTGTGGGGTAGTCTTTATCTTTCACACGGTCCCAGGCTGTGGGAGTAGACTTTATCGTTCATACGGTCCATGTCTGTGGGAATAGACTTTATGTTTCACAAGGTCCGTGGCTCTGGGAAGAGACTTTATTTTTCACATGGTCCGTGGCTGTGGGGTACACTTTATCTTTCACATGGTCCGTGGCTGTGGGATAGACTTTATCTTTCACATGGTCCGTGGCTGTGGGGTAGACTTTAACTTTCACATTGCCCGTGGCTGTGGGATAGCCTCTATCACTCACACAGTCCGTGGCTGTGGGAATAGACTCTATCTTTCACAGGGTCCATGGCTGTGGGGTGGACTTTATCTTTCACATGGTCCGTGGATGTGGGGTAGACTTTATCTTTCACACGGTATGTGGCTGTGGGGTAGATTTTATCTTTCACACGGTCCGTGGCTGTGGGATAGGCTTTATCTTTCACACGGTCCGTGGCTGGGGGGTAGACTTTATCTTTCAAATGGCCTGTGGCAGTGGGGTAGACTTTATCTTTCACACGGCCCATGCCTGTGGGATAGACTTTATCTTTCACACGGCTCGTGGCTGTGTGGTAGACTTTATCTTTCATATGGCCCGTTCCAGTGGGATAGACTTTATCTTTCACACGGTCCGTGCCTATGGGATAGACTTTGTCTTTCACACGGCCCGTGGCTGCGGGGTAGACTTTACCTTTCACACGGCCAGTGGCCGTAGATTAGACTTTATCTTTCACACGTTCCGTGCCTGTGGGGTAGACTTTATCTTTCACATGGTCCGTGCCTGTGGGATAGACTCTATCTTGCACATGGTCTGTCGCTGTCTGAATAGACTCTATCTTTCACACGGTCCGTGCCTGTGGGATAAACTTTATCTTTCACACGGTCCGTGGCTGTGGGATAGAATTTATCTTTCACACGGTCCGTGGCTCTGGGAATAGAGTTTATCTTTCTCACAGTCCGTGCCTGTGGGATAGACTTTATCTTTCACACGTTCCGTGGCTGTCGGATAGACTTTATCTTTCACAAGGTCCGTGCCTGTGGGACAGACTTTATCTTTCAAACGGTCCGTGGCTGTGGGATAGACTTTATCTTTCACACGGTCCGTGCCTGTGGGGTAGACTTTATCTTTCACACGGTCCGTGCCTGTGGGATAGACTTTATCTTTCACACGGTCCGTGGCTGTGGGATAGACTCTATCTTTCACACGGTCGTTTCCTGTGGGGTAGACTCTATCTTTCACACTGTTCATGGCTGTTGGAATAGACTTTATCTTTCACACGGTCCGTGGTGTGGGATAGACTTTATCTTTCACACGTTCGTTAGATGTGGGAACAGACTCTATCTTTCACACGGTCCGTGGCTGTGGGATAGACTCTATCTTTCACACGGTCCGTGGCTGTGGGGTAGACTTTATCTTTCATACAGTCCGTGGCTGTGGGGTAGACTTTATCTTTCACACGGTCCGTGCCTGTGGGGTAGACTTTATCTTTCACATGGTCCGTGGCTCTGGTATAGACTTTATCTTTCAAACGGTAAGTGGCTGTGTGATAGACTTTTTCACACGGTCCGTGCCGGTCGGATAGACTTTATCTTTCACATGGTCCGTGGCTGTGGGATAGACTTTTTGACACGGTCCGTGCCTGTGGGATAGACTTTATATTTCACGCGGTCCGTGGCTGTCAGAAAAACTTTATCTTTCACAAGGTCCGTGCCTGTGGGATAGACTTTATCTTTCAAACGGTCCGTGGCTGTGGGATAGACTTTATCTTTCACACGGTCCATGGCTGTGGGAATAGACTCTATCTTTCACACGGTCCTTGCCTGTGGGGTAGACATTATCTTTCACACGGTCCGTGGCTGTGGGGTAGACTTCATCTTGCACACGGTCCGTGGCTGTGGGATAGACTTTATCTTTCACACGGTCCGTGGCTGTGGTAACAGACTGTATCATTCACACTGTCCACGGCTGTGGGGTGAACTTTATCTTTCACACGGTCCGTGCCTGTGGGATAGACTTTATCTTTCACATGGTCTGTGGCTGAGGGATAGACTTTTTCACACGGTCCGTGGCTGTGGGATAGACTTTATCTTTCACACGGTCCGTTCCTGTGGGATAGACTTTATCTTTCACACGGTCCGTGCCTGTGGGATAGACTTTATCTTTCACATGATCCGTGGCTGTGGGATAGACTCTATCTTTCACACGGTCGCTGGCTGTGGGAATAGACTCTATCTTTCACACGGTCCGTGCCTGTGGGATAGACTTTATTTTTCACACGGTCCGTGGCTGTGGGGTAGACTTTATCTTTCACACGGTCCGTGGCTGTGGGATAGACTTTATCTTTCACACGGCCCGTGGCTGTGGGCAAGACTTTATCTTTCACACGGCCCGTGGCTGTGAGAATAGACTTTATCTTTCACACGGTCCGTGACTGTGGGGCAGACTTTATCTTTCACACGGTCCGTGGCTGTGGGAACAGACTGCATCATTCACACTGTCCACGGCTGTGGGGTGAACTTTATCTTTCACACGGTCCGTGCCTGTGGGATAGACTTTATTTTTCACACGGTCCGTGGCTGTGGGGTAGACTTTATCTTTCACACGGCACGTGCCTGTGGGGTAGACTTAATCTTTCACACGGCCCGTGGCTGTGGTGTAGACTTTATGTTTCACACGGTCCGTGGCTGTGAGAATAGACTTTATCTTTCACACGGTCCGTGGCTGTGGGAATAGACTTTATCTTTCACACGGTCCATGCCTGTGGGATAGACTTTATCTTTCACACGGTCCGTGGCTGTGGGATAGACTCTATCTTTCCCTCGGTCCATGCCTGTGTGATAGCCTCTATCTTTCACACGGTCTGTGGCTGTGGGAATAGACTTTATCTTTCACACAGTCCATGCCTGTGGGATAGACTCTATCTTTCACATGGTCCGTGGCTGTGGGATAGCCTCTATCTTTCACACGGTCCGTGGCTGTGGGGTAGACTTTATCTTTCACAAGCTCCGTGGCTGTGGGATAGACTTTATCTTTCACACGGTCCGTGTCTTTGTGGTAGACTTTATCTTTCACACGGTAGGTGGCTGTGGGAGTAGACTTTATCTTTCACTCGGTCCGTGGCTGTGCGAATAGACTTTATCTTTAACATGGTCCGTTGCTGTGGGATAGACTCTAACTTTCACACGGTCCATCGCTGTGGGTTAGACTTTATCTTTCACACGGTCCCTGGCTGTGGGGTAGACTTTATCTTTCACACGGTCCGTGGTTGTCGGATAGACTTTATCTTTCACACGGTCCGTGCCTGTGGGATAGACCTTTTCACACGGTCTGTGGCTGTGGTTTAGACTTTATCTTTCACATGGTCCATGGCTGTGGGAGTAGTCTTTATCTTTCACACGGTCCGTGGCTCTGGGAATAGACTTTATGTTTCACAAGGTCCGTGGCTCTGGGAATAGAATTTATCTTTCACATGGTCTGTGGCTCTGGGGTAGAATTTATCTTTCATACGGTCCGTGCCTGTGGGATAGACTTTATATTTCACACGGTCCGTGCCTGTCGGATAGACTTTTTCACAAGGTCCGTGGCTGTGGGATAGACTTTATCTTTCACACGGTCCGTGCATGTGGGATAGACTTTGTCTTTCACACGGTCCGTGGTTGTGGGATAGACTTTATCTTTCACACGGTCCGTGCCTGTGGGATAGACTTTATCTTTCACATGGTCCGTGGCTGTGGGGTAGATTTTATCTTTCACATGATCTGTGGCTGTGGGATAGACTTTATCTATCACATGGTCCGTGTCTGTGGGGTAGACTTTATCTTTCACAACACCCGTGGCTGTGGGGTAGGCTTTATCTTTCACACGGTCCGTGGCTGTGGAGTAGACTTCATCTTTCACACGGTCCGTGGCTGTGGGTAGACTTTATCTTTCACACGGTCCGTGGCTGTGGTGTAGACTTTAGCTTTCACACGGTCCGTGGCTGTGGGATAGACTTTATCTTTCACACGGTCCGTGGCTGTGGAATAGACTTTATCTTTCACACGGTCCATGCCTGTGGGATAGACTTTTTCACACGGTCCTTGGCGTGGGGTAGACTTTATCTTTCACATGGTCCGTGGCTGTGGGAGTAGTCTTTATGTTTCGCACAGGTCCGTGGCTGTGGGAATAGACTTTATGTTTCACAAGGTCCGTGGCTCTGGGAATAGAATTTATCTTTCACATGGTCCGTGGCTGTGTGATAGACTGTATCTTTCACACGGTCCGTGGCTGTGGGATAGACTTTATCTTTCACACGGTACGTGCCAGTGGAATAGACTTTATCTTTCACACGGTCCGTGCCTCTAGGACAGACTTTATCTTTCACACGGTCCGTGCCTGTGGAATAGACTTTTTCACACGGCCCGTGCCTGTGGGATAGACTTTATCTTTCACACGGTCCATGCCTGTGCAATAGACTTTATCTTTCACACGGTCCGTGGCTGTGGGATAGACTTTTTCACACGGTCCGTGCCTGTGGGATAGACTTTATCTTTCACACGGTCCGTCCCTGTGGGATAGACTTTATCTTTCACACGGTCCGTGACTGTGGGAATAGACTCTATCTTTCACACGCTCCGTGCTTGTGGGATAGACTTTATCTTTCACACGGTCCGTGCCTGTGGGATAGACTTTATCTTTCTCACGGTCCGTGGCTGTGGGGTAGACTTTATCTTTCACACGGTCCGTGCCTGTGGGATGGACTTTATCTTTCACACGTTCCGTGTCTGTGGGGTAGTCTTTATCTTTCACACGGTCCCAGGCTGTGGGAGTAGACTTTATCGTTCATACGGTCCATGTCTGTGGGAATAGACTTTATGTTTCACAAGGTCCGTGGCTCTGGGAAGAGACTTTATTTTTCACATGGTCCGTGGCTGTGGGGTAGACTTTATCTTTCACATGGTCCGTGGCTGTGGGATAGACTTTATCTTTCACATGGTCCGTGGCTGTGGGGTAGACTTTAACTTTCACATTGCCCGTGGCTGTGGGATAGCCTCTATCACTCACACAGTCCGTGGCTGTGGGAATAGACTCTATCTTTCACAGGGTCCATGGCTGTGGGGTGGACTTTATCTTTCACATGGTCCGTGGATGTGGGGTAGACTTTATCTTTCACACGGTATGTGGCTGTGGGGTAGATTTTATCTTTCACACGGTCCGTGGCTGTGGGATAGGCTTTATCTTTCACACGGTCCGTGGCTGGGGGGTAGACTTTATCTTTCAAATGGCCTGTGGCAGTGGGGTAGACTTTATCTTTCACACGGCCCATGCCTGTGGGATAGACTTTATCTTTCACACGGCTCGTGGCTGTGTGGTAGACTTTATCTTTCATATGGCCTGTTCCAGTGGGATAGACTTTATCTTTCACACGGTCCGTGCCTATGGGATAGACTTTGTCTTTCACACGGCCCGTGGCTGCGGGGTAGACTTTACCTTTCACACGGCCAGTGGCCGTAGATTAGACTTTATCTTTCACACGTTCCGTGCCTGTGGGGTAGACTTTATCTTTCACATGGTCCGTGCCTGTGGGATAGACTCTATCTTGCACATGGTCTGTCGCTGTCTGAATAGACTCTATCTTTCACACGGTCCGTGCCTGTGGGATAAACTTTATCTTTCACACGGTCCGTGGCTGTGGGATAGAATTTATCTTTCACACGGTCCGTGGCTCTGGGAATAGAGTTTATCTTTCTCACAGTCCGTGCCTGTGGGATAGACTTTATCTTTCACAAGGTCCGTGCCTGTGGGACAGACTTTATCTTTCAAACGGTCCGTGGCTGTGGGATAGACTTTATCTTTCACACGGTCCGTGCCTGTGGGGTAGACTTTATCTTTCACACGGTCCGTGCCTGTGGGATAGACTTTATCTTTCACACGGTCCGTGGCTGTGGGATAGACTCTATCTTTCACACGGTCGTTTCCTGTGGGGTAGACTCTATCTTTCACACTGTTCATGGCTGTTGGAATAGACTTTATCTTTCACACGGTCCGTGGTGTGGGATAGACTTTATCTTTCACACGTTCGTTAGATGTGGGAACAGACTCTATCTTTCACACGGTCCGTGGCTGTGGGATAGACTCTATCTTTCACACGGTCCGTGGCTGTGGGGTAGACTTTATCTTTCATACAGTCCGTGGCTGTGGGGTAGACTTTATCTTTCACACGGTCCGTGCCTGTGGGCTAGACTTTATCTTTCACATGGTCCGTGGCTCTGGTATAGACTTTATCTTTCACACGGTAAGTGGCTGTGTGATAGACTTTTTCACACGGTCCGTGCCTGTCGGATAGACTTTATCTTTCACATGCTCCGTGGCTGTGGGATAGACTTTTTGACACGGTCCGTGCCTGTGGGATAGACTTTATATTTCACGCGGTCCGTGGCTGTCGGAAAAACTTTATCTTTCACAAGGTCCGTGCCTGTGGGATAGACTTTATCTTTCAAACGGTCCGTGGCTGTGGGATAGACTTTATCTTTCACACGGTCCATGGCTGTGGGAATAGACTCTATCTTTCACACGGTCCTTGCCTGTGGGGTAGACATTATCTTTCACACGGTCCGTGGCTGTGGGGTAGACTTCATCTTGCACACGGTCCGTGGCTGTGGGATAGACTTTATCTTTCACACGGTCCGTGGCTTTGGTAACAGACTGTATCATTCACACTGTCCACGGCTGTGGGGTGAACTTTATCTTTCACACGGTCCGTGCCTGTGGGATAGACTTTATCTTTCACATGGTCTGTGGCTGAGGGATAGACTTTTTCACATGGTCCGTGGTTGTGGGATAGACTTTATCTTTCACACGGTCCGTTCCTGTGGGATAGACTTTATCTTTCACACGGTCTGTGCCTGTGGGATAGACTTTATCTTTCACATGATCCGTGGCTGTGGGATAGACTCTATCTTTCACACGGTCGCTGGCTGTGGGAATAGACTCTATCTTTCACACGGTCCGTGCCTGTGGGATAGACTTTATTTTTCACACGGTCCGTGGCTGTGGGGTAGACTTTATCTTTCACACGGTCCGTGGCTGTGGGATAGACTTTATCTTTCACACGGCCCGTGGCTGTGGGCAAGACTTTATCTTTCACACGGCCCGTGGCTGTGAGAATAGACTTTATCTTTCACACGGTCCGTGACTGTGGGGCAGACATTATCTTTCACACGGTCCGTGGCTGTGGGAACAGACTGCATCATTCACACTGTCCACGGCTGTGGGGTGAACTTTATCTTTCACACGGTCCGTGCCTGTGGGATAGACTTTATTTTTCACACGGTCCGTGGCTGTGGGGTAGACTTTATCTTTCACACGGCACGTGCCTGTGGGCTAGACTTAATCTTTCACACGGCCCGTGGCTGTGGTGTAGACTTTATGTTTCACACGGTCCGTGGCTGTGAGAATAGACTTTATCTTTCACACGGTCCGTGGCTGTGGGAATAGACTTTATCTTTCACACGGTCCATGCCTGTGGGATAGACTTTATCTTTCACACGGTCCGTGGCTGTGGGATAGACTCTATCTTTCCCTCGGTCCATGCCTGTGGGATAGCCTCTATCTTTCACACGGTCTGTGGCTGTGGGAATAGACTTTATCTTTCACACAGTCCATGCCTGTGGGATAGACTCTATCTTTCACATGGTCCGTGGCTGTGGGATAGCCTCTATCTTTCACACGGTCCGTGGCTGTGGGGTAGACTTTATCTTTCACAAGCTCCGTGGCTGTGGGATAGACTTTATCTTTCACACGGTCCGTGTCTTTGTGGTAGACTTTATCTTTCACACGGTCCGTGGCTGTGCGAATAGACTTTATCTTTAACATGGTCCGTGGCTGTGGGATAGACTTTTTCACACGGTTCGTGGCTGTGGGATAGACTTTATCTTTCACACGGTCCGTGCCTGTGGGATAGACTTTATCTTTCACACGGTCCGTGCCTGTGGGATAGACTTTATCTTTCACATGATCCGTGGCTGTGGGATAGACTTTATCTTTCACACGTTCGTTAGATGTGGGAACAGACTCTATCTTTCACACGGTCCGTGGCTGTGGGATAGCCTCTATCTTTCACACGGTCCGTGGCTGTGGGGTAGACTTTATCTTTCACACGGTCCGTGGCTGTGGGGTAGACTTTATCTTTCACACGGCCCGTGGCTGTGGGGTAGACTTTATCTTTCACATGGCCCGTGCCTGTGGGGTAGACTTTATCTTTCACACGGTCCGTGCCTGTGGGGTAGACATTATCTTTCACATGGCCCGTGGATGTGGGGTAGACTTTATCTTTCACACGGTCCGTGGCTGTGGGGTAGACTTTATCTTTCACACGGCCCGTGGCTGTGGGGTAGAGTTTATCTTTCACACGGCCCGTGGCTGTGGAGTAGACTTTATCTTTCACATGGTCCGTGGCTGAGGGGTAGACTTTATCTTTCACACGGTCCGTGCCTGTGGGAAAAACTCCATCTTTCACACGGTCCGTGGCTTGGGATACACTTTTTCTTTCACATGGTCCGTGGCTGTGGGAATAGACTCTATCTTTCACACGGTCTGTGGCTGTGGGATAGACTTTATCTTTCACACGGTCCATGGCTGTGGGAATAGACTCTATCTTTCACACGGTCCGTGGCTGTGGGAAAAACTTTATCTTCCACACGGTCCTTGGCTGTGGGGTAGACTTTATTTTTCACAAGGTCCGTGGCTGTGGTAGTAGACTTTATCTTTCACACGGTCCGTGGCTGTGGAAATAGACTTTATGTTTCACACGGTCCGTGGCTCTGGGAATAGACTTTATCTTTCACACGGTCCGTGCCTGTGGGGTAGACTTTATCTTTCACACGGTCCGTGCCTGAGGGATAGACTCTATCTTGCACATGGTCTGTCGCCGTGGGAATAGACTCTAACTTTCACACGGTCCATCGCTGTGGGTTAGACTTTATCTTTCACACGGTCCCTGGCTGTGGGGTAGACTTTATCTTTCACACGGTCCGTGGTTGTCGGATAGATTTTATCTTTCACACGGTCCGTGCCTGTGGGATAGACCTTTTCACACGGTCTGTGGCTGTCGTTTAGACTTTATCTTTCACATGGTCCATGGCTGTGGGAGTAGTCTTTATCTTTCACACGGTCCGTGGCTCTGGGAATAGACTTTATGTTTCACAAGGTCCGTGGCTCTGGGAATAGAATTTATCTTTCACATGGTCTGTGGCTCTGGGGTAGAATTTATCTTTCATACGGTCCGTGCCTGTGGGATAGACTTTATATTTCACACGGTCCGTGCCTGTCGGATAGACTTTTTCACAAGGTCCGTGGCTATGGGATAGACTTTATCTTTCACACGGTCCGTGCCTGTGGGATAGACTTTTTCACACGGTCCCTGGCTGTGGGGTAGACTTTATCTTTCACACGGTCCGTGGCTGTGGAGTAGACTTCATCTTTCACACGGTCCGTGGCTGTGGGTAGACTTTATCTTTCACACGGTCCGTGGCTGTGGTGTAGACTTTAGCTTTCACACGGTCCGTGGCTGTGGGATAGACTTTATCTTTCACACGGTCCGTGGCTGTGGAATAGACTTTATCTTTCACACGGTCCATGCCTGTGGGATAGACTTTTTCACACGGTCCTTGGCGTGGGGTAGACTTTATCTTTCACATGGTCCGTGGCTGTGGGAGTAGTCTTTATGTTTCGCACAGGTCCGTGGCTGTGGGAATAGACTTTATGTTTCACAAGGTCCGTGGCTCTGGGAATAGAATTTATCTTTCACATGGTCCATGGCTGTGTGATAGACTGTATCTTTCACACGGTCCGTGGCTGTGGGATAGACTTTATCTTTCACACGGTACGTGCCAGTGGAATAGACTTTATCTTTCACACGGTCCGTGCCTCTAGGACAGACTTTATCTTTCACACGGTCCGTGCCTGTGGAATAGACTTTTTCACACGGCCCGTGCCTGTGGGATAGACTTTATCTTTCACACGGTCCATGCCTGTGCAATAGACTTTATCTTTCACACGGTCCGTGGCTGTGGGATAGACTTTTTCACACGGTCCGTGCCTGTGGGATAGACTTTATCTTTCACACGGTCCGTCCCTGTGGGATAGACTTTATCTTTCACACGGTCCGTGACTGTGGGAATAGACTCTATCTTTCACACGCTCCTTGCTTGTGGGATAGACTTTATCTTTCACACGGTCCGTGCCTGTGGGATAGACTTTATCTTTCTCACGGTCCGTGGCTGTGGGGTAGACTTTATCTTTCACACGGTCCGTGCCTGTGGGATGGACTTTATCTTTCACACGTTCCGTGTCTGTGGGGTAGTCTTTATCTTTCACACGGTCCCAGGCTGTGGGAGTAGACTTTATCGTTCATACGGTCCATGTCTGTGGGAATAGACTTTATGTTTCACAAGGTCCGTGGCTCTGGGAAGAGACTTTATTTTTCACATGGTCCGTGGCTGTGTGGTAGACTTTATCTTTCACATGGTCCGTGGCTGTGGGATAGACTTTATCTTTCACATGGTCCGTGGCTGTGGGGTAGACTTTAACTTTCACATTGCCCGTGGCTGTGGGATAGCCTCTATCACTCACACAGTCCGTGGCTGTGGGAATAGACTCTATCTTTCACAGGGTCCATGGCTATGGGATAGACTTTATCTTTCACACGGTCCGTGGCTGTGGGGTAGACTTTATTTTTCACACGGTCCGTGGCTGTGGTAGTAGACTTTATCTTTCACACGGTCCGTGGCTGTGGGAATAGACTTTATGTTTCACACAGTCCGTGGCTCTGCGAATAGACTTTATCTTTCACACGGTCCGTGCCTGTGGGGTAGACTTTATCTTTCACATGGTCCGTGCCTGTGGGATAGACTCTATCTTGCACATGGTCTGTCGCTGTAGGAATAGACTCTATCTTTCACACGGTCCGTGGCTGTGGGATAAACTTTATCTTTCACACGGTCCGTGGCTCTGGGAATAGAGTTTATCTTTCTCACAGTCCGTGCCTGTGGGATAGACTTTATCATTCACACGGTCCGTGCCTGTCGGATAGACTCTATCTTTCACACGGTCCGTGGCTGTGGGATTAGACTCTATCTTTCACATGGTCCGTGGCTGTGGGATTAGAGTCTATCTTTCACACGGTCCATGCCTGTGGGGTAGACTTTATCTTTCACACGGTCCGTGGCTCTGGGAATAGAATTTATCTTTCTCACAGTCCGTGCCTGTGGGGTAGACTTTATCTTTCACATGGTCCGTGGCTGTGGGGTAGACTTTATCTTTCACATGGTCCGTGCCTGTGGGATAGACTCTATCTTTCACATGGTCCGTGCCTGTGGGATAGACTCTGTCTTTCAAATGGTCCGTTGCTGTGGGATTAGACTCTATCTTTCACACGGTCCATGGCTGTGGGGTGGACTTTATCTTTCAAATTGCCTGTGGCAGTGGGGTAGACTTTATCTTTCACACGGCCCATGCCTGTGGGATAGACTTTATCTTTCACACGGCCCGTGGCTGTGTGGTAGACTTTATCTTTCATATGGCCCGTTCCAGTGGGATAGACTTTATCTTTCACACGGTCCGTGCCTATGGGATAGACTTTGTCTTTCACACGGCCCGTGGCTGCGGGATAGACTTTACCTTTCACACGGCCAGTGGCCGTAGATTAGACTTTATCTTTCACACGTTCCATGCCTGTGGGGTAGACTTTATCTTTCGCATGGTCCGTGCCTGTGGGATAGACTCTATCTTGCACATGGTCTGTCGCTGTCTGAATAGACTCTATCTTTCACACGGTCCGTGCCTGTGGGATAAACTTTATCTTTCACACGGTTCGTGGCTGTGGGATAGAATTTATCTTTCACACGGTCCGTGGCTCTGGGAATAGAGTTTATCTTTCTCACAGTCCGTGCCTGTGGGATAGACTTTATCTTTCACATGGTCCGTGCCTATGGGATAGACTCTATCATTCACCCGGTCCGTGGCTGTGGAATAGACTCTATCTTTCACATGGTCCGTGGCTGTGTGATTAGACTCTATCTTTCACACGGTCCATGGCTGTCGGGTAGAGTTGATCTTTCACATGGTCCGTGGCTGTGGGGTAGACTTTATCTTTCACACGATATATATCTGTGGGATAGATTTTATCTTTCACATGGTCCGTGGCTGTGGGGTAGACTTTATCTTTCACACGGTCCGTGGCTGTGGGAACAGACTCTATCTTTCACACTGTCCGTGCCTGTGGGATAGACTTTATCTTTCACACGGTCCGTGGCTGTGGAATTAGACTCTATCTTTCACATGGTCCGTGGCTGTGGGATTCGACTCTATCTTTCACACGGTCCGTGTCTGTTGGGTAGACTTTATCTTTCACACGGTCCGTGGCTGTGGGGTAGACTTTATCTTTCACACGGTCCTTGGCTGTGGGGTAGACTTTATCTTTCACATGGCCCGTGCCTGTGGGGTAGACTTTATCTTTCACACGGTCCGTGCCTGTGGGGTAGACATTATCTTTCACATGGTCCGTGGATGTGGGGTAGACTTTATCTCTCACACGGTCCGTGGCTGTGGGGTAGACTTTATCTTTCACACGGCCCGTGGCTGTGGGGTAGAGTTTATCTTTCACACGGCCCGTGGCTGTGGAGTAGACTTTATCTTTCACATGGTCCGTGGCTGTGGGGTAGACTTTATCTTTCACACGGTCCGTGCCTGTGGGAAAGACTCCATCTTTCACACGGTCCGTGGCTGTGGGATAGACTTTTTCTTTCATATGGTCCGTGGCTGTGGGAATAGACTCTATCTTTCACACGGTCCGTGGCTGTGGGATAGACTTTATCTTTCCCACGGCCCGTGGCTGTGTGGTAGACTTTATCTTTCATACAGTCCGTGGCTGTGGGGTAGACTTTATCTTTCACACGGTCCATGCCTGAGGGAAAGACTCTATCTTGCACATGGTCTGTCGCTGTGGGAATAGACTCTAACTTTCACACGGTCCATCGCTGTGGGTTAGACTTTATCTTTCACACGATCGCTGGCTGTGGGGTAGACTTTATCTTTCACACGGTCCGTGGTTGTCGGATAGACTTTATCTTTCACACGGTCCGTGCCTGTGGGATAGACCTTTTCACACGGTCTGTGGCTGTGGTTTAGACTTTATCTTTCACATGGTCCATGGCTGTGGGAGTAGTCTTTATCTTTCACACGGTCCGTGGCTCTGGGAATAGACTTTATGTTTCACAAGGTCCGTGGCTCTGGGAATAGAATTTATCTTTCACATGGTCTGTGGCTCTGGGGTAGAATTTATCTTTCATACGGTCCGTGCCTGTGGGATAGACTTTATATTTCACACGGTCCGTGCCTGTCGGATAGACTTTTTCACAAGGTCCGTGGCTGTGGGATAGTCTTTGTCTTTCACACGGTCCGTGGTTGTGGGATAGACTTTATCTTTCTCACGGTCCGTGCCTGTGGGATAGACTTTATCTTTCACATGGTCCGTGGCTGTGGGGTAGATTTTATCTTTCACATGATCTGTGGCTGTGGGATAGACTTTATCTATCACATGGTCCGTGTCTGTGGGGTAGACTTTATCTTTCACAACACCCTTGGCTGTGGGGTAGGCTTTATCTTTCACACGGTCCGTGGCTGTGGAGTAGACTTCATCTTTCACACGGTCCGTGGCTGTGGGTAGACTTTATCTTTCACACGGTCCGTGGCTGTGGTGTAGACTTTAGCTTTCACACGGTCCGTGGCTGTGGGATAGACTTTATCTTTCATAAGGTCCATGCCTGTGGGATAGACTTTTTCACACGGTCCTTGGCGTGGGGTAGACTTTATCTTTCACATGGTCCGTGGCTGTGGGAGTAGTCTTTATGTTTCGCACAGGTCCGTGGCTGTGGGAATAGACTTTATGTTTCACAAGGTCCGTGGCTCTGGGAATAGAATTTATCTTTCACATGGTCCATGGCTGTGTGATAGACTGTATCTTTCACACGGTCCGTGGCTGTGGGATAGACTTTATCTTTCACACGGTACGTGCCAGTGGAATAGACTTTATCTTTCACACGGTCCGTGCCTCTAGGACAAACTTTATCTTTCACACGGGCCGTGCCTGTGGGATAGAGTTTTTCACACGGTCCGTGCCTGTGGGATAGACTTTATCTTTCACACGGTCCATGCCTGTGCAATAGACTTTATCTTTCACACGGTCCGTGGCTGTGGGATAGACTTTTTCACACGGTCCGTGCCTGTGGGATAGACTTTATCTTTCACACGGTCCGTCCCTGTGGGATAGACTTTATCTTTCACACGGTCCGTGACTGTGGGAATAGACTCTATCTTTCACACGCTCCGTGCTTGTGGGATAGACTTTATCTTTCACACGGTCCGTGTCTGTGGGATAGACTTTATCTTTCTCATGGTCCGTGGCTGTGGGGTAGACTTTATCTTTCACACGGTCCGTGCCTGTGGGATAGACTTTATCTTTCACACGGTCCGTGGCTGTGGGGAAGTCTTTATCTTTCAAACGGTCCCAGGCTGTGGGAGTAGACTTTATCGTTCATACGGTCCATGTCTGTGGGAATAGACTTTATGTTTCACAAGGTCCGTGGTTCTGGGAAGAGACTTTATTTTTCACATGGTCCGTGGCTGTGGGGTAGACTTTATCTTTCACATGGTCCGTGGCTATGGGATAGACTTTATCTTTCACATGGTCCGTGGCTGTCGGGAGACTTTAACTTTCACATTGCCCGTGGCTGTGGGATAGCCTCTATCACTCACACAGTCCGTGGCTGTGGGAATAGACTCTATCTTTCACAGGGTCCATGGCTGTGGGATAGACTTTATCTTTCACATGATCCGTGGCTGTGGGGTAGACTTTATTTTTCACACGGTCCGTGGCTGTGGTAGTAGACTTTATCTTTCACACGGTCCGTGGCTGTGGGAATAGACTTTATGTTTCACACAGTCCGTGGCTCTGCGAATAGACTTTATCTTTCACACGGTCCGTGCCTGTGGGGTAGACTTTATCTTTCACATGGTCCGTGCCTGTGGGATAGACTCTATCTTGCACATGGTCTGTCGCTGTAGGAATAGACTCTATCTTTCACACGGTCCGTGCCTGTGGGATAAACTTTATCTTTCACACGGTCCGTGGCTGTGGGATAGAATTTATCTTTCACACGGTCCGTGGCTCTGGGAATAGAGTTTATCTTTCTCACAGTCCGTGCCTGTGGGATAGACTTTATCTTTCACATGGTCCGTGCCTATGGGATAGACTATATCATTCACCGGGTCCGTGGCTGTGGAATAGACTCTATCTTTCACATGGTCCGTGGCTGTGTGATTAGACTCTATCTTTCACACGGTCCATGGCTGTCGGGTAGAGTTTATCTTTCACATGGTCCGTGGCTGTGGGGTAGACTTTATCTTTCACACGATATATGGCTGTGGGATAGATTTTATCTTTCACATGGTCCGTGGCTGTGGGGTAGACTTTATCTTTCACACGGTCCGTGGCTGTGGGAACAGACTCTATCTTTCACACTGGTCGTGCCTGTGGGATAGACTTTATCTTTCACACGGTCCGTGGCTGTGTGATTAGACTCTATCTTTCACATGGTCCGTGGCTGTGGGATTCGACTCTATCTTTCACACGGTCTATGGCTGTGGGGTAGACTTTATCTTTCACATGGTCCGTGGCTGTGTGGTAGACTTTATCTTTCACACGGTATGTGGCTGTGGGATAGATTTTATCTTTCACACGGTCCGTGGCTGTGGGAGAGACTTTATCTTTCACACGGTCCGTGGCTGGGGGGTAGACTTTATCTTTCAAATGGCCCGTGGCAGTGGGGTAGACTTTATCTTTCACACGGCCCATGCCTGTGGGATAGAGTTTATCTTTCACACGGCCCGTGGCTGTGGGTAGACTTTATCTTTCATATGGCCCGTTCCTGTGGGAAAGACTTTATCTTTCACACGGTCCGTGCCTATGGGATAGACTTTGTCTTTCACACGGCCCGTGACTGCGGGGTAGACTTTATCTTTCACACGGCCAGTGGCTGTGGATTAGACTTTATCTTTCACACGTTCCGTGCCTATGGGGTAGACTTTATCTTTCACACGGTTCGTGCCTGTGGGATAGACTTTATCTTTCACATGGTTCGTGCCTGTGGGATAGACTCTATCATTCACCCGGTCCGTGGCTGTGGAATAGACTCTATCTTTCACATGGTCCGTGCCTGTGGGATTAGACTCTATCTTTCACAAGGTCCATGGCTGTCGGGTAGACTTTATCTTTCACATGGTCCGTGGCTGTGGGGTAGACTTTATCTTTCACACGGTATATGGCTATGGGATAGATTTTATCTTTCACATGGTCCGTGGCTGTGGGGTAGACTTTATCTTTCAAACGGTCCGTGGCTGTGGGAACAGACTCTATCTTTCACACTGTCCGTGCCTGTGGGATAGACTTTATCTTTCACACGGTCCGTGGCTGTGCGGTAGACTTTGTCTTTCACACGGTCCGTGCCTGTGGGATAGACTTTATCTTTCACACGGTCCATGCCTGAGGGATAGACTTTTTCACACGGTCCGTGCCTGTGGGAAAGACTTTCTCTTTCACACGGTCCGTGCCTGTGGGATAGACTTTATCTTTCACATGGTCCGTGGCTGTGGGATAGACTTTATCTTTCACACGGTCCGTGGCTGTGGAAATAGACTTTATCTTTCACATGGTTTGTGCCTGTGGGATAGACTTTATCTTTCACATGGTCCGTGGCAGTGGGGTAGACTTTATCTTTCACACGGTCCATTCATGTGGGATAGACTTTTTCACACGGTCCGTGTCTGTGGGGTAGACTGTATCTTTCACATGGTCCGTGGCTGTGGGAATAGTCTTTATCTCTCACACGGTCAGTGCCTGTGAGATAGACTCTATCTTTCACACTGTCCGTGGTTGTGGGATAGACTCTCTCTTGCACATGGTCTGTGGCTGCGGGGTAGACTTTATCTTTCACACGGTCCGTGGCTGCGGGGTAGACTTTATCTTTCACACGGTCCGTGGCTGCGGGGTAGACTTTATCTTTCACACGGTCCGTGGCTGCGGGGTAGACTTTATCGTTCACACGGCCCGTGGCTGTGGGGTAGACTTTAATTTCACACGGCCCGTGGCTGTGGGGAAGACTTTATCTTTCACACGGCCCGTGGCTGTGGGGTAGACTTTATCTTTCACACGGTCCGTGGCTGTGGGGTAGACTTTACCTTTCACACGGTCCGTGGCTGTGGGGTAGACGTTACCTTTCACACGGTCCGTGGCTGTGGGGTAGACATTATCTTTCACAAGGTCAGTGGCTGTGGGGGAGACTTTATCTTTCACACGGCCTTTGCCTGTGGCATAGACTTTATCTTTCACACGGCCCGTGCCTGTGGCATAGACTTTATTTTCACACGGCCCGTGCCTGTGGGGTAGACATAATCTTTCACATGGCCCGTGGCTGTGGGGTAGACTTTATGTTTCACACGGTCCGTGGCTGTGGGAATAGACTTTATCTTTCACACGGTCCGTGGCTGTGGGAATACACTTTATCTTTCACACGGTCCGTGGCTGTGGGAATAGACTTTATCTTTCACACGTTCCGTGCCTGTGGGATAGACTTTATCTTTCACAAGGTCCCTGGCTGTGGGGTAGACTTTATCTTTCACACGGTCCCTGCCTGTGGGATAGACTTTTTCACACGGTCCGTGCCTGTGGGATATACTTTATCTTTCACACAGTCCGTGCCTGTGGGATAGACTTTATCTTTCACATGGTCCGTGGCTGTGGGATAGACTTTTTCATACGGTCCGTGGCTGTGGGATAGACTTTATCTTTCACACGGCCCGTGGCTGTGGGATAGACTTTATCTTTCACACGGTGGTTGGCTGTGGGAATAGACTCTATCTTTAACACTGTCCATGCCTGTGGGATAGACTTTATCTTTCACACGGCCCGTGCCTGTGGGGTAGACTTAATCTTTTACACGGCCCGTGGCTGTGGGGTAGACTTAATCTTTCACACGGCCCGTGACTGCGGGGTAGACTTTATCTTTCACACGGCCAGTGGCTGTGGATTAGACTTTATCTTTCACACGTTCCGTGCCTATGGGGTAGACTTTATCTTTCACACGGTTCGTGCCTGTGGGATAGCCTTTATCTTTCACATGGTTCGTGCCTGTGGGATAGACTCTATCATTCACCCGGTCCGTGGCTGTGGAATAGACTCTATCTTTCACATGGTCCATGGCTGTGGGATTAGACTCTATCTTTCACACGGTCCATGGCTGTCGGGTAGAGTTTATCTTTCACATGGTCCGTGGCTGTGGGGTAGACTTTATCTTTCACACGATATATGGCTGTGGGATAGATTTTATCTTTCACATGGTCCGTGGCTGTGGGGTAGACTTTATCTTTCACACGGTCCGTGGCTGTGGGAACAGACTCTATCTTTCACACTGTCCGTGCCTGTGGGATAGACTTTATCTTTCACACGGTCCGTGCCTATGGGATAGACTTTGTCTTTCACACGGCCCGTGACTGCGGGGTAGACTTTATCTTTCACACGGCCAGTGGCTGTGGATTAGACTTTATCTTTCACACGTTCCGTGCCTATGGGGTAGACTTTATCTTTCACACGGTTCGTGCCTGTGGGATAGACTTTATCTTTCACATGGTTCGTGCCTGTGGGATAGACTCTATCATTCACCCGGTCCGTGGCTGTGGAATAGACTCTATCTTTCACATGGTCCATGGCTGTGGGATTAGACTCTATCTTTCACAAGGTCCATGGCTGTCGGGTAGACTTTATCTTTCACATGGTCCGTGGCTGTGGGGTAGACTTTATCTTTCACACGGTATATGGCTATGGGATAGATTTTATCTTTCACATGGTCCGTGGCTGTGGGGTAGACTTTATCTTTCAAACGGTCCGTGGCTGTGGGAACAGACTCTATCTTTCACACTGTCCGTGCCTGTGGGATAGGATTTATCTTTCACACGGTCCGTGGCTGTGCGGTAGACTTTGTCTTTCACACGGTCCGTGCCTGTGGGATAGACTTTATCTTTCACACGGTCCATGCCTGAGGGATAGACTTTTTCACACGGTCCGTGCCTGTGGGAAAGACTTTCTCTTTCACACGGTCCGTGCCTGTGGGATAGACTTTATCTTTCACATGGTCCGTGGCTGTGGGATAGACTTTATCTTTCACACGGTCGGTGGCTGTGGAAATAGACTTTATCTTTCACATGGTTTGTGCCTGTGGGATAGACTTTATCTTTCACATGGTCCGTGGCAGTGGGGTAGACTTTATCTTTCACACGGTCCATTCATGTGGGATAGACTTTTTCACACGGTCCGTGTCTGTGGGGTAGACTGTATCTTTCACATGGTCCGTGGCTGTGGGAATAGTCTTTATCTCTCACACGGTCAGTGCCTGTGAGATAGACTCTATCTTTCACACTGTCCGTGGTTGTGGGATAGACTCTCTCTTGCACATGGTCTGTGGCTGCGGGGTAGACTTTATCTTTCACACGGTCCGTGGCTGCGGGGTAGACTTTATCTTTCACACGGTCCGTGGCTGCGGGGTAGACTTTATCTTTCACACGGTCCGTGGCTGCGGGGTAGACTTTATCGTTCACACGGCCCGTGGCTGTGGGGTAGACTTTAATTTCACACGGCCCGTGGCTGTGGGGTAGACTTTATCTTTCACACGGCCCGTGGCTGTGGGGTAGACTTTATCTTTCACACGGTCCGTGGCTGTGGGGTAGACTTTACCTTTCACACGGTCCGTGGCTGTGGGGTAGACGTTACCTTTCACACGGTCCGTGGCTGTGGGGTAGACATTATCTTTCACAAGGTCAGTGGCTGTGGGGGAGACTTTATCTTTCACACGGCCTTTGCCTGTGGCATAGACTTTATCTTTCACACGGCCCGTGCCTGTGGCATAGACTTTATTTTCACACGGCCCGTGCCTGTGGGGTAGACATAATCTTTCACACGGCCCTTGGCTGTGGGGTAGACTTTATGTTTCACACGGTCCGTGGCTGTGGGAATAGACTTTATCTTTCACACGATCCGTGGCTGTGGGAATACACTTTATCTTTCACACGGTCCGTGGCTGTGGGAATAGACTTTATCTTTCACACGTTCCGTGCCTGTGGGATAGACTTTATCTTTCACAAGCTCCCGGGCTGTGGGGTAGACTTTATCTTTCACACGGTCCCTGCCTGTGGGATAGACTTTTTCACACGGTCCGTGCCTGTGGGATATACTTTATCTTTCACACAGTCCGTGCCTGTGGGATAGACTTTATCTTTCACATGGTCCGTGGCTGTGGGATAGACTTTTTGATACGGTCCGTGGCTGTGGGATAGACTTTATCTTTCACACGGTGGTTGGCTGTGGGAATAGACTCTATCTTTAACACTGTCCGTGCCTGTGGGATAGACTTTATCTTTCACACGGCCCGTGCCTGTGGGGTAGACTTAATCTTTTACACGGCCCGTGGCTGTAGGGTAGACTTTATGTTTCACACGGTCCGTGCCTGTGGGATAGACTTTATCTTTCACACGGTCCGTGCCTGTGGGATAGACTTTATCTTTCACACGGTCCGTGCCTGTGGGATAGACTTTATCTTTCACATGATCCGTGGCTGTGGGATAGACTTTATCTTTCACACGTTCGTTAGATGTGGGAACAGACTCTATCTTTCACACGGTCCGTGGCTGTGGGATAGCCTCTATCTTTCACACGGTCCGTGGCTGTGGGGTAGACTTTATCTTTCACACGGTCCGTGGCTGTGGGGTAGACTTTATCTTTCACACGGCCCGTGGCTGTGGGGTAGACTTTATCTTTCACATGGCCCGTGCCTGTGGGGTAGACTTTATCTTTCACACGGTCCGTGCCTGTGGGGTAGACATTATCTTTCACATGGTCCGTGGATGTGGGGTAGACTTTATCTTTCACACGGTCCGTGGCTGTGGTTTAGACTTTATCTTTCACACGGCCCGTGGCTGTGGGGTAGAGTTTATCTTTCACACGGCCCGTGGCTGTGGAGTAGACTTTATCTTTCACATGGTCCGTGGCTGAAGGGTAGACTTTTTCTTTGACACCGTCCGTGCCTGTGGGAAAATCTCCATCTTTCACACGGTCCGTGGCTTGGGATACACTTTTTCTTTCACATGGTCCGTGGCTGTGGGAATAGACTCTATCTTTCACACGGTCTATGGCTGTGGGATAGACTTTATCTTTCACACGGTCCATGGCTGTGGGAATAGACTCTATCTTTCACACGGTCCGTGGCTGTGGGAAAGACTTTATCTTCCACACGGTCCTTGGCTGTGGGGTAGACTTTATTTTTCACAAGGTCCGTGGCTGTGGTAGTAGACTTTATCTTTCACACGGTCCGTGGCTGTGGAAATAGACTTTATGTTTCACACGGTCCGTGGCTCTGGGAATAGACTTTATCTTTCACACGGTCCGTGCCTGTGGGGTAGACTTTATCTTTCACACGGTCCATGCCTGAGGGAAAGACTCTATCTTGCACATGGTCTGTCGCTGTGGGAATAGACTCTAACTTTCACACGGTCCATCGCTGTGGGTTAGACTTTATCTTTCACACGGTCGCTGGCTGTGGGGTAGACTTTATCTTTCACACGGTCCGTGGTTGTCGGATAGACTTTATCTTTCACACGGTCCGTGCCTGTGGGATAGACCTTTTCACACGGTCTGTGGCTGTGGTTTAGACTTTATCTTTCACATGGTCCATGGCTGAGGGAGTAGTCTTTATCTTTCACACGGTCCGTGGCTCTGGGAATAGACTTTATGTTTCACAAGGTCCGTGGCTCTGGGAATAGAATTTATCTTTCACATGGTCTGTGGCTCTGGGGTAGAATTTATCTTTCATACGGTCCGTGCCTGTGGGATAGACTTTATATTTCACACGGTCCGTGCCTGTCGGATAGACTTTTTCACAAGGTCCGTGGCTGTGGGATAGACTTTATCTTTCACACGGTCCGTGCATGTGGGATAGACTTTGTCTTTCACACGGTCCGTGGTTGTGGGATAGACTTTATCTTTCACACGGTCCGTGCCTGTGGGATAGACTTTATCTTTCACATGGTCCGTGGCTGTGGGGTAGATTTTATCTTTCACATGGTCCGTGGCTGTGGGATAGACTTTATCTATCACATGGTCCGTGTCTGTGGGGTAGACTTTATCTTTCACAACACCCTTGGCTGTGGGGTAGGCTTTATCTTTCACACGGTCCGTGGCTGTGGAGTAGACTTCATCTTTCACACGGTCCGTGGCTGTGGGTAGACTTTATCTTTCACACGGTCCGTGGCTGTGGTGTAGACTTTAGCTTTCACACGGTCCGTGGCTGTGGGATAGACTTTATCTTTCACACGGTCCGTGGCTGTGGAATAGACTTTATCTTTCACACGGTCCATGCCTGTGGCATAGACTTTTTCACACGGTCCTTGGCGTGGGGTAGACTTTATCTTTCACATGGTCCGTGGCTGTGGGAGTAGTCTTTATGTTTCGCACAGGTCCGTGGCTGTGGGAATAGACTTTATGTTTCACAAGGTCCGTGGCTCTGGGAATAGAATTTATCTTTCACATGGTCCATGGCTGTGTGATAGACTGTAACTTTCACACGGTCCGTGGTGTGGGATAGACTTTATCTTTCACACGGTAAGTTCCAGTGGAATAGACTTTATCTTTCACACGGTCCGTGCCTCTAGGACAGACTTTATCTTTCACACAGTCCGTGCCTGTGGGATAGACTTTTTCACACGGCCCGTGCCTGTGGGATAGACTTTATCTTTCACACGGTCCATGCCTGTGCAATAGACTTTATCTATCACACGGTCCGTGGCTGTGGGATAGACTTTATCTTTCACACGGTCCGTCCCTGTGGGATAGACTTTATCTTTCACACGGTCCGTGACTGTGGGAATAGACTCTATCTTTCACACGCTCCCTGCTTGTGGGATAGACTTTATCTTTCACACGGTCCGTGCCTGTGGGATAGACTTTATCTTTCTCACGGTCCGTGGCTGTGGGGTAGACTTTATCTTTCACTCGGCCCGTGGCTGCGGGCTAGACTTTATCTTTCACACGGTCCGTGGCTGTGGGGAAGTCTTTATCTTTCAAACGGTCCCAGGCTGTGGGAGTAGACTTTATCGTTCATACGGTCCATGTCTGTGGGAATAGACTTTATGTTTCACAAGGTCCGTGGCTCTGGGAAGAGACTTTATTTTTCACATGGTCCGTGGCTGTGGGGTAGACTTTATCTTTCACATGGTCCGTGGCTGTGGGATAGACTTTATCTTTCACATGGTCCGTGGCTGTGGGGTAGACTTTATCTTTCACATTGCCCGTGGCTGTGGGATAGCCTCTATCACTCACACAGTCCGTGGCTGTGGGAATAGACTCTATCTTTCACAGGGTCCATGGCTGTGGGATAGACTTTATCTTTCACACGGTCCGTGGCTGTGGGGTAGACTTTATTTTTCACACGGTCCGTGGCTGTGGTAGTAGACTTTATCTTTCACACGGTCCGTGGCTGTGGGAATAGACTTTATGTTTCACACAGTCCGTGGCTCTGCGAATAGACTTTATCTTTCACACGGTCCGTGCCTGTGGGGTAGACTTTATCTTTCACAGGGTCCGTGCCTGTGGGATAGACTCTATCTTGCACATGGTCTGTCGCTGTGGGAATAGACTCTATCTTTCACACGGTCCGTGCCTGTGGGATAAACTTTATCTTTCACACGGTCCGTGGCTGTGGGATAGACTTTATCTTTCACACGGTCCGTGGCTCTGGGAATAGAGTTTATCTTTCTCACAGTCCGTGCCTGTGGGATAGACTTTATCATTCACACGGTCCGTGCCTGTGGGATAGACTCTATCTTTCACACGGTCCGTGGCTGTGGGATTAGACTCTATCTTTCACATGGTCCGTGGCTGTGGGATTAGACTCTATCTTTCACACGGTCCATGGCTGTGGGGTAGACTTTATCTTTCACATGGTCCGTGCCTGTGGGATAGACTCTATCTTGCACATGGTCTGTCGCTGTAGGAATAGACTCTATCTTTCACACGGTCCGTGCCTGTGGGATAAACTTTATCTTTCACACGGTCCGTGGCTGTGGGATAGACTTTATCTTTCACACGGTCCGTGGCTCTGGGAATAGAGTTTATCTTTCTCACAGTCCGGGCCTGTGGGGTAGACTTTATCTTTCACATGGTCCGTGGCTGTGGGGTAGACTTTATCATTCACATGGTCCGTGCCTGTGGGATAGACTCTATCTTTCACATGGTCCGTGCCTGTGGGATAGACTCTGTCTTTCAAATGGTCTGTTGCTGTGGGATTAGACTCTATCTTTCACACGGTCCATGGCTGTGGGGTGGACTTAATCTTTCACATGGTCCGTGCATGTGGGGTAGACTTTATCTTTCACACGGTATGTGGCTGTGGGGTAGATTTTATCTTTCACACGGTCCGTGGCTGTGGGATAGGCTTTATCTTTCACACGGTCCGTGGCTGGGGGGTAGACTTTATCTTTCAAATGGCCTGTGGCTGTGGGGTAGACTTTATCTTTCACACGGCCCATGCCTGTGGGATAGACTTTATCTTTCACACGGCCCGTGGCTGTGTGGTAGACTTTATCTTTCATATGGCCCGTTCCAGTGGGATAGACTTTATCTTTCACACGGTCCATGCCTATGGGATAGACTTTACCTTTCACACGGCCAGTGGCCGTAGATTAGACTTTATCTTTCACACGGTCCGTGCCTGTGGGATAAACTTTATCTTTCACACGGTCCGTGGCTGTGGGATAGAATTTATCTTTCACACGGTCCGTGGCTCTGGGAATGGAGTTTATCTTTCTCACAGTCCGTGCCTGTGGGATAGACTTTTTCTTTCACATGGTCCGTGCCTATGGGATAGACTCTATCATTCACCGGGTCCGTGGCTGTGGAATAGACTCTATCTTTCACATGGTCCGTGGCTGTGTGATTAGACTCTATCTTTCACACGGTCCATGGCTGTCGGGTAGAGTTTATCTTTCACATGGTCCGTGGCTGTGGGGTAGACTTTATCTTTCACACGATATATGGCTGTGGGACAGATTTTATCTTTCACATGGTCCGTGGCTGTGGAGTAGACTTTATCTTTCACACGGTCCGTGGCTGTGGGAACAGACTCTATCTTTCACACTGTCCGTGCCTGTGGGATAGACTTTATCTTTCACACGGTCCGTGGCTGTGGGATTAGACTCTATCTTTCACATGGTCCGTGGCTGTGGGATTCGACTCTATCTTTCACACGGTCCATGGCTGTGGGGTAGACTTTATCTTTCACATGGTCCGTGGCTGTGTGGTAGACTTTATCTTTCACACGGTATGTGGCTGTGGGATAGATTTTATCTTTCACACGGTCCGTGGCTGTGGGAGAGACTTTATCTTTCACACGGTCCGTGGCTGGGGGGTAGACTTTATCTTTCAAATGGCCCGTGGCAGTGGGGTAGACTTTATCTTTCACACGGCCCATGCCTGTGGGATAGAGTTTATCTTTCACACGGCCCGTGGCTGTGGGTAGACTTTATCTTTCATATGGCCCGTTCCTGTGGGAAAGACTTTATCTTTCACACGGTCCATGCCTATGGGATAGACTTTGTCTTTCACACGGCCCGTGACTGCGGGGTAGACTTTATCTTTCACACGGCCAGTGGCTGTGGATTAGACTTTATCTTTCACACGTTCCGTGCCTATGGGGTAGACTTTATCTTTCACACGGTTCGTGCCTGTGGGATAGACTCTATCATTCACCCGGTCCGTGGCTGTGGAATAGACTCTATCTTTCACATGGTCCGTGGCTGTGGGATTAGACTCTATCTTTCACAAGGTCCATGGCTTTCGGGTAGACTTTATCTTTCACATGGTCCGTGGCTGTGGGGTAGACTTTATCTTTCACACGGTATATGGCTATGGGATAGATTTTATCTTTCACATGGTCCGTGGCTGTGGGGTAGACTTTATCTTTCAAACGGTCCGTGGCTGTGGGAACAGACTCTATCTTTCACACTGTCCGTGCCTGTGGGATAGACTTTATCTTTCACACGGTCCGTGGCTGTGCGGTAGACTTTGTCTTTCACACGGTCCGTGCCTGTGGGATAGACTTTATCTTTCACACGGTCCATGCCTGAGGGATAGACTTTTTCACACGGTCCGTGCCTGTGGGAAAGACTTTCTCTTTCACACGGTCCGTGCCTGTGGGATAGACTTTATCTTTCACATGGTCCGTGGCTGTGGGATAGACTTTATCTTTCACACGGTCGGTGGCTGTGGAAATAGACTTTATCTTTCACATGGTTTGTGCCTGTGGGATAGACTTTATCTTTCACATGGTCCGTGGCAGTGGGGTAGACTTTATCTTTCACACGGTCCATTCATGTGGGATAGACTTTTTCACACGGTCTGTGTCTGTGGGGTAGACTGTATCTTTCACATGGTCCGTGGCTGTGGGAATAGTCTTTATCTCTCACACGTCCGTGCCTGTGAGATAGACTCTATCTTTCACATTGTCCGTGGTTGTGGGATAGACTCTCTCTTGCACATGGTCTGTGGCTGCGGGGTAGACTTTATCTTTCACACGGTCCGTGGCTGCGGGGTAGACTTTATCTTTCACACGGTCCGTGGCTGCGGGGTAGACTTTATCGTTCACACGGCCCGTGGCTGTGGGGTAGACTTTAATTTCACACGGCCCGTGGCTGTGGGGTAGACTTTATCTTTCAAACGGCCCGTGGCTGTGGGGTAGCCTTTATCTTTCACACGGTCCGTGGCTGTGGGGTAGACTTTACCTTTCACACGGTCCGTGGCTGTGGGGTAGACGTTACCTTTCACACGGTCCGTGGCTGTGGGGTAGACATTATCTTTCACAAGGTCAGTGGCTGTGGGGGAGACTTTATCTTTCACACGGCCTTTGCCTGTGGCATAGACTTTATCTTTCACACGGCCCGTGCCTGTGGAATAGACTTTATTTTCACACGGCCCGTGCCTGTGGGGTAGACATAATCTTTCACATGGCCTGTGGCTGTGGGGTAGACTTTATGTTTCACACGGTCCGTGGCTGTGGGAATAGACTTTATCTTTCACACGGTCCGTGGCTGTGGGAATACACTTTATCTTTCACACGGTCCGTGGCTGTGGGAATAGACTTTATCTTTCACACGTTCCGTGCCTGTGGGATAGACTTTATCTTTCACAAGGTCCCTGGCTGTGGGGTAGACTTTATCTTTCACACGGTCCCTGCCTGTGGGATAGACTTTTTCACACGGTCCGTGCCTGTGGGATATACTTTATCTTTCACACAGTCCGTGCCTGTGGGATAGACTTTATCTTTCACATGGTCCATGGCTGTGGGATAGACTTTTTCATACGGTCCGTGGCTGTGGGATAGACTTTATATTTCACACGGCCCGTGACTGTGGGATAGACTTTATCTTTCACACGGTGGTTGGCTGTGGGAATAGACTCTATCTTTAACACTGTCCGTGCCTGTGGGATAGACTTTATCTTTCACACAGTCCATGCCTGTGGGATAGACTCTATCTTTCACATGGTCTGTGGCTGTGGGATAGCCTCTATCTATCACACGGTCCGTGGTTGTGTGAATAGGCTTTATCTTTCACACGGTCCGTGGCTGTGGGGTAGACTTTATCTTTCACAAGCTCCGTGGCTGTGGGAAAGACTTTATCTTTCACACGGTCCGTGTCTTTGTGGTAAACTTTATCTTTCACACGGTCCGTGGCTGTGGGATAGACTTTATCTTTCACACGGTCCGTGGCTCTGGGAATAGAGTTTATCTTTCTCACAGTCCGTGCCTGTGGGATAGACTTTATCATTCACACGGTCCGTGCCTGTGGGATAGACTCTATCTTTCACACGGTCCGTGGCTGTGGGATTAGACTCTATCTTTCACATGGTCCGTGGCTGTGGGATTAGACTCTATCTTTCACACGGTCCATGGCTGTGGGGTAGACTTTATCTTTCACATGGTCCGTGCCTGTGGGATAGACTCTATCTTGCACATGGTCTGTTGCTGTAGGAATAGACTCTATCTTTCACACGGTCCGTGCCTGTGGGATAAACTTTATCTTTCACACGGTCCGTGGCTGTGGGATAGACTTTATCTTTCACACGGTCCGTGGCTCTGGGAATAGAGTTTATCTTTCTCACAGTCCGGGCCTGTGGGGTAGACTTTATCTTTCACATGGTCCGTGGCTGTGGGGTAGACTTTATCATTCACATGGTCCGTGCCTGTGGGATAGACTCTATCTTTCACATGGTCCGTGCCTGTGGGATAGACTCTGTCTTTCAAATGGTCTGTTGCTGTGGGATTAGACTCTATCTTTCACACGGTCCATGGCTGTGGGGTGGACTTAATCTTTCACATGGTCCGTGCATGTGGGGTAGACTTTATCTTTCACACGGTATGTGGCTGTGGGGTAGATTTTATCTTTCACACGGTCCGTGGCTGTGGGATAGGCTTTATCTTTCACACGGTCCGTGGCTGGGGGGTAGACTTTATCTTTCAAATGGCCTGTGGCTGTGGGGTAGACTTTATCTTTCACACGGCCCATGCCTGTGGGATAGACTTTATCTTTCACACAGCCCGTGGCTGTGTGGTAGACTTTATCTTTCATATGGCCCGTTCCAGTGGGATAGACTTTATCTTTCACACGGTCCATGCCTATGGGATAGACTTTACCTTTCACACGGCCAGTGGCCGTAGATTAGACTTTATCTTTCACACGGTCCGTGCCTGTGGGATAAACTTTATCTTTCACACGGTCCGTGGCTGTGGGATAGAATTTATCTTTCACACGGTCCGTGGCTCTGGGAATGGAGTTTATCTTTCTCACAGTCCGTGCCTGTGGGATAGACTTTTTCTTTCACATGGTCCGTGGCTATGGGATAGACTCTATCATTCACCGGGTCCGTGGCTGTGGAATAGACTCTATCTTTCACATGGTCCGTGGCTGTGTGATTAGACTCTATCTTTCACACGGTCCATGGCTGTCGGGTAGAGTTTATCTTTCACATGGTCCGTGGCTGTGGGGTAGACTTTATCTTTCACACGATATATGGCTGTGGGACAGATTTTATCTTTCACATGGTCCGTGGCTGTGGGGTAGACTTTATCTTTCACACGGTCCGTGGCTGTGGGAACAGACTCTATCTTTCACACTGTCCGTGCCTGTGGGATAGACTTTATCTTTCACACGGTCCGTGGCTGTGGGATTAGACTCTATCTTTCACATGGTCCGTGGCTGTGGGATTCGACTCTATCTTTCACACGGTCCATGGCTGTGGGGTAGACTTTATCTTTCACATGGTCCGTGGCTGTGTGGTAGACTTTATCTTTCACACGGTATGTGGCTGTGGGATAGATTTTATCTTTCACACGGTCCGTGGCTGTGGGAGAGACTTTATCTTTCACACGGTCCGTGGCTGGGGGGTAGACTTTATCTTTCAAATGGCCCGTGGCAGTGGGGTAGACTTTATCTTTCACCGGCCCATGCCTGTGGGATAGAGTTTATCTTTCACACGGCCCGTGGCTGTGGGTAGACTTTATCTTTCATATGGCCCGTTCCTGTGGGAAAGACTTTATCTTTCACACGGTCCATGCCTATGGGATAGACTTTGTCTTTCACACGGCCCGTGACTGCGGGGTAGACTTTATCTTTCACACGGCCAGTGGCTGTGGATTAGACTTTATCTTTCACACGTTCCGTGCCTATGGGGTAGACTTTATCTTTCACACGGTTCGTGCCTGTGGGATAGACTCTATCATTCACCCGGTCCGTGGCTGTGGAATAGACTCTATCTTTCACATGGTCCGTGGCTGTGGGATTAGACTCTATCTTTCACAAGGTCCATGGCTGTCGGGTAGACTTTATCTTTCACATGGTCCGTGGCTGTGGGGTAGACTTTATCTTTCACACGGTATATGGCTGTGGGATAGATTTTATCTTTCACATGGTCCGTGGCTGTGGGGTAGACTTTATCTTTCAAACGGTCCGTGGCTGTGGGAACAGACTCTATCTTTCACACTGTCCGTGCCTGTGGGATAGACTTTATCTTTCACACGGTCCGTGGCTGTGCGGTAGACTTTGTCTTTCACACGGTCCGTGCCTGTGGGATAGACTTTATCTTTCACACGGTCCATGCCTGAGGGATAGACTTTTTCACACGGTCCGTGCCTGTGGGAAAGACTTTCTCTTTCACACGGTCCGTGCCTGTGGGATAGACTTTATCTTTCACATGGTCCGTGGCTGTGGGATAGACTTTATCTTTCACACGGTCGGTGGCTGTGGAAATAGACTTTATCTTTCACATGGTTTGTGCCTGTGGGATAGACTTTATCTTTCACATGGTCCGTGGCAGTGGGGTAGACTTTATCTTTCACACGGTCCATTCATGTGGGATAGACTTTTTCACACGGTCCGTGTCTGTGGGGTAGACTGTATCTTTCACATGGTCCGTGGCTGTGGGAATAGTCTTTATCTCTCACACGTCCGTGCCTGTGAGATAGACTCTATCTTTCACACTGTCCGTGGTTGTGGGATAGACTCTCTCTTGCACATGGTCTGTGGCTGCGGGGTAGACTTTATCTTTCACACGGTCCGTGGCTGCGGGGTAGACTTTATCTTTCACACGGTCCGTGGCTGCGGGGTAGACTTTATCGTTCACACGGCCCGTGGCTGTGGGGTAGACTTTAATTTCACACGGCCCGTGGCTGTGGGGTAGACTTTATCTTTCAAACGGCCCGTGGCTGTGGGGTAGCCTTTATCTTTCACACGGTCCGTGGCTGTGGGGTAGACTTTACCTTTCACACGGTCCGTGGCTGTGGGGTAGACGTTACCTTTCACACGGTCCGTGGCTGTGGGGTAGACATTATCTTTCACAAGGTCAGTGGCTGTGGGGGAGACTTTATCTTTCACACGGCCTTTGCCTGTGGCATAGACTTTATCTTTCACACGGCCCGTGCCTGTGGCATAGACTTTATTTTCACACGGCCCGTGCCTGTGGGGTAGACATAATCTTTCACATGGCCCGTGGCTGTGGGGTAGACTTTATCTTTCACACGGTCCGTGGCTGTGGGAATAGACTTTATCTTTCACACGGTCCGTGGCTGTGGGAATACACTTTATCTTTCACACGGTCCGTGGCTGTGGGAATAGACTTTATCTTTCACACGTTCCGTGCCTGTGGGATAGACTTTATCTTTCACAAGGTCCCTGGCTGTGGGGTAGACTTTATCTTTCACACGGTCCCTGCCTGTGGGATAGACTTTTTCACACGGTCCGTGCCTGTGGGATATACTTTATCTTTCACACAGTCCGTGCCTGTGGGATAGACTTTATCTTTCACATGGTCCGTGGCTGTGGGATAGACTTTTTCATACGGTCCGTGGCTGTGGGATAGACTTTATATTTCACACGGCCCGTGACTGTGGGATAGACTTTATCTTTCACACGGTGGTTGGCTGTGGGAATAGACTCTATCTTTAACACTGTCCGTGCCTGTGGGATAGACTTTATCTTTCACACAGTCCATGCCTGTGGGATAGACTCTATCTTTCACATGGTCTGTGGCTGTGGGATAGCCTCTATCTATCACACGGTCCGTGGTTGTGTGAATAGGCTTTATCTTTCACACGGTCCGTGGCTGTGGGGTAGACTTTATCTTTCACAAGCTCCGTGGCTGTGGGAAAGACTTTATCTTTCACACGGTCCGTGTCTTTGTGGTAAACTTTATCTTTCACACGGTCCGTGGCTGTGGGATAGACTTTATCTTTCACACGGTCCGTGGCTCTGGGAATAGAGTTTATCTTTCTCACAGTCCGTGCCTGTGGGATAGACTTTATCATTCACACGGTCCGTGCCTGTGGGATAGACTCTATCTTTCACACGGTCCGTGGCTGTGGGATTAGACTCTATCTTTCACATGGTCCGTGGCTGTGGGATTAGACTCTATCTTTCACACGGTCCATGGCTGTGGGGTAGACTTTATCTTTCACATGGTCCGTGCCTGTGGGATAGACTCTATCTTGCACATGGTCTGTCGCTGTAGGAATAGACTCTATCTTTCACACGGTCCGTGCCTGTGGGATAAACTTTATCTTTCACACGGTCCGTGGCTGTGGGATAGACTTTATCTTTCACACGGTCCGTGGCTCTGGGAATAGAGTTTATCTTTCTCACAGTCCGGGCCTGTGGGGTAGACTTTATCTTTCACATGGTCCGTGGCTGTGGGGTAGACTTTATCATTCACATGGTCCGTGCCTGTGGGATAGACTCTATCTTTCACATGGTCCGTGCCTGTGGGATAGACTCTGTCTTTCAAATGGTCTGTTCCTGTGGGATTAGACTCTATCTTTCACACGGTCCATGGCTGTGGGGTGGACTTAATCTTTCACATGGTCCGTGCATGTGGGGTAGACTTTATCTTTCACACGGTATGTGGCTGTGGGGTAGATTTTATCTTTCACACGGTCCGTGGCTGTGGGATAGGCTTTATCTTTCACACGGTCCGTGGCTGGGGGGTAGACTTTATCTTTCAAATGGCCTGTGGCTGTGGGGTAGACTTTATCTTTCACACGGCCCATGCCTGTGGGATAGACTTTATCTTTCACACAGCCCGTGGCTGTGTGGTAGACTTTATCTTTCATATGGCCCGTTCCAGTGGGATAGACTTTATCTTTCACACGGTCCATGCCTATGGGATAGACTTTACCTTTCACACGGCCAGTGGCCGTAGATTAGACTTTATCTTTCACACGGTCCGTGCCTGTGGGATAAACTTTATCTTTCACACGGTCCGTGGCTGTGGGATAGAATTTATCTTTCACACGGTCCGTGGCTCTGGGAATGGAGTTTATCTTTCTCACAGTCCGTGCCTGTGGGATAGACTTTTTCTTTCACATGGTCCGTGGCTATGGGATAGACTCTATCATTCACCGGGTCCGTGGCTGTGGAATAGACTCTATCTTTCACATGGTCCGTGGCTGTGTGATTAGACTCTATCTTTCACACGGTCCATGGCTGTCGGGTAGAGTTTATCTTTCACATGGTCCGTGGCTGTGGGGTAGACTTTATCTTTCACACGATATATGGCTGTGGGACAGATTTTATCTTTCACATGGTCCGTGGCTGTGGGGTAGACTTTATCTTTCACACGGTCCGTGGCTGTGGGAACAGACTCTATCTTTCACACTGTCCGTGCCTGTGGGATAGACTTTATCTTTCACACGGTCCGTGGCTGTGGGATTAGACTCTATCTTTCACATGGTCCGTGGCTGTGGGATTCGACTCTATCTTTCACACGGTCCATGGCTGTGGGGTAGACTTTATCTTTCACATGGTCCGTGGCTGTGTGGTAGACTTTATCTTTCACACGGTATGTGGCTGTGGGATAGATTTTATCTTTCACACGGTCCGTGGCTGTGGGAGAGACTTTATCTTTCACACGGTCCGTGGCTGGGGGGTAGACTTTATCTTTCAAATGGCCCGTGGCAGTGGGGTAGACTTTATCTTTCACACGGCCCATGCCTGTGGGATAGAGTTTATCTTTCACACGGCCCGTGGCTGTGGGTAGACTTTATCTTTCATATGGCCCGTTCCTGTGGGAAAGACTTTATCTTTCACACGGTCCATGCCTATGGGATAGTCTTTGTCTTTCACACGGCCCGTGACTGCGGGGTAGACTTTATCTTTCACACGGCCAGTGGCTGTGGATTAGACTTTATCTTTCACACGTTCCGTGCCTATGGGGTAGACTTTATCTTTCACACGGTTCGTGCCTGTGGGATAGACTCTATCATTCACCCGGTCCGTGGCTGTGGAATAGACTCTATCTTTCACATGGTCCGTGGCTGTGGGATTAGACTCTATCTTTCACAAGGTCCATGGCTGTCGGGTAGACTTTATCTTTCACATGGTCCGTGGCTGTGGGGTAGACTTTATCTTTCACACGGTATATGGCTATGGGATAGATTTTATCTTTCACATGGTCCGTGGCTGTGGGGTAGACTTTATCTTTCAAACGGTCCGTGGCTGTGGGAACAGACTCTATCTTTCACACTGTCCATGCCTGTGGGATAGACTTTATCTTTCACACGGTCCGTGGCTGTGCGGTAGACTTTGTCTTTCACACGGTCCGTGCCTGTGGGATAGACTTTATCTTTCACACGGTCCATGCCTGAGGGATAGACTTTTTCACACGGTCCGTGCCTGTGGGAAAGACTTTCTCTTTCACACGGTCCGTGCCTGTGGGATAGACTTTATCTTTCACATGGTCCGTGGCTGTGGGATAGACTTTATCTTTCACACGGTCGGTGGCTGTGGAAATAGACTTTATCTTTCACATGGTTTGTGCCTGTGGGATAGACTGTATCTTTCACATGGTCCGTGGCTGTGGGAATAGTCTTTATCTCTCACACGTCCGTGCCTGTGATATAGACTCTATCTTTCACACTGTCCGTGGTTGTGGGATAGACTCTCTCTTGCACATGGTCTGTGGCTGCGGGGTAGACTTTATCTTTCACACGGTCCGTGGCTGCGGGGTAGACTTTATCTTTCACACGGTCCGTGGCTGCGGGGTAGACTTTATCGTTCACACGGCCCGTGGCTGTGGGGTAGACTTTAATTTCACACGGCCCGTGGCTGTGGGGTAGACTTTATCTTTCAAACGGCCCGTGGCTGTGGGGTAGCCTTTATCTTTCACACGGTCCGTGGCTGTGGGGTAGACTTTACCTTTCACACGGTCCGTGGCTGTGGGGTAGACGTTACCTTTCACACGGTCCGTGGCTGTGGGGTAGACATTATCTTTCACAAGGTCAGTGGCTGTGGGGGAGACTTTATCTTTCACACGGCCTTTGCCTGTGGCATAGACTTTATCTTTCACACGGCCCGTGCCTGTGGCATAGACTTTATTTTCACACGGCCCGTGCCTGTGGGGTAGACATAATCTTTCACATGGCCCGTGGCTGTGGGGTAGACTTTATCTTTCACACGGTCCGTGGCTGTGGGAATAGACTTTATCTTTCACACGGTCCGTGGCTGTGGGAATACACTTTATCTTTCACACGGTCCGTGGCTGTGGGAATAGACTTTATCTTTCACACGTTCCGTGCCTGTGGGATAGACTTTATCTTTCACAAGGTCCCTGGCTGTGGGGTAGACTTTATCTTTCACACGGTCCCTGCCTGTGGGATAGACTTTTTCACACGGTCCGTGCCTGTGGGATATACTTTATCTTTCACACAGTCCGTGCCTGTGGGATAGACTTTACCTTTCACATGGTCCGTGGCTGTGGGATAGACTTTTTCATACGGTCCGTGGCTGTGGGATAGACTTTATATTTCACACGGCCCGTGACTGTGGGATAGACTTTATCTTTCACACGGTGGTTGGCTGTGGGAATAGACTCTATCTTTAACACTGTCCGTGCCTGTGGGATAGACTTTATCTTTCACACAGTCCATGCCTGTGGGATAGACTCTATCTTTCACATGGTCTGTGGCTGTGGGATAGCCTCTATCTATCACACGGTCCGTGGTTGTGTGAATAGGCTTTATCTTTCACACGGTCCGTGGCTGTGGGGTAGACTTTATCTTTCACAAGCTCCGTGGCTGTGGGAAAGACTTTATCTTTCACACGGTCCGTGTCTTTGTGGTAGACTTTATCTTTCACACGGAAGGTGGCTGTGGGGTAGACTTTATCTTTCACACGGTCCGTGGCTGTGCGAATAGACTTTATCTTTCACATGTTCCGTGGCTGTGGGATAGACTTTTTCACACGGTCCGTGGCTGTGGGATAGACTTTATCTTTCACACGGTCCGTGCCTGTGGGATAGACTTTATCTTTCACACGGTCCGTGCCTGTGGGATAGACTTTATCTTTCACATGATCCGTGGCTGTGGGATAGACTTTATCTTTCACACGTTCGTTAGATTTGGGAACAGACTCTATCTTTCACACGGTCTGTGGCTGTGGGATAGACTCTATCTTTCACACGGTCCATGGCTGTGGAGTAGACTTTATCTTTCACACGGTCCGTGGCTGTGGGGTAGACTTTATCTTTCAACACGGCCCGTGGCTGTGGGGTAGACTTTATCTTTCACATGGCCCGTGCCTGTGGGGTAGACTTTATCTTTCACACGGTCCCTGCCTGTGGGGTAGACATTATCTTTCACATGGTCCGTGGCTGTGGGGTAGACTTTATCTTTCACACGGCCCGTGGTTGTGGGGTAGAGTTTATCTTTCACACGGCCCGTGGCTGTGGAGTAGACTTTATCTTTCACATGGTCCGTGGCTGTGGGGTAGACTTTATCTTTCACACGGTCCGTGCCTGTGGGAAAGACTCCATCTTTCACACGGTCCGTGGCTGTGGGATAGACTTTTTCTTTCACATGGTCCGTGGCTGTGGGAATAGACTCTATCTTTCACACGGTCCGTGGCTGTGGGATAGACTTTATCTTTCACACGGTCCATGGCTGTGGGAATAGACTCTATCTTTCACACGGTCCGTGGCTGTGGGAAAGACTTTATCTTTCGCACGGCCCGTGGCTGTGTGGTAGACTTTATCTTTCATACAGTCCGTGGCTTTGGGGTAGACATTATCTTTCACACGGTCCGTGCCTTTGGAATAGACTTTATCTTTCACATGGTCCGTGGCTCTGGTATAGACTTTATCTTTCACACGGTAAGTGGCTGTGTGATAGACTTTTTCACACGATCCGTGCCTGTGGGATAGACTTTATCTTTCACATGGTCCATGGCTGTGGGATAGACTTTTTGACACGGTCCGTGCCTGTGGGATAGACTTTATCTTTCACACGTTCCGTGGCTGTCAGATAGACTTTATCTTTCACAAGGTCCGTGCCTGTGGGACAGACTTTATCTTTCAAACGGTCCGTGGCTGTGGGATAGACTTTATCTTTCACAAGGTCCGTGCCTGTGGGGTAGACATTATCTTTCACACGGTCCGTGGATGTGGGGTAGACTTTATCTTTCACACGGTCCGTGGCTGTGGGAATAGACTCTATCTTTCACACGGTCCGTGCCTGTGGGATAGACTTTATCTTTCACACGGTCCGTGCCTGTGGGGTAGACATTATCTTGCACACGGTTCGTGGATGTGGGGTAGACTTTATCGTTCACACGGTCCGTGGCTGTGGGGTAGACTTTATCTTTCACACGGTCCGTGCCTGTGGGATAGACTTTATCTTTCACACGGTCCGTGGCTGTGGGATAGACTCTATCTTTCACACGGTCGTTTCCTGTGGGGTAGACTCTATCTTTCACACGGTTCATGGCTGTTGGAATAGACTTTATCTTTCACACGGTCCGTGGTGTGGGATAGACTTTATCTTTCACACGGTCCGTGCCTGTGGGATAGACTTTATCTTTCACACGGTCCGTGCCTCTAGGACAGACTTTATCTTTCACACGGTCCGTGCCTGTGGGATAGACTTTTTCACACGGCCCGTGCCTGTGGGATAGACTTTATCTTTCACACGGTCCATGCCTGTGCAATAGACTTTATCTTTCACACGGTCCGTGGCTGTGGGATAGACTTTATCTTTCACACGGTCCGTCCCTGTGGGATAGACTTTATCTTTCACACGGTCCGTGACTGTGGGAATAGACTCTATCTTTCACACGCTCCGTGCTTGTGGGATAGACTTTATCTTTCACACGGTCCGTGCCTGTGGGATAGACTTTATCTTTGTCACGGTCCGTGGCTGTGGGGTAGACTTTATCTTTCACACGGTCCGTGCCTGTGGGATAGACTTTATCTTTCACACGGTCCGTGGCTGTGGGGAAGTTTTTATCTTTCAAACGGTCCCAGGCTGTGGGAGTAGACTTTATCGTTCATACGGTCCATGTCTGTGGAAATAGACTTTATGTTTCACAAGGTCCGTGGCTCTGGGAAGAGACTTTATTTTTCACATGGTCCGTGGCTGTGGGGTAGACTTTATCTTTCACATGGTCCGTGGCTGTGGGGTAGACTTTATCTTTCACAAGCTCCGTGGCTGTGGGAAAGACTTTATCTTTCACACGGTCCGTGTCTTTGTGGTAGACTTTATCTTTCACACGGAAGGTGGCTGTGGGGTAGACTTTATCTTTCACACAGTCCGTGGCTGTGCGAATAGACTTTATCTTTCACATGTTCCGTGGCTGTGGGATAGACTTTTTCACACGGTCCGTGGCTGTGGGATAGACTTTATCTTTCACACGGTCCGTGCCTGTGGGATAGACTTTATCTTTCACACGGTCCGTGCCTGTGGGATAGACTTTATCTTTCACATGATCCGTGGCTGTGGGATAGACTTTATCTTTCACACGTTCGTTAGATTTGGGAACAGACTCTATCTTTCACACGGTCTGTGGCTGTGGGATAGACTCTATCTTTCACACGGTCCATGGCTGTGGAGTAGACTTTATCTTTCACACGGTCCGTGGCTGTGGGGTAGACTTTATCTTTCAACACGGCCCGTGGCTGTGGGGTAGACTTTATCTTTCACATGGCCCGTGCCTGTGGGGTAGACTTTATCTTTCACACGGTCCGTGCCTGTGGGGTAGACATTATCTTTCACATGGTCCGTGGCTGTGGGGTAGACTTTATCTTTCACACGGCCCGTGGTTGTGGGGTAGAGTTTATCTTTCACACGGCCCGTGGCTGTGGAGTAGACTTTATCTTTCACATGGTCCGTGGCTGTGGGGTAGACTTTATCTTTCACACGGTCCGTGCCTGTGGGAAAGACTCCATCTTTCACACGGTCCGTGGCTGTGGGATAGACTTTTTCTTTCACATGGTCCGTGGCTGTGGGAATAGACTCTATCTTTCACACGGTCCGTGGCTGTGGGATAGACTTTATCTTTCACACGGTCCATGGCTGTGGGAATAGACTCTATCTTTCACACGGTCCGTGGCTGTGGGAAAGACTTTATCTTTCGCACGGCCCGTGGCTGTGTGGTAGACTTTATCTTTCATACAGTCCGTGGCTTTGGGGTAGACATTATCTTTCACACGGTCCGTGCCTTTGGAATAGACTTTATCTTTCACATGGTCCGTGGCTCTGGTATAGACTTTATCTTTCACACGGTAAGTGGCTGTGTGATAGACTTTTTCACACGATCCGTACCTGTGGGATAGACTTTATCTTTCACATGGTCCATGGCTGTGGGATAGACTTTTTGACACGGTCCGTGCCTGTGGGATAGACTTTATCTTTCACACGTTCCGTGGCTGTCAGATAGACTTTATCTTTCACAAGGTCTGTGCCTGTGGGACAGACTTTATCTTTCAAATGGTCCGTGGCTGTGGGATAGACTTTATCTTTCACAAGGTCCGTGCCTGTGGGGTAGACATTATCTTTCACACGGTCCGTGGATGTGGGGTAGACTTTATCTTTCAAATGGTCCGTGGCTGTGGGAATAGACTCTATCTTTCACACGGTCCGTGCCTGTGGGATAGACTTTATCTTTCACACGGTCCGTGCCTGTGGGGTAGACATTATCTTGCACACGGTTCGTGGATGTGGGGTAGACTTTATCGTTCACACGGTCCGTGGCTGTGGGGTAGACTTTATCTTTCACACGGTCCGAGCCTGTGGGATAGACTTTATCTTTCACACGGTCCATGCCTGAGGGATAGACTTTTTCACACGGTCCGTGCCTGTGGGAAAGACTTTCTCTTTCACACGGTCCGTGCCTGTGGGATAGACTTTATCTTTCACATGGTCCGTGGCTGTGGGATAGACTTTATCTTTCACACGGTCGGTGGCTGTGGAAATAGACTTTATCTTTCACATGGTTTGTGCCTGTGGGATAGACTTTATCTTTCACATGGTCCGTGGCAGTGGGGTAGACTTTATCTTTCACACGGTCCATTCATGTGGGATAGACTTTTTCACACGGTCCGTGTCTGTGGGGTAGACTGTATCTTTCACATGGTCCGTGGCTGTGGGAATAGTCTTTATCTCTCACACGTCCGTGCCTGTGAGATAGACTCTATCTTTCACACTGTCCGTGGTTGTGGGATAGACTCTCTCTTGCACATGGTCTGTGGCTGCGGGGTAGACTTTATCTTTCACACGGTCCGTGGCTGCGGGGTAGACTTTATCTTTCACACGGTCCGTGGCTGCGGGGTAGACTTTATCGTTCACACGGCCCGTGGCTGTGGGGTAGACTTTAATTTCACACGGCCCGTGGCTGTGGGGTAGACTTTATCTTTCAAACGGCCCGTGGCTGTGGGGTAGCCTTTATCTTTCACACGGTCCGTGGCTGTGGGGTAGACTTTACCTTTCACACGGTCCGTGGCTGTGGGGTAGACGTTACCTTTCACACGGTCCGTGGCTGTGGGGTAGACATTATCTTTCACAAGGTCAGTGGCTGTGGGGGAGACTTTATCTTTCACACGGCCTTTGCCTGTGGCATAGACTTTATCTTTCACACGGCCCGTGCCTGTGGCATAGACTTTATTTTCACACGGCCCGTGCCTGTGGGGTAGACATAATCTTTCACATGGCCCGTGGCTGTGGGGTAGACTTTATGTTTCACACGGTCCGTGGCTGTGGGAATAGACTTTATCTTTCACACGTTCCGTGGCTGTGGGAATACACTTTATCTTTCACACGGTCCGTGGCTGTGGGAATAGACTTTATCTTTCACACGTTCCGTGCCTGTGGGATAGACTTTATCTTTCACAAGGTCCCTGGCTGTGGGGTAGACTTTATCTTTCACACGGTCCCTGCCTGTGGGATAGACTTTTTCACACGGTCCGTGCCTGTGGGATATACTTTATCTTTCACACAGTCCGTGCCTGTGGGATAGACTTTATCTTTCACATGGTCCGTGGCTGTGGGATAGACTTTTTCATACGGTCCGTGGCTGTGGGATAGACTTTATATTTCACACGGCCCGTGACTGTGGGATAGACTTTATCTTTCACCCGGTGGTTGGCTGTGGGAATAGACTCTATCTTTAACACTGTCCGTGCCTGTGGGATAGACTTTATCTTTCACACAGTCCATGCCTGTGGGATAGACTCTATCTTTCACATGGTCTGTGGCTGTGGGATAGCCTCTATCTATCACACGGTCCGTGGTTGTGTGAATAGGCTTTATCTTTCACACGGTCCGTGGCTGTGGGGTAGACTTTATCTTTCACAAGCTCCGTGGCTGTGGGAAAGACTTTATCTTTCACACGGTCCGTGTCTTTGTGGTAGACTTTATCTTTCACACGGAAGGTGGCTGTGGGGTAGACTTTATCTTTCACACGGTCCGTGGCTGTGCGAATAGACTTTATCTTTCACATGTTCCGTGGCTGTGGGATAGACTTTTTCACACGGTCCGTGGCTGTGGGATAGACTTTATCTTTCACACGGTCCGTGCCTGTGGGATAGACTTCATCTTTCACACGGTCCGTGCCTGTGGGATAGACTTTATCTTTCACATGATCCGTGGCTGTGGGATAGACTTTATCTTTCACACGTTCGTTAGATTTGGGAACAGACTCTATCTTTCACACGGTCTGTGGCTGTGGGATAGACTCTATCTTTCACACGGTCCATGGCTGTGGAGTAGACTTTATCTTTCACACGGTCCGTGGCTGTGGGGTAGACTTTATCTTTCAACACGGCCCGTGGCTGTGGGGTAGACTTTATCTTTCACATGGCCCGTGCCTGTGGGGTAGACTTTATCTTTCACACGGTCCGTGCCTGTGGGGTAGACATTATCTTTCACATGGTCCGTGGCTGTGGGGTAGACTTTATCTTTCACACGGCCCGTGGTTGTGGGGTAGAGTTTATCTTTCACACGGCCCGTGGCTGTGGAGTAGACTTTATCTTTCACATGGTCCGTGGCTGTGGGGTAGACTTTATCTTTCACACGGTCCGTGCCTGTGGGAAAGACTCCATCTTTCACACGGTCCGTGGCTGTGGGATAGACTTTTTCTTTCACATGGTCCGTGGCTGTGGGAATAGACTCTATCTTTCACACGGTCCGTGGCTGTGGGATAGACTTTATCTTTCACACGGTCCATGGCTGTGGGAATAGACTCTATCTTTCACACGGTCCGTGGCTGTGGGAAAGACTTTATCTTTCGCACGGCCCGTGGCTGTGTGGTAGACTTTATCTTTCATACAGTCCATGGCTTTGGGGTAGACATTATCTTTCACACGGTCCGTGCCTTTGGAATAGACTTTATCTTTCACATGGTCCGTGGCTCTGGTATAGACTTTATCTTTCACACGGTAAGTGGCTGTGTGATAGACTTTTTCACACGATCCGTGCCTGTGGGATAGACTTTATCTTTCACATGGTCCATGGCTGTGGGATAGACTTTTTGACACGGTCCGTGCCTGTGGGATAGACTTTATCTTTCACACGTTCCGTGGCTGTCAGATAGACTTTATCTTTCACAAGGTCCGTGCCTGTGGGACAGACTTTATCTTTCAAACGGTCCGTGGCTGTGGGATAGACTTTATCTTTCACAAGGTCCGTGCCTGTGGGGTAGACATTATCTTTCACACGGTCCGTGGATGTGGGGTAGACTTTATCTTTCAAATGGTCCGTGGCTGTGGGAATAGACTCTATCTTTCACACGGTCCGTGCCTGTGGGATAGACTTTATCTTTCACACGGTCCGTGCCTGTGGGGTAGACATTATCTTGCACACGGTTTGTGGATGTGGGGTAGACTTTATCGTTCACACGGTCCGTGGCTGTGGGATAGACTTTATCTTTCACACGGTCCGTGCCTGTGGGATAGACTTTATCTTTCACACGGTCCGTGGCTGTGGGATAGACTCTATCTTTCACACGGTCGTTTCCTGTGGGGTAGACTCTATCTTTCACACGGTTCATGGCTGTTGGAATAGACTTTATCTTTCACACGGTCCGTGGTGTGGGATAGACTTTATCTTTCACACGGTCCGTGCCTGTGGGATAGACTTTATCTTTCACACGGTCCGTGCCTCTAGGACAGACTTTATCTTTCACACGGTCCGTGCCTGTGGGATAGACTTTTTCACACGGCCCGTGCCTGTGGGATAGACTTTATCTTTCACACGGTCCATGCCTGTGCAATAGACTTTATCTTTCACACGGTCCGTGGCTGTGGGATAGACTTTATCTTTCACACGGTCCGTCCCTGTGGGATAGACTTTATCTTTCACACGGTCCGTGACTGTGGGAATAGACTCTATCTTTCACACGCTCCGTGCTTGTGGGATAGACTTTATCTTTCACACGGTCCGTGCCTGTGGGATAGACTTTATCTTTGTCACGGTCCGTGGCTGTGGGGTAGACTTTATCTTTCACACGGTCCGTGCCTGTGGGATAGACTTTATCTTTCACACGGTCCGTGGCTTTGGGGAAGTTTTTATCTTTCAAACGGTCCCAGGCTGTGGGAGTAGACTTTATCGTTCATACGGTCCATGTCTGTGGAAATAGACTTTATGTTTCACAAGGTCCGTGGCTCTGGGAAGAGACTTTATTTTTCACATGGTCCGTGGCTGTGGGGTAGACTTTATCTTTCACATGGTCCGTGGCTGTGGGGTAGACTTTATCTTTCACAAGCTCCGTGGCTGTGGGAAAGACTTTATCTTTCACACGGTCCGTGTCTTTGTGGTAGACTTTATCTTTCACACGGAAGGTGGCTGTGGGGTAGACTTTATCTTTCACACAGTCCGTGGCTGTGCGAATAGACTTTATCTTTCACATGTTCCGTGGCTGTGGGATAGACTTTTTCACACGGTCCGTGGCTGTGGGATAGACTTTATCTTTCACACGGTCCGTGCCTGTGGGATAGACTTTATCTTTCACACGGTCCGTGCCTGTGGGATAGACTTTATCTTTCACATGATCCGTGGCTGTGGGATAGACTTTATCTTTCACACGTTCGTTAGATTTGGGAACAGACTCTATCTTTCACACGGTCTGTGGCTGTGGGATAGACTCTATCTTTCACACGGTCCATGGCTGTGGAGTAGACTTTATCTTTCACACGGTCCGTGCCTGTGGGGTAGACTTTATCTTTCACAGGGTCCGTGCCTGTGGGATAGACTCTATCTTGCACATGGTCTGTCGCTGTGGGAATAGACTCTATCTTTCACACGGTCCGTGCCTGTGGGATAAACTTTATCTTTCACACGGTCCGTGGCTGTGGGATAGACTTTATCTTTCACACGGTCCGTGGCTCTGGGAATAGAGTTTATCTTTCTCACAGTCCGTGCCTGTGGGATAGACTTTATCATTCACACGGTCCGTGCCTGTGGGATAGACTCTATCTTTCACACGGTCCGTGGCTGTGGGATTAGACTCTATCTTTCACATGGTCCGTGGCTGTGTGATTAGACTCTATCTTTCACACGGTCCATGGCTGTCGGGTAGAGTTTATCTTTCACATGGTCCGTGGCTGTGGGGTAGACTTTATCTTTCACACGGCCCATGCCTGTGGTATAGAGTTTATCTTTCACACGGCCCGTGGCTGTGGGTAGACTTTATCTTTCATATGGCCCGTTCCTGTGGGAAAGACTTTATCTTTCACACGGTCCATGCCTATGGGATAGACTTTGTCTTTCACACGGCCCGTGACTGCGGGGTAGACTTTATCTTTCACACGGCCAGTGGCTGTGGATTAGACTTTATCTTTCACACGTTCCGTGCCTATGGGGTAGACTTTATCTTTCACACGGTTCGTGCCTGTGGGATAGACTCTATCATTCACCCGGTCCGTGGCTGTGGAATAGACTCTATCTTTCACATGGTCCGTGGCTGTGGGATTAGACTCTATCTTTCACAAGGTCCATGGCTGTCGGGTAGACTTTATCTTTCACATGGTCCGTGGCTGTGGGGTAGACTTTATCTTTCACACGGTATATGGCTATGGGATAGATTTTATCTTTCACATGGTCCGTGGCTGTGGGGTAGACTTTATCTTTCAAACGGTCCGTGGCTGTGGGAACAGACTCTATCTTTCACACTGTCCGTGCCTGTGGGATAGACTTTATCTTTCACACGGTCCATGCCTGAGGGATAGACTTTTTCACACGGTCCGTGCCTGTGGGAAAGACTTTCTCTTTCACACGGTCCGTGCCTGTGGGATAGACTTTATCTTTCACATGGTCCGTGGCTGTGGGATAGACTTTATCTTTCACACGGTCGGTGGCTGTGGAAATAGACTTTATCTTTCACATGGTTTGTGCCTGTGGGATAGACTTTATCTTTCACATGGTCCGTGGCAGTGGGGTAGACTTTATCTTTCACACGGTCCATTCATGTGGGATAGACTTTTTCACACGGTCCGTGTCTGTGGGGTAGACTGTATCTTTCACATGGTCCGTGGCTGTGGGAATAGTCTTTATCTCTCACACGTCCGTGCCTGTGAGATAGACTCTATCTTTCACACTGTCCGTGGTTGTGGGATAGACTCTCTCTTGCACATGGTCTGTGGCTGCGGGGTAGACTTTATCTTTCACACGGTCCGTGGCTGCGGGGTAGACTTTATCTTTCACACGGTCCGTGGCTGCGGGGTAGACTTTATCTTTCACACGGCCCGTGGCTGTGGGGTAGACTTTAATTTCACACGGCCCGTGGCTGTGGGGTAGACTTTATCTTTCAAACGGCCCGTGGCTGTGGGGTAGCCTTTATCTTTCACACGGTCCGTGGCTGTGGGGTAGACTTTACCTTTCACACGGTCCGTGGCTGTGGGGTAGACGTTACCTTTCACACGGTCCGTGGCTGTGGGGTAGACATTATCTTTCACAAGGTCAGTGGCTGTGGGGGAGACTTTATCTTTCACACGGCCTTTGCCTGTGGCATAGACTTTATCTTTCACACGGCCCGTGCCTGTGGCATAGACTTTATTTTCACACGGCCCGTGCCTGTGGGGTAGACATAATCTTTCACATGGCCCGTGGCTGTGGGGTAGACTTTATGTTTCACACGGTCCGTGGCTGTGGGAATAGACTTTATCTTTCACACGGTCCGTGGCTGTGGGAATACACTTTATCTTTCACACGGTCCGTGGCTGTGGGAATAGACTTTATCTTTCACACGTTCCGTGCCTGTGGGATAGACTTTATCTTTCACAAGGTCCCTGGCTGTGGGGTAGACTTTATCTTTCACACGGTCCCTGCCTGTGGGATAGACTTTTTCACACGGTCCGTGCCTGTGGGATATACTTTATCTTTCACACAGTCCGTGCCTGTGGGATAGACTTTATCTTTCACATGGTCCGTGGCTGTGGGATAGACTTTTTCATACGGTCCGTGGCTGTGGGATAGACTTTATATTTCACACGGCCCGTGACTGTGGGATAGACTTTATCTTTCACACGGTGGTTGGCTGTGGGAATAGACTCTATCTTTAACACTGTCCGTGCCTGTGGGATAGACTTTATCTTTCACACAGTCCATGCCTGTGGGATAGACTCTATCTTTCACATGGTCTGTGGCTGTGGGATAGCCTCTATCTATCACACGGTCCGTGGTTGTGTGAATAGGCTTTATCTTTCACACGGTCCGTGGCTGTGGGGTAGACTTTATCTTTCACAAGCTCCGTGGCTGTGGGAAAGACTTTATCTTTCACACGGTCCGTGTCTTTGTGGTAGACTTTATCTTTCACACGGTAGGTGGCTGTGGGGTAGACTTTATCTTTCACACGGTCCGTGGCTGTGCGAATAGACTTTATCTTTCACATGTTCCGTGGCTGTGGGATAGACTTTTTCACACGGTCCGTGGCTGTGGGATAGACTTTATCTTTCACACGGTCCGTGCCTGTGGGATAGACTTTATCTTTCACACGGTCCGTGCCTGTGGGATAGACTTTATCTTTCACATGATCCGTGGCTGTGGGATAGACTTTATCTTTCACACGTTCGTTAGATTTGGGAACAGACTCTATCTTTCACACGGTCTGTGGCTGTGGGATAGACTCTATCTTTCACACGGTCCATGGCTGTGGAGTAGACTTTATCTTTCACACGGTCCGTGGCTGTGGGGTAGACTTTATCTTTCAACACGGCCCGTGGCTGTGGGGTAGACTTTATCTTTCACATGGCCCGTGCCTGTGGGGTAGACTTTATCTTTCACACGGTCCCTGCCTGTGGGGTAGACATTATCTTTCACATGGTCCGTGGCTGTGGGGTAGACTTTATCTTTCACACGGCCGGTGGTTGTGGGGTAGAGTTTATCTTTCACACGGCCCGTGGCTGTGGAGTAGACTTTATCTTTCACATGGTCCGTGGCTGTGGGGTAGACTTTATCTTTCACACGGTCCGTGCCTGTGGGAAAGACTCCATCTTTCACACGGTCCGTGGCTGTGGGATAGACTTTTTCTTTCACATGGTCCGTGGCTGTGGGAATAGACTCTATCTTTCACACGGTCCGTGGCTGTGGGATAGACTTTATCTTTCACACGGTCCATGGCTGTGGGAATAGACTCTATCTTTCGCACGGCCCGTGGCTGTGTGGTAGACTTTATCTTTCATACAGTCCGTGGCTTTGGGGTAGACATTATCTTTCACACGGTCCGTGCCTTTGGAATAGACTTTATCTTTCACATGGTCCGTGGCTCTGGTATAGACTTTATCTTTCACACGGTAAGTGGCTGTGTGATAGACTTTTTCACACGATCCGTGCCTGTGGGATAGACTTTATCTTTCACATGGTCCATGGCTGTGGGATAGACTTTTTGACACGGTCCGTGCCTGTGGGATAGACTTTATCTTTCACACGTTCCGTGGCTGTCAGATAGACTTTATCTTTCACAAGGTCCGTGCCTGTGGGACAGACTTTATCTTTCAAACGGTCCGTGGCTGTGGGATAGACTTTATCTTTCACAAGGTCCGTGCCTGTGGGGTAGACATTATCTTTCACACGGTCCGTGGATGTGGGGTAGACTTTATCTTTCAAATGGTCCGTGGCTGTGGGAATAGACTCTATCTTTCACACGGTCCGTGCCTGTGGGATAGACTTTATCTTTCACACGGTCCGTGCCTGTGGGGTAGACATTATCTTGCACACGGTTCGTGGATGTGGGGTAGACTTTATCGTTCACACGGTCCGTGGCTGTGGGGTAGACTTTATCTTTCACACGGTCCGTGCCTGTGGGATAGACTTTATCTTTCACACGGTCCGTGGCTGTGGGATAGACTCTATCTTTCACACGGTCGTTTCCTGTGGGGTAGCCTCTATCTTTCACACGGTTCATGGCTGTTGGAATAGACTTTATCTTTCACACGGTCCGTGGTGTGGGATAGACTTTATCTTTCACACGGTCCGTGCCTGTGGGATAGACTTTATCTTTCACATGGTCCGTGCCTCTAGGACAGACTTTATCTTTCACACGGTCCGTGCCTGTGGGATAGACTTTTTCACACGGCCCGTGCCTGTGGGATAGACTTTATCTTTCACACGGTCCATGCCCGTGCAATAGACTTTATCTTTCACACGGTCCGTGGCTGTGGGATAGACTTTATCTTTCACACGGTCCGTCCCTGTGGGATAGACTTTTTCTTTCACACGGTCCGTGACTGTGGGAATAGACTCTATCTTTCACACGCTCCGTGCTTGTGGGATAGACTTTATCTTTCACACGGTCCGTGCCTGTGGGATAGACTTTATCTTTGTCACGGTCCGTGGCTGTGGGGTAGACTTTATCTTTCACACGGTCCGTGCCTGTGGGATAGACTTTATCTTTCACACGGTCCGTGGCTGTGGGGAAGTCTTTATCTTTCAAACGGTCCCAGGCTGTGGGAGTAGACTTTATCGTTCATACGGTCCATGTCTGTGGGAATAGACTTTATGTTTCACAAGGTCCGTGGCTCTGGGAAGAGACTTTATTTTTCACATGGTCCGTGGCTGTGGGGTAGACTTTATCTTTCACATGGTCCGTGGCTGTGGGATAGACTTTATCTTTCACATGGTCCGTGGCTGTGGGGTAGACTTTAACTTTCACATTGCCCGTGGCTTTGGGATAGCCTCTATCACTCACACAGTCCGTGGCTGTGGGAATAGACTCTATCTTTCACAGGGTCCATGGCTGTGGGATAGACTTTATTTTTCACACGGTCCGTGGCTGTGGTAGTAGACTTTATCTTTCACACGGTCCGTGGCTGTGGGAATAGACTTTATGTTTCACACAGTCCGTGGCTCTGCGAATAGACTTTATCTTTCACACGGTCCGTGCCTGTGGGGTAGACTTTATCTTTCACAGGGTCCGTGCCTGTGGGATAGACTCTATCTTGCACATGGTCTGTCGCTGTGGGAATAGACTCTATCTTTCACACGGTCCGTGCCTGTGGGATAAACTTTATCTTTCACACGGTCCGTGGCTGTGGGATAGACTTTATCTTTCACACGGTCCGTGGCTCTGGGAATAGAGTTTATCTTTCTCACAGTCCGTGCCTGTGGGATAGACTTTATCATTCACACGGTCCGTGCCTGTGGGATAGACTCTATCTTTCACACGGTCCGTGGCTGTGGGATTAGACTCTATCTTTCACATGGTCCGTGGCTGTGGGATTAGACTCTATCTTTCACACGGTCCATGGCTGTGGGGTAGACTTTATCTTTCACATGGTCCTTGCCTGTGGGATAGACTCTATCTTGCACATGGTCTGTCGCTGTAGGAATAGACTCTATCTTTCACACGGTCCGTGCCTGTGGGATAAACTTTATCTTTCACACGGTCCGTGGCTCTGGGAATAGAGTTTATCTTTCTCACAGTCCGGGCCTGTGGGGTAGACTTTATCTTTCACATGGTCCGTGGCTGTGGGGTAGACTTTATCATTCACATGGTCCGTGCCTGTGGGATAGACTCTATCTTTCACATGGTCCGTGCCTGTGGGATAGACTCTGTCTTTCAAATGGTATGTTGCTGTGGGATTAGACTCTATCTTTCACACGGTCCATGGCTGTGGGGTGGACTTAATCTTTCACATGGTCCGTGGATGTGGGGTAGACTTTATCTTTCACACGGTATGTGGCTGTGGGATAGATTTTATCTTTCACACGGTCCGTGGCTGTGGGAGAGACTTTATCTTTCACACGGTCCGTGGCTGGGGGGTAGAGTTTATCTTTCAAATGGCCCGTGGCAGTGGGGTAGACTTTATCTTTCACACGGCCCATGCCTGTGGGATAGAGTTTATCTTTCACACGGCCCGTGGCTGTGGGTAGACTTTATCTTTCATATGGCCCGTTCCTGTGGGAAAGACTTTATCTTTCACACGGTCCATGCCTATGGGATAGACTTTGTCTTTCACACGGCCCGTGACTGCGGGGTAGACTTTATCTTTCACACGGCCAGTGGCTGTGGATTAGACTTTATCTTTCACACGTTCCGTGCCTATGGGGTAGACTTTATCTTTCACACGGTTCGTGCCTGTGGGATAGACTCTGTCATTCAACCGGTCCGTGGCTGTGGAATAGACTCTATCTTTCACATGGTCCGTGGCTGTGGGATTAGACTCTATCTTTCACAAGGTCCATGGCTGTCGGGTAGACTTTATCTTTCACATGGTCCGTGGCTGTGGGGTAGACTTTATCTTTCACACGGTATATGGCTATGGGATAGATTTTATCTTTCACATGGTCCGTGGCTGTGGGGTAGACTTTATCTTTCAAACGGTCCGTGGCTGTGGGAACAGACTCTATCTTTCACACTGTCCGTGCCTGTGGGATAGACTTTATCTTTCACACGGTCCGTGGCTGTGCGGTAGACTTTGTCTTTCACACGGTCCGTGCCTGTGGGATAGACTTTATCTTTCACACGGTCCATGCCTGAGGGATAGACTTTTTCACACGGTCCGTGCCTGTGGGAAAGACTTTCTCTTGCACACGGTCCGTGCCTGTGGGATAGACTTTATCTTTCACATGGTCCGTGGCTGTGGGATAGACTTTATCTTTCACACGGTCGGTGGCTGTGGAAATAGACTTTATCTTTCACATGGTTTGTGCCTGTGGGATAGACTTTATCTTTCACATGGTCCGTGGCAGTGGGGTAGACTTTATCTTTCACACGGTCCATTCATGTGGGATAGACTTTTTCACACGGTCCGTGTCTGTGGGGTAGACTGTATCTTTCACATGGTCCGTGGCTGTGGGAATAGTCTTTATCTCTCACACGTCCGTGCCTGTGAGATAGACTCTATCTTTCACACTGTCCGTGGTTGTGGGATAGACTCTCTCTTGCACATGGTCTGTGGCTGCGGGGTAGACTTTATCTTTCACACGGTCCGTGGCTGCGGGGTAGACTTTATCTTTCACACGGTCCGTGGCTGCGGGGTAGACTTTATCGTTCACACGGCCCGTGGCTGTGGGGTAGACTTTAATTTCACACGGCCCGTGGCTGTGGGGTAGACTTTATCTTTCAAACGGCCCGTGGCTGTGGGGTAGCCTTTATCTTTCACACGGCCCGTGGCTGTGGGGTAGACTTTACCTTTCACACGGTCCGTGGCTGTGGGGTAGACGTTACCTTTCACACGGTCCGTGGCTGTGGGGTAGACATTATCTTTCACAAGGTCAGTGGCTGTGGGGGAGACTTTATCTTTCACACGGCCTTTGCCTGTGGCATAGACTTTATCTGTCACACGGCCCGTGCCTGTGGCATAGACTTTATTTTCACACGGCCCGTGCCTGTGGGGTAGACATAATCTTTCACATGGCCCGTGGCTGTGGGGTAGACTTTATGTTTCACACGGTCCGTGGCTGTGGGAATAGACTTTATCTTTCACACGGTCCGTGGCTGTGGGAATACACTTTATCTTTCACACGGTCCGTGGCTGTGGGAATAGACTTTATCTTTCACACGTTCCGTGCCTGTGGGATAGACTTTATCTTTCACAAGGTCCCTGGCTGTGGGGTAGACTTTATCTTTCACACGGTCCCTGCCTGTGGGATAGACTTTTTCACACGGTCCGTGCCTGTGGGATATACTTTATCTTTCACACAGTCCGTGCCTGTGGGATAGACTTTATCTTTCACATGGTCCATGGCTGTGGGATAGACTTTTTCATATGGTCCGTGGCTGTGGGATAGACTTTATATTTCACACGGCCCGTGACTGAGGGATAGACTTTATCTTTCACACGGTGGTTGGCTGTGGGAATAGACTCTATCTTTAACACTGTCCGTGCCTGTGGGATAGACTTTATCTTTCACACAGTCCATGCCTGTGGGATAGACTCTATCTTTCACATGGTCTGTGGCTGTGGGATAGCCTCTATCTATCACACGGTCCGTGGTTGTGTGAATAGGCTTTATCTTTCACACGGTCCGTGGCTGTGGGGTAGACTTTATCTTTCACAAGCTCCGTGGCTGTGGGAAAGACTTTATCTTTCACACGGTCCGTGTCTTTGTGGTAGACTTTATCTTTCACACGGTAGGTGGCTGTGGGGTAGACTTTATCTTTCACACGGTCCATGGCTGTGCGAATAGACTTTATCTTTCACATGTTCCGTGGCTGTGGGATAGACTTTTTCACACGGTCCGTGGCTGTGGGATAGACTTTATCTTTCACACGGTCCGTGCCTGTGGGATAGACTTTATCTTTCACACGGTCCGTGCCTGTGGGATAGACTTTATCTTTCACATGATCCGTGGCTGTGGGATAGACTTTATCTTTCACACGTTCGTTAGATGTGGGAACAGACTCTATCTTTCACACGGTCTGTGGCTGTGGGATAGACTCTATCTTTCACACGGTCCATGGCTGTGGAGTAGACTTTATCTTTCACACGGTCCGTGGCTGTGGGGTAGACTTTATCTTTCAACACGGCCCGTGGCTGTGGGGTAGACTTTATCTTTCACATGGCCCGTGCCTGTGGGGTAGACTTTATCTTTCACACGGTCCGTGCCTGTGGGGTAGACATTATCTTTCACATGGTCCGTGGCTGTGGGGTAGACTTTATCTTTCACACGGCCCGTGGTTGTGGGGTAGAGTTTATCTTTCACACGGCCCGTGGCTGTGGAGTAGACTTTATCTTTCACATGGTCCGTGGCTGTGGGGTAGACTTTATCTTTCACACGGTCCGTGCCTGTGGGAAAGACTCCATCTTTCACACGGTCCGTGGCTGTGGGATAGACTTTCTTTCACATGGTCCGTGGCTGTGGGAATAGACTCTATCTTTCACACGGTCCGTGGCTGTGGGATAGACTTTATCTTTCACACGGTCCATGGCTGTGGGAATAGACTCTATCTTTCACACGGTCCGTGGCTGTGGGAAAGACTTTATCTTTCGCACGGCCCGTGGCTGTGTGGTAGACTTTATCTTTCATACAGTCCGTGGCTTTGGGGTAGACATTATCTTTCACACGGTCCGTGCCTTTGGAATAGACTTTATCTTTCACATGGTCCGTGGCTCTGGTATAGACTTTATCTTTCACACGGTAAGTGGCTGTGTGATAGACTTTTTCACACGGTCCGTGCCTGTGGAATAGACTTTATCTTTCACATGGTCCATGGCTGTGGGATAGACTTTTTGACACGGTCCGTGCCTGTGGGATAGACTTTATCTTTCACACGTTCCGTGGCTGTCAGATAGGCTTTATCTTTCACAAGGTCCGTGCCTGTGGGACAGACTTTATCTTTCAAACGGTCCGTGGCTGTGGGATAGACTTTATCTTTCACAAGGTCCGTGCCTGTGGGGTAGACTCTATCTTTCACACGGTTCAGGGCTGTTGGAATATACTTTATCTTTCACACGGTCCGTGGTGTGGGATAGACTTTATCTTTCACACGGTCCGTGCCTGTGGGATAGACTTTATCTTTCGCAAGGTCCGTGCCTGTGGGATAGACTTTATCTTTCACATGATCCGTGGCTGTGGGATAGACTTTATCTTTCACACGTTCGTTAGATGTGGGAACAGACTCTATCTTTCACACGGTCCGTGGCTGTGGGATAGACTCTATCTTTCACACGGTCCGTGGCTGTGGGGTAGACTTTATCTTTCATACAGTCCGTGGCTGTGGGGTAGACTTTATCTTTCACACGGTCCGTGCCTGTGGGGTAGACTTTATCTTTCACATGGTCCGTGGCTCTGGTATAGACTTTATCTTTCACACGGTAAGTGGCTGTGTGATAGACTTTTTCACACGGTCCGTGCCTGTCGGATAGACTTTATCTTTCACATGGTCCGTGGCTGTGGGATAGACTTTTTGACACGGTCCGTGCCTGTGGGATAGACTTTATATTTCACACGGTCCGTGGCTGTCGGAAAAACTTAATCTTTCACAAGGTCCGTGCCTGTGGGATAGACTTTATCTTTCAAACGGTCCGTGGCTGTGGGATAGACTTTATCTTTCACACGGTCCGTGGCTGTGGGATAGACTCTATCTTTCACACGGTCATTTCCTGTGGGGTAGACTCTATCTTTCACACGGTTCATGGCTGTTGGAATAGACTTTATCTTTCACACGGTCCGTGCCTGTGGGATAGACTTTATCTTTCACACGGTCCGTGCCTGTGGGAATAGACTCTACCTTTCACACGGTCCGTGCCTGTGGGGTAGACATTATCTTTCACACGGTCCGTGGCTGTGGGGTAGACTTCCTCTTGCACACGGTCCGTGGCTGTGGGATAGACTTTATCTTTCACATGGTCCGTGGCTGTGGGGCAGACTTTATCTTTCACACGGTCCGTGGCTGTGGGAACAGACTGTATCATTCACACTGTCCACGGCTGTGGGGTGGACTTTATCTTTCACACGGTCCGTGCCTGTGGGATAGACTTTATCTTTCACATGGTTTGTCGCTGAGGGATAGACTTTTTCACACGGTCCGTGGCTGTGGGATAGACTTTATCTTTGACACGGTCCGTTCCTGTGGGATAGACTTTATCTTTCACACGGTCCGTGCCTGTGGGATAGACTTTATCTTTCACATGATCCGTGGCTGTGGGATAGACTCTATCTTTCACACGGTCGCTGGCTGTGGGAATAGACTCTATCTTTCACACGGTCCGTGCCTGTGGGATAGACTTTATTTTTCACACGGTCCGTGGCTGTGGGGTAGACTTTATCTTTCACACGGTCCGTGGCTGTGGGATAGACTTTATCTTTCACACGGCCCGTGGCTCTGGGCAAGACTTTATCTTTCACACTGCCCGTGGCTGTGGGGTAGACTTTATCTTTCACACGGCCCGTGCCTGTGGGGTAGACTTTATCTTTCACATGGTCCGTGGCTGTGGGGTAGACTTTATCTTTCACACGGCCCGTGACTGTGAGGTAGACTTTCTCTTTCACATGGCCCGTGGCAGTGGATTAGACTTTATCATTTACACGGTCCATGGCTGTGGGGTAGACTTTATCTTTCACACGGCCCGTGGCTGTGAGGTAGACTTTCTCTTTCACACGGCCCGTGGCTGTGGATTAGACTTTATCATTTACACGGTCCACGGCTGTGGGGTAGACTTTATCTTTCACACGGTCCGTGCCTGTGGGATAGACTTTATCTTTCACATGGTCTGTGGCTGAGGGATAGACTTTTCACAGGGTCCGTGGCTGTGGGATAGACTTTATCTTTCACACGGCCCGTGGCGGTGGGGTAGACTTTATCTTTCACACGGTCCGTGGCTGTAGGGTAGACTTTACCTTTCACACGGTCCGTGGCTGTGGGGTAGACTTTACCTTTCACACGGTCTGTGCCTGTGGGATAGACTTTTTCACACGGTCTGTGGCTGTGGGGTAGACTTTATCTTTCACATGGTCCGTGGCTGTGGGGTAGTCTTTATCTTTCACACGGTCCGTGCCTGTGGGATAGACTTTTTCACACGGTTCGTGGCTGTGGGGTAGACTTTATTTTTCACATGGTCCGTGGCTGTGGGAGTAGTCTTTATCTTTCACACGGTCCGTGGCTGCGGAGTAGACTTTATCTTTCACACGGTCCGTGGCTGCGGGGTAGACTTTATCTTTCACACGGCCCGTGGCTGCGGGGTAGACTTTATCTTTCACACGGCCCGTGGTTGTAGGGTAGACTTTATCTTTCACACGGCCCGTGGCTGTGGGGTAGACTTTATCTTTCACACGGCCCGTGGCTGTGGGGTAGACTTTATCTTTCACACGGTCCGTGGCTGTGGGGTAGACTTTACCTTTCACACGGTCCGTGGCTGTGGGGTAGACTTTATCTTTCACACGGTCCGTACCTGTGGGGTAGACATTATCTTTCACAAGGTCAGTGGCTGTGGGGTAGACTTTATCTTTCACACAGCCCTTGCCTGTGGCATAGCCTTTATCTTTCACAAGGCCCGTGCCTGTGGCATAGACTTTATCTTTCACACGGCCCGTGCCTGTGGGGTAGACTTAATCTTTTACACGGCCCGTGGCTGTGGGGTAGACTTTATGTTTCACACGGTCCATGGCTGTGGGAATAGACTTTATCTTTCACACGGTCCGTGGCTGTGAGAATAGACTTTATTTTTCACACGGTCCGTGCCTGTGGGATAGACTTTATCTTTCACACGGTCCGTGCCTGTGGGATAGACTCTATCTTTCACATGGTCCGTGGCTGTGGGATAGCCTCTATCTATCACACGGTCCGTGGCTGTGTGAATAGGCTTTATCTTTCACACGGTCCGTGGCTGTGGGGTAGACTTTATCTTTCACAAGCTCCGTGGCTGTGGGATAGACTTTATCTTTCACACGGTCCGTGTCTTTGTGGTAGACTTTATCTTTCACACGGTAGGTGGCTGTGGGAGTAGACTTTATCTTTCACACGGTCCGTGGCTGTGCGAATAGACTTTATCTTTCACATGGTCCGTGGCTGTGGGATAGACTTTTTCACACGGTCTGTGGCTGTGGGATAGACTTTATCTTTCAGACGGTCCGTGCCTGTGGGATAGACTTTATCTTTCACACGGTCCGTGCCTGTGGGATAGACTTTATCTTTCACATGATCCGTGGCTGTTGGATAGACTTTATCTTTCACACGTTCGTTAGATGTGGGAACAGACTCTATCTTTCACACGGTCTGTGGCTGTGGGATAGACTCTATCTTTCACACGGTCCGTGGCTCTGGGGTAGACTTTATCTTTCACACGGTCCGTGGCTGTGGGGTAGACTTTATCTTTCACACGGCCCGTGGCTGTGGGGTAGACTTTATCTTTCACATGGCCCGTGCCTGTGGGGTAGACTTTATCTTTCACACGGTCCGTGCCTGTGGGGTAGACATTATCTTTCACATGGTCCGTGCATGTGGGGTAGACTTTATCTTTCACACGGCCCGTGGCTGTGGGGTAGAGTTATCTTGCACACGGCCCGTGGCTGTAGAATAGACTTTATCTTTCACACGGTCCGTGGCTGTGGGGTAGACTTTATCTTTCACACGGCCCATGGCTGTGGGGTAGAGTTATCTTGCACACGGCCCGTGGCTGTAGAATAGACTTTATCTTTCACACGGTCCGTGGCTGTGGGGTAGACTTTATCTTACACACGACCCGTGGCTGTGGGGTAGACTTTATCTTGCACACGGCCCGTGGCTGTGGAGTAGACTTTATCTTTCACACGGTCCGTGCCTGTGGGGTAGACTTTATCTTTCACACGGTCCGTGCCTGTGGGAAAGACTCCATCTTTCACACGGTCCGTGGCTGTGGGATAGACTTTTTCTTTCACATGGTCCGTGGCTGTGGGAATAGATTCTATCTTTCACACGGTCCGTGGCTGTGGGATAGACTTTATCTTTCACACGGTCCATGGCTGTGGGAATAGACTCTATCTTTCACACGGTCCATGGATGTGGGAAAGACTTTATCTTTCCCACGGCCCGTGGCTGTGTGGTAGACTTTATCTTTCATACAGTCCGTGGCTGTGGGGTAGACATTATCTTTCACACGGTCCGTGCCTGTGGAATAGACTTTATCTTTCACACGGTAAGTGGCTGTGTGATAGACTTTTTCACACGGTCCGTGCCTGTGGGATAGACTTTATCTTTCACATGGTCCGTGGCTGTGGGATAGACTTTTTGACACGGTCCGTGCCTGTGGGATAGACTTTATCTTTCACACGTTCCGTGGCTGTGGGATAGACTTTATCTTTCACAAGCTCCGTGCCTGTGGGGTAGACATTATCTTTCACACGGTCCGTGGATGTGGGGTAGACTTTATCTTTCAAACGGTCCGTGGCTGTGGGAATAGACTCTATCTTTCACTCGGTCCGTGCTTCTGGGATAGACTTTATCTTTAACACGGTCCTTGCCTGTGGGGTAGACATTATCTTTCACACGTTTCATGGATATGGGGTAGACTTTATCTTTCACACGGTCCGTGGCTGTGTAATAGACTCTATCTTTCACACGGTCGTTTCCTGTGGGGTAGACTCTATCTTTCACATGGTTCATGGCTGTTGGAATAGACTTTATCTTTCACACGGTCCGTGGTGTGGGATAGACTTTATCTTTCACACGGTCCGTGCCTGTGGGATAGACTTTATCTTTCACATGATCCGTGGCTGTGGGATAGACTTTATCTTTCACACGTTCGTTAGATGTGGGAACAGACTCTATCTTTCACACGGTCCGTGGCTGTGGGATAGACTCTATCTTTCACATGGTCCGTGCCTGTGGGGTAGACTTTATCTTTCATACAGTCCGTGGCTGTGGGGTAGACTTTATCTTTCACACGGTCTGTGCCTGTGGGGTAGACTTTATCTTTCACATGGTCCGTGGCTCTGGTATAGACTTTATCTTTCACACGGTAAGTGGCTGTGTGATAGACTTTTTCACACCGTCCGTGCCTGTGGGATAGACTTTATCTTTCAAACGGTCCGTGGCTGTGGGATAGACTTTATCTTTCTCACGGTCCATGGCTGTGGGAATAGACTCTATCTTTCACACGGTCCGTGCCTGTGGGGTAGACATTATCTTTCACACGGTCCGTGGCTGTGGGGTAGACTTCATCTTGCACACGGTCCGTGGCTGTGGGATAGACTTTATCTTTCACACAGTCCGTGGCTGTGGGGCAGACTTTATCTTTCACACAGTCCGTGGCTGTGGTAACAGACTGTATCATTCACACTGTCCACGGCTGTGGGGTGGACTTTAACTTTCACACGGTCCGTGCCTGTGGGATAGACTTTATCTATCACATGGTCTGTGGCTGAGGGATAGACTTTTTCACACGGTCCGTGGCTGTGGGATAGACTTTATCTTTCACACGGTCTGTTCCTGTGGGATAGACTTTATCTTTCACACGGTCCGTGCCTGTGGGATAGATTTTATCTTTCACATGATCCGTGGCTGTGGGATAGACTCTATCTTTCACACGGTCGCTGCCTGTGGGAATAGACTCTATCTTTCACACGGTCCGTGCCTGTGGGATAGACTTTATTTTTCACACGGTCCGTGGCTGTGGGGTAGACTTTATCTTTCACACGGTCCATGGCTGTGGGATAGACTTTATCTTTCACACGGCCCGTGGCTCTGGGCAAGACTTTATCTTTCACACTGCCCGTGGCTGTGGGGTAGACTTTATCTTTCACACGGCCCGTGCCTGTGGGGTAGACTTTATCTTTCACATGGTCCGTGGCTGTGGGGTAGACTTTATCTTTCACACAGCCCTTGCCTGTGGCATAGCCTTTATCTTTCACACGGTCCGTGGCTGTCGGATAGACTTTATCTTTCACAAGGTCCGTGCCTGTGGGATAGACTTTATCTTTCAAACGGTCCGTGGCTGTGGGATAGACTTTATCTTTCACACGGTCCATGGCTGTGGGAATAGACTCTACCTTTCACACGGTCCGTGCCTGTGGGGTAGACATTATCTTTCACACGGTCCGTGGCTGTGGGGTAGACTTCATCTTGCACACGGTCCGTGGCTGTGGGATAGACTTTATCTTTCACATGGTCCGTGGCTGTGCGGCAGACTTTATCTTTCACACGGTCCGTGGCTGTGGGAACAGACTGTATCATTCACACTGTCCACGGCTGTGGGGTGGACTTTATCTTTCACACGGTCCGTGCCTGTGGGATAGACTTTATCTTTCACATGGTCTGTGGCTGAGGGATAGACTTTTTCACACGGTCCGTGGCTGTGGGATAGACTTTATCTTTGACACGGTCCGTTCCTGTGGGATAGACTTTATCTTTCACACGGTCCGTGCATGTGGGATAGACTTTATCTTTCACATGATCCGTGGCTGTGGGATAGACTCTATCTTTCACACGGTCGCTGGCTGTGGGAATAGACTCTATCTTTCACACGGTCCGTGCCTGTGGGATAGACTTTATTTTTCACACGGTCCTTGGCTGTGGGGTAGACTTTATCTTTCACACGGTCCGTGGCTGTGGGATAGACTTTATCTTTCACACGGCCCGTGGCTCTGGGCAAGACTTTATCTTTCACACTGCCCGTGGCTGTGGGGTAGACTTTATCTTTCACACGGCCCGTGCCTGTGGGGTAGACTTTATCTTTCACATGGTCCGTGGCTGTGGGGTAGACTTTATCTTTCACACGGCCCGTGACTGTGAGGTAGACTTTCTCTTTCACATGGCCCGTGGCAGTGGATTAGACTTTATCATTTACACGGTCCATGGCTGTGGGGTAGACTTTATCTTTCACACGGCCCGTGGCTGTGAGGTAGACTTTCTCTTTCACACGGCCCGTGGCTGTGGATTAGACTTTATCATTTACACGGTCCACGGCTGTGGGGTAGACTTTATCTTTCACACGGTCCGTGCCTGTGGGATAGACTTTATCTTTCACATGGTCTGTGGCTGAGGGATAGACTTTTCACAGGGTCCGTGGCTGTGGGATAGACTTTATCTTTCACACGGCCCGTGGCTGTGGGGTAGACTTTATCTTTCACACGGTCCGTGGCTGTGGGGTAGACTTTACCTTTCACACGGTCCGTGGCTGTGGGGTAGACTTTACCTTTCACACGGTCCGTGCCTGTGGGATAGACTTTTTCACACGGTCTGTGGCTGTGGGTAGACTTTATCTTTCACATGGTCCGTGGCTGTGGGGTAGTCTTTATCTTTCACACGGTCCGTGCCTGTGGGATAGACTTTTTCACACGGTTCGTGGCTGTGGGGTAGACTTTATCTTTCACATGGTCCGTGGCTGTGGGAGTAGTCTTTATCTTTCACACGGTCCGTGGCTGCGGAGTAGACTTTATCTTTCACACGGTCCGTGGCTGCGGGGTAGACTTTATCTTTCACACGGCCCGTGGCTGCGGGGTAGACTTTATCTTTCACACGGCCCGTGGTTGTAGGGTAGACTTTATCTTTCACACGGCCCGTGGCTGTGGGGTAGACTTTATCTTTCACACGGCCCGTGGCTGTGGGGTAGACTTTATCTTTCACACGGTCCGTGGATGTGGGGTAGACTTTACCTTTCACACGGTCCGTGGCTGTGGGGTAGACTTTATCTTTCACACGGTCCGTACCTGTGGGGTAGACATTATCTTTCACAAGGTCAGTGGCTGTGGGGTAGACTTTATCTTTCACACAGCCCTTGCCTGTGGCATAGCCTTTATCTTTCACACGGCCCGTGCCTGTGGCATAGACTTTATCTTTCACACGGCCCGTGCCTGTGGGGTAGACTTAATCTTTTACACGGCCCGTGGCTGTGGGGTAGACTTTATGTTTCACACGGTCCATGGCTGTGGGAATAGACTTTATCTTTCACACGGTCCGTGGCTGTGAGAATAGACTTTATCTTTCACACGGTCCGTGCTTGTGGGATAGACTTTATCTTTCACACGGTCCGTGCCTGTGGGATAGACTCTATCTTTCACATGGTCCGTGGCTGTGGGATAGCCTCTATCTATCACACGGTCCGTGGCTGTGTGAATAGGCTTTATCTTTCACACGGTCCGTGGCTGTGGGGTAGACTTTATCTTTCACAAGCTCCGTGGCTGTGGGATAGACTTTATCTTTCACACGGTCCGTGTCTTTGTGGTAGACTTTATCTTTCACACGGTAGGTGGCTGTGGGAGTAGACTTTATCTTTCACACGGTCCGTGGCTGTGCGAATAGACTTTATCTTTCACATGGTCCGTGGCTGTGGGATAGACTTTTTAACACGGTCTGTGGCTGTGGGATAGACTTTATCTTTCACACGGTCCGTGCCTGTGGGATAGACTTTATCTTTCACACGGTCCGTGCCTGTGGGGTAGACTTTATCTTTCACATGATCCGTGGCTGTTGGATAGACTTTATCTTTCACACGTTCGTTAGATGTGGGAACAGACTCTATCTTTCACACGGTCTGTGGCTGTGGGATAGACTCTATCTTTCACACGGTCCGTGGCTCTGGGGTAGACTTTATCTTTCACACGGTCCATGGCTGTGGGGTAGACTTTATATTTCACACGGCCCGTGGCTGTGGGGTAGACTTTATCTTTCACATGGCCCGTGCCTGTGGGGTAGACTTTATCTTTCACACGGTCCGTGCCTGTGGGGTAGACATTATCTTTCACATGGTCCGTGCATGTGGGGTAGACTTTATCTTTCACACGGCCCGTGGCTGTGGGGTAGAGTTATCTTGCACACGGCCCGTGGCTGTAGAATAGACTTTATCTTTCACACGGTCCGTGGCTGTGGGGTAGACTTTATCTTTCACACGGCCCATGGCTGTGGGGTAGAGTTATCTTGCACACGGCCCGTGGCTGTAGAATAGACTTTATCTTTCACACGGTCCGTGGCTGTGGGGTAGACTTTATCTTTCACACGACCCGTGGCTGTGGGGTAGACTTTATCTTGCACACGGCCCGTGGCTGTGGAGTAGACTTTATCTTTCACACGGTCCGTGCCTGTGGGGTAGACTTTATCTTTCACACGGTCCGTGCCTGTGGGAAAGACTCCATCTTTCACACGGTCCGTGGCTGTGGGATAGACTTTTTCTTTCACATGGTCCGTGGCTGTGGGAATAGATTCTATCTTTCACACGGTCCGTGGCTGTGGGATAGACTTTATCTTTCACACGGTCCATGGCTGTGGGAATAGACTCTAACTTTCCCACGGTCCATGGATGTGGGAAAGACTTTATCTTTCCCACGGCCCGTGGCTGTGTGGTAGACTTTATCTTTCATACAGTCCGTGGCTGTGGGGTAGACATTATCTTTCACACGGTCCGTGCCTGTGGAATAGACTTTATCTTTCACACGGTAAGTGGCTGTGTGATAGACTTTTTCACACGGTCCGTGCCTGTGGGATAGACTTTATCTTTCACATGGTCCGTGGCTGTGGGATAGACTTTTTGACACGGTCCGTGCCTGTGGGATAGACTTTATCTTTCACACGTTCCGTGGCTGTGGGATAGACTTTATCTTTCACAAGCTCCGTGCCTGTGGGGTAGACTTTATCTTTCACACGGTCCGTGGATGTGGGGTAGACTTTATCTTTCAAACGGTCCGTGGCTGTGGGAATAGACTCTATCTTTCACTCGGTCCGTGCTTCTGGGATAAACTTTATCTTTAACACTGTCCTTGCCTGTGGGGTAGACATTATCTTTCACACGGTTCGTGGATGTGGGGTAGACTTTATCTTTCACACGGTCCGTGGCTTTGTAATAGACTCTATCTTTCACACGGTCGTTTCCTGTGGGGTAGACTCTATCTTTCACATGGTTCATGGCTGTTGGAATAGACTTTATCTTTCACACGGTCCGTGGTGTGGGATAGACTTTATCTTTCACACGGTCCGTGCCTGTGGGATAGACTTTATCTTTCACATGATCCGTGGCTGTGGGATAGACTTTATCTTTCACACGTTCGTAAGATGTGGGAACAGACTCTATCTTTCACACGGTCCGTGGCTGTGGGATAGACTCTATCTTTCACACGGTCCGTGCCTGTGGGGTAGACTTTATCTTTCATACAGTCCGTGGCTGTGGGGTAGACTTTATCTTTCACACGGTCCGTGCCTGTGGGGTAGACTTTATCTTTCACATGGTCCGTGGCTCTGGTATAGACTTTATCTTTCACACGGTAAGTGGCTGTGTGATAGACTTTTTCACACGGTCCGTGCCTGTGGGATAGACTTTATCTTTCAAACGGTCCGTGGCTGTGGGATAGACTTTATCTTTCTCACGGTCCATGGCTGTGGGAATAGACTCTATCTTTCACACGGTCCGTGCCTGTGGGGTAGACTTTATCTTTCACACGGTCCGTGGCTGTGGGGTAGACTTCATCTTGCACACGGTCCGTGGCTGTGGGATAGACTTTATCTTTCACACAGTCCGTGGCTGTGGGGCAGACTTTATCTTTCACACAGTCCGTGGCTGTGGTAACAGACTGTATCATTCACACTGTCCACGGCTGTGGGGTGGACTTTATCTTTCACACGGTCCGTGCCTGTGGGATAGACTTTATCTTTCACATGGTCTGTGGCTGAGGGATAGACTTTTTCACACGGTCCGTGGCTGTGGGATAGACTTTATCTTTCACACGGTCCGTGCCTGTGGGATAGACTTTATCTTTCACACGGTCCGTGCCTGTGGGATAGATTTTATCTTTCACATGATCCGTGGCTGTGGGATAGACTCTATCTTTCACACGGTCGCTGCCTGTGGGAATAGACTCTATCTTTCACACGGTCCGTGCCTGTGGGATAGACTTTATTTTTCACACGGTCCGTGGCTGTGGGGTAGACTTTATCTTTCACACGGTCCGTGGCTGTGGGATAGACTTTATCTTTCACACGGCCCGTGGCTCTGGGCAAGACTTTATCTTTCACACTGCCCGTGGCTGTGGGGTAGACTTTATCTTTCACACGGCCCGTGCCTGTGGGGTAGACTTTATCTTTCACATGGTCCGTGGCTGTGGGGTAGACTTTATCTTTCACACGGCCCGTGGCTGTGAGGTAGACTTTCTCTTTCACACGGCCCGTGGCTGTGGATTAGACTTTATCAATTACACGGTCCATGGCTGTGGCGTAGACTTTATCTTTCACATGGCCCGTGGCTGTGAGGTAGACTTTCTCTTTCACACGGCCCGTGGCTGTGGATTAGACTTTATCATTTACACGGTCCACGGCTGTGGGGTAGACTTTATCTTTCACACGGTCCGTGCCTGTGGGATAGACTTTATCTTTCACATGGTCTGTGGCTGAGGGATAGACTTTTCACAGGGTCCGTGGCTGTGGGATAGACTTTATCTTTCACACGGCCCGTGGCTGTGGGGTAGACTTTATCTTTCACACGGTCCGTGGCTGTGGGGTAGACTTTATCTTTCACACGGTCCGTGGCTGTGGGGTAGACTTTACCTTTCACACGGTCCGTGGCTGTGGGGTAGACATTATCTTTCACAAGGTCAGTGGCTGTGGGGTAGACTTTATCTTTCACACGGCCCTTGCCTGTGGCATAGACTTTATCTTTCACACGGCCCGTGCCTGTTGCATAGACTTTATCTTTCACACGGCCCGTGCCTGTGGGGTAGACTTAATCTTTTACACGGCCCGTGGCTGTGGGGTAGACTTTATCTTTCACACGGTCCGTGGCTGTGGGAATAGACTTTATCTTTCACACGGTGCGTGGCTGTGGGAATAGACTTTATCTTTCACACGGTCCGTGGCTGTGGGATAGACTTTATCTTTCACATGATCCGTGCCTGTGGGATAGACTTTATCTTTCACACGGTCCGTGCCTGTGGGATAGACTTTATCTTTCACATGATCCGTGGCTGTGGGATAGACTTTATCTTTCACATGGTCCGTGGCTGTGGGGTCAACTTTATCTTTCACACGGCCCGTGGCTGTGGGGTAGAGTTTATCTTTCACACGGCCCATGGCTGTGGAGTAGACTTTATCTTTCACATGGTCCGTGGCTGTGGGGTAGACTTTTTCACACGGTCTGTGGCTGTGGGTTAGACTTTATCTTTCACACGGCCCGTGGCTCTGGGCAAGACTTTATCTTTCACACTGCCCGTGGCTGTGGGGTAGACTTTATCTTTCACACGGCCCGTGCCTGTGGGGTAGACTTTATCTTTCACATGGTCCGTGGCTGTGGGGTAGACTTTATCTTTCACACGGCCCGTGACTGTGAGGTAGACTTTCTCTTTCACATGGCCCGTGGCAGTGGATTAGACTTTATCATTCACACGGTCCATGGCTGTGGGGTAGACTTTATCTTTCACACGGCCCGTGGCTGTGAGGTAGACTTTCTCTTTCACACGGCCCGTGGCTGTGGATTAGACTTTATCATTTACACGGTCCACGGCTGTGGGGTAGACTTTATCTTTCACACGGTCCGTGCCTGTGGGATAGACTTTATCTTTCACATGGTCTGTGGCTGAGGGATAGACTTTTCACAGGGTCCGTGGCTGTGGGATAGACTTTATCTTTCACACGGCCCGTGGCTGTGGGGTAGACTTTATCTTTCACACGGTCCGTGGCTGTGGGGTAGACTTTACCTTTCACACGGTCCGTGGCTGTGGGGTAGACTTTACCTTTCACACGGTCCGTGCCTGTGGGATAGACTTTTTCACACGGTCTGTGGCTGTGGGGTAGACTTTATCTTTCACATGGTCCGTGGCTGTGGGGTAGTCTTTATCTTTCACACGGTCCGTGCCTGTGGGATAGACTTTTTCACACGGTTCGTGGCTGTGGGGTAGACTTTATCTTTCACATGGTCCGTGGCTGTGGGGTAGACTTTACCTTTCACACGGCCCATGGCTGTGGAGTAGACTTTATCTTTCACATGGTCCGTGGCTGTGGGGTAGACTTTTTCACACGGTCTGTGGCTGTGGGTTAGACTTTATCTTTCACACGGCCCGTGGCTCTGGGCAAGACTTTATCTTTCACACTGCCCGTGGCTGTGGGGTAGACTTTATCTTTCACACGGCCCGTGCCTGTGGGGTAGACTTTATCTTTCACATGGTCCGTGGCTGTGGGGTAGACTTTATCTTTCACACGGCCCGTGACTGTGAGGTAGACTTTCTCTTTCACATGGCCCGTGGCAGTGGATTAGACTTTATCATTTACACGGTCCATGGCTGTGGGGTAGACTTTATCTTTCACACGGCCCGTGGCTGTGAGGTAGACTTTCTCTTTCACACGGCCCGTGGCTGTGGATTAGACTTTATCATTTACACGGTCCACGGCTGTGGGGTAGACTTTATCTTTCACACGGTCCGTGCCTGTGGGATAGACTTTATCTTTCACATGGTCTGTGGCTGAGGGATAGACTTTTCACAGGGTCCGTGGCTGTGGGATAGACTTTATCTTTCACACGGCCCGTGGCTGTGGGGTAGACTTTATCTTTCACACGGTCCGTGGCTGTGGGGTAGACTTTACCTTTCACACGGTCCGTGGCTGTGGGGTAGACTTTACCTTTCACACGGTCCGTGCCTGTGGGATAGACTTTTTCACACGGTCTGTGGCTGTGGGGTAGACTTTATCTTTCACATGGTCCGTGGCTGTGGGGTAGTCTTTATCTTTCACACGGTCCGTGCCTGTGGGATAGACTTTTTCACACGGTTCGTGGCTGTGGGGTGGACTTTATCTTTCACATGGTCCGTGGCTGTGGGAGTAGTCTTTATCTTTCACACGGTCCGTGGCTGCGGAGTAGACTTTATCTTTCACACGGTCCGTGGCTGCGGGGTAGACTTTATCTTTCACACGGCCCGTGGCTGCGGGGTAGACTTTATCTTTCACACGGCCCGTGGTTGTAGGGTAGACTTTATCTTTCACACGGCCCGTGGCTGTGGGGTAGACTTTATCTTTCACACGGCCCGTGGCTGTGGGGTAGACTTTATCTTTCACACGGTCCGTGGATGTGGGGTAGACTTTACCTTTCACACGGTCCGTGGCTGTGGGGTAGACTTTATCTTTCACACGGTCCGTACCTGTGGGGTAGACATTATCTTTCACAAGGTCAGTGGCTGTGGGGTAGACTTTATCTTTCACACAGCCCTTGCCTGTGGCATAGCCTTTATCTTTCACACGGCCCGTGCCTGTGGCATAGACTTTATCTTTCACACGGCCCGTGCCTGTGGGGTAGACTTAATCTTTTACACGGCCCGTGGCTGTGGGGTAGACTTTATGTTTCACACGGTCCATGGCTGTGGGAATAGACTTTATCTTTCACACGGTCCGTGGCTGTGAGAATAGACTTTATCTTTCACACGGTCCGTGCTTTTGGGATAGACTTTATCTTTCACACGGTCCGTGCCTGTGGGATAGACTCTATCTTTCACATGGTCCGTGGCTGTGGGATAGCCTCTATCTATCACACGGTCCGTGGCTGTGTGAATAGGCTTTATCTTTCACACGGTCCGTGGCTGTGGGGTAGACTTTATCTTTCACAAGCTCCGTGGCTGTGGGATAGACTTTATCTTTCACACGGTCCTTGTCTTTGTGGTAGACTTTATCTTTCACACGGTAGGTGGCTGTGGGAGTAGACTTTATCTTTCACACGGTCCGTGGCTGTGCGAATAGACTTTATCTTTCACATGGTCCGTGGCTGTGGGATAGACTTTTTCACACGGTCTGTGGCTGTGGGATAGACTTTATCTTTCACACGGTCCGTGCCTGTGGGATAGACTTTATCTTTCACACGGTCCGTGCCTGTGGGGTAGACTTTATCTTTCACATGATCCGTGGCTGTTGGATAGACTTTATCTTTCACACGTTCGTTAGATGTGGGAACAGACTCTATCTTTCACACGGTCTGTGGCTGTGGGATAGACTCTATCTTTCACACGGTCCGTGGCTCTGGGGTAGACTTTATCTTTCACACGGTCCATGGCTGTGGGGTAGACTTTATATTTCACACGGCCCGTGGCTGTGGGGTAGACTTTATCTTTCACATGGCCCGTGCCTGTGGGGTAGACTTTATCTTTCACACGGTCCGTGCCTGTGGGGTAGACATTATCTTTCACATGGTCCGTGCATGTGGGGTAGACTTTATCTTTCACACGGCCCGTGGCTGTGGGGTAGAGTTATCTTGCACACGGCCCGTGGCTGTAGAATAGACGTTATCTTTCACACGGTCCGTGGCTGTGGGGTAGACTTTATCTTTCACACGGCCCATGGCTGTGGGGTAGAGTTATCTTGCACACGGCCCGTGGCTGTAGAATAGACTTTATCTTTCACACGGTCCGTGGCTGTGGGGTAGACTTTATCTTTCACACGACCCGTGGCTGTGGGGTAGACTTTATCTTGCACACGGCCCGTGGCTGTGGAGTAGACTTTATCTTTCACACGGTCCGTGCCTGTGGGGTAGACTTTATCTTTCACACGGTCCGTGCCTGTGGGAAAGACTCCATCTTTCACACGGTCCGTGGCTGTGGGATAGACTTTTTCTTTCACATGGTCCGTGGCTGTGGGAATAGATTCTATCTTTCACACGGTCCGTGGCTGTGGGATAGACTTTATCTTTCACACGGTCCATGGCTGTGGGAATAGACTCTAACTTTCCCACGGTCCATGGATGTGGGAAAGACTTTATCTTTCCCACGGTCCGTGGCTGTGTGGTAGACTTTATCTTTCATACAGTCCGTGGCTGTGGGGTAGACATTATCTTTCACACGGTCCGTGCCTGTGGAATAGACTTTATCTTTCACACGGTAAGTGGCTGTGTGATAGACTTTTTCACACGGTCCGTGCCTGTGGGATAGACTTTATCTTTCACATGGTCCGTGGCTGTGGGATAGACTTTTTGACACGGTCCGTGCCTGTGGGATAGACTTTATCTTTCACACGTTCCGTGGCTGTGGGATAGACTTTATCTTTCACAAGCTCCGTGCCTGTGGGGTAGACATTATCTTTCACACGGTCCGTGGATGTGGGGTAGACTTTATCTTTCAAACGGTCCGTGGCTGTGGGAATAGACTCTATCTTTCACTCGGTCCGTGCTTCTGGGATAAACTTTATCTTTAACACGGTCCTTGCCTGTGGGGTAGACATTATCTTTCACACGGTTCGTGGATGTGGGGTAGACTTTATCTTTCACACGGTCCGTGGCTTTGTAATAGACTCTATCTTTCACACGGTCGTTTCCTGTGGGGTAGACTCTATCTTTCACATGGTTCATGGCTGTTGGAATAGACTTTATCTTTCACACGGTCCGTGGTGTGGGATAGACTTTATCTTTCACACGGTCCGTGCCTGTGGGATAGACTTTATCTTTCACATGATCCGTGGCTGTGGGATAGACTTTATCTTTCACACGTTCGTAAGATGTGGGAACAGACTCTATCTTTCACACGGTCCGTGGCTGTGGGATAGACTCTATCTTTCACACGGTCCGTGCCTGTGGGGTAGACTTTATCTTTCATACAGTCCGTGGCTGTGGGGTAGACTTTATCTTTCACACGGTCCGTGCCTGTGGGGTAGACTTTATCTTTCACATGGTCCGTGGCTCTGGTATAGACTTTATCTTTCACACGGTAAGTGGCTGTGTGATAGACTTTTTCACACGGTCCGTGCCTGTGGGATAGACTTTATCTTTCAAACGGTCCGTGGCTGTGGGATAGACTTTATCTTTCTCACGGTCCATGGCTGTGGGAATAGACTCTATCTTTCACACGGTCCGTGCCTGTGGGGTAGACATTATCTTTCACACGGTCCGTGGCTGTGGGGTAGACTTCATCTTGCACACGGTCCGTGGCTGTGGGATAGACTTTATCTTTCACACAGTCCGTGGCTGTGGGGCAGACTTTATCTTTCACACAGTCCGTGGCTGTGGTAACAGACTGTATCATTCACACTGTCCACGGCTGTGGGGTGGACTTTATCTTTCACACGGTCCGTGCCTGTGGGATAGACTTTATCTTTCACATGGTCTGTGGCTGAGGGATAGACTTTTTCACACGGTCCGTGGCTGTGGGATAGACTTTATCTTTCACACGGTCTGTTCCTGTGGGATAGACTTTATCTTTCACACGGTCCGTGCCTGTGGGATAGATTTTATCTTTCACATGATCCGTGGCTGTGGGATAGACTCTATCTTTCACACGGTCGCTGCCTGTGGGAATAGACTCTATCTTTCACACGGTCCGTGCCTGTGGGATAGACTTTATTTTTCACACGGTCCGTGGCTGTGGGGTAGACTTTATCTTTCACACGGTCCGTGGCTGTGGGATAGACTTTATCTTTCACACGGCCCGTGGCTCTGGGCAAGACTTTATCTTTCACACTGCCCGTGGCTGTGGGGTAGACTTTATCAATTACACGGTCCATGGCTGTGGCGTAGACTTTATCTTTCACACGGCCCGTGGCTGTGAGGTAGACTTTCTCTTTCACACGGCCCGTGGCTGTGGATTAGACTTTATCATTTACACGGTCCACGGCTGTGGGGTAGACTTTATCTTTCACACGGTCCGTGCCTGTGGGATAGACTTTATCTTTCACATGGTCTGTGGCTGAGGGATAGACTTTTCACAGGGTCCGTGGCTGTGGGATAGACTTTATCTTTCACACGGCCCGTGGCTGTGGGGTAGACTTTATCTTTCACACGGTCCGTGGCTGTGGGGTAGACTTTATCTTTCACACGGTCCGTGGCTGTGGGGTAGACTTTACCTTTCACATGGTCCGTGGCTGTGGGGTAGACATTATCTTTCACAAGGTCAGTGGCTGTGGGGTAGACTTTATCTTTCACACGGCCCTTGCCTGTGGCATAGACTTTATCTTTCACACGGCCCGTGCCTGTTGCATAGACTTTATCTTTCACACGGCCCGTGCCTGTGGGGTAGACTTAATCTTTTACACGGCCCGTGGCTGTGGGGTAGACTTTATCTTTCACACGGTCCGTGGCTGTGGGAATAGACTTTATCTTTCACACGGTGCGTGGCTGTGGGAATAGACTTTATCTTTCACACGGTCCGTGGCTGTGGGATAGACTTTATCTTTCACATGATCCGTGCCTGTGGGATAGACTTTATCTTTCACACGGTCCGTGCCTGTGGGATAGACTTTATCTTTCACATGATCCGTGGCTGTGGGATAGACTTTATCTTTCACATGGTCCGTGGCTGTGGGGTCAACTTTATCTTTCACACGGCCCGTGGCTGTGGGGTAGAGTTTATCTTTCACACGGCCCATGGCTGTGGAGTAGACTTTATCTTTCACATGGTCCGTGGCTGTGGGGTAGACTTTATCTTTCACACGGTCCGTGCCTGTGGGAAAGACTCTATCTTTCACACGGTCCGTGGCTGTGGATAGACTTTTTCTTTCACATGGTCCATGGCTGTGCGAATAGACTATATCTTTCACACGGTCCGTGGCTGTGGGAAAGACTTTATCTTTCGCACGGCCCGTGGCTGTGTGGTAGACTTTATCTTTCATACAGTCCGTGGCTGTGGGGTAGATTTTATCTTTCACATGGTCCGTGGCTCTGGTATAGACTTTATCTTTCACTCGGTAAGTGGCTGTGTGATAGACTTTTTCACACGGTCCGTGCCTGTGGGATAGACTTTATCTTTCACATGGTCCGTGGTTGTGGGATAGACTTTTTGTCACGGTCCGTACCTGTGGGATAGACTTTATCTTTCACACGGTCCGTGGCTGTCGGATAGACTTTATCTTTCACAAGGTCCGTGCCTGTGGGATAGACTTTATCTTTCAAACGGTCCGTGGCTGTGGGATAGACTTTATCTTTCACAAGGTCCGTGCCTGTGGGGTAGACATTATCTTTCACTGGGTCCGTGGATGTGGGGTAGACTTTATCTTTCAAACGGTCCGTGGGTGTGGGAATAGACTCTATCTTTCACACGGTCCGTGCCTGTGGGATAGACTTTATCTTTCACACGGTCCGTGCCTGTGGGGTAGACATTATCTTTCACACGGTCCGTGGATGTGGGGTAGACTTTATCGTTCACACGGTCCGTGGTTGTGGGGTAGACTTTATCTTTCAAACGGTCCGTGCCTATGGGATAGACTTTATCTTTCACACGGTCCATGGCTGTGGGATAGACTCTATCTTTCACCCGTTCGTTTCCTTTGGGGTAGACTCTATCTTTCAAACGGTTCATGGCTGTTGGAATAGACTTTATCTTTTACTCGGTCCGTGGCTGTGGGAATAGACTTTATGTTTCACAAGGTCCGTGGCTCTGCGAATAGACTTTATCTTTCACATGGTCTGTGGCTGTGGGGTAGACTTTATCTTTCACATGGTCCGTGCCTGTGGGATAGACTTTATCTTTCACATGATCTGTGGCTCTGGTATAGACTTTATCTTTCACACGGTAATTGGCTGTGTGATAGACTTTTTCACACGATCCGTGCCTGTGGATAGACTTTATCTTTCACACGGTCCGTGGCTGTGGGATAGACTTTTTCACACGGTCTGTGCCTGTGGGATAGACTTTATTTTTCACACGGTCCATGCCTGTGGGGTAGACTTTATCTTTCACACGGTCTGTGGCTGTGGGAATAGACTTTATCTTTCACGTGGTCTTTGCCTTTGGGATAGACTTTATCTTTCACATGGTCCGTGGCTTTGGGGTAGTCTTTATCTTTCACACGGTCCGTGCCTGTGGGATAGACTTTTTCACACGGTCCGTGGCTGTGGGGTAGACTTTATCTTTCACATGGTCCGTGGCTGTGGGAGTAGTCTTTATCTTTCACACGGTCCGTGGCTGCGGGGTAGACTTTATCTTTCACACGGTCCGTGGCTGCGGGGTAGACTTTATCTTTCACACGGCCCGTGGCTGCGGGGTAGACTTTATCTTTCACACGGCCCGTTGCTGCGGGGTAGACTTTATCTTTCACACGGCCCGTGGCTGTGGGGTAGACTTTATCTTTCACACGGTCTGTGGCTGTGGGAATAGACTTTATCTTTCACGTGGTCTTTGCCTTTGGGATAGACTTTATCTTTCACATAGTCCGTGGCTGTGGGGTAGTCTTTATCTTTCACACGGTCCGTGCCTGTGGGATAGACTTTTTCACACGGTCCGGGGCTGTGGGGTAGACTTTATCTTTCACATGGTCCGTGGCTGTGGGAGTAGTCTTTATCTTTCACACGGTCCGTGGCTGCGGGGTAGACTTTATCTTTCACACGGTCCGTGGCTGCGGGGTAGACTTTATCTTTCACACGGCCCGTGGCTGCGGGGTAGATTTTATCTTTCACACGGCCCGTGGCTGCGGGGTAGACTTTATCTTTCACACGGTCCGTGGCTGCGGGGTAGACTTTATCTTTCACACGGTCCGTGGCTGTGGGGTAGACTTTATCTTTCACACGGCCCGTGGCTGTGGGGTAGACTTTATCTTTCACATGGTCCGTGGCTGTGGGGTAGACTTTACCTTTCACACGGTCCGTGGCTGTGGGGTAGACTTTACCTTTCACACGGTCCTTGGCTGTGGGGTAGACATTATCTTTCACAAGGTTAGTGGCTGTGGGGTAGACTTTATCTTTCACACGGCCCTTGCCTGTAGCATAGACTTTATCTTTCACACGGCCAGTGCCTGTGGCATAGACTTTATCTTTCACACGGCCCGTGCCTGTGGGGTAGACTTAATCTTTTACACGGCCCGTGGCTGTGGGGTAGACTTTATGTTTTACACGGTCCGTGGCTGTGGGAATAGACTTTATCTTACACACGGTCCGTGGCTGTGGGAATAGACTTTATCTTTCACACGGTCCGTGCCTGTGGGATAGACTTTATCTTTCACACGGTCCGTGACTGTGGGATAGACTCTATCTTTCCCTCGGTCCATGCCTGTGGGATAGCCTCTATCTTTCACACGGTCCGTGGCTGTGGGAATAGACTTTATCTTTCACACAGTCCATGCCTGTGGGATAGACTCTATCTTTCACATGGTCCGTGGCTGTGGGATAGCCTCTATCTATCACACGGTCCGTGGCTGTGTGAATAGGCTTTATCTTTCACACGGTCCGTGGCTGTGGGGTAGACTTTATCTTTCACAAGCTCCGTGGCTGTGGGATAGACTTTATCTTTCACACGGTCCGTGTCTTTGTGGTAGACTTTATCTTTCACACGGTAGGTGGCTGTGGGAGTAGACTTTATCTTTCACACGGTCCGTGGCTGTGCGAATAGACTTTATCTTTCACATGGTCCGTGGCTGTGGGATAGACTTTTTCACACGGTCCGTGGCTGTGAGATAGACTTTATCTTTCACACGGTCCGTGCCTGTGGGATAGACTTTATCTTTCACATGGTCCGTGCCTGGGGATAGACTTTATCTTTCACATGATCCGTGGCTGTGGGATAGACTTTATCTTTCACACGTTCGTTAGATGTGGGAACAGACTCTATCTTTCACACGGTCTGTGGCTGTGGGATAGACTCTATCTTTCACACGGTCCGTGGCTGTGGGGTAGACTTTATCTTTCACGCGGTCCGTGGCTGTGGGGTAGACTTTATCTTTCAAACGGCCCGTGGCTGTGGGGTAGACTTTATCTTTCACATTGGCCGTGCCTGTGGGGTAGACTTTATCTTTCACACGGTCCGTGCCTGTGGGGTAGACATTATCTTTCACATGGTCCGTGCATGTGGGGTAGACTTTATCTTTCACACGGTCTGTGGCTGTGGGGTAGACTTCATCTTTCACACGGCCCGTGGCTGTGGGGTAGAGTTTATCTTTCACACGGCCCGTGGTTGTGGAGTAGACTTTATCTTTCACACGGTCCGTGGCAGTGGGGTAGACTTTATCTTTCACACGGTCCGTGCCTGTGGGAAAGACTCCATCTGTCACACGGTCCGTGGCTGTGGGATAGACTTTTCCTTTCACATGGTCCGTGGCTGTGGGAATAGACTCTATCTTTCACACGGTCCGTGGCTGTGGGATAGACTTTATCTTTCACACGGTCCATGGCTGTGGGAATAGACTCTATCTTTCACACGGTCCGTGGCTGTGGGAAAGACTTTATCTTTCGCACGGCCCGTGGCTGTGTGGTAGACTTTATCTTTCATACAGTCCGTGGCTGTGGGGTAGACATTATCTTTCACACGGTCCGTGCCTGTGGAATAGACTTTATCTTTCACATGGTCCGTGGCTGTGGGATAGACTTTTTGACACGGTCCGTGCCTGTGGGATAGACTTTATCTTTCACACGTTCCGTGGCTGTCGGATAGACTTTATCTTTCACACGGTCCGTTCCTGTGGCGTAGACATTATCTTTCACACGGTTCGTGGATGTGGGGTAGACTTTATCTTTCACACGGTCCGTGGCTGTGTGATAGACTCTATCTTTCACACGGTCGTTTCCTGTGGGGTAGACTCTATCTTTCACACGGTTCATGGCTGTTGGAATAGACTTTATCTTTCACACGGTCTGTGGTGTGGGATAGACTTTATGTTTCACACGGTCCGTGCCTGTGGGATAGACTTTATCTTTCACACGGTCCGTGCCTGTGGGATAGACTTTATCTTTCACATGATCCGTGGCTGTGGGATAGACTTTATCTTTCACACGTTCGTTAGATGTGGGAACAGACTCTATCTTTCACACGGTCCGTGGCTGTGGGATAGACTCTATCTTTCACACGGTCCGTGCCTGTGGGGTAGACTTTATCTTTCATACAGTCCGTGGCTGTGGGGTAGACTTTATCTTTCACACGGTCCGTGCTTGTGGGGTAGACTTTATCTTTCACATGGTCCGTGGCTCTGGTATAGACTTTGTCTTTCACACGGTAAGTGGCTGTGTGATAGACTTTTTCACACGGTCCGTGCCTGTCGGATAGACTTTATCTTTCACATGGTCCGTGGCTGTGGGATAGACTTTTTGACACGGTCCGTGCCTGTGGGGTAGACTTTATATTTCACACAGTCCGTGGCTGTCGGAAAAACTTTATCTTTCACAAGGTCCGTGCCTGTGGGATAGACTTTATCTTTCAAACGGTCCGTGGCTGTGGGATAGACTTTATCTTTCACACGGTCCATGGCTGTGGGAATAGACTCTATCTTTCACACGGTCCGTGCCTGTGGGGTAGACATTATCTTTCACACGGTCCGTGGCTGTGGGGTAGACTTCATCTTGCACACGGTCCGTGGCTGTGGGATAGACTTTATCTTTCACACGGTCCGTGGCTGTGGGCAGACTTTATCTTTCACACGGTCCGTGGCTGTGGGAACAGACTGTATCATTCACACTGTCCACGGCTGTGGGGTGGACTTTATCTTTCACACGGTCCGTGCCTGTGGGATAGACTTTATCTTTCACATGGTCTGTGGCTGAGGGATAGACTTTTTCACGCGGTCCGTGGCTGTGGGATAGACTTTATCTTTCACACGGTCCGTTCCTGTGGGATAGACTTTATCTTTCACACGTTCCGTGCCTGTGGGATAGACTTTATCTTTCACATGATCCGTGGCTGTGGGATAGTCTCTATCTTTCACACGGTCGCTGGCTGTGGGAATAGACTCTATCTTTCACACGGTCCGTGCCTGTGGGATAGACTTTATTTTTCACACGGTCCGTGGCTGTGGGGTAGACTTTATCTTTCACACGGCCCGTGCCTGTGGGGTAGACTTAATCTTTCACACGGCCCGTGGCTGTGGGGTAGACTCTATCTTTCCCACGGTCCATGCCTGTGGGATAGCCTCTATCTTTCACACGGTCTGTGGCTGTGGGAATAGACTTTATCTTTCACACAGTCCATGCCTGTGGGATAGACTCTATCTTTCACATGGTCCGTGGCTGTGGGATAGCCTCTATCTTTCACACGGTCCGTGGCTGTGTGAATAGGCTTTATCTTTCACACGGTCCGTGGCTGTGGGGTAGACTTTATCTTTCACAAGCTCCGTGGCTGTGGGATAGACTTTATCTTTCACACGGTCCGTGTCTTTGTGGTAGACTTTATCTTTCACACGGTAGGTGGCTGTGGGAGTAGACTTTATCTTTCACACGGTCCGTGGCTGTGCAAATAGACTTTATCTTTAACATGGTCCGTGGCTGTGGGATAGACTTTTTCACACGGTCCGTGGCTGTGGGATAGACTTTATTTTTCACTCGGTCCGTGCCTGTGGGATAGACTTTATCTTTCACACGGTCCGTGCCTGTGGGATAGACTTTATCTTTCACACGGTCCGTGCCTGTGGGATAGACTTTATCTTTCACACGGTCCGTGGCTGTGGGGTAGACTAATCTTTCACATGGTCCGTGGCTGTGGGATTACACTCTATATTTCACACGGTCCATGGCTGTCGGGTAGACTTTATCTTTCACACGGTCCGTGCCTGTGGGATAGACTTTATCTTTCACATGATCCGTGGCTGTGGGATAGACTTTATCTTTCACACGTTCGTTAGATGTGGGAACAGACTCTATCTTTCACACGGTCCGTGGCTGTGGGATAGACTCTATCTTTCACACGGTCCGTGCCTGTGGGGTAGACTTTATCTTTCATACAGTCCGTGGCTGTGGGGTAGACTTTATCTTTCACACGGTCCGTGCTTGTGGGGTAGACTTTATCTTTCACATGGTCCGTGGCTCTGGTATAGACTTTGTCTTTCACACGGTAAGTGGCTGTGTGATAGACTTTTTCACACGGTCCGTGCCTGTCGGATAGACTTTATCTTTCACATGGTCCGTGGCTGTGGGATAGACTTTTTGACACGGTCCGTGCCTGTGGGATAGACTTTATATTTCACACAGTCCGTGGCTGTCGGAAAAACTTTATCTTTCACAAGGTCCGTGCCTGTGGGATAGACTTTATCTTTCAAACGGTCCGTGGCTGTGGGATAGACTTTATCTTTCACACGGTCCATGGCTGTGGGAATAGACTCTATCTTTCACACGGTCCGTGCCTGTGGGGTAGACATTATCTTTCACACGGTCCGTGGCTGTGGGGTAGACTTCATCTTGCACACGGTCCGTGGCTGTGGGATAGACTTTATCTTTCACACGGTCCGTGGCTGTGGGCAGACTTTATCTTTCACACGGTCCGTGGCTGTGGGAACAGACTGTATCATTCACACTGTCCACGGCTGTGGGGTGGACTTTATCTTTCACACGGTCCGTGCCTGTGGGATAGACTTTATCTTTCACATGGTCTGTGGCTGAGGGATAGACTTTTTCACGCGGTCCGTGGCTGTGGGATAGACTTTATCTTTCACACGGTCCGTTCCTGTGGGATAGACTTTATCTTTCACACGTTCCGTGCCTGTGGGATAGACTTTATCTTTCACATGATCCGTGGCTGTGGGATAGTCTCTATCTTTCACACGGTCGCTGGCTGTGGGAATAGACTCTATCTTTCACACGGTCCGTGCCTGTGGGATAGACTTTATTTTTCACACGGTCCGTGGCTGTGGGGTAGACTTTATCTTTCACACGGCCCGTGCCTGTGGGGTAGACTTAATCTTTCACACGGCCCGTGGCTGTGGGATAGACTCTATCTTTCCCTCGGTCCATGCCTGTGGGATAGCCTCTATCTTTCACACGGTCTGTGGCTGTGGGAATAGACTTTATCTTTCACACAGTCCATGCCTGTGGGATAGACTCTATCTTTCACATGGTCCGTGGCTGTGGGATAGCCTCTATCTTTCACACGGTCCGTGGCTGTGTGAATAGGCTTTATCTTTCACACGGTCCGTGGCTGTGGGGTAGACTTTATCTTTCACAAGCTCCGTGGCTGTGGGATAGACTTTATCTTTCACACGGTCCGTGTCTTTGTGGTAGACTTTATCTTTCACACGGTAGGTGGCTGTGGGAGTAGACTTTATCTTTCACACGGTCCGTGGCTGTGCAAATAGACTTTATCTTTAACATGGTCCGTGGCTGTGGGATAGACTTTTTCACACGGTCCGTGGCTGTGGGATAGACTTTATTTTTCACTCGGTCCGTTCCTGTGGGATAGACTTTATCTTTCACACGGTCCGTGCCTGTGGGATAGACTTTATCTTTCACACGGTCCGTGCCTGTGGGATAGACTTTATCTTTCACACGGTCCGTGGCTGTGGGGTAGACTAATCTTTCACATGGTCCGTGGCTGTGGGATTACACTCTATATTTCACACGGTCCATGGCTGTCGGGTAGACTTTATCTTTCACATGGTCCGTGGCTGTGTGGTAGAGTTTATCTTTCACACGGTATATGGCTGTGGGATAGATTTTATCTTTCACATGGTCCGTGGCAGTGGGGTAGACTTTATCTTTCACACGGTCCGTGGCTGTGGGAACAGACTCTATCTTTCACACTGTCCTTTCCTGTGGGAAAGACTTTATCTTTCACACGGCCCGTGGCTGTGCGGTAGACTTTATCTTTCACACGGTCCTTGGCTGTGGGGTAGACTTTATTTTTCACATGGTCCGTGGCTGTGGTAGTAGACTTTATCTTTCACACGTTCCGTGGCTGTGGGAATAGACTTTATGTTTCACACGGTCCGTGGCTCTGGGAATAGACTTTATCTTTCACACGGTCCTTGGCTGTGGGATAGACTTTATCTTTCACATGGTCCGTGGCTGTGGGGTAGACTTTTTCACACGGTCTGTGGCTGTGGGTTAGACTTTATCTTTCACATGGTCCGTGGCTGTGGGAGTAGTCTTTATCTTTCACACGGTCCGTGGCTCTGGGAATAGACTTTATGTTTCACAAGGTCCGTGGCTCTGGGAATAGAATTTATCTTTCACATGGTCCGTGGCTCTGGGGTAGAATTTATCTTTCATACGGTCCGTGCCTGTGGGATAGACTTTATATTTCACACGGTCCGTGCCTGTCGGATAGACTTTTTCACAAAGTCCGTGGCTGTGGGATAGACTTTATCTTTCACACGGTCCGTGCATGTGGGATAGGTTTATCTTTCACACGGTCCGTGGTGGTCGGATAGAGTTTATCTTTCACACGGTCCTTGCCTGTGGGATAGACTTTATCTTTCACATGGTCCGTGGCTGTGGGGTAGATTTTATCTTTCACATGGTCTGTGGCTGTGGGATAGACTTTATCTTTCACATGGTCCGTGTCTGTGGGGTAGACTTTATCTTTCCCAACACCCGTGGCTGTGGGGTAGGCTTTATCTTTCACACGGTCCGTGGCTGTCGAGTAGACTTCATCTTTCACACCCTCCGTGGCTGTGGGTAGACTTTATCTTTCACACGGTCCGTGGCTGTGGTGGAGACTTTATCTTTCACACGGTCCGTGGCTGTGGGATAGACTTTATCTTTCACACGGTCCGTGGCTGTGGGATAGACTTTATCTTTCACACGATCCGTGCCTGTGGAATAGACTTTTTCACACGGTCCTTGGCTGTGGGGTAGACTTTATCTTTCACATGGTCCGTGGCTGTGGGAGTAGTCTTTATGTTTCGCACAGGTCCGTGGCTGTGGGAATAGACTTTATGTTTCACAAGGTCCGTGGCTCTGGGAATAGAATTTATCTTTCACATGGTCCGTGGCTGTAGGGTAGACTTTATCTTTCACATGGTCCGTGGCTGTGGGATAGACTTTATCTTTCACACGGTCCGTGTCTGTGGGATAGACTTTATCTTTCACAAGGTCCCAGGCTGTGGGAGTAGACTTTATCGTTCATACGGTCCATGTCTGTGGGAATACACTGTATGTTTCACAAGGTCCGTGGCTCTGGGAAGAGACTTTATCTTTCACATGGTCCGTGGCTGTGGGGTAGACTTTATCTTTCACATGGTCCGTGGCTGTGGGATAGACTTTATCTTTCACATGGTCCGTGGCTGTGGGGTAGACTTTATCTTTCACATGGTCCGTGGCTGTGGGATAACCTCTATCTTTCACACAGTCCGTGGCTGTTGGAATAGACTCTATCTTTCATACGGTCCATGGCTGTGGGATAGACTTTATCTTTCACACGGTCCTTGGCTGTGGGGTTGACTTTATTTTTCACATGGTCCGTGGCTGTGGTAGTAGACTTTATCTTTCACACGGTCCGTGGCTGTGGGAATAAACTTTATGTTTCACACGGTCCGTGGCTCTGGGAATAGACTTTATCTTTCACACGGTCCGTGTCTGTGGGATAGACTTTATCTTTCACAAGGTCCCAGGCTGTGGAAGTAGACTTTATCGTTCATACGGTCCATGACTGAGGGAATACACTTTATGTTTCACAAGGTCCGTGGCTCTGGGAAGAGACTTTATCTTTCACATGGTCCGTGGCTGTGGGGTAGACTTTATCTTTCACATGGTCCGTGGCTGTGGGATAGACTTTATCTTTCACATGGTCCGTGGCTGTGGGATAACCTCTATCTTTCACACAGTCCGTGGCTGTTGGAATAGACTCTATCTTTCATACGGTCCATGGCTGTGGGATAGACTTTATCTTTCACACGGTCCTTGGCTGTGGGTTGACTTTATTTTTCACATGGTCCGTGGCTGTGGTAGTAGACTTTATCTTTCACACGGTCCGTGGCTGTGGGAATAGACTTTATGTTTCACACGGTCCGTGGCTCTGGGAATAGACTTTATCTTTCACACGGTCCGTGCCTGTGGGGTAGAATTTACTTTCACACGGTCCGTGCCTGAGGGATAGACTCTATCTTGCACATGGTCTGTCGCTGTGGGAATAGACTCTATCTTTCACACGGTCCATCGCTGTGGGTTAGACTTTATCTTTCTCTCGGTCCGTGGTTGTCGGATAGACTTTATCTTTCACACGCTCCGTGCTTGTGGGATAGACTTTATCTTTCACACGGTCTGTGCCTGTGGGATAGACTTTTCTTTCTCACGGTCCGTGGCTGTGGGGTAGACTTTATCTTTCACACGGTCCGTGCCTGTGGGATAGACTTTTTCACACGGTCCTTGGCTGTGGGGTAGACTTTATCTTTCACAAGGTCCGGGGCTGTGGGAATATTCTTTATGTTTCGCACAGGTCCGTGGCTGTGGGAATAGACTTTATGTTTCACAAGGTCCGTGGCACTGGGAATAGAATTTATCTTTCACATGGTCCGTGGCTGTGTGATAGACTGAATCTTTCACACGGTCCGTGGCTTTGGGATAGACTTTATCTTTCACACAGTCCGTGCCTCTAGGACAGACTTTATCTTTCACACGGTCCGTGCCTGTGGGATCGACTTTTTCACACGGCCCGTGCCTGTGGGATAGACTTTATCTTTCACATGGTCCATGCCTGTGGAATAGACTTTATCTTTCACACGGTCTGTGGCTGTGGGATAGACTTTTTCACACGGTCCGTGCCTGTGGGATAGACTTTATCTTTCACACGGTCCGTTCCTGTGGGATAGACTTTACCTTTCACACGGTCCGTGACTGTGGGATAGACTTTATCTTTCACATGGTCCGGGGCTGTGGGATAGACTTTATCTTTCACACGGTCCGTGGCTGTGGGAATAGTCTCTATCTTTCACACGCTCCGTGCTTGTGGGATAGACTGTATGTTTCACACGGTCCGTGCCTGTGGGATAGACTTTATCTTTCTCACGGTCCGTGGCTGTGGGGTAGACTTTATCTTTCACACGGTCCGTGCCTGTGGGATAGACTTTATCTTTCACACGTTCCGTGTCTGTGGGGTAGACTTTATCTTTCACACAGTCCTAGGCTGTGGGAGTAGACTTTATCGTTCATACAGTCCATGTCTGTGGGAATAGACTTTATGTTTCACAAGGTCCGTGGCTCTGGGAAGAGACTTTATCTTTCACATGGTCCGTGGCTGTGGGGTAGACTTTATCTTTCACATGGTCCGTGGCTGTGGGATAGACTTTATCTTTCACATGGTCCGTGGCTGTGGGGTAGACTTTAACTTTCACATGGCCCGTGGCTGTGGGATAGCCTCTATCATTCACACAGTCCGTGGCTGTGGGAATAGACTCTATCTTTCACATGGCCCTTGGCTGTGGGATAGCCTCTATCATTCACACAGTCTCTGGCTGTGGGGTAGACTTTATTTTTCACACGGTCCGTGGCTGTGGTAGTAGACTTTATCTTTCACACGGTCCGTGGCTGTGGGAATAGACTTTATGTTTCACACAGTCCGTGGCTCTGCGAATAGGCTCTATCTTTCACACGGCCCGTGCCTGTGGGGTAGACTTTATCTTTCACATGGTCCGTGCCTGTGGGATAGACTCTATCTTGCACATGGTCTGTCGCTGTGGGAATAGACTCTATCTTTCACACGGTCCGTGCCTGTGGGATAAACTTTATCTTTCACACGGTCCGTGGCTGTGGGATAGACTTTATCTTTCACACGGTCCGTGGCTCTGGGAATAGAGTTTATCTTTCTCACAGTCCGTGCCTGTGGGATAGACTTTATCATTCACACGGTCCGTGCCTGTAGGATAGACTCTATCTTTCACACGGTCCGTGGCTGTGGGGTAGACTTTATCTTTCACATGGTCCGTGGTAGTGGGGTAGACTTTATCATTCACATGGTCCGTGCCTGTGGGATAGACTCTATCTTTCACATGGTCCGTGCCTGTGGGATAGACTCTGTCTTTCAAATGGTCCGTTGCTGTGGGATTAGAATCTATCTTTCACACGGTCCATGGCTGTGGGGTGGACTTTTTCTTTCACATGGTCCGTGGATGTGGGGTAGACTTTATCTTTCACACGGTATGTGGCTGTGGGGTAGATTTTATCTTTCACGCGGTCCGTGGCTGTGGGGTAGATTTTATCTTTCAGACGGTCCATGGCTGTGGGATAGACTTTATCTTTCACACGGTCCGTGGCTGGGGGTAACTTTATCTTTCAAATGGCCCGTGACAGTGGGGTAGACTTTATCTTTCACACGGCCCATGCCTGTGGGATAGACTTTATCTTTCACACGGCCCGTGGCTGTGGGGTAGACTTTATCTTTCATATGGCCCGTTCCTGTGGGATAGACTTTATCTTTCACATGGTCCGTGCCTATGGGATAGACTTTGTCGTTCACACGGCCCGTGGCTGTGGGGTAGACTTTATCTTTCACACGACCAGTGGCTGTGGATTAGACTTTATCTTTCACACATTCCGTGCCTGTGGGGTAGACTTTATCTTTCACACGGTCCGTGCCTGTGGGATAGACTTTATCTTTCACATGGTCCGTGCCTGTGGAATAGACTCTATCATTCACCCGGTCCATGGCTGTGGGATAGACTCTATCTTTCACATGGTCCGTGGCTGTGGGATTACACTCTATCTTTCACACGGTCCATGGCTGTCGGGTAGACTTTATCTTTCACATGGTCCGTGGCTGTGGGGTAGACTTTATCTTTCACACGGTATATGGCTGTGGGATAGATTTTATCTTTCACATGGTCCGTGGCAGTGGGGTAGACGTTATCTTTCACACGGTCCGTGGCTGTGGGAACAGACTCTATCTTTCACACTGTCCGTGCCTGTGGGAAAGACTTTATCTTTCACACGGTCCGTGGCTGTGCGGTAGACTTTATCTTTCACACGGTCCTTGGCTGTGGGGTAGACTTTATTTTTCACATGGTCCGTGGCTGTGGTAGTAGACTTTATCTTTCACACGTTCCGTGGCTGTGGGAATAGACTTTATGTTTCACACGGTCCGTGGCTCTGGGAATAGACTTTATCTTTCACACGGTCCGTGCATGTGGGGTAGGCTTTATCTTTCACACGGTCCGTGGTTGTGGGATAGAGTTTATCTTTCACACGGTCCGTGCCTGTGGGATAGACTTTATCTTTCACATGGTCCGTGGCTGTGGGGTAGACTTTTTCACACGGTCTGTGGCTGTGGGTTAGACTTTATCTTTCACACGGTCCGTGGCTCTGGGAATAGACTTTATGTTTCACAAGGTCCGTGGCTCTGGGAATAGAATTTATCTTTCACATGGTCCGTGGCTCTGGGGTAGAATTTATCTTTCATACGGTCCGTGCCTGTGGGATAGACTTTATATTTCACACGGTCCGTGCCTGTCGGATAGACTTTTTCACAAAGTCCGTGGCTGTGGGATAGACTTTATCTTTCACACGGTCCGTGGCTGTGGGATAGACTTTATCTTTCACCCGGTCCGTGGTTGTGGGATAGAGTTTATCTTTCACACGGTCCGTGCCTGTGGGATAGACTTTATCTTTCACATGGTCCGTGGCTGTGGGGTAGATTTTATCTTTCACATGGTCTGTGGCTGTGGGATAGACTTTATCTTTCACATGGTCCGTGTCTGTGGGGTAGACTTTATCTTTCCCAACACCTGTGGCTGTGGGGTAAGCTTTATCTTTCACACGGTCCGTGGCTGTGGAGTAGACTTCATCTTTCACACGGTCCGTGGCTGTGGGTAGACTTTATCTTTCACACGGTCCGTGGCTGTGGTGGAGACTTTAGCTTTCACACGGTCCGTGGCTGTGGGATAGACTTTATCTTTCACACGGTCCGTGGCTGTGGGATAGACTTTAACTTTCACACGATCCGTGCCTGTGGAATAGACTTTTTCACACGGTCCTTGGCTGTGGGGTAGACTTTATCTTTCACATGGTCCGTGGCTGTGGGAGTAGTCTTTATGTTTCGCACAGGTCCGTGGCTGTGGGTATAGACTTTATGTTTCACAAGGTCCGTGGCTCTGGGAATAGAATTTATCTTTCACATGGTCCGTGGCTGTGGGGTAGACTTTATCTTTCACACGGTCCGTGGCTGTGGGGTAGACTTTATCTTTCACAAGGTCCCAGGCTGTGGGAGTAGACTTTATCGTTCATACGGTCCATGTCTGTGGGAATACACTGTATGTTTCACAAGGTCCGTGGCTCTGGGAAGAGACTTTATCTTTCACATGGTCCGTGGCTGTGGGGTAGACTTTATCTTTCACATGGTCCGTGGCTGTGGAATAGACTTTATCTTTCACATGGTCCGTGGCTGTGGGGTAGACTTTATCTTTCACATGGTCCGTGGCTGTGGGATAACCTCTATCTTTCACACAGTCCGTGGCTGTTGGAATAGACTCTATCTTTCATACGGTCCATGGCTGTGGGATAGACTTTATCTTTCACACGGTCCTTGGCTGTGGGAATAGACTTTATGTTTCACACGGTCCGTGGCTCTGGGAATAGACTTTATCTTTCACACGGCCCGTGCCTGTGGGGTAGAATTTACTTTCACAAGGTCCGTGCCTGAGGGATAGACTCTATCTTGCACATGGTCTGTCGCTGTGGGAATAGACTCTATCTTTCACACGGTCCATCGCTGTGGGTTAGACTTTATCTTTTTCTTGGTCCGTGGTTGTCGGATATAGTTTATCTTTCACACGGTCCGTGGCTGTGGGAATAGACTCTATCTTTCATACGCTCCGTGCTTGTGGGATAGACTTTATCTTTCACACGGTCTGTGCCTGTGGGATAGACTTTTCTTTCTCACGGTCCGTGGCTGTGGGGAAGACTTTATCTTTCACACGGTCCGTGCCTGTGGGATAGACTTTTTCACACGGTCCTTGGCTGTGGGGTAGACTTTATCTTTCACATGGTCCGGGGCTGTGGGAGTAGTCTTTATGTTTCGCACAGGTCCATGGCTGTGGGAATAGACTTTATGTTTCACAAGGTCCGTGGCACTGGGAATAGAATTTATCTTTCACATGGTCCGTGGCTGTGTGATAGACTGAATCTTTCACACGGTCCGTGCCTCTAGGACAGACTTTATCTTTCACACGGTCCGTGCCTGTGGGATCGACTTTTTCACACGGCCCGTGCCTGTGGGATAGACTTTATCTTTAACATGGTCCATGCCTGTGGAATAGACTTTATCTTTCACACAGTCTGTGGCTGTGGGATAGACTTTTTCACACGGTCCGTGCCTGTGGGATAGACTTTATCTTTCACACGGTCCGTTCCTGTGAGATAGACTTTATCTTTCACACGGTCCGTGACTGTGGGATAGACTTTATCTTTCACATGGTCCGGGGCTGTGGGATAGACTTTATCTTTCACACGGTCCGTGGCTGTGGGAATAGACTCTATCTTTCACACGCTCCGTGCTTGTGGGATAGACTGTATGTTTCACACGGTCCTTGCCTGTGGGATAGAATTTATCTTTCACACGTTCCGTGTCTGTGTGGTAGACTTTATCTTTCACACAGTCCTAGGCTGTGGGAGTAGACTTTATCGTTCATACAGTCCATGTCTGTGGGAATAGACTTTATGTTTCACAAGGTCCGTGGCTCTGGGAAGAGACTTTATCTTTCACATGGTCCGTGGCTGTGGGGTAGACTTTATCTTTCACATGGTCCGTGGCTGTGGGATAGACTTTATCTTTCACATGGTCCGTGGCTGTGGGGTAGACTTTAACTTTCACATGGCCCGTGGCTGTGGGATAGCCTCTATCATTCACACAGTCCGTGGCTGTGGGAATAGACTCTATCTTTCACATGGCCCTTGGCTGTGGGATAGCCTCTATCATTCACACAGTCTGTGGCGGTGGGGTAGACTTTATTTTTCACACGGTCCGTGGCTGTGGTAGTAGACTTTATCTTTCACACGGTCCGTGGCTGTGGGAATAGACTTTATGTTTCACACAGTCCGTGGCTCTGCGAATAGACTTTATCTTTCACACGGTCCGTGCCTGTGGGGTAGACTTTATCTTTCACATGGTCCGTGCCTGTGGGATAGACTCTATCTTGCACATGGTCTATCGCTGTGGGAATAGACTCTATCTTACACACGGTCCGTGCCTGTGGGATAAACTTTATCTTTCACACGGTCCGTGGCTGTGGGATAGACTTTATCTTTCACACGGTCCGTGGCTCTGGAAATAGAGTTTATCTTTCTCACAGTCCGTGCCTGTGGGATAGACTTTATCATTCACACGGTCCGTGCCTGTAGGAGAGACTCTATCTTTCACACGGTCCGTGGCTGTGGGGTAGACTTTATCTTTCACATGGTCCGTGGTAGTGGGGTAGACTTTATCATTCACATGGTCCGTGCCTGTGGGATAGACTCTATCTTTCACATGGTCCGTGCCTGTGGGATAGACTCTGTCTTTCAAATGGTCCGTTGCTGTGGGAATTAGAATCTATCTTTCACATGGTCCATGGCTGTGGGGTGGACTTTATCTTTCACATGGTCCGTGGATGTGGGGTAGACTTTATCTTTCACACGGTATGTGGCTGTGAGTTAGATTTTATCTTTCACACGGTCTGTGGCTGTGAGGTAGATTTTATCTTTCACACGGTCCATGGCTGTGGGATAGTCTTTATCATTCACACGGTCCGTGGCTGGGGGGTAGACTTTATCTTTCAAATGGCCCGTGACAGTGGGGTAGACTTTATCTGTCACACGGCCCATGCCTGTGGGATAGACTTTATCTTTCACACGGCCCGTGGCTGTGGGGTAGACTTTATCTTTCATATGGCCCGTTCCTGTGTGATAGACTTTATCTTTCACACGGTCCGTGCCTATGGGATAGACTTTGTCTTTCACACGGCCCGTGGCTGTGGGGTAGACTTTATCTTTCACACGGCGAGTGGCTGTGGATTAGACTTTATCTTTCACACATTCCGTGCCTGTGGGGTAGACTTTATCTTTCACACGGTCCGTGCCTGTGGGATAGACTTTATCTTTCACATGGTCCGGGCCTGTGGAATAGACTCTATCATTCACCCGGTCCGTGGCTGTGGGATAGACTCTATCTTTCACATGGTCCGTGGCTGTGGGATTACACTCTATCTTTCACACGGTCCATGGCTGTCGGGTAGACTTTATCTTTCACATGGTCCGTGGCTGTGGGGTAGACTTTATCTTTCACACGGTATATGGCTGTGGGATAGATTTTATCTTTCACATGGTCCGTGGCAGTGGGGTAGACTTTATCTTTCACACGGTCCGTGGCTGTGGGAACAGACTCTATCTTTCACACTGTTCGTGCCTGTGGGAAAGACTTTATCTTTCACACGGTCCGTGGCTGTGCGGTAGACTTTATCTTTCACACGGTCCTTGGCTGTGGGGTAGACTTTATTTTTCACATGGTCCGTGGCTGTGGTAGGAGACTTTATCTTTCACAGGTCCCGTGGCTGTGGGAATAGACTTTATGTTTCACACGGTCCGTGGCTCTGGGAATAGACTTTATCTTTCACACGGTCCGTGCCTGTGGGGTAGACTTTATTTTTCACACGGTCCGTGGTTGTGGGATAGAGTTTATCCCTCACACGGTCCGTGCCTGTGGGATAGACTTTATCTTTCACATGGTCCGTGGCTGTGGGTTTGACTTTTTCACACGGTCTGTGGCTGTGGGTTAGACTTTATCTTTCACATGGTCCGTGGCTGTGGGAGTAGTCTTTATCTTTCACACGGTCCGTGGCTCTGGGAATAGACTTTATGTTTCACAAGGTCCGTGGCTCTGGGAATAGAATTTATCTTTCACATGGTCCATGGCTCTGGGGTAGAATTTATCTTTCATACGATCCGTGCCTGTGGGATAGACTTTATATTTCACACGGTCCGTGCCTGTCGGATAGACTTTTTCACAAAGTCCGTGGCTGTGGGATAGACTTTATCTTTCACACGGTCCGTGCATGTGGGATAGACTTTATCTTTCACCCGGTCCGTGGTTGTGGGATAGAGTTTATCTTTCACACGGTCCGTGCCTGTGGGATAGACTTTATCTTTCACATGGTCCGTGGCTGTGGGGTAGATTTTATCTTTCACATGGTCTGTGGCTGTGGGATAGACTTTATCTTTCACATGGTCCGTGTCTGTGGGGTAGACTTTATCTTTCCCAACACCCGTGGCTGTGGGGTAGGCTTTATCTTTCACACGGTCCGTGGCTGTGGTGGAGACTTTAGCTTTCACACGGTCCGTGGCTGTGGGATAGACTTTATCTTTCACACGGTCCGTGGCTGTGGGATAGACTTTATCTTTCACACGATCCGTGCCTGTGGAATAGACTTTTTCACACGGTCCTTGGCTGTGGGGTAGACTTTATCTTTCACATGGTCCGTGGCTGTGGGAGTAGTCTTTATGTTTCGCACAGGTCCGTGGCTGTGGGAATAGACTTTATGTTTCACAAGGTCCGTGGCTCTGGGAATAGAATTTATCTTTCACATGGTCCGTGGCTGTGGGGTAGACTTTATCTTTCACACGGTCCGTGGCTGTGGGGTAGACTTTATCTTTCACATGGTCCGTGGCTGTGGGATAGAGTTTATCTTTCACACGGTCCGTGCCTGTGGGATAGACTTTATCTTTCACATGGTCCGTGGCTGTGGGGTAGATTTTATCTTTCACATGGTCTGTGGCTGTGGGATAGACTTTATCTTTCACATGGTCCGTGTCTGTGGGGTAGACTTTATCTTTCCCAACACCCGTGGCTGTGGGGTAGGCTTTATCTTTCACACGGTCCGTGGCTGTGGTGGAGACTTTAGCTTTCACACGGTCCGTGGCTGTGGGATAGACTTTATCTTTCACACGGTCCGTGGCTGTGGGATAGACTTTATCTTTCACACGATCCGTGCCTGTGGAATAGACTTTTTCACACGGTCCTTGGCTGTGGGGTAGACTTTATCTTTCACATGGTCCGTGGCTGTGGGAGTAGTCTTTATGTTTCGCACAGGTCCGTGGCTGTGGGAATAGACTTTATGTTTCACAAGGTCCGTGGCTCTGGGAATAGAATTTATTTTTCACATGGTCCGTGGCTGTGGGGTAGACTTTATCATTCACACGGTCCCTGGCTGTGGGATAGACTTTATCTTTCACACGGTCCGTGTCTGTGGGATAGACTTTATATTTCACAGGGTCCCAGGCTGTGGAAGTAGACTTTATCGTTCATACGGTCCATGACTGAGGGAATACACTTTATGTTTCACAAGGTCCGTGGCTCTGGGAAGAGACTTTATCTTTCACATGGTCCGTGGCTGTGGGGTAGACTTTATCTTTCACATGGTCCGTGGCTGTGGGATAGACTTTATCTTTCACATGGTCCGTGGCTGTGGGATAACCTCTATCTTTCACACAGTCCGTGGCTGTTGGAATAGACTCTATCTTTCATACGGTCCATGGCTGTGAGATAGACTTTATCTTTCACACGGTCCTTGGCTGTGGGTTGACTTTATTTTTCACATGGTCCGTGGCTGTGGTAGTAGACTTTATCTTTCACACGGTCCGTGGCTGTGGGAATAGACTTTATGTTTCACACGGTCCGTGGCTCTGGGAATAGACTTTATCTTTCACACGGTCCGTGCCTGTGGGGTAGAATTTACTTTCACACGGTCCGTGCCTGAGGGATAGACTCTATCTTGCACATGGTCTGTCGCTGTGGGAATAGACTCTATCTTTCACACGGTCCATCGCTGTGGGTTAGACTTTATCTTTCTCTCGGTCCGTGGTTGTCGGATAGACTTTATCTTTCACACGCTCCGTGCTTGTGGGATAGACTTTATCTTTCACACGGTCTGTGCCTGTGGGATAGACTTTTCTTTCTCACGGTCCGTGGCTGTGGGGTAGACTTTATCTTTCACACGGTCCGTGCCTGTGGGATAGACTTTTTCACACGGTCCTTGGCTGTGGGGTAGACTTTATCTTTCACATGGTCCGGGGCTGTGGGAGTATTCTTTATGTTTCGCACAGGTCCGTGGCTGTGGGAATAGACTTTATGTTTCACAAGGTCCGTGGCACTGGGAATAGAATTTATCTTTCACATGGTCCGTGGCTGTGTGATAGACTGAATCTTTCACACGGTCCGTGGCTGTGGGATAGACTTTATCTTTCACACAGTCCGTGCCTCTAGGACAGACTTTATCTTTCACACGGTCCGTGCCTGTGGGATCGACTTTTTCACACGGCCCGTGCCTGTGGGATAGACTTTATCTTTCACATGGTCCATGCCTGTGGAATAGACTTTATCTTTCACACGGTCTGTGGCTGTGGGATAGACTTTTTCACACGGTCCGTGCCTGTGGGATAGACTTTATCTTTCACACGGTCCGTTCCTGTGGGATAGACTTTACCTTTCACACGGTCCGTGACTGTAGGATAGACTTTATCTTTCACATGGTCCGGGGCTGTGGGATAGACTTTATCTTTCACACGGTCCGTGGCTGTGGGAATAGACTCTATCTTTCACACGCTCCGTGCTTGTGGGATAGACTGTATGTTTCACACGGTCCGTGCCTGTGGGATAGACTTTATCTTTCTCACGGTCCGTGGCTGTGGGGTAGACTTTATCTTTCACACGGTCCGTGCCTGTGGGATAGACTTTATCTTTCACACGTTCCGTGTCTGTGGGGTAGACTTTATCTTTCACACAGTCCTAGGCTGTGGGAGTAGACTTTATCGTTCATACAGTCCATGTCTGTGGGAATAGACTTTATGTTTCACAAGGTCCGTGGCTCTGGGAAGAGACTTTATCTTTCACATGGTCCGTGGCTGTGGGGTAGACTTTATCTTTCACATGGTCCGTGGCTGTGGGATAGACTTTATCTTTCACATGGTCCGTGGCTGTGGGGTAGACTTTAACTTTCACATGGCCCGTGGCTGTGGGATAGCCTCTATCATTCACACAGTCCGTGGCTGTGGGAATAGACTCTATCTTTCACATGGCCCTTGGCTGTGGGATAGCCTCTATCATTCACACAGTCTCTGGCTGTGGGGTAGACTTTATTTTTCACACGGTCCGTGGCTGTGGTAGTAGACTTTATCTTTCACACGGTCCGTGGCTGTGGGAATAGACTTTATGTTTCACACAGTCCGTGGCTCTGCGAATAGGCTCTATCTTTCACACGGCCCGTGCCTGTGGGGTAGACTTTATCTTTCACATGGTCCGTGCCTGTGGGATAGACTCTATCTTGCACATGGTCTGTCGCTGTGGGAATAGACTCTATCTTTCACACGGTCCGTGCCTGTGGGATAAACTTTATCTTTCACACGGTCCGTGGCTGTGGGATAGACTTTATCTTTCACACGGTCCGTGGCTCTGGGAATAGAGTTTATCTTTCTCACAGTCCGTGCCTGTGGGATAGACTTTATCATTCACATGGTCCGTGCCTGTAGGATAGACTCTATCTTTCACACGGTCCGTGGCTGTGGGGTAGACTTTATCTTTCACATGGTCCGTGGTAGTGGGGTAGACTTTATCATTCACATGGTCCGTGCCTGTGGGATAGACTCTATCTTTCACATGGTTCGTGCCCTTGGGATAGACTCTGTCTTTCAAATGGTCCGTTGCTGTGGGATTAGAATCTATCTTTCACACGGTCCATGGCTGTGGGGTGGACTTTTTCTTTCACATGGTCCGTGGATGTGGGGTAGACTTTATCTTTCACACGGTATGTGGCTGTGGGGTAGATTTTATCTTTCACGCGGTCCGTGGCTGTGGGGTAGATTTTATCTTTCACACGGTCCATGGCTGTGGGATAGACTTTATCTTTCACACGGTCCGTGGCTGGGGGGTAACTTTATCTTTCAAATGGCCCGTGACAGTGGGCTAGACTTTATCTTTCACACGGCCCATGCCTGTGGGATAGACTTTATCTTTCACACGGCCCGTGGCTGTGGGGTAGACTTTATCTTTCATATGGCCCGTTCCTGTGGGATAGACTTTATCTTTCACATGGTCCGTGCCTATGAGATAGACTTTGTCGTTCACACGGCCCGTGGCTGTGGGGTAGACTTTATCTTTCACACGGCCAGTGGCTGTGGATTAGACTTTATCTTTCACACATTCCGTGCCTGTGGGGTAGACTTTATCTTTCACACGGTCCGTGCCTGTGGGATAGACTTTATCTTTCACATGGTCCGTGCCTGTGGAATAGACTCTATCATTCACCCGGTCCGTGGCTGTGGGATAGACTCTATCTTTCACATGGTCCGTGGCTGTGGATTACACTCTATCTTTCACACGGTCCATGGCTGTCGGGTAGACTTTATCTTTCACATGGTCCGTGGCTGTGGGGTAGACTTTATCTTTCACACGGTATATGGCTGTGGGATAGATTTTATCTTTCACATGGTCCGTGGCAGTGGGGTAGACGTTATCTTTCACACGGTCCGTGGCTGTGGGAACAGACTCTATCTTTCACACTGTCCGTGCCTGTGGGAAAGACTTTATCTTTCACACGGTCCGTGGCTGTGCGGTAGACTTTATCTTTCACACGGTCCTTGGCTGTGGGGTAGACTTTATTTTTCACATGGTCCGTGGCTGTGGTAGTAGACTTTATCTTTCACACGTTCCGTGGCTGTGGGAATAGACTTTATGTTTCACACGGTCCGTGGCTCTGGGAATAGACTTTATCTTTCACACGGTCCGTGCATGTGGGGTAGGCTTTATCTTTCACACGGTCCGTGGTTGTGGAATAGAGTTTATCTTTCACACGGTCCGTGCCTGTGGGATAGACTTTATCTTTCACATGGTCCGTGGCTGTGGGGTAGACTTTTTCACACGGTCTGTGGCTGTGGGTTAGACTTTATCTTTCACACGGTCCGTGGCTCTGGGAATAGACTTTATGTTTCACAAGGTCCGTGGCTCTGGGAATAGAATTTATCTTTCACATGGTCCGTGGCTCTGGGGTAGAATTTATCTTTCATACGGTCCGTGCCTGTGGGATAGACTTTATATTTCACACGGTCCGTGCCTGTCGGATAGACTTTTTCACAAAGTCCGAGGCTGTGGGATAGACTTTATCTTTCACACGGTCCGTGGCTGTGGGATAGACTTTATCTTTCACCCGGTCCGTGGTTGTGGGATAGAGTTTATCTTTCACACGGTCCGTGCCTGTGGGATAGACTTTATCTTTCACATGGTCCGTGGCTGTGGGGTAGATTTTATCTTTCACATGGTCTGTGGCTGTGGGATAGACTTTATCTTTCACATGGTCCGTGTCTGTGGGGTAGACTTTATCTTTCCCAACACCTGTGGCTGTGGGGTAAGCTTTATCTTTCACACGGTCCGTGGCTGTGGAGTAGACTTCATCTTTCACACGGTCCGTGGCTGTGGGTAGACTTTATCTTTCACACGGTCCGTGGCTGTGGTGGAGACTTTAGCTTTCACACGGTCCGTGGCTGTGGGATAGACTTTATCTTTCACACGGTCCGTGGCTGTGGGATAGACTTTAACTTTCACACGATCCGTGCCTGTGGAATAGACTTTTTCACACGGTCCTTGGCTGTGGGGTAGACTTTATCTTTCACATGGTCCGTGGCTGTGGGAGTAGTCTTTATGTTTCGCACAGGTCCGTGGCTGTGGGAATAGACTTTATGTTTCACAAGGTCCGTGGCTCTGGGAATAGAATTTATCTTTCACATGGTCCGTGGCTGTGGGGTAGACTTTATCTTTCACATGGTCCGTGGCTGTGGGATAGACTTTATCTTTCACACGGTCCGTGTCTGTGGGATAGACTTTATCTTTCACGCGGCCCGTGGCTGTGTGGTAGACTTTATCTTTCATATGGCCCGTTCCTGTGGGATAGACTTTATCTTTCACACGGTCCCTGCCTATGGGATAGACTTTGTCTTTCACACGGCCCTTGGCTGCGGGGTAGACTTTATGTTTCACACGGTATGTGGCTCTGGGAATAGACTTTATCTTTCACACGTCCCAGGCTGTGGGAGTAGACTTTATCGTTCATACAGTCCATGTCTGTGGGAATAGATTTATGTTTCACAAGGTCCGTGGCTCTGGAAAGAGACTTTATCTTTCACATGGTCCGAGTCTGTGGGGTAGACTTTATCTTTCACATGGTCCGTGACTGTGGGATAGACTGTATCTTTCACATGGTCCGTGGCTGTGGGGTAGACTTTATCTTTCACATGGTCCGTGGCTGTGGGATAACCTCTATCTTTCACACAGTCCGTGGCTGTTGGAATAGACTCTATCTTTCATACGGTCCATTGCTGTGGGATAGACTTTATCTTTCACACGGTCCCTGGCTGTGGGGTAGACTTTATCTTTCACACGGTCCGTGGTTGTCGGATAGACTTTACCTTTCACACGGTCCGTGCCTGTGGGATAGACTTTTTAACACGGTCTGTGGCTGTGGGTTAGACTTTATCTTTCACATCCGTGGCTGTGGGAGTAGTCTTTATCTTTCACACGGTCCGTGGCTCTGGGAATAGACTTTATGTTTCACAAGGTCCGTGGCTCTGGGAATAGAATTTATCTTTCACATGGTCCGTGGCTCTGGGGTAGAATTTATCTTTCATATGGTCCGTGCCTGTGGGATAGACTTTTTCACAAGGTCCGTGGCTGTGGGATAGACTTTATCTTTCACACGGTCCGTGCATGTGGGATAGACTTTATCTTTCACACGGTCCGTGGTTGTGGGATAGACTTTATCTTTCACACGATCCGTGCCTGTGGGATAGACTTTATCTTTCACACGGTCCGTGCCTGTGGGGTAGATTTTATCTTTCACATGGTCTGTGGCTGTGGGATAGACATTATCTTTCACATGGTCCGTGGCTGTGGGGTAGACTTTATTTTTCACATGGTCCATGGCTGTGGTAGTAGACTTTATCTTTCACACGGTCCGTGGCTGTGTGAATAGAGTTTATATTTCCCACGGTCCGTGGCTCTGGGAATAGACTTTATCTTTCACACAGTCCGTGGTTGTGGGATAGTCTTTATCTTTCACACGGTCCATGCCTGTGGGATAGACTTTATCTTTCGCATGATCCGTGCCTGTGGGATAAACTTTATCTTTCACCCGGTCCGTCGCTGTGGGAGAGACTTTATCTCTCACACGGTCTGTGCCTCTAGGACAGACTTTATCTTTCACACGGTCCGTGGTTGTGGGATAGACTTTATCTTTCACACGGTCCGTGGCTGTGGAAATAGACTCTATCTTTCACACGGTCCGTGCTTGTGGGATAGACTTTATCTTTCACACGGTCCGTGGCTGTGGAAATAGACTCTATCTTTCACACGGTCCGTGCCTGTGGGATAGACTTTATCTTTCACACGGTCCGTGGCTGTGGTGTAGACTTTATCTTTCACACGGTTCGTGGCTGTGGTGTAGACTTTATCTTTCACACGGTCCGTGGCTGTGGGATAGACTTTTTCACACGGTCCGTGCCTCTAGAACAGACTTTATCTTTCACACGGTCCGTGCCTGTGGGATAGACTTTTTCACAAGGTCCGTGGCTGTGGGATAGACTTTATCTTTCACTCGGTCCGTACCTGTGGGATAGACTCTAACTTGCACATGGTCAGTGGCTGTGGGAATAGACTGTATTTTTCACACGGTCCCTGGCTGTCGGTAGACTTTATCTTTCACACGGTCCGTGGCTGCGGGGTAGACTTTATCTTTCACATGGTCCGTCGCTCTGCGATAGACTGTATCCTTCACACGGTCCATGCCTGTGGGATAGACTTTGTCTTTCACACGGTCCGTGGCAATGGGATAGACTTTATCTTTCACATGGTCCGTGGCTGTGGTATAGACTATCTTTCACACGGTCCGTGCCTGTGAGATAGACTCTATCTTTCACACTGTCCTTGGCTGTGGGATAGACTCTGTCTTGCACATGGTCAGTGGCTGTGGGAATAGACTCTATCTTTCACACGGTCCCTGGCTGTGGGGTAGACTTTATCTTTCACATGGTCCTTGGCTGCTGGGTAGACTTTATCTTTCACACGGTCCGTGGCTGTGGGATAGACTGTATCTTTCACACGGTCTGTGGCTGCTGGGTAGACTTTATCTTTCACACGGTCCGTGGCTGTGGGAATAGACTTTATCTTTCACACGGTCCTTGGCTGTGGAGTAGACTTTATCTTTCACACAGTCCGTGGCTGTGGGATAGACTTTATCTTTCACGCGGTCCATGCCTGTGGGATAGACTTCTTCACACAGTCCGTGGCTCTGGGAATAGAATTTATCTTTCACATTGTCCGTGGCTGTGGGAGTAGTCTTTATCTTTCACACTGTCCATGGCTGTGGGATAGACTCTATCTTGCACATGGTCAGTGGCTGTGGGAATAGACTGTATCTTTCACACGGTCCCTGGCTGTGGGGTAGACTTTATCTTTCACACGGTCTGTGGCTGCGGGGTAGACTTTATCTTTCACACGGTCCGTGGCTGTGCGATAGACTTTTTCACACGGTCCGTGCCTGTGGGATAGAGTTTATCTTTCACACGGTCCGTGCCTGTGGGATAGACTTTATGTTTCACACGGTCCGTGGCTGTGCGATAGACTTTTTCACACGGTCCGTGCCTGTGGGATAGAGTTTATCTTTCACACGGTCCGTGGTTGTGGGATAGACTTTATCTTTCACACGGTCCGTGCCTGTGGGATAGACCTTATATTTCGCATGGTCCGTGGCTGTGGGATAGACTTTATCTTTCACACGGTCCGTGGCTGTGGGATAAGCTTTATCTTTCACACGGTACGTGCCTGTGGGATAGACTTTATCTTTCACACGGTCCGTGGCTGTTTGATGGACTTTATCTTTCACACGGTCCGTGTCTGTGGGGTTGACTTTATTTTTCATACGTCCCGTTCCTGTGGGATAGACGGTGGGGCCACTGCATGTATGTGTGTATGTGTGAGTGTGTGTTTACATATGTGTACATACATGCATATAAATATATGCATGCAAATAAATATTAACTTTGTCTGCTGAAAGGCCCAGGAGCAAAGATACCTCAGTAGCAATGAACACATGGATCTGTGTTTTTTTAATACCATTCCCCACTAAAAGGAAACAGGGCTCCTGAAAAATGGCCAGTTCTTGGGCCAGGGAAGAATAGATTCAAGATGAGCTTGGAATATCTCATAAGGACGTGCTCACAGAAATCGTGAATCCGCGTCACAAAAACATGAGAATCAGCTTGAAGGGGTTCCCCTGGCCAAGTCTGGGGTGAGTGACTATCAAATGTTTACGGACAGTGATGAACTATAAACTATTGAGAGAAAAAAGGAATCTATAAGCGCTTACTATTAATGAGCACATAAAGAAATGAGGGGGAAAGGAGAGATCTATTTACAGCAGAATGTCAAGTGCCAACTGGTAAAGGCAGAATATACTGGAATTTTGTACATTTTGCAACCATCACAGAGAAAATGAGTTCAAGCAAGAATCAGCAACAGATGCTCAATCTAGGAGAAAGTTCAAGGAGGGGCAGAATACTTGCATGATCTCAATGTGTTTCCCACAGATTGCTTATTAGTTGTAAGGAAAAAAAAAAAAGTAACTCTACAGTGAAGACATAGGACAAACACTAGACAGGGTGATGGAAATTAACATCATTAATGTGAGCAAATCAGCATCACTTATGTGATATTCCAGCCAGGAATGCATCACCTAAATCTAATTACTAGGAAACATCAGGCGAACCCCAAAGAAAGGCTATGAAAACGTTCCAGATGAGAGGAGATTAAAGAGACCTGAGCGCACAATGCAACACCCTACCCTAGGCTGGATCCCAGACCCGGAGCCAGGCTGAGGAACGGGAAGGGGGCTAAAAAGGGCGTAGCTGGGTCCACGGACAAGACGAGAATCCAGAGGAAACGCACTGTGTATTCGGGCTTTACCTGCTAAGGGGGCCATGGCGTATGCTACTGACTCGCAGATAAGTCACAAAATACGTGTACTCATGGCCACATACACATAGATACGGGGCTTCCCTGGCAGCTCAGTTGGTAAAGAATCCGCCTGCAATGCAGGAGACCCAGCTTCAGTCCCAGGGTGGGGAAGATCCCCTGGAGAAGGAAATGGCAAGCCTCTCCAGTATTCTCATCTGGAGAACCCCAAGGATGGGGGAGCCTGGCGGGCTACATTCTGCGGGGTTGCAGAGTCAGACACGACTTAGCAACTAAACCACCACATGCATTTACACTTGCACACACAGTCTACACACACACAGAGGGTGCCCAAGGAACAAAGCAAGTGGGGTAAAATGTGAATAATGGGTGAGACTGGGACAGGGAAGTGCTCATCTGTACCGTCTGCACTCTGTTTTTTGGCTGCCCTGCGTCCTCCTTGCTGAGGGCGGGCTTCCTCCAGTTCAGTGAGTGGGGCCGCCCCTGTCGTGGCGCGTGACTTCTCATCCCGGCGGTTTCTCCTATTGCAAAGCCCGGACTTCAGAGCACGCGGGCTTCAGTACTTGTGGCGCGAGAGCTGAGTTGCTCTGTGGCTCGTAGGATCTTCGTTTTGTGACCAGGGACAGAACCTATATCCCCTGCATTGGCAAGTGCATTCTTAACCACTGGACCCCCAGGAAAGTCCTACTATTCTTACTGTTTAAACATTTCAGGACACCTAAAATTATTTCCAAATGAAAATTATTTTTTTTTAAAAAAAGAGCCTGCTATCAACATAATTTGAGCAAGACAAAAACTAATTGGTTTAGGTTAGCCTCCGAGAGTGTAGGTTAGTAGCTAAATAAGCCAGAAATTCACTTTAATCTAGATCTAAAAAATATTGCAAGCCAATCTTAATCAAATGACTTTGCTATTTAATATTTATAAGGCCATTTGCTGATGCAGTTTTAATACAATAGCTTACAAATTATAGTATAGTCAGTAGAGTAGGGAAATTTAATAAATAGTGATGACTGAGCAGCGCGCCGTGGATTAGCTGAGCACCTTCCCGACAGCCTTGAAAGGAAGACCTGCTGAATGATCAGAAAACACTGGGATTCCCGACTAATCGCCCCTATAGATTTGAAATAGATGTTTCCGTTACATTAGTCTTAAAATTAGATCACATTTCTCTTTTGTATTTCAGAATGATGTCTTGGGACTTCCCTGGCGGTCCAGTGGGTAGGAATCTGCCTTCCCAAGCAGGGGACGGGGTGTGATCCCCGGTCAGAGAACCAGGATCTGTGCCGCGGAGCAGCCGGGCTTGGAGCGGCAGCCGCTGGGCCCAGGCGCCCTGGAGCTGGCGCGGGGCCACAGGAGAAGGCTGCAGACCGAACCCGGAGAAACCCGTGTGCCTCAGTGAAGACCTAGCACAGCCAGAGTCTAAATAAAATAATATCTTAAGACCAAAGGTAGTATCTTCTGAAGTTCTCGTTTTTAGTGCTTGCCTTTATCTAGATATTAATGTTGAGATTCCTAGGGAAAAGAAGACAGAAGTAAATATTTTGGGCCCTGTAGAAACTTAGCATCCTTTTGTTCACAGAGAGATACAGTGGCTGGCATCAGAACTTCTTTATTTAAATATTTGCTTCCTAAGGACTAATGTAAACAGAATATACCCTATTGCTTTATCTGTATTCAGACAGCTTGTATCCGCTGGCCAGCTATGCCTTTCTCAAGGAGCTGAGGTTGGATCCCAGATGGATCCCAGGGGTTAGTTTGCATAACATGACTCCAGGCTTTATTTTTCTGTATTTGTTTTGTTTTAGTGGAACCTAATTTGTTATAGATCTGAGATAGTGTTACTTCAAAAGCTTCCTGTTAATATACTGGAACAAGAAAGTATAATTTATGAATTATCTACTATTTATAGTTGAATGCAATGAGCTGATTCTTTGCTTGTTTACTTAACAGGCTAAGTCTATATAGTTGTTAGTGGCTATTAGTGAAATAGTATTTGTTGTTTTAAAAAATGTTTTTAATTCCACCCTGCATTTCACATGTATTGGTTTTGTATAAATACATTTCTGATTAGGATAGGACTTTGAAAAGCCAACATTTCACTTCTCATAATTGCCTGCAGAAACACAAGCAAAATTCGATATCAGTATTCTGGGGTAGACATCAAATCATGTCTCACAAACACAATGTACTTGGCTCTATTAGCCTGTGGTGATTTCAACACTGGAAGGCAGACAAGAAGCAGAACTGGAAGCACCGAGGGAAGAAGGAAATGCAGGAGAGAGGAAAAGAACAAGGAGGGAAAAGAGACGAGGAAACAGCAGAGGACGGAGAAACAGAGAGCCAGTGGGAAAGACGGTGGAACAGCGAGGTGGTAAGAAAAGGGAAGAAGGGTTCGGAGGTAAAGAATCCGCCTGCCAATGCAGGAGGCACGGGTCTGACCCCTGGTCAGGGGACGTCCCACCCGCCAAGGAGCAGTTAGCCCACGCGCCCCAACTGTGAGGCTGCGCTCTAGAAGCCAGGAGCCCCAGCTCCTGACTCTGCTGTGACCTGGAGCTGCGCTGGGCGACTAGAGACGCCCCCACAGTGAGAAGCCCGCAGCCCAGCCAGAGAGCCGCTCCTGCGCCCCAGCGGGGAAGAGCCTGCCCAGCAGCCCAGACCCAGCACAGCCAGGATTAACCGCATAAAAATAGCACGGAAATGTTATATCTTCAGAAAAGAGAACAGAAGAAGATAAAACCCTAATTCAAAAAGATACCCGCACCCCCATGCTCACAGCAGCGCTGTTCACAACAGTGAGACGTGGAAGCAATCCAATGTCCATCCACGGACGAAAGGATGCAAAGGTGTGGTGGGAACGTAAATGTGCAGCCACTGTGGAAATGGAAGAGAGGTTCCTCAGAAAACTACAGCTAGAGCTGCCTTAGGGTCCAGAACCCCACTCCTGGACACACGTCCAGATAAAACTGTAACTTGAAAAGGTACTTGCACCCCTATGCTCACCGCAGCACTCTTCACAAAAGCCAAGACATGTCAATGGATGCCCATCAACAGAGGAATGAATAAAGAAGATGCAGGGTGTGTGTGTGTGTGTGTGTGTGTGTGTGTGCGCGCGCGCGCGCGTGTGGACACACAGTGGAGTACTACTCAGCCCTAAAAAAGAATGAAATAATGCCACTTGCAGCAACATGGATGGACCTAGAGATGATCGTCCTAAGTGAAGTAAGTCAGACAGAGAAAGATACCACACAATATCACTTACATGTGAAATCTAAAGTTGAACACAAATGCACACACCTACAAAACAGAAATTGACTCACAGACATAGACAAAAAACTGGCGGTTCCCGAGGGGGAGGCATGGTATGGGAGGGACGGATTGGGAGTCTGGGATTAGCAGATGCAAACTGCTATATACAGAATGGACACCGAGATACAGCTGTGTAGCTCAGGGACCTATATTCAATAACCTGTGATAAGCCATAATGAAAAAGAATACCCCAGAAAAGAATGTGTGTGTACATATATATATATATATAAACACACATATATATGTACACACACATATATATATATAACTGAATCACTTCACTGTACGGCAGAAATTAACACAGCATTGTAAATCAAGTATATTTCAATAAGCTTTCTTTAAAGGAAGAAAGGGAAAAGAACGAGGCAGAGAAGCAAGAGTGGGAGATGAGAATTTCTCTCTTAGCTGGGGTTTATTGAAAAGACCCTGAACTGGAACCTCTTTATTTACATTCTGGTAAAAGGGAATACAGTGTGAGATCTGCAGGGAGAGAGGGTGGTTTCCTATTTGGCCATTGCTCCTGTTTGTTTAACACATATTTGTTTTGTATTAGCTAGAACTTAGCTTGCATGAAGGTATTCCCTTATACTTGTACAAAATGCAAACTTTTTTTAGAGCTAGATGGTAACAACAGTAGATGACTGGGCTGAACTGGGTGACGCAAGCTGCCTGGAACGGTAAGAACCGGCCGCTATTAATGAAGCAGCTTTCTTCTGGTTGTCACTCGGTGCCCTGCTTTGAAGCGTCCTCTGTGGAATGGTTTTAAACAAGCTCAGACAGAACTTGTCACAGTATCATATAACTGCTATTGAACAGTTCTGAGCTTTGAATCAGCCGTGTATCCTCTGTATTAAAAAAAGAAAACGAATCTGTCATAAAAGTGCATGAAAGTTGACAAGACTTTCTCTAATAGCTATATTCTGGGAATACATATTTATGAACATTTTTTTCAACACTAGCTTGGAAAACACATACTACTATGCTCAGATTGTTTAAAATATGAACCCCTGACGTTAACAATCATAACAGCTTACTTTGCAGCTAAACCTGTGGTTTATTCTGACCCTCAAGCTGCCTGTAATGTCCTCCATTAAAGAAAGAGGCTGTGTTTGTATTTCCTTTCAGGGTTTTAAGTTATGATTAAGTATAGACATTATTCAAAATAACTGTCTCAACTTGTCTTAATGTTTATATAATTTCTTTTCAGTATTTTAATTTATGAGTGGATACAGACATTAGTCAAAATAACTGTCTCAATGTGTCTTGTTTGTAAAAATTTCCAAACTATATCAATTATTCTCTAATATTTTCTCATTAAGGGGTTCCTGGTGGCTCAGATGGTAAAGAATCTGCCTGAAATCCAGGAGACCCATGTTTGATCCCTGGGTTAGGAAGATCTCTAGGAGAAGGGAATGGCTTTCCACTCCAGTATTCTTGCCTGGAGAATTCCATGGACAGAAGAGCCTGGTGGGCTACAGTTCATGGGGCCACAAAGAGTTGGACACAACAAAGTGACTAACACTTTCACTTTCTAGAATAAATTGTATCATTGTTTCATTTATGACAGGGTTTATTTCAGGATTCCCAATATGAGAATACACAGACATCTAGAAAAACACTCCACTATGTTATATCCTTAACAAACAGTTATACAATTCCAAGAGTGGCTTTCACATAAAAGACAACCATCAATGTTACCACTGTCCTTTGTGTTATTTGCATAGCCTTCACAATCACATCTACAGTCTTCTTTGTTTTCCCTCCAAATAACACTATTGCCTTTTAACCAGGGTCATCGGGGCGTCCCAGGTAGGTCAGTGGTGAAGAATCCACCTGCCAATGTAGGAGACTCAAGTTTGATCCCTAGGTCGGGAAGATCTCTTGGAGGAGGAAATGGCAACCCACTCCAGTATTCCTCCCTGGAGAATCCCATGGACAGAGGAGCTTGGCGGGTCACATGGGGTCACAAAGAGTCAGACATGACTTAGTGACTAAACAATAACAACATCTGAGGCAAAATGATCTGAAGATAACTTTGCCATCAATTAAGTTTCACTTCCCTGGTAGCTCAGCTGGTAAAGAATCTGCCTGCAATGCAGGAGACCTCGGTTCAATTCCTGGGTCGGGAAGATCCTCTGGAGAAGGGATAGGCTACCCACTCCAGTATTCTTAGGCTTCCCTGGTGGCTCAGATGCTAAAGAATCCGCCTGCAACACGGGACACCTGGGTTTGATCCCTGGGTTGGGAAAATCCCCTGGAGGAGGGCATGGCAACCCACTCTAGTATTCTTGCCTGGAGAATCCCATGGACAGAGGAGCCTGGCGGGCTATGGTGCATGGGGTCACAAAGGGTCAGACACGACTGAGCAAATAAGCATACAATCTAAGGTTCACTGTAATTCATGAGTTTCTAATTCTTGTACTTAACACTCTGTTTCCTCCCATCTCTGCTTGTGACATTTATTTCAAATGAGACCTAAATACCAAGATTAGCTTACAAATTAAGACCAGAGTCAAATGTATTAGAACATAAAAACATAGATAAGAAACTAGAGAATTTTTGAGCTGATGAAAATGTTAAAAATAATGTATCCAACATTTTAAAAGAAACCGAAGTCCAAGGATGTGAAAAGACTTTCCAAATCTTGCATAGCTAGTTGGGGCCATGAAGCTAGTTGTGAGAATAAGTAGAAAGCAGGCTAGGTACACTTCATAAGAAAATAAACAAAGTCTCGGCAGAAGCTGAAGCTCCAATCCTTTGGCCACCTGATGCGAAGAGTGGACTCATTGGAAAAGACCCTGATGCTGGGAAAGATTGAAAGCAGGAGGAGAAGGAGATGACAGAGGATGAGATGGTTGGATGGCATCACTGACTCAATGGACATGTGTTTAAGCGAGGTTGGGGAGATGGTGAAGGACAGGGAAGCCTGGCGTGCCGCAGTCCATGGGGTCACAAAGAGCTGAACACAACTGAGTTACTGAACAACAGCAACAGCTTTTCACAGTATTCCCAGGGGGTAGCCTCGTCCAGGGAGCAATGCCCGTGAGATCTTCTAGCACCGTTGTGGGCTGTAATGCCCGCTCAACTGCCAAGGCAGCTCCTTCGCCACAAGCCAGAGCCCACAGGTTGTGTTTTTTTTTTTTAATTTCAGCATCACTTTGAATATATGATCTGTCCCCAAACTCCACAAACAGCATCTACACGGAACTACTAGAGTTAGAACTACTAGACTCCTAAATGTTTTGTCAACAGAAAATACCAAGCTTCCATCAAATGCATGAAGAAAATGTTTTAAATCACGAAGTCCATTCCCTGGTGTTTCTTTAATGAGTCAGGAAGCAGAAGGGGGAGGAAGGACATGTCAGCGAGAGCACCACCTCTGTGACTAAGAAGAGGGGAAAACCTGCCGGTCAGCAAAGTGAAAATCCCCTTCTATTTTAAGGAACACTCTCTCACTGGAACCAATCACTCCAACGAGTAATTCGGGTTGGATCATATCCTCTTGGGAGTGCTAACTTTCCAAAGAATAAGCCTTTGATGCATCAATGAAAAGCGAAAAATGTTCTCTGATAGCTGAGGGGATCACTTGTTTCCAAATGGCCTATGTGTTCTGCTGGTGCGGTGCCGGGAGCAGACGACCCGGCGCTCAGCCAGCTCCCGGCTCAGCTCGGGGAAAAAGCCTCCAGCACAGCTCTCAGCCCCAGCCTCCTCGGGGACTTTTCCCCCACTGGCCTCACAAGGCCTCCGCTGGCCTCGTCGTGGGGCAGAGGAGTAGATCCGATGGTGCTCTGAAGACTTGGTCAGCTTTCCGGGTGAAATCATGATGGTGCAGTGAATTCAGGCTGGACCGAGACATTCATGAGTAGTTGCTGTTTGACGGCTCACCCATCTCGAGTGCAAACGACCACAGTCTACACTGCAGACATCCTCATTATCCACTCTGCTGCTATTTTTTGCTACGCTCATCCTCTCCTCCATGTCTCTGAATTTATTCTACCACGTAACCCTACTTATGAAAACTCCTACTTGTTTCTTAAATAATTGTGTTGTATATATTTAAAGAGTTGAACTAAAAAAAATAAACCCTTTTCCCAAGGAATGAGGAGAACAGATCTTCATTTCCATATCCCCAAAGACAGTTATAGAGAAACAAACTAACCATAACATCAAGTGGCAGACAACCTATTCATGAAGCTCCGCTGATGGCTCCGTGGAGACAAAGGGGCCCAGCTTTCCTTGAGAGGAGGGGCAACATCACGTCTATCTGGAGTCTAAAACTAATAATAAAAATGTCCTTATTTATCAAACAGACTCCCAGACTTAGAAAACAAATTTATGGTTACCAAAGGGGAAAGGATGGGGGAGGGCTGAATGAGGAGTCTGGCATTAACAAATACACGCTGCTGTATATGAAACAGACAGTGAGGACCTCCTGCGTAGCGCAGGGAACTCTACTCAATATCCTGTGATAAGCTACATGGGGAAATAACCTGAAAAAGAATGGATGTATGATAAGCATAACTGCTTCACTTTGTTGTACAGCTGAAACTAACACAACATTGTAAATCAGCTATACTCCAATCAAATAAATTTTAAAATAGTGCAAGTGAGGATAGGTTGAGAGCAGGACTCTAAAGAGAGGAATTAAAGTTCCTTGATTAGGGCCTAACTCCCTGCCAGGAGATGACTTAATTCAATTTTCTTGCACCTGGAGGAACACACACACACACACACACACAGAGTCCCTCTCTGCATAAAGGAGAAGCCCTTTTCCTGGCCAGAAGCCTTGGGGTCTGCCTCGCGGCAGAGTGGGTCCCTTCCCCACCTCCAGCAGCGGCCTCCCTCGGTGCCCCTGACCAGCACAAACCAGATCCCTTCGAGTTGGCTGTTTCATTTCCTTAATCCTCACCTCTTTGTCTATTAAGTGGGCTCTCACGTTCGTCCTGCCTTCTGGACTTACAGGGAGGAGCCAGAAGCCACAAGACTTGCCATGTGCACATACAGTGAACGTTTGGCAAACAGCTTTCTCTATTATTAAAACAGGGAATGTGGAGGAGAGAGGGAAGTTGGTTTTTATTTTTGAAGGGGTTGGGGGTGGGGAAGAGTGGGTGGTTGTAACCGTGTTGAGTTTGAGCATCTTCTAGACCAGTTTCATTTCTTGTGGAGAGAATTGGAAGTGTTAAGTCTGGACTCCACTGGGGGGTCAGGTCGAAAGGATAAATAAAATGAACCTGGAGCAAAATCAATTATTTTTCTGACAACTGGCAGCTATGAACAGAGAAAGACAGGTGAGCTCAGGGGTCAGGTGGGAACTCATGAATAAAAGTTCATGAACTAAAGCTGAGGTTCTCAAAGTCTAGCATTTACCAGAATTGCCTGCAGGCCTTGCTTAAACAGACTGTGGGGTCCCACCCTGAGATTTTTGAACTGGGTCCCAGATGGAGTGCTTGAGGATTTGCATTTCGAACCAATTCCCAGGTGACGCTGATGCTGGGCCAGAGAATCAAGAATGGAGCTGCTGGTTTTGGTTAGCATCCACAGCAGCTTTTATTATTATTCATTTGTTTGGCCGTGCCTGACTGCATGTGGGATCTTAGTTCCTCAACCAGGGATCGAACCTGTGCCTCCTGCATTGAAAGCACAGAGTCTTAACTACTGGACCACCAGGAAGTCCCAGGGCAGCTTTAAAAGGGGGGAAGAAAATTAATTGTTAAGTACCTACTACGTGCCAGGAGGTTCACAGGCCGCATTTAATCTCATGGGCTCAGCACCCATGAGAAGTGAGAGTTATCACCCAAGTTTTCAGATAGAGAAACTGCAACTCTGGGAGCTGAGGGACTTGCCCAAAGCCACCTGATGAGGAGAGCAGGGCACAGCGCTGATTCAGAGCGGTCGGCTCCAAAGCCTGTGTCCTTTCCAAATGCGTCATGCTCTCAGCTTCTCTTTGCAAGGAAGGTCAGGAGGGTTATAGGAAGCTTGTTTGGTAAGAAAGACCTTATCAAACATAAGGAAGTTTCCAGTGAGGTTGCAATTACCATCTAGATGGTAACAACTCGGGAATCTGTCTTTACAGGCCAGACCTATTTCCTGAAACCGAGAGCTCAGCTGTCCACCCGTCATCTCCGACTGCCTCCCCGGGCGGTCAGCGTTCTCCTGAAAGGGGCGCCCTCCCCAGTTTTGCCTTCGCAAGCCCACGGCCGCTCTATCCTTGCAAACGCTCAGCCATGCATCCTTTAATGCGTGGTCTTTACTGGAGGGTAGGTCGCTTTACAGTCTCGTGTTAGTCACTTCTGTACGGCAGAGCGGATCAGTTGTATGTGCACACGTCCCCTTTTTGCGGGATTTCCTTCCCGTTTAGGTCACTGCAGAGCAAGGAGTAGAGTTCCCTGTGCCGTCCAGTGGGTTCTCACTAATTATCTGTTTTATACATAGTGGTGTCTATGTGTCAATCCCCACCTCCCAGTTCATCCAACATCTTTCACCTCCTTGGTGTCCATATATCTGTTCTCTATGACTCTATTCTGCTCTGCAAGTAGGTTCGTCTGTACCATTTTTCTAGATTCCACATACATGGTATTTGTTAACACATGATATTTGTTTTTCTTTTTCCGACTTATTTCACCCTGTATGACAGTCTCTAGGTCCATCCACGTCTCTACAAATGACCCAGTTTTGCTGCTTTTTATGGCTCAGTAATATTCCATTGTATATATGTCCCACATCTTCTTTATCCATTCCTCTGTTGATGCACAGCTTGTTGCTTCCATGTCCTGGCTACTGTAAACACTAATGCAACAAACACTGAAGCGTGTGTGCGCATGTGTCTGTTAGGTTACGGTTTTCTCAGGGCATACTCCCAGTAGTGGAATCTCTGGGTCAGATGGTAGTTCTGGGCTTCCCTAGTGACTCAGCAGTAAAGAACCCACCTGCTTGTAGGAGACTCGGGAAATGCAGGCTTGATCCCTGGGTGGGGAGATCCCCTGGAGGAGGGCATGGCAACCAACACCGGTATTCTTGCCTGGAGGATCTCATGGACAGAGGAGCCTGGTGGGCAGACACGACAGCACGCGCGCATGGTCGTTCTATTTTTCAGTCTTGTTCCACAATGTTCTCCATAGAGGATGTACCAATTTACATTCCCACCAACAGTGTAGGCAGGTTCCCTTTTCTCCGCACCCTCTCCAGCATTTATTGTTTGTAGATTTTTTGATGATGTTCCTTCTGACCAGTGTGACGTGAATCCTCATTTCTCTAACAATTAGTGATTCTACCTTACTTCTTCCTTGGCTCTTTCTGAGCTGTCCCACATCTAATCTGTCAGCAAATCTGATGGTGCAGTCTTTGCTTTTTTAATTCTATCTGTTTTATTGCACTTCACAGGCACTGTGTTTTTTACACATTGAAGGCCTCTGGCAACACCGCATCAAGCAAGTCTCCTGACACCAGGTTCCAACAACATTTGCTCACTCTGGGTCTCTGCCTCACATTTTGGTAATTCTGGCAATATTTTTTTAATTTAATTTTTATTTTATATTAGAGGATGGTTGATTTACAATGCTGCGTTAGTTTCAGGGATACAGCAAAGTGATTCCATTATGCATGTGCATGTGTCCATTCTTTTTCAGATTCTTTTCCCTATAGGTCATTACAGAGTATTGACTAGAGTTCCCTGTGGTATACAGTAGGTCCTAGTTGGTTATCTATTTTATATAGAGTAGTGTTGGAGAAGACTCTTGAGAGTCCCTTGGACTGCAAGGAGATCCAACCAGTTCATCCTAAGGGAGATCAGTCCTGGGTGTTCATTGGAAGGACTGATGCTGAAGCTGAAACTCCAATACTTTGGCCACCTCATGCGAAGAGTTGACTCATTGGAAAAGACCCTGATGCTGGGAGGGATTGAGGGCAGGAGGCGAAGGGGACGACAGAGGATGAGATGGCGGGATGGCATCACCAACTCGATGGGCATGAGTTTGAGTAAACTCCGGGAGTTGGTTATGGACAGGGAGGCCTGGCGTGCTGCAGTTCATGGGGTCGCAAAGAGTCAGACACGGCTGAGGGACTGAACTGAACTGACTGAACTGAGTGTTCATATGTCAATCCCAAACCTCCACTGCCCCCACCCTGGTGCGGGCCACCAGCATCTCCGTATCCATCCTTGCCTCTCTGGACCTCATTTTCAACTCCACAGCCAGACTAATCGTTTTCAGATATGAGCCAGATCACACCCCTTTCTGCTTGACGCTCTCCCACGACTTCTCCTCGGCCCACAGTGAGACCCCGCTCTGACGTGATGCTTGTCCGTGAGCTCTCCCCTCCGTGCATCCTCATCTCTTCCCCACGTTCCTCTCTTGCTGCCGCCCTACGACCTCCTCGCCAGACCTGTGTTGCCCTGGGGAACCTGCACTGGCTCCTCACCCTCCTGGGAATCCCTTCCCCAGATCTCCTGGGTGACTCCTTTGTGTCTTTGTTCAAATCTCATTTCCTCAAGTTTACCTGTTTCATTGCAACCGCTCTTATTCCCAGGAATTCTGATCCTTCTTATTGTTTTTTCTGTTCTTGTTTTCCCTACTTTCCCCCTCATCACTAAAATACTATCTAATTTGCCTATTTGTTATGTTTATTACATATGCTGTGTATCCCCAGACAGACTGCAATGTAAGTTCTAGGAGAAAAGAATCTTGGAGTTTTGTTCACTGATGAATTAGACGGGCTGGCACTGGGCTGGTCACATAGTAGATGCTCAGTAAATATTTGTGGAATGAATGCAGACCAAATTGAGTTCAAAGGAAATAAGAAAGTGGAAAAGATGCAAAGTTAGAACAACCACGTCAGCTTTTCTTACCACTGTCCTCAGAAAAGAAATAGAAAGGGAAAATTGGAAAATAATTTTTTGAAAGTGTTCAAAGTTTCACAGTAACCTTAAAAACATGTATCCCTTCTCAAGTCAATGTTTCTTTACCTTAAAGAAGGATGACTAGGACCAGCTTCTGTCCTAGGAACCCCTGTCATTTGCTACCATTGGGCTCTTGCACTATTTCTGCTTGGAGCAGACGAGCAACAGGGAGAACTTCCCAGGCAGCAACAGAAGAGGACCCATCCACTCTAAGCGTAATTCCAGGGCCTGGGAACACAGAACTCTGTGTGTGGGCAGTAACAGAAGAACCAACCAAGGGGAGAAAAGGAAATTTATTGGCTTTTGGAACATAAAAGTCCATGGTTGTGTTGGTTTCAGGTCTGGCATGATCTAGGCCCACAGGGAATGTTATTAAGAATCTGATGTTTTCTAGCAGTAGACTCTGTTTTTCTCTGGCTTGGCATCACTTCTAGACAGGCTTTGCTAAGATAGGACCTGCAGCATTTATGGGTTTACGCTTTGTCATTTTAGCCACCCCATCAGAAAGAGCCTCTTTGGCATCACTTCAAGATACCCTCCAAGCCGATCTCTCTTGGCCTCACTTGTGTCCCTCTCTAAACAAAGGACCACGGCCAGGAGATGCAGTCCTCTAGTGGTCTAGTCCTGGGTCTTGCACATGTCCACTCACGGAGCCAAAAGATGGACCGCACTTTGCATGAATTGACTAAAGAGAGGAATGAGCCTCCAAAAGAAAAACCAAGGCTCTTTTAACAGAAAATGGGAAAAGAATGTTGAGTAAGCGGCAAAAATCTATTAATGGCTCTTTAAGCTTTTACAGGAGAGAACCTTACTGCTTATATAACAGTGATCTCAGGAATGTGAAAGAAGCAAAGGGCAAAAACCATTTCTCTTAATTTAGAAAGTCCATATTTTTGCAAAAGAAGTTATTTTCAGTAACTGCCATGGTTGAGGACAAGCTTCTTTCTTCCCTGTTTTAAAAAAAAAAATAAAACAACCCTAGACTCTGCTGAGACCTGAATCACTCTTCCTCAGCAGATGTCTGTTATTTCCTAGGTTCAATGTTGTGCTGTGCTGTGCTTACTCACTCAGTCATGTCCGACTCTTTGCAACCCCTTGGACTGTAGCCCCCAGGCTCCTCTGTCCACAGGAATTCTCCAGGCAGGAATACTGGAGTGGATTGCCGTGCCCTCCTCCAGGGGATCTTCCCGACCCAGGGATCGAACCTCAGTCTCCTGCATTGCAGGCAGGTTCTTTACCAGCTGAGCTACCAGAGAAGCCCAGGTTCAAGGCCAGGCACCAGGTGAGCACAGACAGAGCCAAAACGCACTGTCCGGGCCACCACGCCCCTGCCTTTCTCCACCTCCCCAGCCTTCTCTTTTGATCCCATCAAATGGCAGCATCTTGAACCACCTGTCCTGGTCCCAGGCTCTCATAGCTGCCTGTCATCCTGTCCAATCCCACTTTCCAGAAATCTCATCCTTTCTGGGACTTCCCAGGTGGCGCTGGTGGTAAAGAGCCTGCCTGCCAATGCAAGAGACAAGAGACGCAGGTTCAGTCCCTGGGTTGGGAAGATCCCCTTGAGGAGGTAATGGCAGCCCACTCCAGTATTCTTGCCTGGGAAAGTCCATGGGCAGAGAAGCCTGGAAGGCTACAGTCCATGGGCCACAAAGAGTTGGACATGACTGAAGAGCTAACAATTCACTTTTTTTTTTTTTTTTTTCAAGGACCAACATTAATGAAAACGTATGTATGTCTGTGTCATGTAGTCATTTTGAGGATGACAATTGACTTTGGCTGACCTTGTCAGATCCAGATGATCATCACTGTTTGTCTGTACCTCCCGAGTTTGTCTGGGAGCAGGAGAAGTGGATTGAGTTCTATTCCTTTCTGGTTTTTTTGGCGGTTTTTGCACAGGATTTAGTCTTCAGTTTCTTGGTAGGAATCTACCTGATCCAGTTGTTTATCTTATAATGGTTCAAGTAGATTTATAATGTATGTGAGCAATTAACAGGGCAACTATAACACACCAATCACATCCTTGGAAACATTCAAATAAGCAAAGATGCCACAGTCAATCCTTCCTTCTAAACATACACAGTTCCTGCTCTTGCCCTAAGACCCCCTCCCAAAGACTGCGGGTAGCACTAAAGGTATCAGGTCACTGTGTTCATCACTGTGCCTACATGCTCAGCTGCTCAGTCCTGTCGACTCATTGTGATCCCAAGGACGGTCGCCCGCCAGGCTCCTCTGTCCATGGGATTCTTAAGGAAAGAATACTGGAGCAGGTTGCCACTTCCTTCGCCAGGGGATCTTCCTGACCCAAGGATCGAGCCCACATCTCTTGCATCTCTTGCATGGGCAAGGGAATTCTTTACCACTGCACCACCTGGGAAGGTGAAAGAAAAGGGGAAGTTCTCACATTTCCTGCCCACGTCCTGGGAAGCCTTCTCTCACTTGCTCTGGGAGTGTGCCCACAGCTGAAGACCCCGAGGCCACCCGCCCTCCGCCCTGCAGACCTGCCCCAGCAGTGGCCAGGCCTCCGGCCCCTTCCCTTCTCCGCTCTGACCTCACGGTCCCGCCGCCTCCCCTTCGCCTTCAGACCCCCGGAGGTTCTCAAGGGGCCCACACCGAGGGGTGGCTCTCCCTTTCTAACTTCAAAATGCACAATTCTGTTGACTTTTCCAGGGCAATGGGGGTGAGGAGGGGGAAAGCAAAGTCTCTGTGACTCGACTGGGAGTCAGCTTTTCAAAGGGTCACTAGACAAAGCCGCAGCCAGAGGGCAAGGATCTGCGTGGAGGGGGTGTCCCTGACGGTAGAGGCAGAGCCCTGCAGGATCTAGGCTGGTGAGAGGAGCCGAGTCCTGCCCGGGTTCTAGAAAAGGATGGTTAGCCTTGCGACGCCAAGGACTGCAGCCCACCAGGCTCCTCTGTCCGTGGGATTCTCCAGGCAAGAACACTGGAGTGGGTTAATACTGGAGAAGATCCCCATGCCCTCCTCCGGGGATCTTCCCGACCCAGGGATGGAATCCACGTCTCATGTCTCCTGCATTGACTGGTGGATTCTTGACCACTAGCACCACCGGGAAGCCCTCAGCTGTTTCTTTACTGTTTTTTACTAAGCAGGGAACTTGGCTTAGATTGTAAACTAGAGGCGGTCCTGCAGTGGCAGCAGGACCTTGTCTCAACCTGGCTTCAGCTCTGGTCCCGTCAAAGCTTTTGGACTCTTTTCCACCTCCTGTCTCCCTGAAGCCCTCAGCCCCCTCTTCATTATTAATAGTCCCTTCTGATTCTGGCACGTTGCAAATCCCCTAAGGTTATCTCATGTGATCCTGCTCACCTCTAGGGAAAAACCTTCATCTTTCTCATCTTTCCTAAATAGCATCACTGACTCGAAGAACTTGAGTCTGAGCATACTCCGGGAAGACAGTGGAGGGCAGGGAAGTCAGGCGTGCTGCAGTCCTCGGGGTCCCAAAGAGTCGTACACGACGGAGTGACTGAACCAAAATCCTCCTTTATTCTGAGATTCTTGATCATTCTTTGCATACTCCAGCTTGCTCTAAACCCCCTCCAAAGGCCACCAACGCTCCTCTCCCCGTTTTTGAGGATATTTCTGTAGTTCTCATAGGGAAATGTATCTTAATTCTGAGTCCAGATGTATGCTTCTCCCGTGTCTTTTTCTGTGGATATCCAGTATTTTGGATTGTCTCACACATGCCTGAGATTTCCTGTTTGTTGTTTCATACTGTACTTTCATACCTTTGTGTACATATGTATGAACAAGAATTATGGAAAAATAAATAAGCAGGGGAAGAATAAAAAATAAAAGTACAAGAAATAACACTTTCAGACATGAAATAAAATATTGAGTGATTTTTATAAGTTAAAAAGGGGTAAGAAGAAAAGTGATAATGTGTAATTTTAGCAAATTTTATCACATGCAAAATGTTGTATGACTCCTACTCTATTTTTCCCTTAACCAAATTTAGGTAACAAATGCTATTTCCACACACTAGTGCCAAAATGGATATGAAATGACACTGTATGCAGATATATATATCCCCATAGAATATACATATGTATATATTCTCTATTTAGCTGTGCATTTAATACATGTATTCTCTATTTAGCTGTATATGTACTATATATATAGAGAGAGAATTTATATAGAGTACTTATACAGAGAGAATAGGTAGTCTATATTTAACTGTGTAGAAAATATACGTACTTTCTGTTTAGTCTAGAAAACTCTACCAATCTACTGCATCATTCTCACAGTCCCATCCCGTGTGTGCCAATGTGCCCCGACACACACATACTGACATAATTGTCGCAAACTGTATTCAGCTAAGAATTTTCATGCAATATTCAGTCTACTCAGGCAGGTAGAATTTCCTCCTTAGACACTTACAGTATCTGTCCTACTGGTGTTCATAAAAATTTTCTTAGGCGCATCTGGTGAGCTACTATTTAACTGTCATCTTTCATGTACCAAGTAAATCATGAGTTATTTTTAAATCTTAAAGTTTGTTTTTTAATATAAACTAAAAAGTTGAATCTGCAAACCCAAGTTGCCAGGTGTATCTGTGCATCACAGTTTGTTCTGAGAATAACAGTTTAAGCCATATCGTTTAGTGGAGTCAATTCTTCCACATCCATCGATTTCTTCCTTAAAACATTCTAAAGAATGAGAGGTTAAAATATTATTTCTGTGCAGATCAAAACTGTACAAAACAATGAGGTATCGCATCACTCCAGTCAGAACGGCCCTCATTAAAAAGTCTACAAATCCCAGATGCTGGAGAGGAGGTGGAGAAAAGGGACCCCTCCTGCACTATTGGTGGGACGGTAAACTGGTGCGGCCACTATGGAGGACAGTTTTAGTTTTCAAAAAACTAAAAATGGAGACTTTCCCTGGTGGTCCAGTGGTTAAGATTCCACGCTCCCAATGCAGGGGATCTGGGTTCCACCCCTGGCCGGGGAACTAGATCCCACATGCTGCAGTTAGGACCCAGCACCACCCCCCCCCACAGAAAATGATGTTGCCATATGGTCCTAGAATCCCTATCCTGGGTACATATCCAGACAAAACTGTAATTCAGGAAGATACATGCACCCCTATGTTCATAGCAGTACTATTTACAATAGCCAATATGTGAAAACAACCTAAATGCTCAATGATAGGTGAACAGATAAATAAGATGCGGCACATATATACAATGGAATATCACTCCACCGTGAAAAAGAATGAAATAATAACATTTGCAGCAACGTGGATGGACCTAGAGATTACCATACTAAGTGAAGGAAGTCAGACAGAGAACGACAGATACCATGCGGTGTCACTTATATGTAGAATCTAAAATATGACACAAATGAGCTTAGCTACAAAACAGAGAGAGACTCACAGCTACAGCGAATGAACCTGTGGTTGCCAAGGGGGCAGGGGCTGGGGGGAAGACGAAGCGAGAGTGTGGGACTGGCAGAGGCAAACCGGTGTGCACAGAATGGGTAGGCAAGGACCCACCGTGTAGCACAAGGAGCTCTATTTGATGCCCTGTGATAAACCAAAATGGAAACGAAAAATACATCATTTCTAGATTATTCTAACCAAACAAATGATACATGAAGAATAAAACCTCTTTCAGAGACAGGAGACACTGTTTCATCTGAGCTTCCAGAACTCTTTTCTTCTTCATAGGATATTTCATTAGTCAAGTAAGATGACCGCAAAACTCAGCTTTCAAAGTCTTTGTACCATTTCAAAGGACCCATGCGGTGCGTGTTGTCTGCAGCCCACAGGATCAGCCTGAAGCCCCTCTCAAGCTGAGGCCACAGCCTTGTTACCTCCTTTCCTTACCCCATCCTGCTTCCGTGAGCCCATCCTTCTGGGAACGCTTCCTCTGTGAATCATCCAAACCAGAATCCCATCCCAGGCTGCATGGATCTGTGCGAGCCCTGAGCAGGATATTTCTCAAAAGGAACCATTACGACCAGGTTGACCTGCGTTAAACCTCAGAAACTGATGCTATCCTGCTCAGTGCTTTTTTTTTTTTTTTTTGCATATTCAATTTACAGCCTTGTCAAATCATTTTTTAATTGAGATATAATTAACATATAACATTATATGAGCTTCAGATGTACACACAGTGGTTTGATATTTGTGTGTTCTGTGAAGTGATCCCCACGGTAAGTCCAGCCATCGCCTTACAGGTACAAGACCCTTGAGTGTGTGTTGAAAGCCTTTGAGGTCTACTCTTTCAGCAGTTTTCAAATCTGCTATACAGTATTATTAATTCTAATCATCATGTTGGACATTACATCCCCTCAACTTGCTCAGGATTTCATATATAACATGCAATATTTATTTAATAACTGTAATATGTACTGCCAATAGTATTATTAAATATCTAAGATATCAGAGAATCTTAATGCAGCAGTGACCTTCTGGAGAAAGCTGTTACTGGCATTTGCAGCAAAATGTGGATGGACCTAGAGAATATTTTGTTTAGGAAATGAAAGTCAGACAGAGAAAGACAAATATTGTATGATGTCATTTATATTGAATCTAAATATATATATATATATATATATATATATATATATGTAACAAAACAGAAACAGACTCACAGACCCAGAGAACAGACTAGTGGTTCCCAGTGGGGAGGAGGAATGGGGGAGGGGTGAGTTAGGGGCATGGGATTAAGAGACACAAACTCTGTGTATAAAGTAGATAAGCAACAAGGACATACAGTACAGTACAGGGAACTAAAGCCACTATCATTATAATAACTTTAATCAAGTATAATCTGTAAAAATACTGAATCTCTATTCTGTACACTTGAAACTAATATAATATTGTAAATCAACTAAAATTCAATAAAAAAATCAAGTCGCAAAGCTTCCATGCATACATTTAGAAGTGGGCAACTGTGGTGTTGGAGAAGACTCTTGAGAGTCCCCTGGACTGCAAGGAGATCCAACCAGTCCATCCTAAAGGAAATCAGTCCTGAGTATTCACTGGAAGGACTGATGCTGAAGCTGAAGCTCCAATACCTGGGCCACCTGATTCGAAGAACTGACTCATTGGAAAAGACCCTGATGATGGGAAAGATTGAAGGCGGGAGGAGAAGGGGACGACAGAGGATGAGCTAGTTGGATGGCATCACTGACTCAATGGACATGAGTTTGAATAAACTCTGGGAGTTGGTGATGGACAGGGAGCCTTGGCGTGCTGCAGTCCATGGGGTCACAAAGAGTCGGACACGACTAAATGACTGAACTGAAGGTAGAAAGGATGGGCCAATTAAAAATATTCTGCCTTGAGTAGCAATTAGACTGTATACAAGAGCAAGAATTCAGCTGCTGACAGAGGATCAAAAATAAATCTCCACAAATTTGTAGACAACAGTAATGGTTTCCTAGGCTGTTCTTTCAGTCTCCAGTAGCTTCCAGCTGTATGCTAGCTGTACAGAAATGTAGTGATGGTGTCTGGCCAAGCCAGAAAAATCAGGATGATAATTAATCACCTCAACCTGGACTGAATTTTCAATGTTGTTTTAATGGCCCAGCCTTCCTCTGAGCTATCAAATCCTTCTCCAGAAAGAAAGAAATATGTGTAACCAACTCGACTATTCATGTCACAGATGCATACTGAGTTCTGGTTTTGCTGTGCGTATAGCACTTTGCTAGGCGCCCTGCAGAGCCCGAGAAGGGAGTGATGGGGGGAGCCCAAGGGGGTGCAGAGCGAGCGGCGGGCGCTTGGCTGCAGCGCGCCAGGCCCAGGGGACCCCGACCCACACCCACCTGCCAACAGTCGACCTTCTCTGAGTCCCCGTCCCCTTCAGTTCCATGCTGTCTCACACGTTACCTTCTTGTTCATTTGTTTTACCCTCTCTGCCAAATTAGAGAAACGTGGCTTCTTAAAAAGGCAGCCTGAATTCCTGCTTCTGCTTTCATTCTACGCTTCCTCTCCCTGAGACCCCAACCTCTTCTCTTCCTCCTGTGCTCCCCGGGGCACAAGAGAATATAAATAGAAAGCTATTTGGTCGAAAAAGCCACCATGGATTGTCCAGCCAGGGTGAAATGTGCTACGGCCTCGATGCAGTGAAAAATCACCCATCTGCAAGAAAGCCAAACATTTCTTTTTTTAATTTATTTTATTCAAGTCTAATTGATTTAAAATGTGTTAACTTTTGTTATACAGCAAAGTGATGCTAATACACACACACACACACACACACACACACACACACACACACATATATTTATATTCTTTTCCATTATGATTTGTCCTGAAAGGGAAGTGAATGTGAAAGTCGCTCAGTCCTGTCTGACTCTTTGCTACCCAGGGACTGTAGCCCGCCAGGCTTCCCTGTCCATGGAACTCTCCAGGCAAGAATCCTGGAGTGGGTAGCTGTTCTCTTCTCCAGGGGATCTTCCCAACCCAGGGATTGAATTTCAGGTCTCCCCGTATTGCTGGCAGATTCTTTACCATCTGAGCCAGCAGGGAAGCCCAAGAATACTTGGGTGGGCAGCCTATTCCTTCTCCAGGGGCTATTCCGAGCCCAGGAGTTGACCAGGGTCTCCTGCGTTGCAGGTGGATTCTTTACCAGTTGAGCTACCAGGGAAGCCCAGGGTCTATCCTAGGACCCTGTGCTGTACAGTATCTCTCATTGTTTAACCGTTTTCTGTGTAGCAGTTTGCATCTACTAATCCCAAACTCCCAATACGCCCCTCCTTTCCCTCTCCCCTTTCAAATGCTTCTTTTTACATCCCTGAACTTGGCAACTGTCAAAGAAGGTTCTAGCTCATTGGCAGAATGAATGAGCCTAGTAATGACCCCTTATATTTACCTAGCGTTACAGAGTTTACAAAATCCTTTCACATACATTACTCTAATTTTCACAACAACCTTAAGAAACTAGCCTGTTCCATCAGAGGAAACTAAGAATCAGAAAGGTTAAGTGTGTCCAAAGTCACCTTGAATCAAGTCTTTCGGCTCCAAGCTTTTCAATTATTCCAGTATCACCTCCCTCAAGCTCGTGAGAACCCTAGATTCCTCTAAGTGTTTTCCCTGCCGCTCCCCTGCTCAACTGCAACCACTACATAAACCAGTAATCCCTCAGAAAGCTGGTCTCTGGGAAATTACAACACATTCCACCCTCTGTACCACCCTTCTCTAAAAATCAGACAGATAACATATGAACCACCATTGTATACCCAGTACTTACATTAACTGCATACCTTTGTCTCTCCACTTGGTGGGTAATAGTGCTGCAAGACACAATATTTTACTGACCAAAATGGTCTATAGACCACTTCAGAATTGAGAAAACTGATGTAAGGCATACCTTGCTGCTAGGACTCATAAAAGGTTTGTTTTTTAAAAAACTCTCCAGTTAAGAGGGAGGAAAGAATTCCTTGCATAATAAGACATGTTTGGTTCTCTGAGTTATTTTGGTATCTATTATTTTGCTATCTCTTCCAAGACTTAACTGTTTCATTTCTCATATGAAAAATGAAGGGGAAGGAGATTAAAGCTTTCAGCTTGGACCAGACATTGGAATGACATGGACATTTTTTTTAGGACAGAGATTTAAAGTATTCACCCACAAGGAGTTTTGTATATTGCATCAATATTCTTATGCACTATTCACCGATGAACAGTGCTAAACCTACTATTACTGATAACTATTGCCTGTATTCATTAACTCATTAGTTACAGGATGATGATATTCTAACTCTAATCTTCCCTCTAACAGTAGTCAAAAAACTGGAAAACTCTGAAAACCCACACAGAAAAATGGTATACATGAAAAGTACGTGCACGCACACTTGCTCCGTTGCTTAGTCGTGTGTGACTCCGTGACCCCATGGACTGCAGCCCACCAGGCTCCTCTGTCCTTTGAATTCTCCAGGCAAGAATGCTGGAGTGGGTTGCCATTTCCTCCACGAGGTGATCTTCCCCACACAGGGATCAAACCCTCGTCTCCTGCATCTCCTGCATTGGTAGGACGATTCTCTATAGGACATAATTCTTTTCTCAATTTTCAACTTCATGTAAACCGGGGGTGGCCAGCATTTTCTGTAAACAGTCAAATGGCAAATGTTTTAAGCTTTACAGGTCACACAGTCCCTGTTGGAATTACTCAGCTCTTTCACTGCAGCTTGAAAGCAGCCACAGACAATGTGTGCGTGATCAAAGTCCTTTATTGTGTTCTCATGAAACTGTATTCACAGAGAGAGGCAACAGGCTGGATTTCACCTGAGGGCCACAGTTGGCTGGCCCCTGAGATAAGCCAAAACCTGTGCATTTTTGAACACAATTGAAAAATGTTTTACTTTTTCTAGTGGGCAATTTCAATCACATAAAAAAAGTTGGAAAATCAGTATAATGACTTGGTATCCATCACTTAGCTTCATCAGGTATCAACTTAGGATGAATCTTGTTTCATCTGACTCCTTACCCACTTCCTTTTATCTGAACTATTTTGGGGATTTTGTTTTTGTTCTGGCCCCGCTGCACAACTGGCAGGATCTTAGTTCCCCGACCGGAGACTGAACCCACGCCTCCTACAGTGGAAGTGGTGGGAGTGCCGGGTCTTGACCATTCTGCCGCCAGGGAATTCCTTCTCTGAATTATTTCAGAGCATATCCTAATGTCTTATTCAGAAATATTTACATTCATTTCACCCATGAATATTTCAATATCTCTTAAAACACATCCATAGCATTATCTCACTTAAAAAATTAGCTATCTATATTATTTAATGTTTGTGATCGAATTAGGAGCCAACCAAGATCCATTTTTAATCGACTTTGTCTCTTAAGTCCCTTTTATTCTATTGGGTTTCCCCTCTATCTTTACTTCTCCTCCATCTTTACTTCCCCTCCTTCAATATATTTGCTGAAAAAACTGGATTATTTGACCTATAGATATTCTCACAGTCTGGATTTTCATTATCGACTCCTAATCCTGTCATTTAGCACATTCCTCTGTGGCTCAGATGGTAAAGAATCCACCTGCAATGCAGGAGACCGGGGTTCGATCCCTGGGTGGGGAAGATCCCCTGGAGAAGGAAATGACAACCCACTCCAATATTCTTGCCTGGAGAATTCCATGGATGGAGGAGCCTGGCGGGCTACAGTCCATGGGGTTGCAAGAGAGTTGGACATGACTGAACAACTAAAGAATGATAACAAACCAGCTGCATTACTGCGGCTTGACACTTGCTCCCGACATCCTGGGCTTGAAATACAAACACAGCACTACTGTACTGTTCACAGTACCGTACATAAAGTACCCCAAAGCACAGCCCCTTAGGGGGGTGCACCCACGTGACCACGTACACCAGATGTGTGAACTTACGTGACTGGGCGTGAGATCACGTGTTCGCCTCTTTGAAAGTTCACAGCTTGGAGGTCCATAAGTAGGAGGCCTTACTGTACGTCCCGTATCCGCGTCATCTTGCTCTGGAAGAGCGGTCCTTTCCTACTTTACAGAGCGTTCATGAAATCAACGATCGTTGCTGGTAACTTGGGGAAAGATGAAAGAGATGTTCACCTTTCGTCAGGGTTTTCACCACCTCTGTGGTCGGGAGATAGAGCCATCCTGAACCAGCCCTTGACTCCGTCTGTCCCACAGAACTTTCCATGGTGATGGACATGTCCTGCTTCCCCTCTAATACAGTCATTATCACCACAGCGGGCTTTGGAGCACTTGCGCTGTGGCCAGTGTGAGTGAGAGATTGATTTAACTTTAATAGAAGCATTTATACTTAAATAGCCATACGTGTCTAGTGGCCACCATCTTTATATTAATTATGACTAATTCTGTAATAGCGCAGCCCTCATCCCTTCCCCGTGGAACCGTGGCATTCTGCCCGCGTCCCAGACTCTCAGTCTCCCTCACGCTTCTTACACCTTTTCAGATCTCTCCTTGACTCACGCTGAGCAGTTTCTTTCTACCATGATGCCTTAGCACCTGAACAGCCAAGACTGGATCTCCGCTCAGACAAAATCCTCAGTCTCTGCACCGCAGACTTGCTGCCTCCGACCTAGGGTTGATAACAGTAACCATCTCATTGATTTACACTGGGAATTAAATGAGCTAATATATATAAAGCGGAAAGCATATCCCAAACAGGCCTAGCATGTGCGTGTCAGTCACTTCAATCATGTCCGACTCCTTGCAACCCCATGGGCTGTAGCCCGCCAGGCTCCTGTGCCCATGGGTTTCCCAGGCAAGAATCCTGGAGTGGGTTGCTATTTCTTCCTCCAGGGGATCTTCCCAACCCAGGAATCAAACGCGCGTCTTACAACTCCTGCACTGGTAGGCGGATTCTTTACCACTAGCGCCACCTGGGAAGCCCAGGCCTAGCATAGGACATCCCAAAGAAAGTCATTTTCATATCTGAAATGAATCCTGAGAGTAAATGCTTAGAAGTAAAGTTCTCACTTGTCGCATAATTGTAAGCTGCAGTAGCCATCTGGCCACATGTAGCTATCTAAATTTAAGTTAATCAAAACAAACGTTTAGTTCGTTAGTTGTACTAGTCACATTTGAAGTGCTCAGTGGCCAGGTGTGCCTAGAGATTGTTGCCCGTAGGAAAGTTTCATTGGACAGTGACAAAACTTTGGCACTCCACATCCAGGAACTCAGGAGAGAAGACTTGCCACAGTAGGTTAGAAAATCAATTCAATTAGGGAAGGCCAATCAGCAGTAGAGTGATCAATCTCTGTCATTCTTGCTACCAAATCTGTATTCCCTGAAGAACGTTTCATTCTCCCCTTTCACCACTTCCTCACCCATCTCGACAGTACTAATGAAATACACTTACTAAATATCAATAAAATACTGTTGACCTAATTTTCAATGTTATCAAGAACATGTTCTTCAGAATTTATTTTCTTCTAAGGCTTCACAGCAGAGGAGATTATGTCTTTCTTTTTATTGATACTCTGTCATATCTGGTAAAACACAGGGCATAATCCTATTCATTTTCTGCAGTCCTAACATGGCTAGTCACAATAGATGAGTTAATGAACGTTTTTTACTTTGTCCCATTTGCTCATAGGTTGACAGAACCCAATAAGGGAGGCAAGGACCCATTGTGTGTGAGTGTGTGTGAGTGTGTGTGTGTGTGTTTACCCAGTGTTCAGCTCCCTGTATATCTTCTGTCATTAACTGCAGTGGACTGCAGCTTGTCTGGGCAGCTAATGAACATTCTCCCCTTAAGCTGTTATTGTCCTGGGCATTTGTTCCCAAGGGAAGGGAAATGTTATCATTAGTACATGATGGAAACTTTCGTCCCGGTTACAGAAGCTTATCCTAAGAGCACTCCGTATTGCTCTGAAAGCAGTTCTGAGTCTTGACTGCCAGAATACACCTGTCTCGATCTTGGTGGGAGCACAAACAAAGAGACGTGTGCTTTGTAGAGAAAAGTTCACGTGGTCCACCATCCTGAAGAGTATTTAGTTAGTACTTGTTTTCATTAGGAAAATAAAAGTAAGTAAATAAATATTGTTATATACTATTCAATAATGAAAATAAAAGCAACTCATTACTGATCTTCACAACTAAAACTTAACCAAACATTGTGGGTGTTTTATGCACAAATGGAAAAGAATCCAGATTCAAACTTAGGTGGGGTCAGACTCTCGCTCTTTAGCAGGTTTGTGACCCTGGGCAAGCCACTTCTCAGAGCCATTGTTTGCAGACATCACTAAACCCTGGAGTCCAGGCATTTCTTCTCTCTTTGGGGTGAAGAATGTCTCAGGTCCGCTTCCCCAGGAAACAGGCTTTGAGATAGTTTCCCCACCATGAGTTTTATGGAAGAGTGCCCTTGAGACCACCTGTGGGGACTAAGAAAAGCAGCGTGGGGCAGAGGGAGAGACTGGGTCACAAAGAGTTGCTGCAGAGTCCTCAGCTGACGGGCCAGGAGCTGTGAAATTGGGCTAGCTCTGCAGAGGGGTCCCACAGGGAGGCGGGGAGTCTGGCCTTTGAACTCCCACATCGAACAGGACTGCCGTGAGGGCGGGCCTTTGCTTAATGGTGGTTCCCAGAGAAGGACGTGAGCTGCCAGGCTTCCCAGCCGCTGGGGACGTGGGCGCGTGGGGGGGGGGCTGCATGTGGGTGCGTGGGGGGGGGGGTCGTCGTGCACGTGGGCGCTTGGGCGGGGGGGGGGGGGGGGACGTGAGCGTGAGCGGGGGGCGTGGGTGGGCGGGGGGGACGTGGGCGCTCAGGGGGGTGGGTGCACGTGGGTGCGCGAGGGGGGGGCGTGGGTGCGCGCGGGGGGGGGTCACGTGGGTGCGCGGGGGGAGGGAGGCGGAGTCGTGCACGTGGGCGCTCGGGCGGGGGGGACGTGAGCGCGCACAGGGGCAGGGGCGGGGGCGTGGGGGGGGGGACGTGGGCTCTCAGGGGGGTGGGTGCACGTGGGTGCGCGAGGGGGGGTGTGCACGTGGGTAGGGGGGCACGTGGGCCCGCAGGGGGGTGCACGTGGGTGGGGGGGGACGTGGGCCCGCAGGGGGGTGCACGTGGGTGCGCGGGGACGGCGGGGGGGAGACATGGGTGCGGGGGAGGTGTGGGCGTGCGGGGTTGGGGGGAGATAGACGTGCGGGGGGACCTGGGCGTGTGGGTCCTGGAGGAGACATCTGGGCGACCTTCACTCTCCAAAGGAAAGCCCTTCTCCTTTCCTGCTCCAGCGGTGGTCGTCGCTCTAGTCCGCTGTGCAGCCTGCCCCGCAGTGACCCAGGCAAGGGCCCTGACAAGGATCTGCAATGAACTGCTTGTGTGAGGAGAGGTTCCCTAGAGAAAGACCCTGACATGAAGATTTAAGTGATTTGTTAGGAACTGTTCCCAGAGAGCAGGAAAGGAAGGCCAGCACGGTTAGCAAGCCGTGTCGTGCCCCGCTCACTTTGGCTCAGTTCTGCAGGGGAGCTTGGCTGATAGTAGAGGTACTTCGTCAAAGCTGACCCCTCAATGGGCAAGGAAGGAAGCTGTCATAGCTATACCCTCATACCCATCAGGGAAAACTTAAATTCTTAGGCATCCCAACTCCCCAAGTGCAGGCAAATTGAATTCCAGTCACTGGGGCTTCCCTGGTAGCTCAGTTGGTAAAGAATCCGCCTACAATGCAGGAGACCCTGGTTCGATTCCTGGGCCGGGAAGATCCCCTGGAGAAGGGATAGGCTACCCACTCCAGTATTCTTGGGCTTCCCTGGCGGCTCAGCTGGTAAAGAATTCACCTGCAATGTGGCAATGTGGGAGACCGGGGTTCGATCCAGTCTGCATCTGCTGGGTGGGGAAGATCCCCTGGAGAAGGGAAAGGCTACACACTCCTTTCTGGCCTGGAGAATTCCAGGGACTGTAGAGTCCACGGAGTCACAAAGAGTCAGACACCAGAGTCACAAAGAGTCAGACACGACTGAGCAACTTTCACTTTCACTGGGGCAATCTTTCAGCAAAGATAGTGTTGCTGGTTTTACTGGGAACAAAAGCACGCAGGTAGCTCGTGTCCATTAGCACGGTTAGTGGATGGACGAGGCTGTGCATGGAGAACTCAGAGCCGGAAGTCTGGGTCGGTCAGCCTTTAATAAGCTCACGGGGGACTCACTCAGACTGCAGCTGAACCTGACCGCTTCACTGCTTCATCACCGTCTATCCTTCCGTGTGGGAAGGGGAAGTAATCAAACTGGCTAATCACTCCTTTCTCAGCGTGATGACGCGTTCTCTTATAAGCAAATGCTTACAAAAGAACACAGACATTCACCCTTTTCCTGAGGACAAGCAATGATTTTTTTTTGGATCATGACAATCCTAAAGTACCGATAGATGAACAAAACACAGCGTCGTTGTCGTAACGAGAACCAATCCTAGCTTCATCCAACAGTTTTACAGAATGCATCGTCTGAAACACGGCACTTTTAAAACCCACGGATGATGCTATTAGAGAATGTCTCCTAATTCCCATATGCTTATTGGCCCAACATTGGCAAAGTTTCTTTTTAGTTCATCTTGTAAGTGGATGCACTGTAAATGCGTCTCCTCAACGCAATAACTTTATGAATTGCTTTTCAGGGTAATTTTAAAGAGCTTTTACAATGATACCCAATATGAGTATTTGTGGAGTCATACTCCCAGTAATATTAATAGTAATTATTGCAGTGTTAAAAGTATTTATCTTCTTTTAAAATTTTTAGCTTGTTTCATCAGGTGACTCCTGTCAGCATCTAAGGCTCATGTGAAAGAGAATCATTTCAGGCTAACAGCTGATTCCCAAATAGTATTTTTTTGTTCGAAATTTTAAAATTGAGAGTGACCCTCATAATAGGAGAAACACCATTAAGGCCTTGGGTTTTAGGCAATCCCCCCTTTTATGGGCAACAATTTGAGGGTGCAACCCTCCTCTTATAATGGTAAACAAAACAAAAGGAAGCCAAGTTTTATCACACTTAAGTGTTGGTTCCCACACACAGATATGAAGAGGGCGCTGTTAGGCAGACAAATAGCTTTATTACACCTGCTATAAAGAGGCATTCTTCACCTTTTTCTAGGGTCTCCTATAACTTTATTGATCCTGTCTACAAGGATGATACTGAACACATTTCTTTACAAAGGCTAAGGAAAGGGGTTTTTTTTTGTTTTTTTTAGGAAAGGGTTTATTCTCTTCTACCATATGACCATTTTGAAGAAAGGACTTAGGTTATGATACCAAGTAGCAATGTTGATGTCCCACTGAAAATGAAATGCTCTGTTGATTATTCTCTTTATCCTCGTAATTTACTTGAAAAAGAAGTATCTGTGTATTAAGTGTGCAATGTTCTAAGTGTCTAGATAAGAGATCTACATACTTTTTAAAACATTTACTAAAAAATCATAGACCACTTAAAGGCAATTTATAAAGTATTTTGCAAAGACTGTTTTATGAAGCCATCGGGTTAGAAATTATTGATGAACAAACTGTGGGAAGCATAAGTATATTGACATTTGGTCAGGGACCTAGAGTTTAATAGTATTCAGGGATTTTAAAAAAAAGTCACATTCTAAATTGGAAAGTATATAGGATTACCTGTAATCTGTGGCGAATTCACTTTTTGCCTTATTTTGCTAACATTCTGTTATTGGAATATTTGCTTTGTTTTGAAATAGCTTATGACTGTTTATAAATTACTATGATGCACAAAAAGCCTCTAATCACTAAAATACTGCAGTGGGCTCAGCAATTTGACCCTGGTATAACTCAAATTTCTTATCTGTGGAAAGAAGAGACACAATGTCTTATCACCTGTGTTTTATCTGATTTTGACTGGGAATTCCAGCTATGTTTCTCATTCTGTTGAAGCATCCTGAAACCAGACAAAGGATCTCAAGGTAAAGAACAGGAAACGGGTATTGATTTCCTTTATCCACCCAGACTTTTGTATCTTTTTGTTTTGTACTATGATGGATTAGGGGAACAGGCCAGCAAATGCTTCACATTTGCTACAGATTGGATGGGCTTTGGGAAAAAAGGATTTGAGGCACGTGCTAGTAAAGAAAATAAACTCTAAAGCAGGTCTGGGTCAGTGTGATAAGTAGTGGGGTATATGTTTCTATGCCAGGAGACTCCCAACCCCTAACCTCTCTCTCAGCGCATTCAGCATTCTCTCACTATGCATGCGTACACCGGGCAAACATGTACCCTACTGAGATAGACACTGATGCTTTCCTGAATCTACGGTTCCTTTTGGCCATTTTTGTCTTTCCTTCCACTGGAGGGACTACAGTTATCAACATGATGCTTTCTCACAAACATGGTTACCAAAGGGGAAAGGGCTGGGGAATAGATTAGGAGTTTGGAATTAACATATACGTACACTGTGTATGTACTCAGTTGTGTCCAATTCCTTGTGACCCCATGGTTCATCAGGCTTCTCTGACCATGGAATTTTCCAGGCAAGAATACTGGAGTGGGTTGCCATTTCCTTCTCCAGGGGATCTTCCTGATGCAGGGTTCAAACCTGAGTCTCTTGTATCTCCTGCATTGGCAGATGGATTCTTTACCACTGCGCCCCCTGGAAAGCCCTATATACACACTTGTTGATGTTGTTGCTCAGTCGTCCAGCCGTGTCTGACTCTTTGCGACCCCATGGACTGCAGCACGCCAGGCCTCCCTGTCCCTCACCATCTCCCAGAGTTTGCCCCAGTTCATGTTCATTGCATTGGTGTTGCCGTCCAGTCATCTCATCCTCTGACGCCCTCTTCTCCTTCTGCCTTCAATCTTCCCCAGCATCAGGGACTTTTCCAATGAGTCGTCTGTTTGCATCAGATGACCAAACTCCTGGAGCTTCCACTTCAGTATCAGTAACACTGCACTGTATAGAAAATACCCAACAAGGACCTACTGTATAGCACAGGGAACTCTACTCACTATTCAATATTCAATAACCTAAATGGGAACAGAATTTGAAAAAGAATTGGTACATGTTTATGTGTAGCTGAATCACTTTGATGTACACACCTGAAACTAACACGGCATGGTAAATCAACTCCAGTCTAATAGAAAATAAAATTTTTTTAAAAGCTTGCAGATCACTAAAAAAAAAAACAAAGACACTTTCTCATTCTCACCTATAACAGGCCAGGTCAGTGTTTTTCGAAGTATCATCCCCCGAGAAAGTGTATCCAACCATAAAAGGCAGACCCTACATGGGTTGAATCTGCATTTCATCACCAGAGTCTTGTGCACATTTACATTTGATAGCCACGGCTACGGTTTGTTACACAGGATATAAATGCTAAATTAACGACACTGAGGTACAGCCCTTCCCAGAGCTACTGGACACACTCATGAAAAGAAAATAATTACGTCGAGGTGGCAGGCCCGCTCTGGGACCTCTAAGCACCCCAGCCCCCATCTCCCTACCCCTATAAGGACTTTGCATTCTTCTTTCTCAGCAGTAAATTCTTTACAACATAATTAAGCAATTAATCACGTCTGAATGTTTCCGGGCCCCTCACCCTATCCCACCCACCTTTCTGTTTCTCCCTGACCTTCTCCTTCTCATTCCCTTAAAGAGAGTAAGTTCAACAAATGGAAAAAGGAAAGACAAAATAATGCGCATAGAAATGTAGCCATAGAATGAATGACTCTCCAACAGACACCAGCGGGGCAGATATACGGCAGGCAGTCTCTTTTTTTTTTTTTAATTCATTTTGAAGCTGAGCGACTTGCGTGCGGGCTAGGTCACTTCAGTTGTGTCCGACTTTTGGCGATCCTGTGGACTACAGCCCACGGGGTTCCTCTGTCCATGGGATTCTCCAGGCAAGAATACTGGAGTGGGTTGCCATTTCCTCCTCCAGGGGATCCTCCCAACCCAGGGATGGAACCCGTGTCTCCGGCGTCTCCTGCATTGCAGGCAGATTCTTTACCGCTGAGCCACCGGGGAAGCCCTTTTGACAATACACACCTGTACAAATTTCTCCACACTCAAGATACATATGATGACCCCTCGCCCTCAAAATGTCCCTCCTGTCCCCTTTCAGTTAATTTTACCCCACTCCTGATCTTCCAGTCCCAGGAAACCACTGACCTGCTTTTGGCCACTACAGATAAATTTTGCCTGCTCTAGAGCTTCATAGAAATGGACTTATACCACGAATATTTTTTGTGTCTGGCTTTTTTTTCTCTAAATAGAATGCTTTTGATATTTATTGATGTTATTGCATGTAAGGATATTGCCCTATTGAGGGACTTTTCTGCTGTTTCTACTTTGGAAGTATGATGAAGAAAGTTGCTTTTACTGTGTACAATTTTTCTTGGGTGTATATTTTAATTTGGGGAGGAGGCAGGTAAATACCTTGCTTGCTCCTTGGAAGGAAAGCTGTAACAAACCTAGACAACATATTAAAATCAGAGACATCACTTTGCTGACAAAGGTCCATCTAGTCAAAGCTATGGTTTTTCCAGTAGTCATGTATGGAAGTGAGAGTTGGACCATAAAGAAAGCTGAACGCCTAAGAATTGATGCTTTTGAACTGTGTTATTGGAGAAGACTCTTGAGAGTCCCTTAAACAGTAAGGAGATCCAGCCAGTGCATCCTAAGGGAGATCAGTCCTGAATATTCATTGGAAGGACTGATGCTGAAGCTGAAGCTTCATTACTTTGGCCACCTGATGCGAAGAACTGACTCACTGGAAAAGACCCTGATCATGGGAAGACTGAAGGCAAGAGGAGGAAAGGGCAGCAGAAGATGAGATGGTTCGATAGCATCACCAGTTCAATTGACATGAATCTGAGCAAGCTCCAGGAGATAGCGAGAGACAGTGAAGCCTGGCATGCTGTAGCCCATGAGGTTACAAAGAGTCAGACACGACTTAGTGACTGAACAACAACAAATACTTTGGAATGGAATTACTGTGTTTAATTTTACAAGGAGCTGCTGAACGGCTGTCCTAAGTGGTGGTTTCACTGACATTCCTCCCAGCAATGAATGAGCGTCCCGCTTGTCCCACATCCTCGTACACTCTCTTGCCAGTGTTTTCAGTTTTAGTCGTTTGGATAGGTGTATAGCCATGTCTCATGGTGATCTGATTTTGCATTTCTCTCTTGACTAATGATGATGAGCATTTTTTTGTGTGCTTTTTATTCCCATTCATATAGTTTCTTTTCTGAAGTATCTGCTAAAGTCTTTTGCACATTTTAAATAGGTTATTTGTCTTCTTGGGCTTCCCTGGTAGCTCTGCTGGTAAAGAATGCACCTGCAATGCGGGAGACCCTAGTTGACTCCTGGGTTGGGAAGATCCCCTGGAGAAGGGATAGGCTACCCACTCCAGGGCTCTTGGGATTCCCTTGTGGCTCAGTTGGTAAAGAATCCGCCTGCAATGTGGGAGACCTGGGTTTGATCCTTGGGTTGGGAAGGGCATGGCAACCCACTCCAGTATTCTTGCCTGAAGAATCTCCAAGGACAGAGGAGCCTGATGGGCTACAGTCCATGGGGTCGCAGAGTTGGACATGACTGAGTGACTAACCATGCATTTGTCTTCTTAAACATATGCGTGTGTGTGCGTGCACACACACACACACACACACAATGCTCCTGATACTGAGCTTAAGGGGTCGATTTTGCTGGTAAGGATCAGACTGAGTGGTAAAGGCTGGAGTCTTGTTTGTGTATGGGACATGGACTTTTGTCCCATCGAAGCTGCAAAGTACTGGAACCTAGGATTAACCCTTCCCTTGCTTTGTTTTGGAACAGCACAGAGATTCGGTGGGTAGGCTGGAGTCAAGCCACGTGGGCTCCAGCACTTACTATATGTATGGCTTTGGACAAGGTGCCAGATTAAGCTGTGACTCAGTTTTCTCTGCTGTTAAATGGGGCAATGCTCACCTCATAGTGTGCTGTGATATTTAAATGAGATTATTTAGAGCCCTCTGAACTGTCCCAGTACAGAGTGAACCCTCAGTAAATATTGGCTATTATCAATCAGGGTGAAGAACCTGAGTAACATCATTAATGTACTCACCCAACCACATTCTTTCCAGAATCCTTATCTATACAGTATCATCTCTGTCCTCCAGACCTCACCTGTGTTTCTACAACTGTTTTCTAGACAAGCAATCTCTGGAGACATTTTCTTTTTGCCTGCAGGTGATTTTCATAAGTGTCGGTAGAGAAGGAGGTAGATTGAAGGTAGGTTTTACCCGATTAGGTTTTAAATTTTATATCAATTTATACCCATTTGCTCCTCGGAAGTCTAATTCTTTTTATAATATTTCAACAAAGACCTGAGATAACTGAAAGTTCAAGAGAGGGAAGAGAAACTAGACTTACCCCAGCAGGAGGCTGGCAGGAACATTTGACAATTAGATTCTTTTATTTCAAGGTAGAAAATTAGTTGCCTCCAAGACAAAGAGAGGAAGTGAAACTTTAACAGCTTTTGGCTTTGAACTTCAGGAAGCCCTAAACATTCCTGATGACACAGAGTAAATGGGGGGAAAAAAGAAAGAATTCTGATGTATTAGATCAATAGAATAAAATGCAAAAACCACATGATCATCTCAATAGACGCAGAAAAAGCATTTGAAAAAAATCCAACATTCCTTCATAACAGAAACTCTGAAACTATGAATAGGACTTCCTCAACCTGATAAAGGACATTATAAAAACCCCACAGCTAACATCACACTTAATGCTAAAATACTGAATGCTTTCCTTCTCCGATCACAAACAAGGCAAGGACGTCTGCTTTTGCCAATGCTATTTAACCTTACACTGGCTTCTATAGTGCAATAAAAATTTTCTTTTTAAGTTAGGGACATCCAGATTGGGAAAAAAAAAGAAGTAAAATTATCTTCATTTGCAGATGGCATGATCCTGTATGAAAATCCAGAACAATCCCCTCAAATTTTACCGGAACTCCTAAAGAACTTTAATAAGATTACAAGAGCAATGAACAAAAATTAATATCTCTATATGCCAGCAATGAAAAATCAGAAATTGAAATTAAGAAAATGATTCCTTCACAATAAAAGCAAAGACAGCAAAATATTTAGGAACAAATTTAACAGAAGAAATGCAAGCCTTGAACCCTGAAAGCTATAAAACATCATTGAAAGAAATTAAAGATCTAAGTAAATAGAGGGCTCCCCTGGTGGGGGTAAGCTCAGACAGTAAAGAATCTGCCTGCAATGCAGGAGACTTGAATTCAATCCCTGGGTCGGGAAGATCCTCTGGAGAAGGAAATGGCAACCTACTCCAGTGTTCTTGCCTGGAGAATTCCATGGACAGAGGAGCCTGGAGGTCTCTAGTCTGGGGGGTCACAAAGAATCAGACACAACTCTTTGACCAATAGTTTCACAAGTAAATGAAAGGGCGTTTCACGTTCATGGATTGGAAAGCTAAACACTGTCTGGTCAAGACGGCCGTTCTCCTCTTGCTGAACTGTAACTTCAGCATGCTGCTGCCGCTGCTAAGTCACTTCAGTCGTGTCTGACTCTGTGTGACCCCATGGACGCAGCCCACCAGGCTCCCCCATCCCTGGGATTCTCCAGGCAAGAACACTGGAGTGGGCTGCCATTGCCTTCTCCAACTTCAGCATAAGCCCTGTCAAAATCCTGCCAGAGAGGACTGCCTGTGAGCTTGGACAAGGGGGCAGATGGCAGTCCACCACCTGCTCTTTTCTCTTTCCATGAAGGGGGTAGGAGGAGCTGTGTGTGTGTGTCTGTGTCTCTGTGCATATCTGAGTGTGAGTGTGTGTGTGTGTGGTGTGTGTCTGTGTGTATGTGTGTGTCTGCCTGTGTGTGTGTGTGTCTGTGTCTCTGTGTATATCTGAGTGTGAGTGTGTGTATGGTGTGTGTCTGTGTGTATGTGAGTGTCTGTGTCTCTGTGTGTGTGGTGTGTGTCTGTGTGTGTCTGTGTGTCTGTGTGTGTGTGTCTGCCTGTGTGTGTGTGTGTGGTGTGTGTCTGTGTGTCTGTGTGTGTGTGTCTGCCTGTGTGTGTGTGGTATGTGTCTGCCTGTGTGTCTGTGTGTGTGTCTGCCTGTGTGTCTGTGTGTGTGTGTGTGTGTGTCTGTGTCTCTGTGTATAACTGAGTGTGAGTGAGTGTGTGTGTGGTGTGTGTCTGTGTGTATGTGAGTGTCCGTGTGTCTGTGTCCGCCTGTGTGTCTGTGTGTGTGTGTGTGTGTGTGGTGTGTGTCTGCCTGTGTGTCTGTGTGTGTGTCTGCCTGTGTGTGTGTGTGTGTGTCTGTGTCTCTGTGTATATCTGAGTGTGAGTGAGTGTCTGTGTGGTGTGTGTCTGTGTGTATGTGAGTGTCCGTGTGTCTGTGTCCGCCTGTGTGTGTGTGTGTGTGTGTGTGGTGTGTGTGGTGTGTGTCTGCCTGTGTGTCTGTGTGTGTGTGTGTCTGCCTGTGTGTGTGTGTGTGTGGTGTGTGTCTGTGAGTGTCCGTGTGTCTGTGTCTGCCTGTGTGTCTGTGTGTGTGTGTGTGAGTCCCAGCCCACGGCTATAACTTCCAACCTTTCCTCTCCTCACCCGTCACAGACAGCTTCCCTTTGGCCACCCCTTCAGCCACTAAAAACAAAATCCCCTTTTAGCAGCACAGAGAATAAACAGCTACAGAGGAGAAGCTCCGTCTGAGCCATTTCAGGAGGAAACGGCTCTGCTCCCTGGAGGCAGCGACATGGGCTCCCAGGCCCTCAGAAGGAGCCAGAGGAGTCCTCTGAGACAGCCCCCCAGATTCTAACACGCAGACATGGCACCGGGGATCCTGTTAGAATGTGGATTTAGGGGTCGCGGGGCAGGCGCGTGGCGCGGCCTCCCTGCCAGCATCCCGGTGACGGCTGCGCCGGGGCCGCGGACCACACTGGGGGCGCCGGAGCCGTACACAGGGGCCCAGGTCACCGGCCCGCCGAGGGCCCACGGTCAGAACCCACTGCGGCCCGAACAGGAGACACGGCTCGGCGAGCGGCAGGCCGCCCAGGCCCATGGCGCCTTCACCGGCCGCCGGGCAGCTGGTGAGGGCCGACAGGGGGCCAAGGACCGCTGTTTGCGCTGCTAGTTCCTGAGGGGCTCAGAGTCCCCCGCGCACGTTAGATACAAATAAAGAACTGCGGGGCATTGGACGACGAGGAGCTGTCGGCACGTGTGTGTCGATGACACAGCAGAGGTGAGTGACATCTGGGCAAACCTTGAGGGGTGCACTGGGCTCCGCAGAGAACACAGCGGGAAAGGGGATTCACAACGAAGGGGCTGATGCATCTGTGGTAGACTGCATTTTCCAAAGAAGGCTGCAGCAATATCTCTAGCCTCATAAAACCTTCTAGAAGTTTCCACTCTCCTATCACGATGTGACATTTAATTCCCTTCCCCTTGAACGTGGGTGGATTTATGAATGACTTCCATGAATACAATATGGAGAAATGACACTTAGTGACTTGAGGTTAGATTAAAAACCAGCATTTAGTTTTTGTCTGGTTTTCTTTGGCTGCTTGCTTTCAGAACCAAGCCACGATGCTGTGAGGAAGCTAAGAAGGCCACGGAGACTCTCAGCGGCGCCAAACCGAGGGCCCACCTATGAGTCTTGTTGAGCTCAGAGCCAACAACCAACACCGACTTGCTAGCCACGTGAATGAGGCATCAGGAAAACAAGTGGTCCAGTCTTCAGTCAAATTGCATGGAGCAGAGATAAGCCAATCCCCCAACCCTGGCCAAATTTCAGATTCATGAGCAAAAGAAATGATTTTTGTTGCTTACCAACTTTCAGAGTGGTTTATTTCACAGCAGTACGTTTCAGGAATAACATGCAAAGGTAAAGAAGTGAGAATCATCCTGGTGTTTCAAAACATGACACAAATAAAGGCATGTTTATATATACAACTCAGCTATTAGAAATGGAAACAGAAAAGTATGGGAAATGTTTGGCACGTTGAATTTGTGATGTGGAGGGGGAAAGTTTCATCAACAAAGTGTTAATAGTGTTAGTGTAATACAGTTGTCTTTGCAGTCAGCCACGCTTGGATTAATTATTCATGGCTCTGCCAGAAGATGTTCTGGATGTAAGTGTATTTATCCAACAAATTTTCTTGCTGGTAAAAGCAAATTCTTGTTGAAAAGAAAATAATAATGATCTGCTATTGTGTGTGCTCTGGAGATGAAGCCCAGTGTGACAATTTCAAAAGAAATCAATTTATAGTTTCTACTACTAAAGTGAAAACATGATATTAACATAATTTCAAAAAATTACAATCCTATCTGAAATCTTCTAAGGAGGCTACATCCCCACATTCTTGGGATAAAAGGACATCAGTCCCATTGCTTTTCCTCCTTGCATTTCTAAGATAACCAACCAAGAATCTCTGAAAGAGGTAAAATGTATCACTGTTCTTTAATGCCAAGAATCTTATTTTCTATAACCCTATGGTGGGTGCATGCTAATTGGAGAGAAAAAGATTTAGAATGTACTGAATTGTTTCCTGGGCTGTGGGTGTCCAGAATTAAAAAAAAAAAGTTTTAAATTCTTTTGACCCTAATCTAGCGTTTAGTTGAAAAAGCAACATCCTCAAGCATCAGAAGAATTTATACTGAGTGTAGGAGTTTGGAAGTGTAGGAGTGTAGGAGTTTGGATTCCTGGGTTACAAATAGCAGATGACATGTACCTTCCTTCTGCTCTCAGCTAAGCAGCCCCTCCTGGGATACTGGGTTCAGTTCCTGACAATATGTTGCAATAGGAACATAGACAAGTCAGGGTGTGTTGGGAGGAGAGGGACTTAAATGGTGGCGGAACATAAACCTGTGTCACAAGATGAAGAACTGGAGAGAACAGGAATGTTTCCGGGGAGGGGAGGAGACAACTCAGCGGGCACGTCGTGTGCTCAGGCGTGCAGTCATGTTCTACTCTTTCCGACCCCATGGACTGTAGCCCACCAGGCTCCTCTGTCCATGAGGTTTCCCAGGCAAGAATGCTGGATGGGTTGCCATTTCCTTCTCCAGGGGAACTTCCTGACCCAGGAACTGAACCCACGTCTCTTGCAGCTCCTGCATTGGCAGGTAGAGTCTTTCCCGCTGCATCACCTGGGGAGCCCATGGGCATGTTGTTGTTCAGTCCCTATGTCGTGTCTGACTCTTCGCGACCGCGTGAACTGCAGCACGCCAGGCTTCCCTGACCTTCACTGTCTCCTGGAGCTTGCTCAAACCCATGTCCACTGAGCTGGGGATGCCATCCAACCATCGCATCCTCTGTCGCCCCCTTCTCCGCCTGCCCTTTATCTTTCTTAGCATCAGGGTCTTTTCCAGTGAGTCGGCTCTTCACATCAGGTGGTCAAAGTAACGGAACTTCAGCTTCAGCATTAGTCCTTCCAATGAATATTCAGGGTTGATTTCCTTTAAGATGGACTGGTTTGATCTCCTTGCAGTCTAAGGGACTCTCAAGAGTATTCTTCAGCACCACAGTTCAAAAGCATCAATTAGACCCTCAGCCTTCTTTATGGTCTAACTCTCATATTCATATTGATTACTGGAAAAACCATAGGTTTGACTATAGGGACCTTTGTCAGCAAGGTGATACCTCTGCTTTTTAATACTGTCTATGTTTGTTATAGCTCTTCTTCCAAGGAGCAAGCATCTTCTAATTTTATGGCGGCATGTTAGCCACTTTTAAATAATGAAAGAGCTTTCTTGCAGGAGAGCTGGTAGCATAGCTCTATAGTCCCAAAAGCACAAGAGAAAAGAATTGGGGAGCAATTTAGGGGTGAAGAGAGTGAAAACTGTCCAAAGATGAAGTTGGCTATGGGGGAGGTAGGAAGTCCCATCTCTAGAGACATTCAAGTAAATTATTTTGAAAGAATTCTAAGTGAGGTAGGAGTTGGATGGGACATCCTGCAAAATCCTCTCCACCACTGAGACTGAGCTGGACCCTGGGGGCTCCTGGGCTCGGGAGCCTTGCTGTGTCCTCTGTTCCTTGTTTGTAAGGAGTAGACTCCATGGCCTTCCCTGAGTTCCAAAGAGCAGGTTCCAACTAAAGCTAATCAGGGAAAGAAGGTGATGTGGAGACCAGGGAGGCACAGTCAAGAAACAATAGTGCAGCCTTGGGGCAGGGCCCTGGTTCCCCTCAAGGGATACGCACAACAGTATCTTTGGGCTCTTTGGAAGAAAAGCTATGACCAACCTAGACTGCATGTTAAAAAGCAGACACATTGCCAACAAAGATCCACATAGTCAAAGCTACTGAAACTCCAAGACTTGGGTCACTTGATGTGAATAACTGACTCATTGGAAAAGACCCTGATGCTGGGAAAGATTGAGGGCAGGAGGAGAAGGGAACGACAGAGGATGAGGTGGTTGGATGGCATCACCAACTCGATGGACATGAGTTTGAACAAGCTCCAGAGGTGGTGATGGACAGGGAGGCCTGGCGCGCTGCGGTCCATGGGGTTGCAGAGTTAGACATGACTAATCAACTAAGCTGAACTGAACTTGAGCTCTTTACAGAACTAAAACCCCCAACAAATGGAAGAGACCACCTGAGGCCAGATTAAAGGAACCAGAAAAGTGTAACAGGAGGTCACGGAATGCAGGCCCTACACACACCCAGATCCTTATCGGTAACCCCACCCTTGAGCCCTTAAACCACTGCTGTAAAACTCCTCACCAAATCCTCCCAGGTGAGGACACACGGTTTTTCAAGGCAGTAGCCCAGTGTGTCCTCCTTTGCCCGGCAAAGCAATAGAGCCATTCTTTTCTACTTCACCCAAAACTTTGTCTCTGAGATTCGGGTCGGTGTTGGTGCAGAGAGGCTGGGTTTTCAGCATCACTATTGCCACGAGCTTTGAGCTGCTTCAGAAGCCCCATCCCATCCTCTCAGGGCATTATCGGGTATGTTCCCACATGTACTCGTAACAGAACCCATTCTTTCTACTTCTGAATCCTGTCAGTGGGACACTTCCTGACGCCTCAAAGCCTATGAAATCCTGGTGGTAATTGATGGTTTACCCCTGCCAGCTCCATGGAGGCCTCCCTGGGCCACAGCTGCCCACTGTGCCAAGCCATCGTCCCGCTGGTCCCACATCCACTGCTCTGACAACTCCCTCAACATGGCAACACCTCCCTCTCTTGCGTTCCACTGTGCAATGGTTGTCAAGCCAGGGTCCCATAGTGTTGAACAGAGTTTATGGGCAAATAGCTGTTCCTGTTTTCTTCCTCTTGGACTTCACTAATAGTTTCCAGAGACTGAGTTGGGATAATCAGAGAGCAACAGATTTTGGTCTGGCTTAAAACTGCCTTTTCCCAGAGGGATGTTCTCATCATCCTTGAGCAGCATTCTAAGTCTCCAAACCCTTTTTCCTTATGGTCAGGTCTTCTTAGGTTGCTCCTTGGTCCTTCGTAGTAATGTCTTCCCCAAGGGCTTGCTTTACCAGCAGGCACACACCAGACATTCTGAATCCTAGGCTGGGCAAATGAGACTCAAGCTGGGGCCTTGTCTTCTTCCCTTTCCCCTATCTTCCTCTATCCTCTGTGATTCTATGAGGTGTGAGAAGAGAGGAAGAAAAAGATAACGGGAACACATGCTTCATGGTAGGGGAAAGGAGAACTATGCGGTGTGGATGGTGTAATTAGAATTCTTTTCTGTTTATTTATTTATATTTTATATTGGAGTGTAAATTGATTTACAATGTATTAGTTTCAGGTGTACAACAAAGTGAATCTGTTATATATATATACACATATATATACAAATGTCCACTCTTATTTCAGATTCTTTTCCCAAATAGTTTATTACAGAGAATTGAGTAGAGTTCCCTGTGCTATACAGTATGTCCTTGCTGGTTATCTATTTTAATATATAGTAGTGTGTATATATTAATCACAACCTCCCAATTTATCCCTCTACCCCATCTTTTTAAGTGAATTAAAAAAATTTCAGTGTGATGTTTATACTACTAAGTAGTGGGACTAAAAGAAGTCCTCATATAATTTAGCAATTTCAAAGTGATTGGTCAACCTGCACAGAATTTCACTGCAGAAAATCTAGTCTATGTCTCAGGGGGGAAAAATACTCAGAAACTTGCTGATAGCATTTGCAAAACAATTTTTATTACTCATCCAATAGTAATTACAAATTTTGAGAGATCAACTAAGAAAAATTTGTATATGCTCTTTATAAAGATATTTATGTACACATCTGTCTCAACTGATACTCTCTAACTTGTGGGTTAAGATATAGGGTGCTGTGAGTTTTCTTGGAAGAGCTATGGATGGTGGAGAAAGAGGATGTCTGCCATTCACTTTGAACAGGCAGAGGAAGAACTCTATTTAGCTCTTCCAACTGAACCTTCCTTACAGGTGAATAACTCGGTTTTGGTACTTGTCAGAAGGGAAAACAAGCCAATTCTTTGAATTCTTACATATTTCTTCAGAGCATCCTTCAGTAGGTCCTTCTCTCTTATCTTTAAAAAAAGGGATGCATGCACAAATCTGTGTTTTTAACACTGGACTCATGCTGAAGTGTCCTGACACTCATTAACTCTGGAGCCAAAGTGCTGATTGCAAATCCCAGCTCTGCTGTGTGATTGGCCGAGTGACTTCACTCCCTACCCTTCGGTGTTCTCATCTGCACAGGGGGGTGAGTGAATGACACCACCCTTACGGGCTGTTTGTGAGCTAGTATATGTATAAAGTGCTGGAATTTTGCCTGGTACCGGTTAAGAACATGTTGCATGTTAACGTTATTAATGAAGAGATTAGAGTAATGCCTATTACACCAGCAACCGAAAGAGGTCAGTTTCATTCTCTCAACCAGTATTATTGAATATATATAGCAATGACCCCCAGCCAATGAAATCCTTCTTCCCAAAGTGCTTATATGAGGAGGGGAGAGGGACAGAGGAGCAGAGGAGGAGGGGAGGACTAAAAGAAATAAGCAAAAAATATATTATTTCATATATTATTTCAGATTTATTATGATGATCTAAAAAATAAAGCAGCCATATTTAAAATGGATAACCAACAAGAACCTACTGTGAGGCACAGGGAAGCCTGCTCACTGTTGTGTGGCAGCCTGGATGGGGGGAGTTTGGGGGAGCAAAGGATACATCTATATATATGGTTGAGTCCCTTTGCTGTTCACCTCAAAGTATCAGAACATTGGTGGTTAATTGGCTATGCTCCAATACAAAATTTAAAACTTTTTTTTAAAAAGAAAAATAAAGCAGAGAAGGAAGATAATAGATGTTGGAGGAGGAAAGAATATGACAGAGCAAACTCTAAGTCAGATGTCTTGAGGTCGGGTAATGTTTGGTGTGGTCCATATGAGCAAGGAGGCCAGAGTGGCCAGAAGGAGAAAAGAGAGGAGGAAGCCACACTTCATGAGGTCGGAGGGGTTCTGGCTGGGGTGGCAGGGAGATCCTGGGGTGGCTTCAGCCACTGTCGCCATCCGTTGACTGGTTTAGGATAAGAAGCCACTGGAGGTTTTGAGAAGAGGAGAGAAATAACCTCACCTATACGGTAAAGGATCACTAGGACTGTTGGGTCGGCCGTGGGGGCTGGGGTGTGTGGGGAAGTGGGTGGGCGAGTGGAAAGATCAAGTCAGAGGCCGTTATTGAGAGATGCTGGTGGCTTGGACCAGGGAATCAGCTGTGGGGAGGGAGATGGCAAGAAGTGAATACTTCCAGGTATATTTTTGAAGGCAGATCTCACCAGAATCTGCCAAGGAATTGAATGCTGTGTGTAAAGGATAGAAAGGCTCTGAGAGGACAGGTATATTTTTCTCTTTTGTTCAACGTCACGTCCTGATCACCTAGATAGTGCCTGGTGCTCAATAAATATGCCTTGAAATCAATGAAAAGGGTAACTCTGATTTGTATTACGATGCCCTCCTTAAACTCAGCGAATAGTAGAAAGCAGCTAAAACATCTACAGACATTTCTCCAGAGAAGACATGCAGATGGCTAAGAGGCACATGAAAAGATGCTCTACATCAATAATTATTAGCGAAATGTGGATCAAAACTACAATGAGAAAAAAAAAAAAAAAAAAAAAAAAAAAAACTACAATGAGGTATCACCTCCCAGCGGTCCCCTGGAGAAGGGAACGGCTACCCACTCCAGTGTTCTTGCCTGGAGAATTCCAAGGACAGAGGAGTCTGGCGGGCTATAGCCCATGGGGTTGCAAAGAACTGGACACGACTGAGTGACTGACACAGATACACATACTTATACACCAGCGTGTGTAAACACATAGCTGGTGGGAAGCTGCTGCTTAGCACAGGAGCTCAGCTTGGTGCTCTGTGATGGCCAAGAGGGATGGGACAGGGGTGGGGCGTGGGAGGGATACTCAAGTGGGAGGTGTGTATACATACAGCTGATTCACTTCCTCCTACAGCAGAAACCAATAGAACATTGTAAAGCAACTATACCCCAATTAAAAAAACAAACTACAGATAAATGAAGTCCTGTAGTAACTACAGTTTCAGCATTTAAGCAACGAAGCCTCTTCCTTGCTTGAAGTTAGAGGTGGTCACTGCTGCATGCCTGGCCCTCAGCTGCCAATGACCAGGACTGAAAAAGGCTTGAGTAACTTTCTGTAATAGAAGAATACTTTATTACAAAATATTCATTGTGAACAAACAGAAACCAACAGGAAATACACCTTCGAGTATAGGAAAGACTAGCTTATTTGGAGAAAACAGAGAGACCTAGGAAGTGGGGATTCTGTCGTGTATCCTCACTAGACAACTGCAAAACATACTGAAACACAGTCAATAAAATGAGAGCATTAATACCCAAGGATTTCATGAGGTAAAATAAGTTATGTACCACATTTCAGACCATCTATGAAATGCCTTATCTAGGTCATATTCTAAATATTAAAAAATACAATGCATTTTATTTCATCTTTTCCTATTAGTATACTGCAGCATGTGAGAGATAGATGGCTACATAATTGATGATAAGCCCAGGATATGGTGATTTCTAATCCCCCAATATACATTTTAGAGTTTAAGGGTAATCAGGTTTGTTGATGTCCTTGAGTGATACATAGAGTTGGTATACAAGAGCACACCCACGTTTTGCTCTGTAGTGATTCATGGAGACTAGAAGCAATCTTCAGGATATTACAAAGTACCTGTCAGTTCTTAAAGATGACATTTGATAAAAGGGTGTTCCGTTCCAGACCTATGTACAGGGAACCTCGACTTTCTCCTGTCCTTCGAGTCACCCCGCGGGGCTGTCTTCAGGTCTGCTGGGCAGGACACTGTCCACAGACAGCTTCAGGGTCTCTATTCAGGAGATGTTTAGGGGCAGCCAACAGCCGTCAGCCCGGAAGAGGGCCTGCGGCGAAGGTGGAGGTGGGGGAATAGTGTGGAAGCAGAGTTTGCACAGCAGACAGAGGTTTGTGCTTTTCTAATGGTTACTCCCCTGGGTCAGGAAGATCCCCTGGAGAAGGAAGTGGCAGCCCACTCCAGTACTCTTGCCTGGAAAATCCCATGGATGAAGGAGACTGGTAGGCTACAGTCCATGGGGTCGCAAAGAGTCGGACACGACTGAGCAACTTCATTCAATGGTTACTCAGGGGACCCAATGACTTCCGTGTGGCTCAGATGGTAAAGAATCTGCCTGCAGTGCAGGGGGCCTGAGTTCGATCCCCGGGTGGGGACGATCCCCTCGAGGAAGAAATGGCAACGCAGTCCAGTATTGTTGCCTGGAGAATCCCACGGACAGAGGGGCCTGGGGGGCTACAGCCTGTGGGGTCGCAGAGTCGGACACGACTGAGTAACACACAAACACACACGCACACACACCCCGTGTCGTGGGGTCACCCACAGCCCCGCTCCTGTTCCCAAAGCTTCCGCCTGCCCCCACCCGCATGGACCCCCCAGCCCCGGCCCCAGGGGCGGAGGGCCCGCCGCGCCGCAGAGCCGGCCGAGGAGCCCGCCTCAGCCCGGGCCGCTTCGCCGGCCGGCGGGAAGTTTTCCACCCCCGGGCGCGCGTGGGCATCGCGCGTCCGGGGTGAGTGCCCCCGGGTTCGCGCCGCAGCCGCCGGGAGAGAGCTCCGAGCCGGGGCGTCGCCAGGGCGGCAGAGGCAGGCGGTGAAGCGCCGCTCCTGCCTTGCCTCAGGGCGAGCCGCACCCGGCAGCGCGTCCCTTTAACGCGCGCGCCCGTCAAGGTGCCCGCGGCCCTCCCGACCGGCCGGCAGCCTCCCTCCCGCGTCTCGCGGGCCCCGGCGCTCCGTCCCGGGGGGCGCCCCTCGCCCGCCCCCGCCGCCGTCCGCTCGCGGGGCTCGGCTGTCACTTCACTTTCCCTCGGCGCCCCGCGGGCGTGCGCGGCGGGGAGGGGGCGGGGCGGCGCGGGGAGGGGGCGGGGCGGCGCGGGGCTCGCGCTCTCTCCCGGGCGCGCGCGCGGACGGCCGGGCGGCGGCGGCGCACGGCGGCGGCGGCGCACGGCGGCGGCGGCGCACGGCGGCGGCGGCGCACGGCGGCGGCGGCGCACGGCGGCGGCGGCGCACGGCGGCGGCGGCGCACGGCGGCGGCGGCGCACGGCGGCGGCGGCGGCTCCACTTTCCAGGACTCAGGGGCGGCGACAGCGCCAGCCGCGGGCAGCAGGCTGGGCAGCCGGAGCTGGAACGGCCGGGCGCGGCGGCGGCGCCGGGGGTGAGTCCGGCGGGCACAGGCGTGGCCGGGCGGTCCGCTGTGCGGGGCGGGGGTGCAGGTTCGGAGACCGGACGGCCCGCGGGGACGCCGACCCCCGGGGCCTCGTCAGCGCCCCTGCCCCCCGCGTCCCCTCAGCGTTCTGTCCCCGGGCTGGGGCTCGATCCCGCGACCGCGCGGACGGCCTCGCTCAGGTGCCCGAAGCCCCGCGCCCCTCCCCCTCCCTCCCCTCCCCCCGGCGCCCCCTCCCCCTTCGGACCTCGCGTCCCAGTCTTTCGCCGCCCGCCGCCCCTTCCCTGTCCAGCGCTCCCGGAACCAAGTCTCCGGGAAAGTGCAGGACGAGTGTCACGGGGAAGTGCCGGCCCGGCCGCACGCGGGGTCCCTGCGGATCTGCCCCCCATCATCGCCGCCCGCGGAGTCCCTGCGGGTCCCTCCTCCACCCGCGGCCGGGGGCCGTGCGGCGTCCGCCCTGCGGCGGGCCGTGTGTTGTCCCCGCTTTGTGAAGCCCGCAGTCCGCGGTCCGAGCCCGTTTTCCTGGTCTCGGTCCTCCGCAGCCCCGCTGGCTCGGTTCGAAGCCGGGTTCCACCCCCAGCGCCCCCCTTCCGTCTACTCCCGCCGTATCTCCTCGCTCTCTGGGTTTTCATCCTCTTGCCCTTTACTATTTCTAATGAAGATGAAGCGGAGCTTCTTGTGGCTTCGCCCCCCGCCCCCCCACGACCGACCAGAAATGTCCAATCCATCTTCTCTTAAGGAAATTAAGGCCGCTCTGCAAGGACCCCGTCCTGGCTCGGTGGCTGTTAGACCCATTTGCATGTTGCCCAGATTCACCGTTTTGCATTGTGTATTCTTGAGCGTGTACGCAAATATTTTTTTATTTAAAAGTGCAGAAGGAAATGGTAGGGTTTACCTTAAGAGTATCTTGCCATCTCGCCCTTCAGAAAGATTTTAAATTCTTCTTGGTTGTTGTTTTGTTTTTTTTTTTTTTTTTAAATCTTCGATTCTTAAAAAAGTATGCTTCTGAATAGGTGAGAATTCGTTCTGGACCTTGGGAATCTAAAAATTTGTGTTGACTCAGTTTGGATGCCCTTTGGCTCTGGAGAGTTTTGTCTGTGGGCTGATGCCAGTGATGGAGGGTTTGCATATAATGTCATACCCCATTATAGAAAGGTGCTCACCGCCACACCATAGCACCTTTTCCTCAAATCTTGGGTGTTCCACTATTATTTCCTGCATAAATATCCTTGCAGGTGAGTTAAAGGTAATATAAATAATTTAATTTTACATTTTAGAAAAGTTTAGAAACCCGACTGGGAAGGCAAGTGGCAAGAAACAGGACCGAATTAAGCGTTTTCCTGTTGTGAAAGCTCAAAGGAACACTTGCTTCTGCAGTCTTATACTGCGAGTTTTATACAGTTTTATACCGTCTTATCTGGACGGTAATCCGGATTCACGGAGTGACTATAGTTGTTTCTATGTTATCGATAATATTTATCACCAAATCATCTCATTTCTATGGAACATGTGAGTTTATTTTCATATGTTGCTAATTTCCAGGACTGTAATTTACCGTATAGGATACATAGCTAATTCCCTTTTAGATAATTTTTGAGTTGAAGAAAGAACAGTATTCAGACTTTTAATCTAACACTTCTTTGAGGAAAGTTCAATTTTACTATTTTATGTTTAGAAACTGAGTATTTGAGTGCAAAGTAAAAATCTTAATATCTTTGAAACTATCATGGAAGAGTAGCTCTGTGTTTATAACCCTGGGATTCCAGTTTATCTTCACTCTAGATTAGATAATTGGATCCAATTAGGTATTTAAGAATTCATCTTAAAAGTAAGCGCTGATTTAGAAGATAACATTCACTTCCTGTATTTCTCTTTTGTCTCTGCCCTGCCGCTTGTGGGATCTTAGTTCTCTAACCAGGGATTGAACCTATACCCTCTGTGCTGGGGACGCAGGAGTCCCTTGAAGATAACATTGAGAGAGTTTTAATTCAGGAAATTAAAAAAAAAGTGGTTTATTTTTGGCTGTCCTGAGTCTTGGTTTCTGCAGGGGCTTCTCCCTCGTTGCCTGGAGCCTGGGCTGCTCTGCGCTGGTCTTTTCGTCGGTGGCGGAGGAGCCCGCGACTCTAGGGCGCGCAGACTTCAGGAGATGGGGTGCAGGGGCCTAGTTGCTCTGCAGTATGTGGGATCTTCTAGACCAGGGATTGAACCCTGCATGGGCAGGCGGATTCTTTACTATTGAGTCACCAGGGAAGCCCAGAAAGTTTTTTTTTTACTCATTTGTACTTTAAGAGAGACAGAACACCAGTCTTGCAGCTAATTAAAATGTGTATAGACTATTTTTTCTTCATAAAAATTAGTTGCCACCTAAGTAGTGCAGTAATTTTTCCCCACACTGTTTCTGTAATTAGACACTCAAAAACTATTAATAAAACCCACAGAACTTCCCCTTACTCTTAGTATTTGAACAGGATATGAAAACTTTGTTTCTGAAAGCTTCTTTTATAGTGGTTATTTGTGGCCTTAGGTGAATTTATCATCCATAGGTTGATTTGGATGAAATAAGGCTTCTTAGGTCAAAAGTGGAAATTTTTTTTCCTTACTGTGAAACTGTAGAAATTATACATCTATTTGGGTATTTTAATAGTTCCCTAGTGAGACTAATTTTAGTCTTCTGATACTGTGGGGCAGTTTATGAAATGTGGATTTCAGACTGTGGCTTAGATTATATCACTGAGTAGTCTTTTAAGTAATTATATATGCTCATGGCATTATTAGATATTATGTAATTACACATAAATAAGAATATTAAGATGAATATGTAGCTTTATAACTAGTGTAATATGCAACTGAAATTCTAGGCATAGTTTATCAAACTAAAACTGGAGCTTCAGTAAAAAAGAATTTTATTCCATTTAGGTTTTCATGTATTTGTCAACTAATGGATTGCTTCCAGTTTAAGACATATAAAAGGATTTCTCACTCGTTTCACATATCTCAAAATATTGCCAGCAGCGTTTTGCTGCATGTGAGGGCCTTTCTCTAAGAATTACTCTCTTTCTTACTCCCATGCACAGCTGTTCTCACAGGCTCTTATGTACATACTTACAAGGGTTTAAACTCATATATATATATATATATATATATATATATATATATATATATATTTTTTTTTTTTTACTGAAAGAAGTAAGCTGAAAAAAAATTCAGCATTAAATCCAAGGATGAGAATTTTATGTGAAATAAAAATTAAAAAAAAAAAAAGAAAGCAAGAAATACGTTAGGACTGTTTGAGCTGGATGTGGAACATGCTGATATAAAATCTCGGGATTCTGTTAAGTGACTCGAGTGCTCCTAGAAGATGCTCCAGCTGAGGAGACGGTTGTGCTCGTTTACAGGGGAAAGCCATCGCGTTCCCTGCTTCAGAGCTGCCTGGGCAGACCTCTCTTTCTTTGGCGTGGAGGAAGGGAGCTGCTGAGGGTGATGGGGCTGTGTCTGGTGATGCCTTAGTGAAGGCACTCAGGATTTCTGCTGGCTCCTCACCGGCTCTGCTTCCCGCGTCCTCACTTCTCCTTCAGGTTTGTCTTAACCTTTCTCATTTCAACCACTTCAAGTTCTGTCTCATGAAATCACTTTGATTTAGAGCAAGCTACAAGTGAAATAGAGCGAGCTATAAGTTAAATCTTCAGTGAGGAAGAATTTTAATTATGGTCAGCTAGCTCTACATTTGGACCAGTTCTGGTAATCAAACAGTGCTTTATTTGAGGTATCTTTCTCTTACATATTAAGTCTTATTTTTGATCCAGCAAATACAGTTTTAACTCTTAATTTGACTAAGAGTTACATAGTATCTTTTTCAAAAGGAATTTGTTCCCATTTATTTGTGGTTCTTAAAGGGGTACTTTGTGGTGTTGATGTCACTCCTTAAAGGTAGTTCTGTGTTTTGAAGAGAGGCGCCCCAGAAGGTAGGTGTACCAGCTCCGGTAGTTATGAGGTGGCAGTAACATGGTGAGAGTGTGGGCATGGGTTTTATCAGTTCGGTTTTGGATTTGTCAGTAAAGTCTAAGCTAGTTGGGTCACAGGGGATGTACTCATGGTAATCAGACTCAGAAATCAATTATGATAGAATGATTGTTAGCAAGAGAGAACTGGAATTTTTTTGTGCATTATCTAGGTTGTAACAGCTTACCCATGTACCAAGATATTGAGAAGATTGAGTTGGTAATCAGAGTTGCTTGTGGAGCAAAGGGACTTTGAAAGCCTCGAGGTATGTTTCATCCAGACCGTGGGGGGAAAGACAGGCCCCTAATGTCTCCATACAGCCTTCATCTCCTGTGGAACCTGGTTGCTTGGTAAATTGTTGGATCAGGGCTGGCACCGTCCTGCAGTTCAGCTTCTATTTAGAATCACGGAGGCCTCTGTGTTCTTCTGTTATCACAAAGGTTAATTAAAACAGTTGACTGACTTAGAGGATTTTAATTGTAGCCCAGCCGGAGGATGTATTCATGTGGTATTGGTGCCAGCATTTGCTCTATCCCTGTGTTCTTTGGCCATTTTTACTGACCTCTGTTACAGCCCCTAGCAAGTAGTCTTACCCACTGAATCAACTTGCTTATCCTAGGACTCAAGAGCCCGGCACAGTGCCTGGTGGGTAGCGCAGTTTTTTTTCTTTTTCGATGACGCTTTATTGACACATAATTCATGTATTGCAAAATTCACTCTTTTAAAATGTATAGCTCAGTGGTTTTTAGAATATTTAGAGCTGTATATCACCATTATCTAATATAAGAACATTTTTATCACCCCACAAGGAAACCTTGCACTTCTTAGCTTTGTACCGTTCCCATTCTTCCCTCACTCCCAGCCCCTGGCAATCACTCACTGACTTTTCTGTCTCTGCGCACTCGCCGATTCTGGACGGTTCGTGCCATTTGCGGCCCTTTGTGCCTGGTGTCTTTCACTGAACATCGTGTTTTCAAAGTTCATCCACGGTGTAGCTTGCACATACTGTACTCCGTTCCTTTATGTGGCTGGATGGCATTCCATTGCTTGGATATCCCACATTTGGTTTATCTGTTCGTTGTCAGCTGGTGGGTATTTGAGTTGTTTCCTCTTTTTGGTTCTGTGAATAGTGTTGCTGTGAACATATTGTGTATATATATTTGTTTTCATTTCTTTTCTCAATACATTTTGAATGGATGAAGGAAAAGTTTTGGCAACTCCCAAAGCTGTTAGGTAAAGTGAGCAAGTCATTCATTCTATAGTGAGTTTTCTTTGGTTCCTGTTAAGATTCACTTTCTCTCTGTTCTCGAGCGACCTTTCTGCAGTCCTTCCCCAACTGAATAAATGATTTTTTTGACTCTTTAATCCAGGATCTAAAATGTCCACTGAGGCACAAAGAGTTGACGACAGTCCGGGCACTAGTGGAGGAAGCTCCGATGGAGACCAGCGTGAGAGTGTCTAGTGGGAACCAGAGAGAGAGCAGGTTCAGCCGAAGAAGAAGGAGGGGAAGATATCCAGCAAAACAGCTGCTAAACTGTCTACTAGTGCTAAAAGGTACCTCAGTTACGGGAACTTCTTTGCTTTTAGTATCAATTTATCACCTTAAGTCTGACTTTCTCTTGCATTTAATCATTTTTCTGGGATATGGACCATGAAGTTCATGGATTTTTTCTTCTTCAAGGTTATTTCTTTTTCATGATCTTAGTTATATGCAATATGAACTTTTTGGTATTTAAAGTCAGTTAAACAGCATGGCAAAATTATAAACTATGTATCCATAGTGTGTGTATATGTATTGTTAGGTGACTATGAATAGGAAAGTGCATGTAAAAGTGTGATAATTTGTTTTATGGTTCCTTGACCATTACTATTTTATTTTATTGAGCAGCAGAGAATAACAGTGGGAGTCTATTGAAATAGTTACTGGATGATTATTTACACTCACTGTTAGTAAAGTGAGAAATGTGGGAGTTAATAACAATAGAATGGGAAAGACTAGAGATCTCTTCAAGAAAATTGGTATCTCTTCAAGATACTAAGGGAACATTTCATGCAAAGATGGGCACAATAAAGGACAGAAACAGTACAGACCTAACAGAAGCAGAAGATATTAAGATGAGGTAGCAAGAATGCACAGAAGAGCTATACGAAAAAGATCTTCAGGACCCAGATAACCACGATGGTGTGATCACTCACCTAGAGCCAGACATCCTGGAGTCCAAAGTCAAGTGGGCCTTAGGAAGCATTACTATGACAAAGCTAGTGGAGGTGATGAAATTCCAGCTGAGCTATTTCAAATCCTAAAAGGTGATGCTGTAAAAGTGCTGCACTCAATATGCCAGCAAATTTGGAAACCTCAGCAGTGGCCACAGGACTGGAAAAGATCAGTTTTCATTCCAACCCCAAAGAAAGACAATGCCAAGGAATGCTCAAACTGCTGCACAATAGCACTGATCTCACATTCTAGCAAAGTAATGCTCGAAATTCTCCAAGCCAGGCTTCAACAATACGTGAACCCTGAACTTCTAGATGCTCAAGCTGGATTTAGAAAAGGCAGAGGAACCAGAGATCAAATTGCCAACATCTGTTGGATTATAGAAAAAGCAGGAGAATTCCAGAAAAACACCTACTTCTGCTCCATTGACTACGCTAAAGCCTTTGACTGTAGATGACAACAAACTGTGGAAAGTTCTTAAACAGATGGGAATACAGACCTCCTTACCTGCTTCCTGAGAAATCTGTATGCAGGTTAAGAAGCAACAGTTAGAACTGGACATGGAACAACAGATGGATTCACATGGAACAATAACTGATTCCAAATAGGGAAAGGAGTACGTCAAGGCTGTATATTGTCACCCTGCTTATTTAACTTTTATGCAGACTACATCATGAGAAATGCTGGGCTGGTTGAAGCACAAGCTGGAATCAAGATTGCCAGGAGAAATATCAATAACCTCACATCTGCAGATGACACCACCCTTTCAGCAGAAAGCGAAGAATAACTAAAGAGCCTCTTGATGAGGGTGAAAGAGGAGAGTGAAAAAGTTGGCTTAAAACTTAACATTAAAAAAACTAAGATCATGGCTTCTGGTCCCATCACTTCATGGCAAACAGATGGGGAAACGATGGAAACAGTGACAGACTTTATTTTGGGGGCTCCAAAATCACTGGAGATGGTGATTGCAGCCCTGAAATTAAAAGACGCCTGCTCCTTGGAAGAAAAGCTATGACCCACCTAGATAGCATATTAAAAAGCAGAGATATTACTTTCCCAGCAAAGGTCCGAGTCAAAGCTATGGTTTTCCAGTGGTCATGTATGGATGTGAGAGTTGGACCATAAAGAAGACTGAGCACTGAAGAATTGATGCTTTTGAACTGTGGTGTTGGAGAAGACTATTGAGAGTCCCTTGGACTGCAAGGAGATCCAACCAGTCAACCCTAAAGTAAATCAGTCCTGAGTATTCATTGGAAGGACTGATGCTGAAGCTCCAATACCTTGGCCACCTGATGGGAAGAACTGACTCATTGGAAAAGACCCTGATGCTGGGAAAGATTGAAGGTGGGAGAAGGGGACAACAGAGGATGAGATGGTTGGAAGGCATCACTGACTCAATGGACATGAGTTTGAGCAAACTCCGGGAGCTGGTAATGGCTAGGGAAGCCTGGTGTGCTGCAGTCCATGGGGTCACCAAGAGTCAGACACAACTGAGCGACTGAGCTGAACTGAAGAACAGATGCATGTCGTTTTCATTATATCAGGCAGTGGTTTAGTCTTGATAACAGATTTTCTTTTCCTCCAGAGAACAGGTAGATCTGGAAGCAGGATATTTTGGGTGATTCTTTGCTGCCACATCAGTTGCTTAGGGTGATTGGCATGTCATTGGACTCAGCAGAGGGAATATACACTTTAATACTGTTACATTATAGAATATCTCTTGGTAAATAATCTAAAGGTGAATTGAATCTAGTAGTCTTTCCTGGCCCTGTGATGTACTGTCTGAGAATTTGGGGCCTTGTGGACTGACCGTTGAGTGACAGCTTCATCCTTTACTGTTGGTGTGGATGAGGGAACCCATCCCAGAGGTCGTACCCGTGTGGGCTGGAGGAGCTTGCTTCTCTCTGGTCGAGTCAGTCCACAGGTTGGGAAGACCTCTGTCAGGCCCCCTGCAGGCCGTGCCTTTCTGGGGAGAGTTGTTAGAGTGCGCCGTCCATTCTAAGGGCCTCGGGTAGCCAGCTTCCCTGTCCTGGAAGCGGGTTGCGGATGCCCGCCCTCTGCTGAAGGAGCCGTGAGAAAGTGAGACGGCCTGGGACTTGAGGCCTTCTAACCTCTGTATTGGATGGCGGGGAGGGCCCCATGCGCTCCTGCGGGCACAGCGCAGCTCCAGGGGCCTCGGCTCAGGGCCCGGCCAGCTGCCCGGTCACAGCGCAGAACGACCGGCTGCAGGGAATGCCGTGGACTAGGGTGGAACGGAGCGGGGATGGAGAAACAGGACGTTTAGAGGAAGGAAGGGAGGTGCGTGGGTGTGCGTGGGCAGGAGATCCTCAGGTACAGACTGCGGCCCGCCTGACTGAGGGCGTCCCTGTGGCTCAGACAGGAAAGAATCCGCCTGCAAAGCGCGGACCCGGGTCGGGGAGATCCCCTGGAGGAGGGTGAGGCAGCCCACTCCAGTGTTCTTGCCTGCAGAATCCCATGGACAGAGGAGCCTGTGGGGTCGCCAAGAGTGGGACACGGCTGAGCGACTAGGCGCACACAGCCCCTGAGAGTGAGGGTGCTGTGGGGGCCGGGGAGGACGATCGTCTGGGAGTGCTCCCCACCGGCGGGCGCCCCGTGGAGCGCGGCCGGGCATCGTGCCGGCGTCGGAGCAAGGCCCGCAGTCTGCCGGGGGAGTGGAAACTGGGCCATGTGTGAAAGCTGGGATTGGGTGAGGCTTGTTCGGTAACAGTCATTCTTTACTTCGTTTTCCCACAGTGTGTACAAAGTTGAGATTACATATTCAAACCTAGTTTTCCTTTTCCCCACTCTTTAAATTGGGGATAAAGTTTATTTCTGAGTGTGTGTGTGTGAAGAATCCAGGACAGTGTCTGATGGGCACATGATAGGAATTAGTAGTACGGCATTGGGGAAAGTAAGAAATGCCTTTTAAGTTGCTTCCTGGCTGAAAAAAAGTCACTCCGTTGGCAAATTTATTCTTGTGAATCTGTGATTTTCAGACTGTGACTGATGACTTTCCTCTACACAGTTTCTGGGTGGCTTATGGTTGAGTGTCTGAGGGGGTTTAGGCATTTACTATTTTTTTGAATATAAAATGCTGCTTCACGGCAAATTTTCAGGTAAAAGACAAAAACCCAATACTAAAAAGTTGAACTCTGTTCCTTTCCTTCTCCCCAGTCTAGTTGATAGTGGAAGTTGATTTTGTCCCCCATCTCTGCTTTGGGTTCCTTTCTTTTTTTAAGTAGGTGTCTGTTTTGGCTGCACCAGGCCTGAGTTGTGCATGCGGGATCTCTGTAGTCACAGCAGGTGGGTCTGGTTCCCTGACCAGGGGTGGAACCCAGGCTCCCTGTTGGGAGTGTGGAGTCTTAGCCACCGGGCCGCCAGGGAAGTCCCTCTGTCTGAGCTCTAACAACTGAGGAAAAACATTGGGAATCTTGATGACAGGGACTCAAAACATAGTTTTAATTCACCATGTGCCTTGCATAGTAGGGTCGTATTTATTGACTGATTGCCTTAGAACCTAGGGTTTGTTGTGAGGCTTGGATCTTCCCCAGAGATTAGAATCCTAGTACTGATATGTTCAGAAGATCAAAGGTGGAGGTAGTTTCACAATAAAATTCTCATTTATTATTATTGATAATTGATTTTTATGCAGATGAGACATCTTTTCCAAATAGTGTCATTTTGTGGGAGAGTTAATCAGCAGTGCAGAGCTTGCACTGGAGAGACAGAATCTGGGTTAGACCTAATGCTAGGTCCTGGCATTTAGTTGCTCTGTGATATTAGAAACATAGTTTAACATTTCCAAGCTTCACCTTTCTCATCTGTGAAATGGAGACAGAAATAGTCCCATCTTCGCAGGGCCAGCGTGAGGATGGAAAGTGATCAAGCTGTTATTTGGCACACAGAAAGGTTTCATACACTGATGCTGTCGTTCTTAGACTTTGTGCCAGTTAAAGCCTACAATAGTATTTTACTAAGTCCATGTGATAAATTTTAGAAAAATGAAGTTTGTGTTAATGCTATGAGGACTTAGTGCTTTTTGTTAAAATAGTAAAGCTCAGATGCTGTAATTATATATACATTTTATAGTAACTCAAGAAAAGTACTTTGCACATAGGTGTTCAGTTGCATAAAATATGCTGTAATTGTAGAATTAATCATTAGGTGTAGAAATGTGTTTTCTTGCAAAAAAAATCTCAGTTTTCAGGTGTTATGGCAAAGTAATATTGGATACAGAAAATATTAAATTGGAATTTTATTTAAACAATGGTATAAATTAATTTTTGTCTGTTTCAGAGTTAAGAGGGAGATTACAGTTACTTCTTGATGCATTTTTGCTCTTCTTTGGCATGAAATTATTTCTTAAAAAATCGGAATGCTTTTAGCATGGTCTGTTCTCTTCATAATTTGATGTGATTTTATTGGATACAATATAATACTGTCCTAGAAATGATATTTGGTTTTAGACTCTAAATTGTTGTTAGGTTGGGAGGTTGATTTCAGTATATTTGACTGTGATATTTTGTTATATGGGCTAATCTGTTTCTTTTCCACATGAGAATGAAGTACTCTTTATAGATAATCTTTTGTAATTATTGTATTTTATTGATTCTGAATGTTCATTTTAAGTTTTTAATGTTCCTGAAATCAGGATGCAGTTTACAGTTGATGTGCAGAATCATTAATTTAGGTTGTCTTAAAAATCGAGCAGTTGTTTGGAGTCATAGGTGCACAGTATGTAGCACCACTCAGAATTAAACTCTGGATTTATTACTTGCAGTGGCCCTGTGTTTTCTAAGTTAATTCAGAGATTACTTTGAGATTTAAGAAATTTTAGTAACTAGTTACATGATGTTTTCTTTTGAGAATGAGTTCATTTTGGAAGGTTTTGAGGAATGCAGACCATAGGGGAATGTAGAAAGTCATCTAAGTGGATGAAGTTTTTTTTTTAAATAACTGTTAAGAAAATACCTTTGTGAATCCCCAAGTCCATATATTCATGTTCTACTTGGCCCTGAGTGAGTTACTGAATTTTCTTTAAGCTTGAATATGTGTTTGTGTTTGAGACACGTCGGTATATATACTGCTTCATTTTTCTGAACCATTAATCCAGTATGTTAGTATTAAAACGAGTGCTTCATGTCTTCACCACTTGGGTTCAGTTTTGTCGCTGTGGTCTTCAGTTCAGTCTGAATGAGTCATAATTATCTCCCCTTCCCCGCCCCCCACTCCTCTTTCTTTTTAGCAGATGACAGTCACATGTAAACTCCTACCGTTCCTGGAACATTTAAGGTTTCAGGTGAAGTCGTACAAACTGAAATTTAGTCTGCATTTTGCTTCTGACTTGTTTCAGTAACCATGTGCAGTTGCTGACTTATGTATCATGACAACCAAGGAAGTGGCACTGCTGGACAGAAATTGGAGATATAGACAGTTGTCTAGTGGATTTGTTTCTAAAGAAATAATTTTGTCTTAAAAGTTCTCATAAGAGAGAGGAGATGTTGTTTTGTTTGTTTGACTTAGCAAGATAATTGCTTGTCTTTTCACCTTAACAGCATGCAGTTACTAGCCTGAGTTTCCTAAATGGGAACTGATAAAATGGTAGTACTTAAAGAATTCTGTGAGATTTATTTAATTCACTTTTAATAGCCTAAGATCATCATGTAAAAGGTGCATTGTAAGTGTAAATTACTGATACTTTTTCATTTTTCCTCACCCTAAGGGACAGTGCCTGAAATAGCTGCCTTCCTTATTACCCCACATGTCAAGACTGAGAAACTTAATACATACCATGATCACAACTTTTGAGATAGAATTGAATTGCTGTCATTGAAAACAGCAGGACATCTTGCAACCGTTTAAATAGCAATTCTTAGTATAATCTTTTCTGTCAAGAGAAATACAGCCATTCTTTGGTAGCAGTGGCTCAAAATATATTGTAATGCACTGACTCACTGCTCCAAATTGTCAAGTTTATCAGTAAATTGCTTTTTGTATTGAATAATTAGATTTAGAATGATAGACATCTAGAGGGGTTTCAAGTTCCATTACAGAATTCTGTGACAAAATTATGACATCAATTTTTTAAACCAAAGGGACAGTATAAGCATAAAGCAAGATGAATTATTTGAAAATCCCTAGGAAGTTCTTTTACAGTAAAATTGTTTTCTTTGACACTGTGAGCATACTGTTTTGAATCCCTGTTCTTTTGGTTTTCTGAGTTTAAAAACAAGAGTATGTGTATGTATACACACACAAATATACACACACATATTCAGATACATATATCTGAATCACTTTTCTGTATACTTGAAACTAGCACAATATTGTAAATCACCTATGCTTAAATAAAAAAATGTTTATAAAAGTTTTTCATGTTCCCGCTGGCAAATTAAACAGCACAGAGACATTTTGATTACAAAGTAGCAGTTTTCTGTTGAGATACTTTCCCTGTGGCAGTTCCTGTTAGCTGACTCTACCTGACCTTAAGTAATAGACTTATACCTACTTGTTGAATTGTTAAATAATACCTTTTGTCTTCTTGCTGTGAATTTTGAGGATGTTCACCAGCTTGTTCACCTGTTTTCTTTTCCCGCCTCCCAGTTAATGATATTCATATTTTTTAAAAAGTACTGGAGGGATGGGATGGGGAGGGAGGTGGGAGGGGGGTTCAGGGTGGGGGACACATGTACACCTGTGGCTGATTCATGTCAATGTATGGCGAAAACCACCACAATATTGGAAAGTAACTAGCCTCCAACTAAAACAAATACTTAAAAAAAGAGTGTTGGCTGTCTTTCTAAATGAAGTAGTATATTTAAGCCACTGTTGCTCGTTGCTTCACGTTTCAGCAATACTCGTTGGTTCCTTACTTTGTAAAATGAGGGTATTAATACCTTTGTTCTTCCTTCCATCTACTCACACCCCCCCCCACCATCCACTTTTAGTTGGTTTCTATTAGCTACACTTGATTTTACATCTTCATGGTTAGTAGTATTTCCATTTTGTAGTGTGCAACTACAACTTGTTATCTGTGCTTTATCTGTAATAAAAGGCCAATAAACTCTGTATAAGTTTACCTGTTTAGTGCCAGACCAGACGGGGTGTTAGGATTAGATTTCCTATAGGTCCAGTGTTAGGATCTCTCAGTGATCAATGCAAAGCAGTAGAGGAAAACAATAGAATGGGAAAGACTACAGATCTCTTTCAAGAAAATTAGAGATACCAAGGGAACATTTCATGCAAAGATGGGCTCAATAAAGGACAGAAATGGTATGGACCTAACAGAAGCAGAAGGTATTAAGAAGAGGTAGCAAGAATACACAGAAGAACTATACAAAAAAGATCTTCAGGACCCAGATAACCATGATGGTGTGATCACTCACCTAGAGCCAGACATCCTGGAATGCTAAGTCAAGTGGGCCTTAGGAAGCATCACTACGAACAAAGCTAGTGGAGGTGATGAAATTCCAGTTAGCTATTTCAAATCTTAAAAGATGATGCTGTGAAAGTGCTGCACTCAATATGCCAGCAAATTTGGAAGACTGAGCAGTGGCCACAGGACTGGAAAAGATCAGTTTTCATTCCAGTCCTAAAGGCAATGCCAAAGAATGTTCAAACTACCTCACAATTGTACTCATCTCACATGCTAGCAAAGTAATGCTCAAAATTTTCCAAGCCTGGCTTCAACAGTACATGAACCATGAACTTCCAGATGTTCAAGCTGGATTTAGAAAAGGCAGAGGAACCAGAGATCAAATTGCCAACATCCGTTGTATTATTGAAAAAGCAAGAGAGTTCCAGAAAAACATCTATTTCTGCTTTATTGACTATGCCAAAGCCTTTGACTTTGTGGATCACAACAGACTATTGAAAATTCTGAAAGAGATGGGAGTACCAGGCCACCTGACCTGCCTCCTGAGAAATCTTTATGCAGGTCAAGAAGCAACAGTTAGAACTGGACATGGAACAACAGACTGGTTCCAAATTGAGAAAGGAGTACGTCAAGGCTGTATATTGTCACCCTGCTTGTTTAACTTATATGCAGAGTGCATGATGAGAAACGCTGGGCTGGAGGAAGCACAAGCTGGAATCAAGATTGCCAGGAGAAATATCAGTGACCTCAGATACACAGATGACACCATCCTTATGGCAGAAAGCAAAGATGAACTAAAAAGCCTCTTGATGAAAGTGAAAGAGGAGAGTGAAAAAGTTGGCTTAAAGCTCAACATTCAGAAAACTAAGATCATGGCATCTGGTCCCATCACTTCATGGGAAATAGGTGGGGAAACAGTGGCAACAGAGACTTATTTTTTGGGCTCCAGAATCACTGCAGATGGTGACTACAGCCCTGAAATTAAAAGATGCTTGCTCCTTGGAAGAAAAGCCATGACCAACCTAGACAGCATATTGAAAAACAGAGACGTTACTTTGCCGACAAAGGTCTGTCTAGTCAAAGCTATGATTTTTCCAGTTGTCATGTGTGGATGTGAGAGTTGGACCGTAAAGAAAGCTGAGCGCCGAAGAATTGATGCTTTTGAACTGTGGTGTTGGAGAAGACTCTTCAGAATCCCTTGGACTGCAAGGAGATCCAACCAGTCCATCCTAAAGGAAATCAATCCTGGATATTCATTGGAAGGACTGATGCGGAAGTTGAAACACCAATATTTTGGCTACCTGATGTGAAGAACTGACTCATTGGAAAAGACCCTGATGATGTGAAAGGTTGAAGGCAGGAGGAGAAGGGGACGACAGAGGATGAGATGGTTGGATGGCATCACTGACTCGATGGACATGAGTTTGAGCAAGCTCTGGGAGTTGGTGGTGGACAGGAAGCCTGACGTGCTGCAGTCCATGGGGTCCAAAGAGTCGGACACGACTGAGTGACTGAACTAGGATCTTAAAGCTACGCAATGAATCATAGCATTTAGGCAAAATGCCTCCTTTTTATCCCTTAATATCTGTTACTGGATTGAAAGTATTTTATGTTTTAGTTTCGTGCCTGTTCTATCTGTGATTTTCTTACAGAGTTGTTTCTCTTGTGGGATTTGTGACTGTTTTTCTCCCTTGAGTGGTGTATCTTTATTACACCCTATATGCTCTGTGCCCTCTGGAGCGTCTCAACCTGTTTGATTCACAGCATGTACTTTGTCTTCCAAATAGAGTGGAATTCCTCCGCCAGTGGTGACCACCCCTGTCTCTGTCCTTGATCCCTTTCTGCCCTCTGTGTGTGTGCCCCGCCGTCACCTGGGGCGCTGACGGGGTGGAGGGGGAGTGTGTGCTCTCAGCTCACTGCCTTTAACCTGGACGTGACGCGTTGTGCCTCACAGTGCCTGTTTTATTTACACTTTTGTGTGGAATCCACAAAGGGTGTTCTCTATCAGATATTTGAGACTTCTCTTGTTTAGTTATGTGCCATATGTACTTTAAATGCACATGAACACACTATAGAATCTAAGAAGTCTCAGTGGGACAGCTGAATTAATAGGTTTTTTATTTTTGGCTTTAGATTTGTTAGTCTTGGTCTGTGTATTGATGTGAGAATTGGACGGTAAAGAAAGGTGGATGGTAAAGAAGGATGAGCGCCGAAGAGTTGATGCTTTTTGAACTGTGGTGCTGGTGAATACTCTGGAGAGTCCCTTGGACTGCAAGGAGGTCAAACCAGTCAATCATAAAGGAAATCAATCCTGAATATTCATTGGAAGGACTGATGCTGAAGCTCCAATACTTTGGCCACCTGATGCGAAGAGCCCGCTTATTGGAAAAGACCCTGATGCTGGGAAAGATTGAAGGCGGGAGGAGAAGGGGACGACAGAGGATGAGATGGTTGGATGGCATCACTGACTCGATGGACATGAGTTTGACCAAGCTCCGGGAGATAGAGGACAGGGAAGCCTGGTGTGCTGCTGTCTGTGGGGTCGAAAAGAGTCAGACAGGACTTGACCAGTGAACAACAAACACCCATTTCATAACGTCTTCCCCACCTTGAGTCACACGACTTAGAGAAGTGATAGTTGTATCTGTATCAGACATTTCATTCGGGGCAGGATACTGAAGTGGGTTGCCGTTTCCTTTACGGGATTTTCCTAGCCCAGAATGAAATCCACGTCTCCTGCATTGGCAGGTGGCTTCTTTACCACTGAGCCACCAGGGAAGCCCATATAGGGGGTTAGGTGAAGTAAAACATAAAAGATGAAAATAACACATGAGGGTAAAAACAGGTTTTTAAAATAAAAATTCTTTTTTCCCCCTTTGCAGAAGGCATATGTGTGCTTAGCGTTAGCAGTGGTTTGAGTTTCCCTGGTGGCTCAGCTGGTATAGAATCCGCCTGCAATGCAGGAGACCCTGGTTCCATTCCTTGGTTGGAAAGATCCCCTGGAGGAGGGAGTGGCCCCCCACTCCAGTATTCTTGCCTGGAGAATCCCATGGACAGAGGAACCTGGGGGCTACAGTCTCTGGGGTTGCAAAGAGTTGCCTGAGTGACTAAGCACAGCACAGCAGTGGCTTAAAGTTTTGATTTAAGTCGTGCTGTTGGTGAGAGATGGAGGCACAGATAGCGGCCGGTCTCCTCTTTGTAGATGCACTGTGGAAACTGGCAGAAATTGCTACTTTGTTGGTACTGTGTATGATGATTTATACAGTGATAGTATTTCAAATTAAAAGTGCACAAATAGGAAAGATTAGTGTAAAAGTGTAAAATTTAATGGAATATTAAAAGAGTAAAGACATTTTAATGTAACTTTCTTTGTCTTTATTTTCAAGAATTCAGAAGGAACTTGCAGAAATTACGTTGGGCCCACCCCCCAACTGTAGGTAAGTACTTAATGGATTTTTATTTGTATCTTTTGCAGAAGGTGTAATCGAACTATTGCTGTGATGTCTCAACTATTGTTGTTGGAGCCTGATTAATTAGCGAAAACATGGTTCTGTTTTGGACTTAAGTGACTGTGAAGACAGTGGTTGTGGTGGTCTCCGTGCAGAAATGGAATCTTCATGAATCTGTTTGTAATGGTAGATGGAGTTGCCAAAAAAAGAGTAATGCAATAACAGTAAGATAATGGAATTATAGGGTAACACATACAATGATCTTTTAGTGGAAGAGGTGTTGGAGTTTTAAATGATTTCTTTCATGATAGAGTAATACTGTGGCTAAAATATTTGCTGTTTGATAATTTATTTAGTTGTTATCTTGCTGAAAATTGATTTTTAGAAGTGCTGGAACATTAAACAGTGTTTCTTCATGGTTTACATTATTTCTTATAGTCCTAGGTTGTGGTGATTGGAGGCGGTGAGGTTAAGTTTGAAACACTCTCTCCATTATGACCACATACCCTCAATCTGGTCTGAGTTTACTGATGGGAAGTTAAAGTGCTTGCTTGGAGTTGATTAATGATATATGTAGAGTAGAAGGAGGGAAGTTAGCTTCTGCTGTATCTTGGATCTGGTACAGTAGTCGGAAGATGGCTGTTTGACTCCTTGAAGAAGTTTGTGTTTTGATGTCAGTTCAGTGTTGGAACCAAGCCACTGCGGAGTTGTGTAGTTTAAATGGGAGCGCTGTGCGTCAGAGGCGAGAGGACGCGCTTCAGTATTGAGTACATTGTTGGTGTGATTTCTGATTTAACTGAGCTTGTTTTAATATGAAAGCAAAGATAACAGCTCTAGGTATTAATGGAAGTGAAAAACCTGTAGGTGGCTAAATGGCTAATTGACAGCCATTTTTGTGTAGGAAAGATTCTAATAAGACTTAATGTTTGTAGTGAATTTATTGTAGTTCTTTACACGGGAGTCACATTTATAAACTTGTAGTAATAATGTTCGAAGAATATTTCACTCAACTAGAACAAATCACTTCTTGGTTAGGAGAAGCTGTTGGGTAGTCAGGTGTTTTTGTCACACTTAGGCTGTGTTACCTTAGAGCTGTTTCAGACGTCACATCTTTGTTTAAGCTTTGGTGGCCAATTCGTGTAAATGGATTGATTTGTGGAAAAACTTCAGTTTGAATTAAACTCTCTTGTTTCGTAGGGTAGTATTTGTTTTAATGTTTGAATCTTTTTTTTTTTTTTAATAAACTGTGTTTACCACATATATTATTCCTGTTACCTTTCTTTACAAACAACTGAAATGGTACAATATATGAACTTAGTTTATATACTTTGAAAACTTTGTTTAAACTTTGAAAACAGATTATTGGCAAAATAAATTAATTGCTTTGTTTTAATGAGCTTGTTTAGGGCTCCTTTTTGATGAATGTAATCCCTGTATAATATGTGATGATTAGAGTTTGCAGTTTTGCTATCAGATATATTATTTCCTGGTGCATTACTCTAATTTAGTTTTGACTTATTACAGATAATAATTTAACTTAGATTAAACCAATATATTATAAATGTGCATGGAAACTGAAAATTCTGAGGAAGAAAATTACATGATGTTTATTCGTTAAATAAACTAAAATGGTTAAATCATAGTTCTGTTTAATGTAAAAAAGAAATGTTTTAACTATGGAAATTTGGGGGTTTACTTTTTCATTGAGCCTTAGTTAAAGTGTACTGGTTGTGCAAGCAAAATATTTCTAATAGTTTTTCATTAAAAAAATGTAGATGTCACATATAATTAGCTCCTCAGTTTCAAGAAAGAAACCTACTCAGTTGTATTTTTTCCCGCCAGTTTTACTGAGATACTGACATATAACATTGCAGAAAGATAGCTTGTTCGGTGGATTTGCTGGCTTATGGAAACTTCCACTGTAATCCTTTTAACCATGTGAAGATTGGATAGCTCACATTGCTTCAGAACAAGGCCTACGGGTGCAGCTTCTTTGATCCCTAGATAGCTGATGGACTGATCAGACAGGGACGAAGGTCGTGCCCACCTTCATGTTCGTGGCTCCCCTGTTGCATAGGGTCTTCTTTGCTGCGCTGGTGTAAGTGGGGGTTCCTGCCGCCCCCTGCGGGCCCTGCCCCTCACGTCAACACCCGCTGCGGGCCCTGCCCCTCACGTCGACGGCCATGTGGGCCCTGCCCCTCACGTCGATGCTCACCGCGAGCCCTGCCCCTCACGTCGATGGCCATGCGCTTGCTAAGGGGTTTACCGTAGGCCTTGGATTTTCTGTGGGTGTGTCGGGTTAGAGATGGGACCTCGGAACTTGAGTGCATCTCTTTTAAGATGCCCGCTAAGCGACTCTTGGGTTCATATTACAGGGACAAGCATGTGTTTGTCTTCTACTGTAGTATTGTTGAAGGTCTCCCCTGCCCCCCCCCCAGGTTTTCCTATTTTCAACAGACTTAAATCTTTTAAGAGTATGCGCAAAATATTTTGATGATCAGTTAAATTATTTCTTTGTATAGGTAATATCTGCCTATACAGTTTCTAGGTATCTTTTCACTTTTTTGGGTCATTGTTGTCTTTGAGGTAAAAGTGCAGTAATCTTTTTTTCTTTTTAGGCTGGATTAAGTTAATTCTTTTATAACATTAGAATTAATATTTAAAACCAAAACTTTATGATTTATCTAAGAAAAAAGTTTCTATTCCCAGAATGGTAGGGTCTGTGGGATCATAGGCATAGGAAAGTGCACATGATCTGGGTGGGATTCGGTTATATACATCGAGTATTCTCTGTGGATAGTAGAGGTGCTTTGCTGAGTCTCGGTGTGCGGTGAGAACGTAACTGGCCCGTGGCGTTTGAAGGGCTCTCTCCGAGGCCTCTGCAGGGGCCCGCGTGTCGGTCCCGCTCTGAGCTGGAGGTGCTGCCAGTGGCCGCAGCTGCTCACTGCCTCAGTGACCTGCACGCCAGCTTAGCTTCTAGACGACTATGCTGCGGCTTTGGGGACTCCGCAGAGCCGTCAAAAATGCAGACTCAAAATCTGTAAATGTGCTGGTGTGCTCATTCCTATTTCCTCAATGTCAGTGGGAAACTGGCAGCTAGCTGGAAAAATTTCTGAATTAAGATACAAGTTTCTGTCATCCTGAGGATAACCTGTGTCTCTGATTGCACAGAAGCTAGATTCAAATTCTGTTATGGTCTGATACTGCCCAAATTTATATTAGCTTTATAAGCATGGAAATGACAGAGATCCTTGCTACTTTTTAAAAGTAGAGACTGTGGTAAAATGATTTGCTTGGATTTTGATTTTTGATTTACTATTTGAGCAAATGAAAGGAGAAAATACTTAAGAGGATGTAGTTCAGTTATATTAGCAGTTTTTACTTTTATTGCTATGTTTCAATTATCTACTCGTTGAACACAGACTCTGCTTTATTTTTTAATTGTAACAGCTTTATTGAGATGTAATTTGAAGTGTAAATTTCAGTGACTTTTAGTGTCTTCACTGCTTTATATCTGTCATAATCAATTTTGCATTCAGATCACCCCAAAAGATACACCATACCTTTTAGCAATCCTTTCCCATTTCCTCCCAATTTCACAACCATCCAGCCCTGGGCAACCATCGGTCTACTTTTGTCTCTATAGATTTGCCTTCAGGACATTTTGTACAAATGGAATCATACAATATGTAGTCTTTTGTGACTGGCTTCTTTCATGAAGCATAATGTTTGCAAGATTCATCCATGTTGTAGCATTCATCAGTACTTTATTTTTGTCTCTGAATAATATTCCATTGTGTGGCTATAGTACATCCTATTTATCTGTTCATCAGCTGATGGAAGTTTGGGTTGTTTCCACTTTGTGGTTATTGTGAATAATGCAGCCATGAACATTTGTGTACAAGGTTTTGTGTGGACATTTGTTTTCATTTCTCTTGGGTATAGATAGACCTAGGAGTAGAATTGCTGGGTCAAACACTAACTGTGTTTAACCTTTTGGGGAACTGCCGGACTATATTCCAGAGTGGCTGCACCATTTTACCTTCCTGACATCAGTGTATCAGAGTTCCAGTTTCTCCACTGCCTTAGCAACTGTTATTGTCTGTCTTTTAATGATGGCCCTCCTTGTCGGTGTGAAGTACTGTGTCACTGTGGTCTGGATATTTCTTACCCTGCTGTATAACAATCTTGATGACTATCTTTTCATATGCTTATTGGACATTTTTGTATCTTGTTTAGAGAAATGTCTATTCAAATTCTTTGACAGTTTTTAAGTTGTTTTGTCTTTTTTGTTGTTGAGTTGTAAGTACTATTTATTTATTTTGACTACAAGTCCCATATCAGATATATGGTTTGCAAATATTTTCTTTCATTCTGTGGATAGTGTTTTCACTTTCTTGATAGTTCCTTTTAAAGCATAAAAGTTTTAAATTTTGATGAAGTCCAGTTTATCTATTTTTTTGTTACTTTACACACTTGCTGTTATTTCTGCAAAACCATTGCCTATTCCAAGATTAAGAAGATTTTTGCCTACATTTTTCTAATAAGACTTTTTTAGTTTTAGCTTTTATATTTTGGTGTCTGATCCATTTAGTATATGGTGTGAGCTACAGGTCCAACTTCATGCTTTTCTTGTAGATACCCAGTTATCTCAGCACCACTGCTACAAAGACCCTTTTCCCCAGTGAATTATCTTCATATCCTGTTGAAAAATCAATAGATCATAAATGTGAAGGTCTATTTCTGAACTCTCAGTATTATTCCATTGATCTATGTCTGTTGTTAGGCCAGTACCACAGTCTTGATTTTTGTTGTTGAGTCACTAAGTCGTGTGTGACTCATTGCAACCCCATGGACTATAGCCCACCAGGCTCCTCTGTCCATGGGATTTCCCAGGCAGGGATACTGGAGTGGGCTGCCATTTCCATGCCCAGGGGGTCTTCCCAACCCAGAGATGGAACTCGTGTCTCCTGCATTGGCAGGAGATGCTTTACCACTGAGCCCCCTGGAGCTCTGTGGTAAGTTTTGAGTCAGAAACTTTGGTGTGTAAGTCCTGTAACTGATTCACTTTTCACTGTTCTAACTCATTAGTTAAGGCATCATCGGAATGGATGAGACTGGGACTGGGCGTACGCCTTACCACTGTTTCCTCCTCCTGTTGTTGAGAGCCACTGACCAGAGGAGGGTCTGTTTGCCAGACCCTAGTAACTGAGACAGTGTGTGGGGAAAAAGTGTGTGAGTTAATGCTTTCCAAACTGTATCATAGAACAGGAAGGCATTGAGATAGAAACTAGGGATTGTGTCTGTATAGGTGTGATTTCTACAGAGAGCCAACAATGTAAAAATCTGTTGTCGTTAATTATTTTCCTTTTATTGGTCATTATAATAATATTTGTGCAGCATTTTGTAGCTTTTAAAGGATTTTTATGTATGATGCAGTTTAGTCTTTTTCTGTGAGACTCCTGGAATTAAGTAACTTGCTCAGGATTGCATGACTAGAAATGGTTGATTTGCATTTAAACCCAGGTTTTCTGATCATTCATCCTTTATTTTTCCAAATGTGTGAGTAGATAGAGAAATACGTTAAACATTACATTTGTGGCTAGGTACATGTGGTTTAGTTAAGGAGAAAAAAAAAAGAAAAAATCAACATGCAAGGCAATCCAATATATTGTAGGTACTATGCTTGATTTAAATTTCTGAATTCCATGAAACAATAGTTAGTTGGAACACTCTGAAAAGTAATTATTTGAGTAGTGTGATTTCTGTGACACTTTTCTGTCGTGTGTGTGTTTGTATGGGTGTATATGTTCGTGTTATGTTGTTACTGGCACTGAGCCAGGTAAAGGATATTTTTTTACATTTGGCAGTTTGCAGTTCCATGTCTGCACTTTTAATGCCAAATTGTTTTTCCCTGTTCCTCAGCCTGATTCTCCGTCATGTTCCCCTACACCTCAGTATTCACTGAGGGCTTCCTGTGTTAGATCTGTGGTAGGAAAAGTGTAGGTTGCAAGAAGGTAATCAGATGTAGTTCCTAATCCTGTAGATACGGTTAAAACTAACTGAGAGAGAAAACATAAAATGCTTTAGGACCAAGACCAGGGAAATGATGGTGCTGTTGGCAGAGACTGCCGGTATCTGTAGACTGCGGGTCTTAAAAGGGATCTGCTTCCCTCTTTACCCTGTGACCCTAAAGCCGATGGCCTTGTGTATTCTTCAGCATTAGTAATTAGCTGCCTTTTTTTTTCATTTATTTTTATTAGTTGGAGGCTAATTACAATATTGTTGTGGTTTTTGCCATACATTGACATGAATCAGCCATGGATTTTCATGTGTTCCCCATCCTGATAATTAGCTGCATTTTGTAGAAACCTGACCTCTGGTTCTGTTTTATTTTCTTACTCTTTTTCTCCACCGTGTGTCTTCTCAACACTTTGTACTCTTATACTGTGTAAGTTTTTTTCAAAGCCACCTCAGTCTTTGGAGCAAGGCAGATTATTAGTAAATAAACACTGGATAACTGAAAGGTGATGTGAACACCTTTTTGTTAGCAGAATGCTGGAGTGCTTCTTCTGAGGAGTCAGTCGTGTCCAACTCTTTGTGACCCCGTGGGCTATAGGCCGCCAAGCTCCTCTGTCCATGGGATTCTCCAGGCAGGAATACTGGAGTGGGTTACCATGCCCTCCTCCAGGGGATCTTCCCAACCCAGGGATCAAACCCAGGTCTCCCACATAGCAGGCGGATTCTTTACCGTCTGAGCCACCAGGGAAGTCCAGGGAAGCAGAATGCTGGAGTGCCTCTTATGAGGAGTCATTAACATTGACAAAATTTAAGTATATGTTGAGGCCCTGTGATGCTGAATTTTTCATATGCATGTCTCCTTTCTTCAGTAGAGATAATAGAAGCATATTTTTCATTCACTCCTTTGAGTTCTGGACTCCATGGCTGCAGTGTTGCGTGGTTTTGCATAGACTCTCCGAGGACAAAAGTCTTTGCTGACATCTGGGTTGCTGGAAGTGCAACCCTGGAGCGCGTGCGGGGGCCTGGGCCGGGGGCCGAGGGGGCATGGACGGCGCTGCAGCCCTGGGGAGCATGGTCGGCCCGGACCTTCCCCTGGCAGAGCTGTGTCGGGAGCCTCACGCCTGTTTGTATTCTTGCTTCTGTACCTTCTTTGACATTCGTGGTGTGCGCTTTCATTACCACGGACAGTGCACGTGTGCTTCTCTTTTTGCTTCACCTCAAAGCTGACTTTTCACCGGACACAGCCAACACCGCCGCGAGGGGCCCTTGCTGCAGACATCGTGGTCCAGGCGCAGTCGTTTGCTGCCAGCACCTTTACTTTAAAACTGAGCTTGGGGAAGACGTCACTGTCTCAATAAGACCCTGGAGAGATTCCTTCCTTTCTTACTCCAAGATGTTACTTCTTAGCATCTGCCTTTAACCATAGATTTTTAAAGTATTTATTTCATAATAAGGGAAAATGTTGAGTGATAGAGTTTTGTACCCATTATTTGTGACTTCTGATTTTCTTTTTATTTTTTTCTAATCTTTGCTGCTTTAAGAACAGTATAAGAATGTCTGAAAAAAACATGCATTAACTGATCACAAAGGGATTATACTTTATAACAGCAATAGAACATTTTATCATTTATTTTAGTTTGCCTGGTTTTATAACTGGTTATTATTTCAGATTTATTACTTAAGTACTTTTGATAGAAAGTGTCATGTTACTGTCTAGCAGGTAATATTTTAGTTCACATAGCTGTTCTGTCTTTAAGATGTCCTGAAAGCTATTCTTTAGTGTGCCCAAAGCATTTTCTTTACAGTGATTATTACTGTTCATTGGCTTCAATATCTTTTATCAACTAAGCATTATTGCAAATAGCAAGTCAAGCAATATTTATTAGCATTTTTTATTTTAAGAGCAGTGTAAGTTTTGATTTTTTAAATTTAATGTTACCACCGTTAGCTTTCTGACTATGCTTTTTGTAAATGTTCATTTAGAACTGTTTACTTAGAATGTCTGTGTATTTTAAGTTAGGGACTTAATAGGATCCTTTAAAGGTATAACGAATTCCATACTTGGGTGAAGTGAAGTGAAGTGAAGTGAAAGTCGCTCAGTTGTATCCACCTCTTTGCGACCCCATGGACCATACAGTCCATGGAGTTCTCCAGGCCAGAATACTGGAGTGGGTAGCCTTTCCCTTCTCCAGGGGACCTTCCCAACCCAGGGATCAAACTGGGGTCTTCCTGCATTCCTGGCAGATTCTTTACCAACTGAGCCGTCAGGGAAGCCCTTATTTGGGTAGAAGCAGCATATTATTCTGGTGGCTCAGCCGTTAGAGCATCTGCCTGTAATGCAGGAGACGCAGGAAACATGGGTTTGATCCCTGGGTCAGGAAGAGCCCTGGAGGAGGAAATGGCAAACTCATTCCAGTATTTTCGCCTGGAGAATACCACGGACAGCGAGCTTGCCAGCCTACAGTCCGTGAGGTCACAAAGAGTCAGACACGACTGAAGCAACCGAGCCCACACGTGCACCGACTCGCTTCTCCCTCTCTGCACGTGAAGAGGAGGCCTGGTGGTGATTCCGAACCTTCCGGGGCAGAGGTGGGCCCTGGTGCCCGGGCCAAGTCCCTGGCTTGCTTCCACCCTCGAGGGGTCCAGCCCCCTGCCTCCCTCAGCCCCCTGCTCTCAGGTCTCCCGATGGTATGACTCCTTTGTCTGACCTGCCCAGTTGGGTGAGAGTTCTTTCTTTAATCTCTGTACTTCAGATCTTGGCACTCATCTGACGTTTGGTGGACCGCGAGGGCACGGATACACTTGCTGTCCTGGGAAGCTGGCATCTCTGGATGCTGCCAGTGTTTGCGGCGGTGTGCCGAGGCCTGTCATTCAGCAGCGTTGTCCCATTTAATCTTCGTGACCCTCCAGGAGGGAGGCAGTGGTTGTGGATGGTGTTATAGGTGGGAAGACAGGCTCAGACAGGTGAGCCCGCTTGTTCAAGGTTGCAGAGCCAACGGCGCAGAACTGGGATTTCAGGCTTTGGAGCCCAGGTGATTGGAGCCTCTGCCACGCTGCCTGCCTTTTGCGGAGTGGACACAGGAGAGCGGTCTAGAATGGCGCTGACCCGCAGGACTTCCTGGTAGGACGGAAGTGGTCTGCATCTGGCATCCTGCGCAGTAGCTGCTTAGCACTCGAAAGATAGCTAATCTGAGTAAATTAATTTGTAATTTGACTAAAATTTAATTTAAATTTAGGTGACCATATGTGACTAGGAGCTACTGTGTCCCATAGTACAGACTTAGAAAAATGAACATTTCTCAAGCTTAAATTTATGCTTTAACGTCAGGTGAGACTAAGCTAGCAGGTCATTTTGAGTTTTTAAGGGGTACTTACAGTTATGCATTTGTCTTTCCCCACCCTTCCTACCAACCACCGTTATTTTCTAAGAGCCAGCGACCGCTAACGTATTTTTTAGAGCATCACACAAAATGCCCTTAATTATGTAAAAGACCCATATAAATGTTAATATTATATAGTATGGTTAAAGGTGTTTCATTTCTTTTTAACAAAGTGAAAGTGGCATTGAAAGCATTGTTTTTATGGACTCAGGATTTTGAAACGGGAAAGCGTGTGGTCTGGCCTCCCTCCAACCAGAGAGAAGCCCGCGCGTGGACAGGGACACGCAGTTTCGTGACGAAGCCCAGGCCAGCATTCAGTTCTGAGAGTCGATGTGTCGCTGATTTCATCGACAGAATGGATGTGTTTTATACACTTAGGAAATGTAGATACCGTTAATATAAACAAGGAAGATTGGAAGTCTTCTCTGCGATCAGAAAGGACATTGGAAAGGAACTGGAGTTACCTTGTCTGGGGGAGTGAGGGGGCACCATGGCTGTGTTTAACTGTTTTCAGAGCCAGAAAACGGAAGAGAGATTCACCTTACTCCATGGGATGTCAGGGTGTAGAACTAGCACTGCCGTATTAAATTAGAAGGAAACCATTGCCTTCTTGATACAAAGTCTTCGTCTTCGTCCAGAGCTGTCCAGAGAAATAATGGACAACTCGGGAGGTAGGTAGTGTGTGCCCCTTCTCTGGAGGAATTAAAAATGACTCTGTTTGCTTATTTCAGAGGAGTGTTCAGGTCTCAGCTGCATGGTCGTGCTGGTGGACGTGTTTCCCGGCCGCTGGACTCGGCTTCGTCTTCTCCTCTGTGGGTTGCGAGTCAGTTTCTCTCTCTCTCCTTTGCCTTCTTGGAGCCTGTGGTTCATAATTTGTATAGTTTATTGGCCTAGCTGGTTTATTTAAAACAGATAGTTTATTTGTTGTAAGTTCTGTATATGAATTAGTAAATGAGGCTTTTATTTGTCTATTTATAACTTTCAAATTTATAAGAAAAGGATGATACATGAAGAATATTTGTGTAGCAGACCTATTCCATTAATTACATGAATTAAATGGGAAATTAATAATTTCCTGTGTCAATCTAAGGTGAAAATACACCATTTAAGAACCATGGAGTATGGATTATAGATAGTATTTGCAATAATGTATAAAATGTTTTAAGTAATAAATTCAGGGTAGCCTCCCCAAATATGCAAATATGGGTGTGGTGACTGTCTAAACAAGTGGTAGCTGTCTAATTGATTCTTTCTCCTTTTTCAAATTACATACAAGCCAGATGTGTCTAACTTTAAAGCAAGGAGAAATCGTTGAACAGTTCTTCCCGGTTTTGAGCTTGCCAGAGGTGTGTGTGGGTGGACTGGTCACTGACAGAGAAGTAAAGCTGTGTGTGGTTTCTGACGTCATCACTCTCCATTCTCAGAATCTTCTGTCACTCCCCTGTCTGCCATCGTTTTAGGAAGTAGGGGTTTGCCTGGAGACATGACCAGATTTCGTGTAGCTTTGTAATCAGTCAACTGGGGACTCCTGACAGTGGATTTTGGAGATGGTAAACTTAGGTTGAGCAGGTTTTTACTCTTCTGTGTGGAAGGTAGTCAGAGATGGATGTTCAGTTGGACACATAGATGTAAGTGCACCCAGTGACCTTCCGTTCCTCCGTGGTCAGAGCCCATGAGCTGGGAGGTCCAGCTGGGGAGTTTTGACTAGTCTACAAAGCAGAGATTGAATCTGAGTCAGCACGCTTGCCTAGGTAGGAGATCAGGCAGGCTCACATGGATGTTTGTGTGCTTGCAACATTCACTTCATAGGTGGGCGTAGTCAAGGACTGGCATGTTGCTGCCCTGTGGTCTGCTGGAGGCTTGGGAAAGAGGGGGTCTCCTCACACCCTGATCCCTGCAGCTTCAGATAAGTGCTTATTGCCATGCACATTGCCGTGTTGTTAAAGAGTAAGAGTTTGTCACAGGGATAAGAATAACCTTCATGTTTGATAAAGCACCCGGCCAGAGATTAACAGGCAAGCCTTTGAATAGGCCCAGAATGGTATCGGTGCCTAGAAACAGCAAAATAAAATTATGTTCCTGAATAAGAGTGTGTAAGGTGCTGTTGTATTCCAAAAATAGCTGTTATTAGGTTAAGTGAGTAATAGAATAAGCTGAGTAGGGTGTATTTTGAAATTAACAGTCGTTTGAGTGCCAAGTTGCTCAGTTGTCTCCGACTCTTTGCTGCCCGGTGGACTGCAGCCCGCCAGGCTCGTCTGTCCACGGGATTCTCCAGGCAAGCATCCTGGAGAGGGTTGCCGAGCCTCCCCCAGGAATAGTCGTTTAACGCCAAACAGATGTTTTCTAAGAGCCCGTTGTGTGGTCAGCACCGTGCTGGGGCTGCAGTTCGTCCCAACAAGACGCAGGGGTGTGCAGCCCGTGTGGCGCTCGCGCGTTGCTGCGAAGGCAGCCAGGGACGTCGCTGCAGAAGTCCAGGCCTGCTCGGGAGGGGGCAGTGGGCAGATGAGCCGCGCGCGGGGCGGGGCTCAGTGTGGGGCCTGCCTGTCCTCTGGGCTCGGAAGGCCTTTCTGAGGAGGTGGCGTCTAAACCCAGGACGGGAGGGGACGCGGTGTGAGTTCCCGAGGTGAGCAGGCCCCTGGCCGCGGTGGTGTCGCAGAGGTGCCGCTCTGCCTTTGGGGGAGCGGGCGGGGGTCCCCGGGCGCTGAGGAGCCTGCCTGGGATGGGGGGGCCCAAGGTGCGAGTGCAAAGTGAGGCTGGCGAGTTGAGCCGGGTTGGTTCTCATGAGGCTTCTGGGCTGGAGGCCGGCTGCTCATCGCTGGGGAGGCAGGACGGCGTTCTGGACGGGCTGGACTGGGTCGCTTCTTGCAGGAGAAGTGGCGGACTTGGGGGGTGATGGCAGAGGCGGGGATGTGGGAGGCATCGGTTTGGGATTGAGTCTGTTGGGGAGAGGGAGGCACCTGTTCCTGGGAGGACGGTGGAGGGAGCGGGCTCGGAGGCTTCTTCTGGCCTTGCTAACTGGGAGCGGCTTAGCACTTCCAGGTGGAGACGTCAGACAGGCGGCCAGACATGAGGTGGAGTCCGCGGAGAGCTGGAAATACCAGTTCAAAGTTGTCATCGTAAAGATATTTAAATCCATGGAAGTGGAGGCCTCTGTGTATGGCAAGGGTGTGGGGAAAGAAGGGGACCCAAGGCCAGGCCGTCTGGAACCACGGGTGTGGAGTCGGGAGCTGGCCCGCAGGGAGCCGGGTGCAGGGGGAGGTGTGTCAGGCCGGGGCAGGGCGGGCTCAGTTCCTGGTGGTCCTGGGGGCTTCCCAGTGGTCAGGATGCCACGTCCATTGCCAGGGGCACGGCTTTGGTCCTGGGTCCTGGAACTAGGATCCTACAGGTGACTCAGCCATAAGGAAAAAATTAAATTGATGATGAATGAAAATTTTAAGTGAATGAAAAGTGGAGTAACACTGGGCTTCCCGATGGCTCAGAGGTAAAGAACCCTCCTGCCAGTGCGGGAGACACAGGAGACACAGGTTCGACCGCTGGGTCGACAGGATCCCCTGCAGAAGAAAATGGTAACCCACTCCAGTATTTTTGCCTGGAAAATTCCATGGACAGAGGAGCCTGGTGGGCTGCAGTCCATGGGATCACAGAAGAGTCTGACAGGACTTAGTGACTAAATAGCAACAATGAAAATTGTAATTACTTTTCCCACCAGGAAAGTAATGGAATAAAGACTATCAAGTTGCATTGAGATTTCCAGAGGAATTCTTTTATAATTTTCCAAGATGATTCGCATCACCTTTTCACACAGAGTCCATAATTGGGCTCAAGAAGGCATGCCTTTTCCCTTTGGGGGTGCAAGGTCCTGCCCATCTGAACGCTGGCCGGTCAGGCTCAGGGACCATTTAATTAGGAAGCCATTGCTGGCGGCCTCTGAGTCTGCATGTGGCTGGCGCCCATGCTCTGGGAGCACAGAGGGAGCGTGGTCAGCACGCCCTGGCCCTCGCTTCCGTCGCCGAGAAAGAGCCGTCAGGGCTGCTGTCCGAGGGGATCGGCACGGGCGGCTCCTGGAGCGCGGGTGGCGGAGCCGGCCTCACGACGCTTCCTGTGGGTGTGCGCTGGCCTGGCCGGTGGCCGCCGCTGCCTGCGCCCGGGTGAGCAGGACAGCCGTTCCCGCCCCGGCGCCCGGCGCGGCCTTTTCCCACGTCTTCTCCCTGGACCTCGGGGCCTCGCTCAGATGTCCCTTCGTTCGCTGACTCTCCGCCCTCCGCACGCCCGCAGCACGCGCTGCGTCCGGTCAGAGAGGCATGCTGCGCAGCCCTTTCTGCCGCAGGGACTGCCTGGGTTTATAGAGTCGTCCTCTCGGTGCAGTTACGTGGCTTCCCTCGGTTCCCTTACCTGTAAAACGCCATGAGTCTGGGAGGATTGTGTGAGTTGTGTGTGTAAAGGACTCAAGAGTAGGACCCGGCTCATAGGGCTCAGGAGTTGTTAGCTGTTGTGCAGTTATCATTATTTATAAGGGTTTTATGCATTTACTGTCCTCATTTGTTTTGAGGATGGTGAAGGCTTATGACATGTAATTCACTATCTTCTCAACATGGTATACTGTGTGTAAGAGACACTCAATATTTTTTGCAGTAGTAAATTATTAAGGCAGAGAACTGAATGTGTTGTTTTTGTCTAGAATACTAGGCATACACACGGATGTCTTATGTGTGACCCTGAATACTTGGTGGTCAGTATCTCTTCCATGCAGTGCAGTTAATAAACAGAATTTAATGCATTTGTTAAAAATATATATATATACATACACACAATTTTTATAATATGAACCTGAGCTTGGTTTTAAGCACTCATACAGGTTCCTGTGAGGAGAGGGGAAATCTTTTTTTAAGATAAAAATTTTTCAGTGTTTTCCAGTTTGTTTTTTCTCATGATAAGCTCAGCAGCCGTGTCTGTATGACTAAATTCGGTGTACACAGGCAGCTTGGCATTTTAATCACCTCATCTCCAAGGGGTCAGTGCACTGGGGATGTGGAATTCTTCAATTTCAGAGATTAGAATCTTAATTGTTGAAATAAGACCGACTCACTTGAAATAGAGAAAAATATCAAATGGTATACAAAGGAAGTGTGATGTTATTAAAATAGTAAGATAATTCATCTAGCAGTCTTGTTTGTTGTTCACCAAAAGCCTTTTGAGCATCTCTTTCTCACTGGATTCAGAACCTCTGAATTTTAGCCCAAGATCTGCCACTGAGAAGTTGAACAAGTTCTTTGTCTTTACTTGGTCTACTTACGCACAGGACGATAAAAAGATCAAATATGATGATGTGTATGAGCGCTCTTAGAACACTGAAGCATTGTGCAAATATGAAGAGTTGTATAGTGTTAAATTGTCAGAGGCAGACCATATGTATGGTGACAGTTAAAAGAAATACCAATGACTGTTGGGATAGTCAGGGTGAACCTTAGGGGTGGGTCTGATTGTCCCCAGAAAGCATCAGGGGAGAGACTGTTTTTAAAAGCCAGTACCCTGGTGGGAGGGGACATGGGTAATGGCTGATTCATGTTGATATTTGGTAGAAACCAACATAATACTGTAAAGCAATTAATCTGTCAATTACAAATAAATAAATTTTAAAAAGCCAGCACCTGGAATTGGTGAAGTAGTTGGGAAGAGAAGAGCACGTTGGGAAATTGTCCAGCTGTGTTTCATTGAACATGGAGTGAACTGCCTGACTGAATTCGTTGAGCAACTGGAATAACCTTTCACATTATCAATTTTCTAAAGTGGATTTTGCATTTTCCTCCTCTCCAAAACAGGATATAACGAGTTTAATATTTTCTTATTCGTTTAGGGCCTTCCTCTGCCATGCAGGGGTTGGTGAAGAGCTGGAGTCAGGGCCTTCCTCTGCCATGCAGGGATTGGTGAAGAGCTGGAGTCAGGGCCTTCCTCTGCCGTGCAGGGATTGGTGAAGAGCTGGAGTCAGGGCCTTCCTCTGCCGTGCAGGGATTGGTGAAGAGCTGGAGCCAGGGCCTTCCTCTGCCGTGCAGGGGTTGGTGAAGAGCTGGAGTTAGTGAGGTGTGTTTGGCTTTTACCTCATGCCTTCAAAGGATCTCTGGAGACTGTCTTTTACTAAATTGACATATGCACCCTTTTGGAGAGTGTAATCCAGTAGTTTAGTGTATTCATGGACTTGGGCAGCCTCAGCCCTTAGACTACTCCCAGAGTGTTTTCATCACCCACAAGAAACCCGAGTCCCGAGAACCGACATTCCCAATCCTCCCGCCGCCAGGCCTGGCAACCACTGACTGACTTTGTCTGTGGCTTCTCTGCCTCGGACATTTCACCCACATGGGATCCTACAAGGTGTGGCCTTTTGTGTCTGGCTTCTTTCACTGAAAACATTCAGATTTAGAATAAAAAAATGCTAGTCAAATTGATTGAGTGGAGTTGGAAGGAAATTTAAGAGAGCCCGTGAGAGGAGGAAGGTGAACCAGGAGGAAAAAGGACGAGACCAGACGAAGTCCAGATTCTCTGAAGTGTCTGTGAGCTTGGCACTGGGCTGAGTTACTGGGCGGTAAAGCAGAGGCGGTTCTGAAAGGTGTGCTGACACTTCCTCCCTGGTTGGTGATAATTGGATTTTGAAGAAAGAAGTAATATCCTCTTAATGTGTAGAAGTGCTAAATGAACCCTTTGGAAAGGAGTTGGATAACAGATTATTACTACAGTCAACCTTTGATTAGTATGATTTCAGCTTTTATTCCTCTTTTTTTTTTTCATTTATTTTTATTAGTTAGAGGCTAATTACTTTACAATATTGTAGTGGTTTTTGTCATACATTGACATGAATCAGCCATGGTTTTACATGTATTCCCCATCCCGATCCCCCCTCCCACCTCCCTCTCTACCCGCTCCCTCTGGGTCTTCCCAATGCACCAGGCCCGAGCACTTGTCTCATGCATCCAACCTGGGCTGGTGATCTGTTTCATCCTAGATAATATACATGTTTCGATGCTGTTCTCTCGAAACATCCCACCCTCGTCTTATTCCTCTTTTAAAGTATAATTCCCGCTTCTTCCCAGTTTCCATTTCTTGAGGTATATAGAGTTCTTGCTCCATGATGCCAGCCTTATCCTTGGTTTATATGTGTGTGTGTGTGTGTGTGTGTGTGTGTGTGTGTGTGTGTATAAATTAATGGTAGAGCAACCAGTTAAATTTTTCAAATACTGACTGGGAGAGTAGACATCTCAGTAATTTCCCTTTATACTTTACTGCTTAATATTTAAGGTTAGGATAATTGGCTAAACATCCATATTTTATTAATTGGTGAAAGTGAAAGTCGCTCAGTTGTGTCCAACTCTTTGCTACCCCATCGACTGTAACCCACCAGGCTCCTCTGTCCATGGAATTCTCCAGGCCAGAATACTGGAGTGGGTAGCTGTTCCTTTCTCCAGGGGATCTTCCCAACTCAGGGGTCAGACCCAGAGCTCCTGCATTGCAGGTAGATTCTTTACCAGCTGAGCCAGCAGGGAAGCCCAAGAATATAGAGTGCCCACTCCAGCCTATCCTGTCTCCAGGGAATCTTCCTGACTCAGGAATTGAACCGGGGTCCCCTGCATTGCAAGCAGATTCTTTACTGGCTGAGCCACCAGGGAAGCCCTTATTAATGGATAATTCCCATTTTTCATTTACTTCATTGACAGTCTTATCTCTCCCCATGTCAGTTAACTTAGTGATTCTTACAGGGTTTGATTGTTTGTTTTGTTTTAAAGTTGTGCAAATGCATTAGCCTTTATAACCAAAAAAAATCTTGTCAGGTAAACGGCTAACTTGGGTAATGCTTGAATATGGCAGTGTGTGTAGCTGCATAGCAATATTCTTATTTGACATCAATACTCAGTTCTGATTGTACCATGTTATCCTTAATCAACAGGCATGATCCAGTTACTTTGTTGAGGGAGGAAACCTGTCATTAAATCGTTTTGTTTCTTTGCTGCACAATAGCACTGTTTACGACGCCGTTAGAAATCTGCAAGGCTCACTGTGTCTGCAGTGAAAGATACGGACAAAGCCCGACAGGGTCTTTGGGCATTTCCACCTCTAAGCATTATACATCTGCTCCAGGGCCAAATTAAGCCTTCTGTATTGTTGAGCTGTGATTATTAAAGCTGACTGGATAGCCTTAGTATTTTCTCTGTTTGCCCACATTCACTTTTCATGTAACCTTTATTGATGGAGCATTACTTGGATATATTAAATGAAGATTAGTAATAGTGAAAATTTATTATATTGATTAGTCAAGTTGATGTTAAGATTTAATCTTGTTTAAAATTTATTTTTGTTTAGCTGCCTCTAAAGTAAGCTCTATCACTTAAATTTTAACCTCTATGTCTAGCTGCCTGTTCAGCGTTCCATTTGAATATTTCTTAGTTACATCAAAAGAGGAACAGGTCCAAAACTGAACCCCTCTTTTCCAGTCCAAGTCCAGTTCACCCACAGTCTTCATCTCAGTTAACAGCAGCTCACCATTCCAGTTAGCAGAAAACCCTAGAGTCATCCTAGATTTCTCTTCTCTCTCTGTCTGCATTCGTCCTGTCCGCACATTCTTTTAGCCCTGCCTTCAGAATGAACATACCTAGAGTCTAACCACTGCTCCCTTCCTCGTCGTCTGAGCCATCTCCGTCTCTTGCTTGAATCAATTGCCATGATTTCCCACCAGCTCTCCCCACTTCTCTCCTCCCGCGCAGTCTGTTCTTGGTACGAGAGAGCAATCCTTTTAAGGTGGAAGTCAGACGCTCTCCTGCTGGGACTCCCATCACAGGGGCCTGTGAAATGCTAAGTGGTCAGGGCCCACTCCTCTCCCTGACCTCACCGACTCTCGCCTCCTGTGGTCCTTTTGCAGGGGCTCTTTCCTGTCCTTCAGACGGGCCAGGCGTGCGCCCCCCGGGTCTCTGCGAGCCTCTGTCCTTGGCCTGGATGGCTCTTCTTTCAAAAGCTGCCTGACTGGCCCCCTGATCTTCGTTCTTTCTCAGCTGCCGCACGGAGCTGCTCTGACCACGGCCTCAGCTCACCCAGCCTCCTTCACTCTGTCCGACACTGGCGTCTGTGGTGTGACTGTGATCCCTGGTCTCCCATCAGCGTGTTCGCGTCCTGAAGGCCCTGATGGTTTACGTGTTCAGGAAAGTGTATGATGTTGGCAGCAGGACATTACTGGTACCCTAGGAGCCGCCCCTGTTTCCCCTTCCGTCACTCTGCTCCCCAAGTCTGATAGCCTTTAACATTGTTTTTAGTTCATTGGAGGTCGTCTCCCACGAATAAAGGTCAGCTGCCGATGAGAAGTTTCTGCGCAGAGCCTTGCCCCTCAGTGAGGCCGGAGTGACACTTGCTCCACCTTGCCTTTTCCGGTGTCTCCTGAGCAGTCCACAGAGCTGAGACGCCCTTTGCAGCACCAAGATTGTGTTTAGAGTTTATGGAAGTGCGTTTGCAGTCCTCTTTGCTTATGAATGCAAATGTCACAGGGACAGCAGCCTTTGCCACTTTGCTAGATCTCTGTGATTTAGATGAAGATAATTTTATTCTGTTGACAGTGTGGAGCACGTTGCAGGTGAATATCAAGGTTAATTGTCATATTGAAAAGTGAAGCAGTACATTCTACATCTTTCTGTTGAGAAAAATGGAATTGTTACCATTAAAGTGATTTTAGGTTAATAAGTTGGTTAATAAAAGCAATTAAAACCTGATTTTCTTACAACTTGCCATAAGTGCTTTGCTTGAAAATAGTTATCACTGAATGGATCTATAAAAAAGATCAAATGACTGGTGAAATAAAAAAAAGAGAACTGCAAGGAAAACCTTTAATGGACAGTATTTTGATTTGGGCATTTGGTGAACAAAATTATTCTTCATGTGCTGCACAAGATCCAGTAATATGAACAAACAATTTAGTATTATCATTTGTTGAGCACTTATTATGTATTGGTTCTCATGCTTTTTTATGCTTCCAACAGTTTTATAATGGCAGATACTACAATTTCACTTTTCTAAATATGTTTTATTCAACTTCCAAGCCTCAGTTTTCTTATCAGACCTCAAATACTGGGCTCCTTATCCTACATCCTGTTTCCCCTCCCCCAGCTTCTACCTGACTCTTTATTTTGTATTTCCTCTGAATTTCCTCTAAAGAGCAGCATATACTCATTTTGAAGTTAATGGCGTTTTTTAAGGAAATAGTTTATTTACTGTTAAATTTTTTTTTTTAATTTACTGTTAATTTTAACATCCTTCTCTGCCTCAGCAAAAACATTATTCTGCTGTTCAGGCATAATTATTGTGGCAAGTTTATGGCATCTTTTCAAGCCTTGGTTAGGCTAATTGAACGTCTGAATACCTTTATGGTATTAAAATTTTTTCTGGTTCTCTATAACTGGGTTTCTTTTTCTTGGCCCTTAAGGCTTTCTTGGAGCTTCCCAGGTGACACTAGCAGCAAAAGAACCCACCTGCCAGTGCAGGAGACGTAAGAGAGTCGAGTTTGATCCCTGTGTCAGGAAGATCCCCTGCAGGAGGAGATGGCCCCCCCAGTCCAGGATCCTTGCCTGGAGAACCCCGTGGACAGAGGAGCCTGGCGGGCCGCGGTCCTGGGATCACAGAGAGCCGGGCTGAAGCGACTCAGCGCAGCACAGCACGGCTTTCTTCCCGATAGTTCTCTTCAGAATACTTAAGTGTGATAAGATGCAGCAGATTTCCTTCCACCTAATGCCAGTTTAGAGAATATTTGCGTTTTTATGAGAACTGTGTTGCTCCGGACTTTTCTTTAGGCCCGTTTGTTCGTTTTCACTTGCTGGTTTAGACGCCACTGTGTGTCTGGCGCAGCCCTGACGGCATTTCCCTGCTCTGGCCAGGCTTTTTCTTTCAACTCGTGCAGTTTTCAATCTCGTTATTCTTGTGTTTATTAAGGGCAATTTCATAGAAAACATATACTCTCAGTTTTATATGGAAAACAAAGTATATTGTTACAGGGAAAAATGTTAAATATGCCTAAGTTTGATTTTTGATTTTTTGGAGACATACCTAGGAGAAACTTAAGATGAGTATGCCTTATGCAGAAACTTTAACTAAGAAAGATTAAATGATCTTTAGTAATGGATTCTCACCATATGTTGACAGGTTCATATTTGCATATTTGTATAATCTGTCCTGATTTCAGATACTCCTCCTTATTTTCTCTTTATTAAAGACATTTATAAATGAAAATACTCTTTGGGCCTACTTATGGTCTAGTAATGTGCTTAGCCAATATTTAAGGCACTGTGGGGATACTCACAAAGGAGGTTAAGATAGTGAAAGATACTGAGATCACAGTTCTATTTACATGAGAATCGAGGGTCCTAAATGAAAAAAAAAAAAAAACCTACTGAGTATTTGCTGTCTGGTAAAAGAGGATATATAACTGGTAGTGATAAATAGTTTATACATTGTTCTGTTTTTAGCTTTGTGGAAATTTTATTTTCTCATATACGTTCTCCCTTTTAACAAGTCACATGACTGTGTAGTCTACTTTCTCAGAATTAGTGTTCATTAGCCTCCTTAATGAAGATTTTTACAGTCAGAGTGGAAGAGGGCCAACTTTTTATTGTTAGTGCACAGCATAATTAACCATACAAGGTTTGTTTATTATAGCCGAGAACTAGAACAATGCTTCAAAGAGGAAAACACACAGAAGATTAGTGAAGAACAGCAGCGTGTGAGGCTGGCCAATTGTAATAATACCTTCAGTGGGTAGTTGGTAAATTTGTAAGCACATGCTTACATTTTCCAGATAATAGGAACTAAAATGTCTGATTTTAATTGCCATTTCTGTTACACTGTTGCAAGGAAATAATGGAAATTTTGCTTGGAGAAATGATTGTATTGGAGAAGTGTTATGTATAGTTTGATTCTGAAAGCCTGAGCTCTTTACAAATGGGTAATGTTACAAAAGTAATGAAATTCACTCTAAGGCACAGTTTTTTTTGGGGGGGAGTGGTTTCTGATTTTATTGAATTAGACCTAAAGAAAAATGATATATTCCAATAACTAAATAATAAATTTGCAATAGATAGTGTGCAGAGAATTTAGGGTTTTGTTCAGCCTATGTTTTCTGGGGAAGTCCTGATTTCAGATACTCCCCCTCATTTTCTCTTTATTAAATACATTTATAAATGAAAATACCCTTTGGGCCTACTTATTATGGTCTAGTAAATGTGCTTAGCCAATATCCCGACAAGGCACTGTGGGGATACATAGAAAGAAAGTTAAGATAGTGAAAGATACTGAGATCACAGTTCTATTTACAGGAGAATGGAGGGTCCTAAATGAAAAAAATAACAAAAAACCCTACAGAGTATTTACTGTCTGGTAACAGAGGAAATATAACCGGTAATGATAAATAGGTTGTACACTGTCCTAAAACGGGTACACGGGAAACCCTGAGTTCTCACATGTGAGTACGCAGAATACCGTGTTCTCCCTCAGATAATCTGCACGGCGTCTGTCTCGGGGGTGTCTGCACCCTGTCATTTTGTTGTGGAGACTGAGTTCCGGAGAGCTTACGTTGTGGAAGCGCACACAAAGCCAGAATTCAGATCCTAACTTTAAATCCCATTTTCTTTCCACTAAACCCGAATAAATGGCTAGATACCCTCAAGGGACAGAATTTCTTCAAACTTGAGTCGGTCGGCACGGTGTTGGATGTCATCAGTGAAATGCTCAGACTGAACTCATCAAAGAAGGAATCGGCTAGGCCTTACCTGGCTCCTGACAGTACCAATCCAGGTGAGGAAGGGACTCTTGATATTCATAATAATAGCATGAGGGATTAAAGTCGTCAGAGTAAGCAAGTAGTTCTGTTCAGAAATAATATATTGAATTAGAAAGGCACTTTATAGTTTTAAAGGACACTTCCATATCTGTTACTTGAGCACCTTAAACCTTTCATTAGATCTGCTGAATGATTGGTTTTGTTCCCTCTTGAACCTTTCTCAGGTAAAGAAGAACCATGCCTCTTTAAGTCCAGAAATTGTCTTTGCGAATTAACATACATGGATCTTGTTGGGCAGTTATGGATAAATGGATGGCTGAATGAATAAACAAAAGGACAGGACTCAAAAGGAGTAACAAGATGCTTCCAGTTGTTTAAAATAGACAATAAAATATATTTTGAGCATAGACTACCTGGTTATATAATCAGTTAAAAATGAGGCACTTCATGAAATCTTCTGAAACCGTAGTGGCACACATCCTCGCCAAGAATTACACGGGAGGGCGTGACAGCGCGCCTGGGTCGTGGCCCGGCGCTTAGAGCGTTCAGTCACTGCTGTTAAGTGAGGAGGTGACCACAGGGGAGACTTCTAGTCTTACTCCTTTTTCCATTTCTCAAAAAGCCGCTTCCCAAAGAATACAAAAAAAAAAAAAAAAGAATCTTTTAATTGCCGAAATATTATACAACTAGACTAGTTTTACACGTTATTGTTCTGGTGCTGTATTATCTTGTTCTTTATTGTCTGATGTTTAAATCAGAAAATAACCTGGTTATGTATTACTTATATCTAAGAGTCTATCATCTTTTAGGCAGAGATGTTTGGGCCTGAGGAGGAAGAATTCTTCCAGGGTGTTGGAAAGGCATCTTCACGACAGTGAGTTGAACATAGAGGTTCCTTTGCAAAGGCACTTCCCGTCTCAGCTCTCTCCCAGAAATTAGCTTGTAAAACAATTCTGCTGACATTTACTCCTTCTCCCTCCTCTCCCCGCTTTAGGAAGAGAAACAATAACTTGTGAAAAGTCACTAGTAAATTCAGTTTGGTTTTCCATTGTGCCCAAATAGCGACCCTAAAACTGTAAGTTGTAAACGTCTTAGTGTTGGATTTAAAAGAATAGTATTGCTGTGCAAAACGTTTGATTAACGTAAAGCTTCAGAAGAGCCCATTGTGTGTGCCAGGCAAGTGTATTTTGTCTCCGGTTCCCAGTTCTTACAGATTTTGTTCTTACTTCTCTCTATTGCAGAAGCATAGATCATGTTGCTGTTGTGTGTGTGTGTGTGGTTAAATACATTTTCTTCCATTAGCAGAGCGATCATTGATTGACCTGATATGGCCTGGCCTCACACATTTCTGTAGATGATTCCATTAGGTGACGGCCTTAATGACAGGGATCTGATTCCATTTTTAGACATGGGAATACTCACCAGGCAGTGTGGTCCGAATTGCCGCACATCCTTACTGGCGTTCCTCTCACTTTTATAGAAAGGAAAGGAATTTCTGTGGAATTTCCTTGAGACTTCAGCTTAGTTTTATACTATAATCCCTGACTGAAGGAAGGGTTAAGGGGGCCAGGTGAAATTTGAAATTGTTCCTCAGAATTTGAATTCTGTCAGCTAAGTGGAATATTGAAAGTTTAGAACATTCAGCACAAAAACATCTGACCAGTTTGTATATGGAAATCTAAAAAAAAAAAAAAAGTGCCACATTATATGGCTAAGTTAGAAATGTTGAAATTGTATGGCATCCGAACTATTGATGCTTTTAGAATTTTTAGTGCAAACATTGTCTCACATCATTGTGTCTTATTTAACTTTTGTCAATCCAAGTGTTCATCCTTAATCTCCCTTGAAGAAAAGAGAGCGTGCTTGAGGGAAGGGTTGTTTAAGGAGACGAGGTGAGCGTGTGGGGCCTCTGCTGCCTCCTCGTCAGCGCGTGTGTGTCCCTCAGTGAGAGACGAGAGACGCTCTTCCCTTCATCCGTTCGCAGCAGGACGAGCCGTGAGCCCAGCAGCACTCAGGAACACGGGCTCTGCCGGCCCAATGGGAGGACGTCACTTTACCGGCTGGTGTAAGGAGGTGGTGGTTGTTTAGTTGCTCAGTTCTGTCTGACTCTCTGCGACCCCATGAACTGTATAGCCCACCAGGCTCCTCTGTCCATGGGATTTTCCAGGCAAGAATACTGGAGTGGGTTGCCATTTCTTTCTGGTTTAAGGAGGTACTCAGAGGTAATTTTTTGACTGTGTGCAATTTTTTCCTTTTATGATGACTTTAGAATCTAATTCTGGAGTAAGGTGTGATTTTGCTGTAATTTTATGTGCATTAAAGATTAACTCTACCAACAGAGCTGAAGCCAAATGGAGGCATTTGAGAACAAATGGTTTTGAAAAATCCTGGACATTCGGTGAGATACTCATAGAGAAGTAAGTCTTTAATAAATCTGTTTTCATTAAAAACTGCTTAGTATATTTTCCCTGATGCTAGGAAAGATTGAAGACAGGAGGAGAAGGGGACGACAGAGGATGAGATGGTTGGATGGCATCATCGACTCAAGGGACGTGAGTTTGAGCAAGCTCCAGGAGTTGGTGATGGACAGGGAAGCCTGGCATGCTGCAGTTCCTGGGGTTGCAAAAAGTTGGACATGACTGAGCGACTGAACTGAACTGAGTAGGTTTTCCAACTCCTTAAAACTTTGACCAGAGAGAAAAAGTGGGAAGCAAGAGATTGATTCAGGATAGATATAGATAAATTAGCTACGATTAGGGATTGTAGTGACCTTAACAGTAAATGTATACATTAAGTAAAAATCAGACCATTTAAATTAAATCTGCCTTAAGTTAAAACGGCTTCTATAGTAACCTAAAGTTTTAAATATATGTATTCTTTTTTTAATGTAAAGTATTAATTTGTTTTCAGTTTTTAATTATTTTTTCACCAACATAACATTTCTAAACCATTTCAGACTTACGGTCCATATTTATACTAAATCTACAGCCTGTCATGTTAAATAAGTTGTAAATATATATATATATATATATATATATATATATATATTCTTGAAGGATTATTTAATAGCTGATAAGAAACAAATGTCAGACCCTGCCAACCCTGTCTAATCTTCACAGTTCTGAGTGGGTCAAGAGACCCTTTTCAGGAGCTTGTATGTATTAACTTATTTCTCAGCAGCTCTGTTGAGAGTGAAAATAGTTGTTATTACAAGCTTGTAGATGAGAACCTACAGTGTAATCACAGGTAGAAAGTCACACAGCTGTTAGGTACGTGATCGAGGGTCCCACATTCAGACTGGCTCCATTTCCTGCACTCTTAACACGTCTTCTGTGCTGACTCTTGATTGTTATTTTTGTGTCATTTGTAAAGGTCTCAAATGCCCACTTCACTGTGGGCAGTGCCTACTTTAGGGGTCTAGACTAGGCCTTATTGCTGTTGTTCAGCCCCTCAGCCGTGTCTGACTCTTTGTGACCCCATGAGCTGCAGCACGCCAGGCCTCTCTGTCCTTCACCATCTCCTGGAGCTTGCTCAAACTCAGGACCACTGAATCAGAGATGCCATCCAACCATCTCATCCTCTGTCGTCCCCATTCTCCTCTCGCCTTCAATCTTTCCCAGCATCAGGGTCTTTTCCAGTGAGTCAGCTCTTCACATGAGGTGGCCAAAGTATTGGGGTTTCAGCTTCAGCATCAGTCCTTCCAATGAACACCCAGGACTGATCTCCTTTAGGATGGACTGGCTGGATCGCCTTACAGTCCAAGGGACTCTCAAGAGTCTTGACAACATCACAGTTCAAAAACATCGATTCTTCGGTGCTCAGCTTTCTTCACAGTCCAACTGTCACATCCATACATGACTATTGGAAAAACCATAGCTTTAACTATACAGACCTTTGTTGGCAAAGTAATGTCTCTGCTTTTTAATATGCTGTCTAGACTAGGTCCAGACTCTGAAAATTTTCTCATTTTGTATCAGAAGCTCTAATGAACATGAGGCTGGAGAGTGGTGACATCACCTCATTTCTACCTTATGTCAAACTAGATTATCAGAAAGCTGGTTAGGTCTATATTTTAGTACCGTTCCCTAATATCTTACCAGTCTTTCTAAATGCAGTTGTATGGTAAATACTTCTTCGTCTGTGTCTCCCGTGACACGGTCTGTTCAGGTGTTCGGCCATCCTTTTGTAAGAATTCACATAGCAGATTCTTCAAGGATTTGGTTTCAAAGGAAAGTTCTCTTACAGACGGGCACATCTCCTCCTGTCAGCCGCTGACAATTACTTAGCCTGTTGTGCTTTCTATTAATATTTGCTTTGGCTGCAAGGGAGCTTGGGGTTATAGTTCATTTTAATTACAGTAACTTTCTTAACCTAGGCTTTTGATGGGGTAAATTTCTCCTCTGGCTCACTGTGGCTGGAGGTTTTAAGCTGTCCTCTGTGTATCAGCTTCAGGGAGTTCATGAACCCCTTTGAAATGATAGGAAAAATTATTTGTATGTTCAGCTGGGAACCTGGGGGAGTTTCCTTGGTGTTTATCAAAATTTCAGTGACCTCCACCTGCTCCCCAAAAGTGAGGAACCATTGTTCTCTGGACTGGCTATTCATTTTATATTTTAATGGTCTCACAAACTCTCTTGTTATAATCTGCTTATAACCTTTTTGGCAATAGGTTGATTGTAAATCATACCTATACATTCAAATCATTATCCTGTTTCTCAATTTTGTCAGAAAATTCTCTGACAAGTAAGTTAATTTTATCAACCGGTTCTCTGTAATTTTAAAAGACACTCAGTCTTAGGAGCTTAAAGAATAGTTGATGTATTCATGCATATCATGTACCTACTACATTTATTTTCTTTTAAAGGAGCTTTTCCCTCTTAATTTATTGCCTTAAATGTTGTTGTTCAGTAGCCCAGTCATGTCCAACTCTTTGTGACCCCATGGACTGCAGCACACCAGGCCTCCCTGTCCCTTACCATCTTCTGAAGTTTGCCCGAGTTCGTGTCCATTGCATCGGTGATGACATCCAGCCATCTCATCCTCTGACACCCTCTTTTCCTTCTGCCCTCCGTCTTTCCCAGCATCAGGAACTTTTCCAGTGAGTCGGCTCTTCACATCAAATGACCAAAATACTGGAGCTTCAGCTTTAGCATCAGTCTTTCCAACAACTATTCAGGGGTAATTTCCCTTAAGACTGCCTGGTGTGATCTCCTTGATTCAAGGGACTCTCGGGAGTCTTCTCCAGCCCCACGGTTTGAAGGCATCGGTTCTTTGGCATCCCGCCTTCTTTACTGTCCAGCTCTCACCACTGTAGGTGACCACTGGGAAGACCAGAGCCGTAACTGTATGGATCTTTGTCGGCAGAGTTTTTTGCTTTTCAACACACTGTCTAGGTTTGTCATCGCTTTCCTGCCAAGAAGCAGTCATCTTGTGATTCCATGGTTGCCGTCACCATCTGCAGTGATTCTGAGCCCAAGAAGAGGAGCTCTGTCACTGCTTCCACCTTTTCCCCCTTTATTTGCCATGAAGTGATGGAGCCGATGCCATGATCTTAGTTTTTTTTAACACTCAGTTTTAAGCCGGCTCTTTCACTCTCCTCCTTCACCCTCATCAAGAGGCTCTTTAGCTCCTCTTCACTTCCTGTCGTCAGAGTGGCATCACCTGCGCTTCTGAGGTGGTTGATGCTTCCCCTGCCTCTCTTGACTCCAGCTTGTCACTCACCCAGCCCGGCATTTCTCATGCTGTGCTCAGCGCACAGGTTAAACAGACAGGGTGGCAGCAGACAGCCCTGCCGTACTCCTTTACCATGCCCTTAAACAGCGAATAGTAAAGTATTTGTAAAACGATGAATTAATTTATATTTTGAATTAACATTTTAAGCAATTACATGTACAGCCAAAATCTATACATGTAAACAATATTCCTTCATCTTCTTCCTTTGTTTTGTGGGTAAACAGAAAAGATTCTAGCCATTCTAATCATTTTTCTGGACTGTTTCTATTTTAGGAGAAACAACTCCCAAAATACATAGGGTAGAGTTACCAGCCATTTTTAGCTAGACCTGTGCATTGATAGGTAACAGTCATACCCATTGGAGGAAAATAAAGCCTGCGCTGCCAACCTCACTACTCAGATTAGTTTCCACAGCTGTCGTCTTAAGTGTTTTTTATAGTTTTTCAAATGCAAATTGTACTGACAGGTACTCTACAGAATTGTGCTATAATCCAAGGGGGCACGTGTATTATGTTTTTGATTATAGAGGCTTTTTGGTCTAATTGAGTGTTCTTTTGCAACAAAATAAAATTACAGTTACTCAAGTTGGAAAAAGGGAGTAAAGCCATCTGCTTTTCACTAGGCGATGTCTTGGTTGTTTAAATCTATAAGTTGTATGTAAATACATATTTTTCTCCTGAAGAGTTGATGACTGACAAAAAGAAATACTACTACCAAAGTGTCATTATAATAAAAGCGATTGTGTCTGTGAATTATATAGCAGTGTGAGTTATGGTGTGGGTTATAATAAATGACTCAATAGTTCTTCACTCCCTGGTTATAGAACCCTGTGAGTAACAGAGATCCAAGGTTGAAGACTGAGGAAAATGAATCCCACACTACCATCCAGCTTGCTACTCTGCAGGCTTGGTATGTGGAAAAAGAATTTGTATGACTTAACCACACTTAACCACACACATTAAAATTTGGTGTGCCAACAAAAACAGATTTCCTTAAATGATATGATTTATATTCCCGCAATAGAGAGAGCAGATCTGCGGCATTGTCTTGTCCCTCATTATAAAGTGTATTCTGCTGTTTTATTCATATTGTATTCATATATTCTATATATAGCCTATAAAGACACTGGTAAGGTTATAATAATGGGTAATATTTTCTACATTTTATCTCTTAATGAGGAATATTTGAACATTTATTGAATGTGAATGGCATGTGAATGGTTCTGAAGTAGGTTTGTGGGAGCTGGCAGAGACGACACCTACTTCTTACCACTGTATAAATGAAAAAAGCTTAGAGGAAGATGTAGCTCTAACTGAAAACATGTTGGTTGTGCTTCAGCAGCAAGAGAAATGTTCATAACCTTTGATTCAGTAATTTAACATAAGGGACCCTCGCTTATGGAAAATAATTAAAAATAAGGACTGGGATGTGTAATAATGAAATGTGAAAGTAAACAATGTTATGTGACGAGAAACGGCTAAAGTTAATCCTTCGGATGGTTATGTATCCAGTGAAAACAAATGGGCAAACTATATAACAATATGAAAAGATGCATGTAAGAAGGAGTAGATGATACTATATATCATAAATGATAAGTTTATAAAATGTACATATTTTAAATATTTGAAAGGAAAAGAAGAAAATTTAATTTCTAATAAATTAATTAATCTGGGTTCAAGTAATGAGGTTACAGATGCTCTCCTTTCCTCCCTTCTGGCCTCTCTGAAATAGTATTATACTAATTTAAAAAATTAAATGTAGATTTACATTTTTAAGACAGTCTAGTTCTTGTTCTCGAGGAACTGCTAGTCTAGTGGGTTAGAACTACAATAAAAAGAAATAAGTTATTGGCATGAGAGAAACTTAAGTGCTCTGCGAAGACTCTTGAAATTCAGTTTTCTACATACTGGATTCTTGTAAAGTCAAAGGAACCTTAAAAGTTAATATTTCTTAATGAAATAAACTTAATTTTTAAAGGCACTGAAAATGTCTAAGAATCTAAAACTATCAATGAGATGCTGTTTCTTCTATTCACATCTTGATGGTAGAACCATTAATTTGCATCCGGTACTATTGTGCTGGGAATAGTCAGCTAGGTATTTATTTAAATACACTTGTGGCATGCTTATAAACCCTCCTAGGCATGTATCTGGGGGTGAGGATGAATGAAGAATGTGGTCCCAGCTCCATGGGAGCTTTGTATCTGATTAGGCCCTGCTTTCAGTCACACTTTATTAAATGCTTCCACCAGTGTTTACATTAAGAATGACTTGAAACCATGGGAAAGAGGGAATTTTGACTGAGGGATGCAGGGAAGACTTCCCAAAGGTTATATAACAGGCTGTGAGCCTTGGAGGATGATGAAAGGTCACGAAATAAGCAGTATTTTTTTCATGGATCCTTGGAAGGCAGCAGAGGATCCATGAAATAAATAAAAGGAAGGAACATGGAATAAAATGAGTAAAGGCACAGAAATATCCTGGGTTTAAGGGACATCCAGGTTGCCGCGTGTTTCTGGAGTTGTAAATAAGTAGGTGCGCAGGGCCAATGAAAGGAGGGTTGGTGGCCAGTGTTTGAGAAGCTGGCCCCTGCTGGTTTGTGCGGATGCCTTAGTGAACAGACGTGAAGGTGGCTCTGTTCTCAGGGAACATGTAGTCCAGTATGGGGAACGAGAATTAACTAAAAATCCAGTGTATTGGTTTAAATTTGTTCATGAAGATTTTGGGGGGCTTTATTAAAATTCCTTTCACGAAATCCCGATTCCAGACAGTGTGGTGCTTTTTGTTCTAAAGGAAACCATCAGATGTTGTAGGACTACAGCGGGGGAAGGGGGCTCTGATTCTGCCTGGGAAGGCGGCTGGAATAGTGACCCGGGAGGACTTGCTATAGGAGGCTGTAAGTGAGCCTGGCTTGAGGGGTGAGTGGCAGTTAGCGGGCAGGTGGGAGTGAGGAGAAGAGCAGTCTGAAAAGGCAGGTGTAGCCCGGTTATTAAAGGGATGCAGGTGGCTCTGTTGGCTTCTTTAAGGCATTTTTGCATGTGCATCATATGTCAGTAAATGAATCACCACGTTTAAAAGAAGTTTGATGATGAGAGGGTTAAGCCAGTGCTGCCTAGGTGGTCTGTGATCTCACATGACTTGGCCAGCTTCGACACATCTAGAACAGTTTGTTGGGAGACAGTAAGGACAATTTAAGCTGTGGCTTTTACTTAATTTTAAAACAGCACAGTTTAAAAGGTAAAAGTTTCCTATTTATTAATGATATGCTATATGAGCAGAAAGCAAGAATTCAGGAATTCAGGGAGGCAGCTAAAGAGAGTTGAGAAATACAGATATAGAAGGAGCTACAGTAGGGAGAAGTGACGTTCCCAAGGAATGGATACGTTCCCAAGGAATGGTCTTGGTGGGAAGTGGTGGGTAGGTCTAGGAGCTCTCCTTTTTCTGTCTCACAGAAGATGAGCTTCTGAATCCTTTGCTTTTTTTTTTTTTTTTTTTTTATTACAAATAGGGTCTTTGTTATCATTTTCAGCAGATTTAGCTTCTTTTAATCTAAACTGTTTTCAGTGTTGGGTAAATTTCCCAGTAGCTGCGGTTGAGATACTAAAGCACAGTGGCTTTTGAGAGAGTACTGGTCACTAAACTTACTTTCCCAGGCCAGGCTTTGAAGTTAATTCAGGAAAAGTCAGAGACACTGCCCATCCTTATCCTGTGAGGCAGCCGTGGAGGTCCTTCTGTTTGTCTGCTCTTAGGAACAAAACTGGCATGGGGATCATGCCACCTGACTTTGCCTTTGTTCTTATACATTTCAGATTACAGAGTTCCGTTCGCATACGTGTACTTGCAGTGTGTATGCTAAGTGAAGTGAAAGGCGCTCAGTCGTGTCCGACTGTTTGCGACCCCATGGACTGTACAGTCCACGGAATTCCCCAGGCCAGAACACTGGAGTGGGGAGCCTTTCCCTTCTCCAGGGGATCTTCCCAACCCAGGGATCGAACCCAGGTCTCTGCATTGCAGGAGGATTTTTTACCAGCTGAGCCACAAGGGAAGCCCAAGTATGGTAAATACTTTGCTAAAATGAATAGGATTGCATCTATAATCATTTCTAATTAATATAATAGTTTATTTTAGCTATTTAAATATCTCATGTTGAATGCTTGGAGACTTATATTACTGTTTTTATTAGTCTTTTATTTTAAAAGATGTTCCATAACTGGATGTATGTGCCTCTGTGCATTTTTATTAGTAATATACACTAAAATAACTTCTTGGACAAGAAACAAGTTAGTTTAAACTATATTCCTGAAGGATATGTTATTTTATCCAAGAGCATTTTAGTTCTTAGTTACAAACTCCGAAAAGTGAGGAAAGCATGATTTATTGAGGTTAACGTCAATTTCTTTTAAAGCAGTTAATAAACTCCTTTTGGAGTTAGTGGTGTATGTAAATTCTTCATAATAATGTTATTACTAAATTAGGTCAGTGCCTGGCTGCCTGTTTTGATCTGAGTTCTTTCTGCTTTTTAATGCAGTGCATTAGATATTGCTTTGATATTTAGTTGTTTACTTAGAATCTTTATATACTTGTTCTAAGGCTCCTACATGTAAACGCGCACACACACACTCTCAGACTCTGACACCACCCCAGAATCACTCTCCGTATTATGGTCCACGTCCACTTTATTCCTCCAGAGGTTGCTAGCATGGCCTCTGGTCTAGCCTGAGTAATATGCAGTTTGTTTCAGTTCTGCTAACGCATCTGCATGTTTTGATAGAACATCAGGCACTTAGAAAAGAGTAAAAATCTATCTGTCTGCCCGTTGTGACTCAAGCAGAAAGTGGCAGCGAGTTATTTCTCCGTTTCCCTCGGTGTTTGGGCGATGGTTTGGATGGGCCTTTCCTTCAGGTGGACGCGGCCGTGGGAAAGCTGTCGGTGAGTCTGAGCCACGGCGCCTCTGTGGGTCTCCACCTTCCAGGAGAGGCCGGGCCAGAGCTCTCCTGGCCCCAGTGTCATCTCAGGGGGGCGGACGCGGTGATGGTCCTGCACCCGGCTCCGGCCAAGGCCCGTCTCGGTGACCGTGCCCACCAGCTCTTCTGTGTCGGCGCCGGCCGCCCTGCACCCTGCCCCGGCAGTGAGCGGCCCGAGCCCAGCGCCGGTGCGCCCGCTCCGGTCTGAGGGCCCGGCTCCTGAGGGCGGTTCTGGACGGCACAGCGCTGCTGCTTTGCTGCACGCCTTGCCCCGCTAAAGGGAAGGAAAGTTTCATGTGTTAGGACTCTTCTGGCTTCTTACTTTTTCTTTTTAGCTTCAAGGTACATTTGGAACCAAAAAATACTCAGTGTCTAGTACTAAACATGTCACCGTCACTTTCGTCTCTCTGTTTTTAATTTGGAGAAAGTATCAGTATTTTGTAGAAAATGTGCAGTATACAGACTGGCATTCACCTCATCTTTCTTCATCCTCCAGGACTGCAGGTTAATAATCATAAAGAAATCTACCCCTGATGTAACTCCTATGTTCTGTGTTTTTGCTTTTCTTTATTCAGATCTGCTTCTCATGTGTTCAGCCACTGCCATGAAAAACAAATCCCTTCCTAGGAGAAATGAGTGTTAGAAATGGATCTAAAAAGAAAAGGTTAATGAGGAGAGCTGACAGTGCACATAACCGTGTGATTGCTCAGTAAATCATGCGTTAATTACACGATGAAGGAGGCCAAGCCGGCACCGGACGGATGGGGTGTCAGCAGGGCGGGGCAAGCGGACGCCCTGGAGATATGGCGGGCCGACGCGTGGATGGGAGGTGGAGGCGCATCAGGGAGCGGAGACCGTGACTGCGGGACGGAAGCGGGAGATGTCACCAAGGGTAGACTGGAGCACGAGAGGGGATGAGTCGTGGCCCTGGGAATGGTCTTGCTGAGAGAGGGGTGAGCAGTGATAGTAAAAAGGAGAAAAACGGCTTAAGCTGATTCATGGTCTATCGAAAAAAGTCACCTATTAATGTACTGCTTTTGAATGGCCACTTTAAAAGAGCTTTGCCTTTCTACAGTATTCTTTATTAATAATGACAGTAAAGCTACGAAAACCCAGATCCTTATGTTGATTTTAACAATCACATTTCTTTTGGTGGTGGTCTTCTAAACATGGCTCTAACTTCTGGTAAGAATAAGGTATTTACCATGATATTTTGACTTAAATGCAGTAAAAGACTTATCCTGAAATACGGAGAATCTTTGGCAACTTTAAGGTACCATTTTAATACAAGTGAAGTCTGGGGTGGTGTTTGGTACCTGCAAATTATTTTTTGAATGCGCCTTATTTTTAGAGCAGTTTTAGCGGAGATCTCCGTGTACTCCCACACTGGCAGACCGTGGCTGGGGGTCCCGTTGTCACAGCTGACACACACTTCCTCTCCGAGCCCGGGGTCCACTGCGGGGGGCTCGCTCAGGTCCTGGGGCGGAGGCGCGTGTCTCCGGAATGGTTTGTTCGGAGTGCGTTTCCCTGAGGCCGGCGTCGGGGAGGCGGAGGCGGCCGGACGGCCACACGCGCCCTCTCTCCCGGCGGGCGTGCCCCGCTGCCCCCTCTGCAGAGTCCGGCCAGGACGGCCGCCGCGCTCCGCGGGGCTGTGTGTGCGGGCACCTGCCACGCAGCCTCGTGTGAGACTAGGTGTACAGTTCTATCATGGAATGGTCAGTTAGAAAGACACGTTTATTTTAAACAAAGTAGCTTGGTTGAGTCTAAGGCCAGAGGTGAATGGCTTTAGTGGTGGAGGGGGCTCGTGACACGGCTGCCCTGCGGCCGCCAGCGCTGGGCGTCGGGCGCTCCGCCGCCAGGGAGGCTCTGGGCCGGGGCCGGGGCGCCCTGGAGGCCGGGAAGGGCTGCGGGGCCAGCGTGTCTTCACGGCCTTGCAGGACTTCTGACATCTGTGTTTCGTTTTTTAATGAATGAATTTATTTTAATTGGAAGACGATCCCCGGAGAGTATTGTGGAGGCCTCTGACTTACATCCGCGTGACCCCTCCCTCCTGAACCCCTCCCCACCCGGCCCTGCAGCTTGCCAGGGAGCACCTGCCCTGCGCTCCTTGCGGGTACGTCACACTCCCATGGCTGCTACTGTACCTGTGGCAACACACATGTTCCAGCGCTCTCCTCTCCAGTCGTCCCGCCGTCTCATCCAGCCGTGTCCTAGAGACTGTTCTTACATCTGTGTCTCCTTTGCTGCCCTGTTTGGACATAGGATCGTTGGTACCGCCTTTCTAGATCCCATATATGTGTGTTAATATGCGATATTTGTCTTTCTCTTTCTGATTTACTTCACTCTGTATAATAGGCGCTGGGTTCATCCGCCTCATTAGAACTGACTCAGATGCGTTCCTTTTTATAGCTGAGTAATAGTCCATTGTGTATGTGTACCGCGACTTCCTTATCCATTCATCTGCTGAAGGACATCAGGATTGCTTCCATGTCCTAGCTATTGTTTGTAAACTATTTGATGATGGCCATTCTGCCCAGTGTGAGATGATACCTCATTGTAGTTTTGATTTGCATTTGACATCTGTTTTTAAAATGAGTGTTGCAGTGGGCAGAAAGTCATGAAAAGGTACTTTAGATTATGGGAAATATGTAGAACATGAATGTTATCAACCAGTACCTCTGTGGGGTTTTATGAGTGATGGCTGGCCCACTGAACGGCTGTCTCCTCTCTCCTGAAAACACAAGGCTCTAGATCACTAGATCACTGTCTGTGGGATCTGTGTGTGTGTGTGTGTGTGTGTTGGGGGGGGTGGCTTGCACACATGCATGTGCACACACTACTTGTTAATATTTGTAAGTATGTGTGTGTATTCACTTATGATCCCAAGATCTGCTAATTTTTGTAAAGTAATATTTAAGTTATTTTGGAGGCATGGTTTTCTAAGATATTAGTTTTTTTCCCTTTTCTCTAAATAGTTAGTGAAAATGTTGCATTGTTACTGTACTATTTCTTCTCACGAAAGAACAGTATTATTTAAAAAAAATCACTCAAATGCTGAAATGTTTTTTTAGAGTAGAATTTGATGACCAAAGCTTATTGCATGTGTATGATTGCATGTAGAAAAATTACCTTACATCATAGCTACCCTGTGGAAATTGCTTGTTGAATGATTTAGCATATTTGAAGAGATTCATGGTGATCCAGTTCCTTATAGGGAAGATTTCTGTGAAAGATTTCAGGATAAAGTTATGTAGAGAACTTTCCCAATTCAGAAATAAAATTCACTGATTTTGTTTACCTTTTTCTGCTTTATAGTATCAACAAGAGTTACAGGTAGAAAATATATGGAACTAGGTGGATAGATTGCAAAATCCATCTTACATTCATTAAAGATAATACTTGCTTTGAATTCTCTTTTCTTTCAAAAGTATTCCCTAGACTTCTTTTTGTAGAAACAAGTTGTCAAACGGAGAAGAGAACTAGGGCCCAGAGGACACAGAGATTGAAGGAGAATTTAAATTTCTTTATGAAAAGCAATTCACTGTTGCACAAAAGTAAAAAAAAAAAAAAAAAAAAAAAAAAAAAATTTTTAATTAAAATGTTATTCTTTCCTTGATATCATTTAGAATAGAATCTGTGTCCTTGAAAACATCTGAGTTATGAAAGTGGTTTCTGCTCTGCTACTCCTGTTTTGTTGGAAGCCCTTGTTTTGTTTAATGAATCATTATACATATGGTAAGCTCAATGGGTATGTTATAAAATTTGAAGACACTATTATTAATCCACATATTATGTATGTTTATAATGCTCTTTTTTTTTAAGAATTAGAAAACAAAAAAGATTTAGAAAACAGTTGTAAATTGTAAGCCTGTACCAAATTGTTGTCTGTGGCAACAATTTCATAGTGTAGTTTTAATTTAAAAAACAATATCCCCAACTCGGTGGTTTGCCTTAACTTCTACATAGACAGAAGTCTTTTCTAATATCATACTTTAAAAGGGACTTTCAATGATAATTTCTAAAGTTTTTAAAGGATTCTACAACACCCTTACATTGCTTACTAGTAACCAAATACTGAGTTCCTGTAAATTGTAGCAATTTATCACATATGAAATATGATCTTTTTTTTAAAAAGTCAGTTCTTATACATGATGATGAAAGAACTCATTTTCACATCTTTAGAAAACCACCAGGATGGTCATACTGTTTAAACCTTAGCGTAGTCTCAAGTTTCAGTTTATAAAGTCTTTAGTCTCAGAAAGACATAAAACTCTTAAGAGTTGTGCTAGTTTGTTTTCTAAGTGTGCAGAGGACAAGAACTTCCTTCTGATGAGTAAAAGCAGGTGTGACGTAGGTGTTGTGAAACAGAGATCTACCTCCTGGATTAGTGTCCCCCCTTCCGTGATGAGGATGGGAGCAGAGACAGTTGGCTTGCAGGGGAGAGGACACGTGTGGCTGGGATGCAGCGGTCTGTTGGCGCCTCACATCCTGAGCCATTGGGACAGCTGGGGTGTTCCGACAGCCAATTGAGTTAGGTGAGCAAACCATGGTTTTCCATCTTTCCATCTTTTACTCATTTTCCTCAGGCATTAGTTCATAAAGTCAGAAAGATACCATTTACACAAAGATCTTTAATGTGTTTAAGTTCAGCTTCTTAAGTAAATGAGTTAACATGTGGAATAGAATTTCTGAGGAGCATCTGCCAGTTACCGTGTGGTATTGGCTTTGGGATAATTGATATTTGGCTGCTCTGACAGTAATAGGCTACCAGATCAGCTGCTTCTTGAGTCTCTCTTTGGAACATGCTAATAGGGTCATCTCAACAGAGTGGAGGATGCTTATCTTTTAAAGCGTTTATAGTTGGGTGGGGTCTTTTGTTTAAGAGCTGTAATGATATGTGAGTCAACTTAAAAGGAGCACTCAAAGACCTGACTTTATACTAATATTTATACTAATATTATAAATTTTGGTCTAGATATTTAGGACTCAGGGTAAGCTTTTTAAAACATACACATATTTTATAAAATACATCATTATATCTAAACAATACCAAAGTAGTGTTGTATTTAATCCTTTTTTATTAAAGTTTTGGTGAAACAGCATAGATCCATAATAACTTAGAACAGATAGGCTTAAACCTCCCACCTCCCTGTTTTGTCTGTTTTCTTCTTCAGTAACAAACCTCGAGATTGGGCACGCCAGACTGCAGTTTATTTGTGCGTCTGTGCTCCTGTCTCCGCACAGAGGGTTTGCGGTGAGTGATGATAGCCACAGCACCAGCAGCGACAGCATAGTTAGCATTTGTCGGGTGCTCCCTGTGATCTAGGTGCGTGTTTCTTACACCAGCCGTAGGAGGTGGGGACTGCTCTTACCTGTGTTGTGCACTTGAGAAAGTGATGCTTACAGGAATTGAGTAACTTGCCGACATTTAACATTCTGGGAGATGGAGGTAGAATGCTAGCCTCAGAAGTCTAACCTTTGCTCCCAACCTCTACAGAATCAGTAGGGGTAGAGGAAAAAGACGGAAACATTGAATATTCATGTCTTCAAGTCCCACAATTCTTGGGACTCAACCATGAATTTGACTCTAAATTTCCTATAGCAAAAGAAAAAAAAAAAGTGGGAAGGGTGAATGGGGTTTGGGAGAATACCATTTAAAATCTTTTTCTTAGGACTTAATCCTCAAATAGAGCCCCCTTGTGGGTGCCTCCAAAGGAGACTCACTGGGATCAGATGCTGGAAATGATTTCTTCATAACACTGCCTATAGTATATGGGTGATGGGTTTAATAGGATTTTTTTTTTTAATCCCACAACAAACCATAAGGCCAGAATGCCCAAGCATGATCTGGGCAGTGAGATGCCAGAGAGCTCAGCTGGTAGAGAATCTGCCTGCAATGCAGGAGACCCCCCGGTTCAATTCCTAGGTCAGGAAGATCCCCTGGAGAAGGGATAGACTACCCACTCCAGTATTCTTGGGCTTCCCTTGTGGCTCAGGTGGTAAAGAATCGGCCTGCAATGGGGGAGACCGGGCTTTGATCCATGGGTTGGGAAGATCCCCAGGAGAAGGGAAAGGCTACCCCCTGGAGTATTCTGGCCTGGAGAATTCCATGGACTGTATAGTCCATAGGGTCACAAAGAGTCAGACATGACTGAGCATGCATGGAGTGGCTTGATCCATTTGTAAGATCTAGCCTACTCCCTCAGAATGGAAGCAGATACTTGCAAACAAAGCAACAGATAAGGGATTAATCTCCAGAATATACAAACAACTCATGCAGCTCAGTATCAAAGAAACACACAACCCAATCAAAAATTGGTGAAAGATCTAAATAGACATTTCTCCAAAGAAGACATGCGTATGGCCAAAAAAACATGGAAAGATGTTCAACATCATTAATTATTGTGTACATGCATGCTCAGTTATGTCCAACTCTTTGAGACCCCATGGATTGTACCTGCCAGGTTCCTCTGTCCATAGAATTTTCCAGGCAAGAATACTGGAGTGGGTTGCTGTTTCCTACTCTGGGGAATCTTCCCAACCCAGGGATTGAACCTGCGTTTCCTGCATTGGCAGATGGATTCTTTACCACTGTGCCAGCTGGGAAGCCCTAATTATTAGAGAAATACAAATCAAAGTACAGTGAGGTATTACCAATTAGAATGACCATCATCAAAAACTCTACAAACGATAAATGCTAGAGAGGGTATGGAGAAAAGAGAACCTTCCTTCACTGTTGGTGGGAATGTAAATTGGTATAGACACTATTGTGAACAGTATGGAGATTCCTTGAAAAGCTAAAATAGAGCTATTACATGATCCCACTCCTGAGCATATAGCCTGAAAAAACTATAATTTGAAAGGATGTATGCTAGCCACATTATTTACAGTAGCTGGGACATGGAAGCAACCTAAATATTTATTGGCTGAGGAAGGGACCAAGAAGAAGTGGTATGCATATACGGTGGAGTGTTACTCAGCCGTAGAAAGGATGGAATAATGCCATTAGCAGTGACGTGGATGGATCTGCAGATTGTGATACAGAGTGAAGTACGTCAGACAGAGAGAAATACCATATAACGTTGCTTATACATGGAGCCTAGAGAATTGGTACAAGTGAACTTACCTGCAAAGCAGAAATAGTCATGGACGTAGGGAACAAACTTCTGGTTCCCGTGGGGAGGAGGGGGTGGGCTGAATCGGGAGGTTGGGATTGACGCACAGACACTGCTGATGCGCTGTGTGAAGTAGGCAAGTGATGAGGACCCGCCACGCAGCCAGGGAACCCTGCCCGGTGCTCCGGGATGACCCGGATGGGAAGGAGGTCTACAGCAGAGGGGACGTGTGTGTGTGTGTGTGTGTGTGTTACTGACTCACTCTGCTGGGCAAGAGAAAGTAACACAGCGTTGTAAGGCACCTGGAGTTCAGGAATTTTTTTTTTTTTTTTTTAAAATCCGGAATACTGAGAGGAATGACATAGATGGCTGCACATTTGCCACTTAATCCGGGTCTTTGTGTCTACTTCAGAAGCACCAAAGTATACTTTGTGTATACTTCAAATGAGCAGATCCTGGCTGACATCTCTGTTTTGAAAATTGAGAAGGGTAAACAAGAAACGGTGACAGTTGTTCATTTTATTAAGCTCACAATTGAGTGGGTAATTATCCCAGGCAGGGGGACTGTCATGGAAGCCAAGAAGTTGAATTTCCAGTAAGAAAGCGCTTTTTCAGGTCTGTGGAGTGCGCAGAGAAGTGCCAGGTCAGAGAGGACTTTAGTGTCCACTGCGTGGCCACAGGCCCCGGGTGCCTCAGCAGGGGCAGCGTCGGAGGAGTAGTCACCCTCGGTGCTCTGGGCTGGGGAGGAGTGCAGGGCGCAACCGGAGCTCCTTGTGTAGCCTGCGCCCGTGGGTGCATGCAGTCCTGGGGAGGAGAGGCCCGGTTGAAGGACTTTTGTATAAGGAACGGAGGAGGCCTCAGGCCGTTTGCACGTCTAGGGGAGGAAACCAGTGAGGAGGGAGAGGGAAGGTGAAACGCAGAGCCCGACGGGGGTTGCACCTGGGCATCTGGGGCGCGGGTGACGGGGCTTAGAGATGCTGGGGCTCAGGTCGCGGCCGCAAACGGTGGCCAACCGATCAGCCGTCAGAGAGGTGCTCTCCCCCACCACTGCCTGCCCTCCGCTGTCAGGCAGCGCCGCGCACATGCGGATGAGGTCTAGGACAGGGGGGTGAAGGCTGGGGGCCAGTCACGAGTGGTGACCCGCCTGGAAAGGTGACTGGGCCAGCAGCGGCGCTCCCCTGACCCTGGAGATGGAGCTGTCATGGGAGTGGGAGTTAGGCGAGCCAGCGGGGAAGGCGGAATAGGCTGGAGGGCGACACAGAAGCGGGCACCCTGGTGAAAACCCGCGTGCTTCCTTCCACTCTCCTCCCGGCGGCTGACTCTGCTGTTGCCCTGGGCGGCTCCGGGTGCCCCGGTGCTTCCTCACCCAAGGGGACGCGTGTGCAGGGGGCCGGGAGCCTCCCGAGGAAGCTGCGTGCTCCGCTGGTCTTAGAGGGCGCTGGTGTCGGATGGCCATGCCCGGGAAGCCCACCTAAGGTTGGCAGGGAGAGTTAAAAGTAAAAGACCAAAGGCCTTGGGGCTTAGGGGCCTTGTGTTTTGAAGTAGTCTTTAGTCATTGTAAACAAAAACAGAATAGAAAAATCTCTCAGGATATTATCATGGGATACTATTTTACATTGTGAGCATTTATATTTTTGTTGGTCTTTATTTCTAATCGTGACTGTGATTCCGGGATTATTTCATTATATAAACATCGATAAAGAAAAAGTTAATCATGGTATTAATATTGTTACAGAATAATTTTTTGTATTGACCTAAGGAAGAAATAAAGAAGTTTTGTTCTTTTAAAATTCTTTTCAAAACAAAGCAAAATAAGGCTAAGCTACTTTAAGCGGTTGCAGTGTCCTGGGAAAACAAAAGCTTTGGTGCATATGCTTTTGATAGTAGACACTGTGACCGTATTATGTGCGCTTTCCTAATAATGTCTGATGTTATCAAATTGATTAACTCAACATGGGGACTCATCAGATTTAACTGTGGTTGGCAGCTGTACACTAGAAGAATAGTAATACAGAAGGGGAATGAAATTAGCTTTTTAATCAGCTGCGTTAAATACAGAACTAAAAAATGTATCCAATGTGTTCATTGTTTCACAGCAACGTGTGCGACTGTAGTATTCACAACAGTAGCCTTTCCATTATCCTTCCCAATAAAATCCTGACTGGTATTTTCAAAGATTGGCTACTGCCAAAAGCTGGACGTGCTAATTAGATTTTCATCTGATAATTGATAGTGTGGGTTTCAAGCATTTATGATTTCCTGTGGGCTTCAAAAGTCAGCATTTGTATCCATAGATTATATTTACTGTGTAAACCTCAGACTAGTCAACTCATCTAAGAACTAGAACCTGAACCACTGATGACTCCTCCTCGGAGCAACATAAATATTTCTCTGAGAAATTAGTCATTGCGAAAATAATTATTTTCCTTTTTGCTTTTAAAGATACAAGCATGAAAAGTTAATAAATGATACCTAAGGAGGAGCCCTCAGTTAAGGGGTCAGGGTTGATTCTGACTCTGCCCGTAACTGTAGCTTGAGCCGCGGAGTGCTGTAGACAGTGACTGCCTGCTTTGCGCAGGTCGCTCAGGGCGCTACCGTTCTGACAAGAACAGCAAAGACACCAGCTTCCTTGGAAACACCGTTTGGATGTCCTGAGAATCTCTCTTGAGGGCAACAGTCATTAGTTAAGCTTTAAGGACTAATTTTCAACTGTTGAGAAATAAGCGTGACAAAACTAGCCTGAATCTCTAGATTGTGTAGCATGAAGTGTGTGCAGAGAATTTCCTCTTCCGCTAGGTGTGACACCCAGCTTTTAGTCTGTGTTCTAAAGCTGTTGAGCTAGTAAAAATGTGAGTATTCAGATATTCCCCAGTCAAATGTTATCATCTGGAATTAAGATAACAAAATAGCTGATAAGTGACTGAAAAGATATGCAGATTATGTGGGACAATTTTCACCTCTGGGTTAGAGATCAGTTTTCCAAAAAAAAAAAATACATTAAAGTGTTCTTAGATGCATTGTATGTTAACACATAATCATGTTAAATGCATGTATGAGGAGTAGTGTATATTAAATTTCTCATGTCGCTTCAGATTTGTAACTTAATTAGTACAGTGTCATGACTAGTTTTAATTCAGAGAGTTAAATATATTTAATTTAGGGGGAAAAAGCAATATTTGTCATTTAAAGAAGATACAGTATCCCCAATAGGTCCCCATTGTGAGAGAATGTAAATTTTACAGGTTTGATAAGTCCCTGAATATGTTCGGTTAGATAGATAACTTACTCAAATGTAATCTTAACTATAATCTTGCAGGTGAGAGAGTATAAATATTTCAGGTTCAAGAGGGATTATTTTGAGGAGTTTTAATTGCCAGTGAGCAGGAGTTTATTGTGATCCATACAGTCAAAGGCTTTGGAACAGTCAATAAAGCAGAAATAGATGTTTTTCTGGAACTCTCTTGATTTTTTGATGATCCAGCAGATGTTGGCAATTTGGTTCCTCTGCCTTTTCTAAAACCAGCTTGAACATCTGGAAGTTCACGGTTCGTGTATTGCCGAAGCCTGGCTTGGAGAATCTTGAGCATTATTTTACTAGCGTGTGAGATGAGTGCAGTTGTGCAGTAGTTTGAGCATTCTTTGGGATTGCCTTTCTTTGGGATTGGAGTGGAAAATTCTGAAAGAGATGGGAATATCAGACCACCTGACCTGCCTCTTGAGAAATCTATATGCAGGTCAGGAAGCAACAGTTAGAACTGGACATAGAACAACAGACTGGCTCCAAATAGGAAAAGGAGTACGTCAAGGCTGTATATTGTCACCTTGCTTATTTAACTTATATGCAGAATACATCATGAGAAACACAGCTGGAAGAAGCACAAGCTGGAATTTAGATTGCCAGGAAAAATATCAATAACCTCAGATATGCAGATGACACCACCCTTATGGCAGAAAGTGAAGAGGAACTAAAGAGCCCCTTGATGAAAGTGAAAGAGGAGGTGAAAAAGTTGGCTTAAAGCTCAACATTCAGAAAACTAAGATCATGGCATCTGGTCCCATCACTTTCATGGGAAATAGATGGGGAAGCAGTGGAAACAGCGGCAGACTTATTTTTTTGGGCTCCAGAATCACTGCAGATGGTGATTGCAGCCATGAAATTAAAAGATGCTGACTCCTTGGAAGGAAAGTTATGACCAACCTAGATAGCATATTAAAAAGCAGAGACAGTACTTTGCCAACAAAGGTCCGTCTAGTCACGGCTGTGGTTTTTCAAGTGGTCATGGGTGGATTTGAGAGTTGGACGGTGAAGAAAGCTGAGCACCTAAGAATTGATGCTTTTGAACTCTGGTGTTGGAAAAGACTCTTGAGAGTCCCTTGGACTGCAAGGAGATCCAACCAGTCCATCCTAAAGGACATACATTAAAATATGTACGTCCTGGGTGTTCATTGTAAGGACTGATGCTGAAGCTGAAACTCCAGTACTTTGCCACCTGATGCGAAGAGTTGACTCATTGGAAAAGACCCTGATGCTGGGAGGGATTGGGGGCAGGAGGAGAAGGGGACGACAAAGGATGAGATGGCTGGATGGCATCACCGACTCAATGGGCATGTGTTTGTGATGGACAGGGAGGCCCGGCCTGCTGCAATTCATGGGATCGCAACGAGTCGGACACGACTGAGTGACTAAACTGACTGACTGAGGTTGGTCATAACTTTCCTTCCAAGGAGTAAGCGTCTTTTAATTTCATGGCTGCAATCACCATCTGCAGTGATTTTGGAGCCCCCCAAAATAAAGTCTGACACTGTTTCCACTGTTTCCCCATCTATTTCCCATGAAGTGATGGGGCCACATGCCATGATCTTAGTTTTCTGAATACTGAGCTTTAAGCCAACTTTTTCCCTCTCCTCTTTCACTGTCATCAAGAGGCTTTTTAGTTCCTCTTCACTTTCTGCCATAAGGGTGGTGTCATCTGCATATCTGAGGTTATTGATATTTCTCCCGGCAATCTTGATTCCAGCTTGTGCTTCTTCCAGCCCAGCGTTTCTCATGATGTACTCTACATATAAGTTAAATAAGCAGGGTGACAGTATACAGCCTTGACGTACTCCTTTTCCTATTTGGAACCAGTCTGTTGTTCCATGTCCAGTTCTAACTGTTGCTTCCTGACCTGCATACAGGTTTCTCAAGAGGCAGGTCAGGTGGTCTGGTATTCCCATCTCTTTCAGAATTTTCCACAGTTTATTGTGATCCACACAGTCAAAGGCTTTGGCATAGTCAATAAAGCAGAAATAGATGTTTTTCTGGAACTCTCTTAGCCCTGCTGCATCCAGGGAATGAAACCCACCCTTGGCCCCGCCCCACCATGACGCAGGCGCACGTGACGCGCGCCGGCGCGCGCTGTTTCCGGAAGTCGCCCCCGCGGTCTCTGCCGTGGCTGCCAGCGCTGTCCCGCGGAACTTCGGGAGTGGAACGGTCGAGGCGGGCCCCGGCGGGGCCGGAGGCCTGGCCACTCCGCAGAATGGAGATAATCAGGAGCAGTGCATGTCCGCTGTACACCTCCCTGCGTCCTCGTGGCACTTCCTCACCCGGCCTGCTAGGCCCTCACCGCGGCAGGTCTACTTGACCCGGCCTGGGGCAGAGGCAGTCCCCTCAGGGGTTTGCTCCCCTTTTGCGCTTCTTGGGGCCTTGTTCGCCTTTGGCCCGTGCACCCCTCGGGGCTTATATCCCTCCGGTCTGTGCACCCCTTAGGGACTTGTCCTCTCATCCCAGGATCCTTGGCAGCTCCCCTTCCCTCCTTCCCTATCCCCCTAGTAACCCGTGGGCAGAAAGCCAGGCCACCAGTTCTGAGCCTCTTCTCGGTTTCTCCGCAGATTTTCAGAGTAATCTCCACAAAGTGTACCAGGCTATAGAGGAGGCCGACTTCTTCGCCATCGATGGGGAGTTTTCAGGTATCCCTCGCTTGCAAGCTCGAGGCTGGCACCCTGCAATGCATAGCCAAGCCTCCTCCTGCCCGCCACCCCCACCCCCCACCCCCGCGCCCTCCTGACCCCTGGCCTGGGCTTATACCTGCTGGTCGCTCCTCCCTGTTTGAGTTTTCTGGGTCAGGTTGCATGAGTCTCCACGTTTCCTCTTAAACGTTTCAAAAGCACGAAAGAGGTGCGGTGGGTTTCCTGATTGGGTTTGTGGTTGTTCGAACTCTGAGGGTTGCAGATAAGAGACTACGCTTTTGATGCTGCTTAAAAACAGCTGGACAGGTGTGGGACAGCGCTGGAGAGTTAGGGTCAGGCCTTTTTTGATGTGTGGTGAAATACACATAGCATAAAATGTATCCTTTTAACCATTTTTAAGTGGTTTTAAAGTTAAGTGAGACTGTAACACTGGAGTGCCACCATCCCCACCGTCCATCTCCACAGAACTTTTTCATCTTCCAGGACTGAAACTCTACACATTGAACAGTAATTCCCAGCTCCTCCCTCCCCTCTGCCTCTAGCAATCATTGTTTCTGTCTCTATGAATTTGACTAGTTTAGACATTTGCTCTAAGAGGGCTCATACAAGATTTGTGCTTTGTGGCTGACTTTAGGGTTGGACTTCTGCAAATAAATGAGGGTATTCCTTTAGGCATTAGTGAACGTGTTCACTGCCTGCCTTGGCGTGGGTGTACACATGTATCTAGTACTTAGATTAGTGTAACTAACAGTTATAATTGCAAGGTTCTTTTTTTTCTTTTGGATCAGAGATATCCAATTTTTGGTAAAGATAGCCGTTTTTGCTACAAGTTGTGCTTGTTTCAAAGACTTCAGCTCTTTCTAAAGGAATCCATGCTGGGCATAACTTTGTTTTTACTGGGCATAATCCATTACTGGATTATAATTGCTTAATTATATACATATAGTTATATAAATAATGGTATAGAATTATAATTACTGAATTATGATCAACCAATTATGTCAGTTTCAAGTGTATAACACTGATTTGGTATTTTTATACATTATGGATTGATTACCTCGCTAAGTCTAGTTACCATTTGTTACCATACAAAGTTCTTGTCAGCTATATTATTGGCTATATTCTCTGTGCTGTGACTGACTTATTTTATAAGTGAAAGTTTGTACCTCTTAAACTCCTTTACCTATTTGCCCCCCCCCCCAAACTCCCCTCCTTCACTCTGGCAACCATCAGTTTACTCTCTGTATCAATAAGTCTCTTTCTGTTTCTTTTCTTTTCTTTTTTTTTTTTAAGATTTTATCAGTAAATGAAATCATCAGTATTTGCCTTTCTTTGTCTGACTTATTTCACTCACTTAGCATAGTACCTTCTAGGTCCATCCATATTACAAGGTTGTTTTTTTTTTTTTTTCTTTTTTATGGTTGAATAATATTTCTTTACACAAATTCTTTGCAATCCCATGGACTGGAGCCCGTCAGGCTCCTCTATCCGTGGAATCCTCTAAGCAAGAATACTGGAGTGGGTAGCGATTCCCTTCTCCAGGGGATCTTCTCAACCCCTGGTCTGCCACATTGCAGGCAGATTCTTTACCATCTGAGCCATCAGGGAAGCCCCATGTATGCATATATATGCATGTATACACACACACGCACACATACTCACACACATTTATAGCATCTTTACATATGTATAGAATCTTTATCTTTTCATTTATCCTTGGACACTTAAGTTACTTCTATCTTTGCTATTTTAAGTAATGCTGTAGTGACCTAGGGATGTATATATCTTTTTCAGTTAGAATTATTGAAGAAAAAATAATTTTTGTTTTCTTCTGATGAATATCCAGAAGTGGAATTGCTGGATCATATGTTAGTTCTATTTTTAATATTTCGAGGAAGCTTTATACTGTTTTCTATAGTGCCTGCACCAATTGACATTCCCGCCAACAGTACATGATAGTTTTCTTTTCTCCACATCCTTGCCAACATTTGTTATTTCTTGTGTTTTTGAGAATGGCCATTCTGACAGATGTGAGGTGGTATCTCAAGATTGCTGTGGTTGTTCGGGGTCTTTTGTGGTTCTATACAAATTTTAGGATTATTTGTTTAGCTCTGTGAAAAATGCCGTAGGTATTTTGATAGAGATTGCATTGAATCTATAGATTGTTTTGGGTAATATGGGCATTTTAACAGTATTAATTCCTCCAGTTCATGAGCATTTCTGTTTTTCATGTTTTCTTCAATTGCTTTCACCAGTGTCTTATAATTCTCAGAGGACAGGTCTTTCACCTTGGTTAAATATAGTCCTAGGTGTTTTATTCTTTTTGATGCAATTGTCAGTGGGATCGTTTTTATAATTTCTCTTTTTGATGGTTTGTTATTAGTGTATAGAAATTTACAGTGGATTTCTGAATATTAATTTTGTATCCTGCAACTCTGCTGAATTCATTTATTAGTTCTAATAATTTTTTGGTGAGATATCTATAGGGTTTTCTTTATTTGAAATCTGTTTTAGATACTGAAACTGTCCATTCTCAAATTGAAACATTTGTATCTCTGAATTCTCTATTACAGGGTTTGGCTTGTTAGCCTGCGAAATTCATGCTAATTTTGAAAAAGTGAAATAAAGAGCACTTCCAGTTAGTTTTAATTCATAAAAATAAGAAATTATAGAGCCATTGAATAGTTGACTGACATTTTCTGTTAGCATTTACGAATAGGTTAAAATTTTTTTTCTTAAAATCTAGGAATCAGCGATGGACCTTCAGTCACCGCATTAACAAATGGTTTTGACACTGCAGAAGAAAGGTATCAGAAGCTTAAAAAGGTAAGTGGGTGTGCTAGAAAATCTCATTTTTTTTTCCCATGTTGGTCTTGCATATGTTAAATTATAGAGGAATAAAATTGTCAAGCTTGCTTATTAAGTTCTCAACCCCAGCTATGAATTGATATTTAGTGGTATTTAAAACAACAGCAAAAATAATTGTTTGCTGGAAAACATTTTGGGGAAGGTTTAGTATTTTCATTGTTAATTTCATTTACAGGAAATATGATGTGGTTATTTTAATCATTTGGAAATAGGTTTACTATGATGCTCTGGATGATGCATAAGTGCTTAGTTGGGAAAAATAGTAAGAAATATTCATAAATTAATAATGCTCCTGATAGATAATCTATAATCGGTTTGGATCAGAAGTATTCTGCCAAAGTCAAGTAGAATAATCAGAAAACCTACCTGATTGCAAATACTGTTGCTCATGTCGACTATACAGCATTGTTTTGACAGATATTTTATTTCCCTTTTCCAGCATTCCATGGACTTTTTGCTGTTTCAGTTTGGCCTTTGCACTTTTAAGTATGACTACACAGATTCAAAGTAGGTTGTTTTAACAAGTGGTGGGAATTCTTTTGTCATGGCATAATATAACACCCTAAGTCTCCTTTTATCTTATTTTCCCCAGGTATATAACAAAGTCTTTTAACTTCTATGTTTTCCCGAAACCCTTCAATAGATCCTCACCAGATGTCAAATTTGTTTGTCAGGTTAGTAGTATAACTGAGTTGTTGTTCCTTTTTTTTCTGTTACGAATCCCTGATGAAGCTGTGTGGAAACGTGGAATCAGAATTCTCTTTAAAATTTGGTTCTATAACCAACTTTGCACTTCGGGCAAATCACTTTACCTCACTGACCTTCAGTTTTTGGATTATAAATAAATTATACTCTCATCTTTCCTTTGACCTGAGAGTGAATTAAGGAATAAGATGTAAGAGACAGGCAGAGGGACATGGGAACATGAACTTTATTATAAGTAGAGCTGAATTTGAGACCATGACTTCGTACTGTGGCTCTTTGGGGGATGTTTTTTATTGTCTTACCCCTGAACTGAACCTACAGATTAGGACCTGCAGGTTTTTTTCCCAACCCCATTTTCACTGCACGCCTCTTCAAGGGTAGACCTTTATTTTCTGGAGGAGCAGAGTATGTGTGTATGCTCTTTGAAAAGAGCAAACCTAAAAGAGAAAGTGAAAGTATAGTCACTCAATTGTGTCTGACTCTTTGCAACCCCATGAACATAGCTCCCAGGGTCCTTAGTCCATGGGATTCTTCAGACAAGAATACTGGAGTGGGTTGCTGTGCCCTCCTCCAGGGGATCTTCCCAACCCAGGGATCGATCCCAGGTCTCCTGCATCGCAGGCAGATTCTTTACTGTCTGAGCCACTAGGGAACCCAGAAGGGGCTAAGTTACATGTGCTCGGTTTCTTTTCCCAAGCTTACCAGTTAGGAAAGAGGGTAGAAAAAGACCACTGGTGCCTCCTGAGGAGGAAAGGGCTGACTTTATGAGCCAAGGTGAGGATTCAGGGAGGGTCCCCTTTAGAACAGCCAGTTCAGAGTTGTAGCTGATCTGGTGGACATTCGGTGAATGTCAGCTTCCCCTTTCTGCTCTCTTAATAATCTGATTAACGAATAAGGAGATCATTGATCTCTATTGATAAGGACAGTGTGAATTAGTGTCTATCATATGGATATGTGATGAAACCTGAGTTTTGGTCTTCTCTTCCTTATAATCTTATGTCTGAGCTTCTCTCCCTGGAGTAACATTAGTTCCTTTGAGTCTTCCCATCTGTCCCTTTTCCTGCGTCTAAGTAGTACTGCAGTTAAGAAAGCCTGGAGGGTAGGCTTCTGAGTGATTGAGTCATGTCAGATTCTCTCTGTAATAAGGCAGGATGTAAACAAATGAAGCAGCATTCATTGTATGTCGGGAGCTGGAGAGAAGGTAATTTTACTCTTGTATCCAGTATTTTTCTTAAATTAGCAGATAAACCATAGTTGATATTTCTTTACTTTGCAATAAGCTCAGTTCAGTTGCTCAGTCATGTCTGACTCTTTGCAACCCCATGGACTGCCACACGTGAGGCCTCCCTGTCTATCACCAACTCCTGGAGTTTACTGAAACTCATGTCCATTGAGTCGGTGATGCCATCCAACCGTCTCATCCTCATTTAACAGCTATTTACCAGTCACATGAGTATAGAATACTTCATTAAATGGTATTTGTAAATTTTCTCTGAGAAAGATAGGTTCAGTTTGGACATTTGTATGGATGTAGTTTTCCAGTGGTAGCAGGAAAAGACAGTTCCTTAAAGTGGATTCCATGGTTTTAGCCAGGAATTAATCAAATGCACACAGTGGCAGTGAGACATCTCAGGGATGACAGTATTTTCTAAAAGACCAACACAAACACAACTGGAGACAGGTCGGAAGAACCCTACCCATCACACAAAATCATCCTGTGACTACACCTGGAACACTTCATGCAGTCCTGATAGCCAGCCACTCCTTAAAAAAAGGAAAAACATCATAGACTTGAAGACAGGCCAGAGATTAATGGGCTCAAATGGTGCAGTTCTCTGTTCTGGAAAAACAAAGGCAGGGAAGAGGTTGAGACTCAGTAAGTAAACTTGGCAATTGTATGGATAAGGTAAATGATAGTATCTTTGGATTTTTTTCTGGTCCTCCATCTAAGGTGGATTTTGTCTTGTTTAAAAATCTATGCCTGCAGCAGAGTCGCGTCTTTAAAGGAACTTAGCTTCTAGAGTCGGCGAGTAGGGTGAAGATTGTGTCTAGTGAAAAATTGATCTTGAAAAGCTTTTATTATCCTTAAAGCAGGGAAAATTGGGGGGCAAGACAACTTCCTGTGCTGTGTGAAAACTAAGTATCTGTACACACAGTGAGCCACGCACACTAGGCAGGATGTGGAGGAATGACGCCCTGAGAGCCATGCACACGCCTGCAGCGCGTGCCCGTCCAGGTGAATTGCAAGGCGTCTTCATTGTCTTCACTTCCTGTTTCTTCTGTTCTTCTTTTTTCTGCCTGAACATCTGTAGTGGAGTTCATGGAAGAAAATACATACATGGCCGTGAAAAGTCAAAACACTGCTGCTGTCTATAGAGTAAAACATGTTGTTTTTAAATCCCCTCTTCCCCCATGCCACTTCTTTCCCCATTTCACTCCTTTTGTGCCATATATACATATGCTCCTGTGTTTACATATATATACACACACACACACACACAAACACAGTTTTAGTTTTTTGCTTTAATATACACAGAATCATAACATTCATATTTTAAATAACTTGCATTTTCCATTTAACACAATGTCTTCATATTTCATAATACAGGTGTATTATAATTTATCTAATTGGAATTGGAAAGTTTTCCAGTGGCTCCCTATTTTAAACAGTGCTATAGTCAGTGTCCATGTGCATGTGTCTTGGTTGTATATAGGAAATTTTTTTTTTTTTGCCGAATCAACATATGTTTTTAAGCTATTTTTTAAATTTATTTTTAATCGGACGATAGTTGCTTTACAATGCTGTGTTGGTTTCTGCCGTACAATAACATGAATTAGTCATAAGTGTATATATGTCCCCTCACTCTTGCACCTCCCTCCCCTTCCTCCCCCACCCCATCCCACCTCTCCAGGTTGTCACAGACTAAGTTTCAAGTTGAACTCCAGGAATGTTTTATAGGATAGCTTTCCTATGAGGGGAATTGATGAGTCATAGAACTTATAGATTTAAAATTTTGATAGATGCCTCAAATTGTCCTCTCTAATATCTATGCTCATCTTTTGAATCCTGAAAATGGTACATTTAGAACAAACCAAAGATAGTGTTTAGTATATTATAAATAAAGTTTGTTGGTTTGAAGTGTTTTCTCTTTATTATGGTAAAAAAAAAAATCCATAACCTAAAATTTACCATTTTAAGAGGCTTTAAATTCAGGGGCATAGAGTACATTTTTTTTTTGCAGTCTAAAGAGTATTATTTGAGTAGAAAATAAATAGTTTGAAAAAGGGGATGCGTGATCTCTGACTCTGATTTTTAAAGAAGAAAGTTAGGATGGAGTCTAGTGATAGGAGGGGTAAAAACGCCTTTCCATAAGCCATCTTTTGTTGTCTCTGTCAGTGATGGGTATTAGGGGAGCAGAGTTAAGAGTACTCAGGCATGGAAGGTAGAGGGGCTTGTGGCCCAAGTCAGAAGGCACTGGGTCTTATTTCAGAACAGGATGAACAAGGAAGATATAGGGGAAATGGTTGCTTATTTCACATCACAGAAAACCTGGACATGATAGAAAATGATGTGTCTGTATCTGTGTGTGTGTGTGCATGCATGCACATACCCATGTATATTTGACTAGGTTGCTCATAGTTTAAAAGAACTGGTGTCAAGTAATAAAGATACATAAAGTACATAAAAGTATATATAATATATAAAACCTTTTAACCTAAGATTAAAAATAAGTAAGTGAAAAATTGGAAGAAAAGAAAAATGAGGGTGTGATTACTGTGTTATGATTAGAACACAGAATTCATGCCAAAGAAAGTCTTACCTGCTTGTCTCTGAGCTTCCTACCAGCCAAGACAAGGGGGAAACACACGGTCAGTTCTGTGGTCCAAAGGATCAAAATGGACCAGGACTTAGGACCAGTTCAGCTTTCCTCAGATTAGAGACCCCAAGACATTTCCCTTTCTGTTATCATGGTATTTGTCGCTCAGTCATGTCTGACTCTTTGTGACCCCATGGACTGTAGCCTGCCAGACTCCATGGAATTCTCCAGGCAAGAATACTGGAGTGGGTAGCCATTCCCTTTTCCAGGGGATCTTCCTGACCCAGGGATTGAACCCAGGTCTCCTTAATTGCAGGCAGATTCTTTATCATCTGAGCCACCAGGGAAGCCCTCTGTGTAGACGACGTTGTCTTCAGCAGCATCTCTAAAGTGGATATGGTAATGAGCTTATTGGAACTGGCAGAGCATCCTCAGTCTAGACTGATGGTGTAACATCAAGTGCGACTCAGGAAGGGCTGCTCTATAAAGGGTCAGATTTAACTGTTCTACCTTCAGTTACTTCAGGAATGTCCAACTCTTTGAGACCCCATCGACTGCAGCATGCCAGGCTTCCCTGTCCATCACCAACTCATGGAGCTTGCTCAAACTCATGTCCATCGAGTCGTGATGCCATCCAGCCATCTCATCCTCTGTTGTCCCCTTCTCTTCCTGTCTTCAATCTTTCCCAGCATCAGGGTCTTTTCCAGTGAGTCAGTTCTTCGTACCAGGTGGCCAAAGCATTGGAGTTTCAGCTTCAGCATTAGTCCTTCCAGTGAATATTCAGGACTGAATTCCTTTCAAATGGACTGGTTGGATCTCCCTTGGACTTGCTGTTCAAGGGACTCTCAAGAGTCTTCTCCAGCACCACAGTTCAAAAGCATCAATTCTTTGGCACTCAGCTTTCTTTGTAGTCCAATTCTTACATCCATACCTGACTACTGGAAAAACCATAGCTTTGAATAGATGGAACTTTGTTGGCAAAGTAACGTCTCTGTCTTTTATTTTATTTATTTATTTATTTTACATCTCTGCCTTTTAATATGCTGTCTAAATTAGCCATAACTTTTCTTCCAAGGAGCAAGTGTCTTTTAATTGGCTGCAGTTATCATCTACAGTGATTTTGGAGTCCAAAATCATGGGACTGGATGCCATGATCTTCGTTTTTTGAATGTTGAGTTTTAAGCCAGCTTTTTCACTTCTCTCTTTCACTTTCATCAGGAGGCTCTTTAGTTTCTTTTTAGTATGTTAAAAAGCAGAGATATTACTTTGCCAACAAAGGTCCGTCTGGTCAAAGCTGTGGTTTTTCCAGTAGTCATGTATGTTTGTGAGAGTTGGTCTATAAAGAAAGCTGAGCACTGAAGAATTGATGCTTTAGAACTGTAGTGTTGGATAAGACTCTTGAGAATCCCTTGGACAGCAAGGAGATCCAGCCAGTCCATCCGAAAGGAAATCAGTCCTGAATATTCATTGGAAGGACTGATGCTGAAGTTGAAACTTGAATACTTTGGCCACCTGAAGTGAAGAACTGACTTATTGGAAAAGACCCTGATTCTGGGAAAGATAGAAGCGGGGAGGAGAAGGGGATGACAGAGGATGAGATGGTTGGATGGTATTGCTGACTCAATGGACACGAGTTTGAGTAAACCCCAGGAGTTGTTGCTGGACAGGGTGGCCTGGTGTCCTGCAGTCCATGGGGCTGCAAAGTCGGATATGACTGAGTGACAGAACTGAATTGAACTGAACACAGTCAAAGGCTTTGGTGTTATCAATAAAGCAGAAGTAGATGTTTTTTCTGGAATTCTCTTGCTTTTTAGATGATCCAACAGATGTTGGCTATTTGATCTCTGGTTCTGCTGCCTTTTCTAAGTCCGGCTTGAACATCTGGAAGTTCATGGTTCACATACTGTTGAAGCCTGGCTTGGAGAATTTTGAGCATTACTTTGCTAGCGTGTGAGATGAGTGCAATTGTGCGGTAGTTTGAATATTCTTTGGTATTGTCCTTCTTTGGGATCGGAATGAAAACTGACCTTTTCCAGTCCTGTGGTCACTGCTGAGTTTTCCAAATTTGCTGGCATAATGAGTGCAGCACTTTCACACATAATCTTTTAGGATTTGAACTAGCTCAACTGGAATTCCATCACCTCCACTAGCTTTGTTCGTAGTGATGCTTCCTGAGGACCACTTGACATCACGAATTCTAGGATGTTTGGCTCTAGGTGTGTGATCACACCATCGTGGTTATCTGGGTCATGAAGATATTTTTTGTATAGTTCTTCTGTGTATTTTTGCCACCTCTTTTTAATATCTTCTGCTTCTGTTAGGTCTGTACCATTTCTGTCTTTTACTGTGCCCATCATTGAATGAAATATTCCCTTGGTATCTCTAATTTTCTTGAAGAGATCTCTAGTCTTTACCATTCTATTGTTTTCCTCTATTTCTTTGCATTGATCACTGAGGAAGGCTTTCTTATCTCTCCTTCCTATTCTTTGGAACTCTGCATTCAAATGGGAATATCTTTCCTTTTCTCCTTTACCTTTAGCTTCTCTTCTTTTCTCAGCTATCTGTAAGACCTCCTCAGACAACCATTTTGCCTTTTTGCATTTCTTTTTCTTGGGGATGGTCTTGATCACTGTCTTCTGTACATGTTACAAACCTCTGTCCATAGTTCTTCAGGCTTTCTGTCTGTCAGATCTAATCCCTTGAATCTATTTGTCACTTCTAGTGTATAATCGTAAGGGATTTGATTTAGGTCATACATGAATGGTCTAGTGGTTTTCCCTACTTTCTTCAATTTAAGTCTGAATTTGGCAATAAGGAGTTCATGATCTGAGCCACAGTTGGTTCCTGGTCTTGTTTTTGGTGACTGTTATAGAGCCTCTCCTGGGCTTGCCGGTGGCTCAGTAAAGTGTCTGCCTGCAGTGTGGGAGACCCGGGTTCGATCCCTGGGTTGGGAAGATCCCCTGGAGAAGGAAATGGCAACCCATTCCAGTACTCTTGCCTGGAAAATTCCATGGACTGAGAAGCCTGGTGGGCTACAGTCCATTGGGTTGCAAAGAGTCAGACACAACTGAGCGACTTCGCTTTCACTTTCTTTCATAGATCCTCTCCATCTTTGGCTGCAAAGAATATAATCAGTGTGATTTTGCTGTTGACCATCTGGTGATGTCTGTGTGTAGAGTCTTCTCTTGTGTTGTTGGAAGAGGGTATTTGCTATGACCAGTGTGTTCTCTTGGCAAAACTCTATTAGCCTTTGCCCTGCTTCATTTTGTACTCCAAGACCAAATTTGCCTGTTACTCGAGGTTTCTCTTGACTTCCTACTTTTGCATTCCAGTCCCCTATGATGAAAAGGACATCTTTTTTGAGTGTTAGTTCTAGAATGTCTTGTAGGTCTTTATAGAACCATTCAACTTCAGCTTCTTCAGCATTACTGGCATAGATTGGATTATTGTGTTATTGAATGGTTTTCTTTGGAAATGAACAGAGATCATTCTGTCGTTTTTGAGATTGCACTCAAGTACTGCATTTCAGACTCTTGTTGACAGTGAGGGCTACTCCATGTCTTCTAAGGGATTCTTGCCCACAGTAGTATATATAATTGTCATCTGAATTAAATTCACCCATTCCAGTCTGTTTTAGTTCACTGATTACTAAAATGTCACTGTTCCCTCTTGCCATCTCCTGTTTGACCACTTGTAATTTACCTTAATTCATGGACCTAACAGTCCAGATTCCTATGCAGTATTGCTCTTTATAGCATCAGACTTTACTTCCATCACCAGACACATCCACAACTGGGCATTGTTTTCTCTTTGGCTCAGTCTCTTCATTCTTTCTGAAGTTATTTCTCCACTTCTCTCCAGTAGCATATTGGACACCTACCGACCTGGGAATTTCATTTTTCAGTGTCATGTATCTTTTTCTGTTTTCATACTGTCCATGGGGTTCTCAAGGCAAGAAATTAGAGTGGTTTGCCATTCCCTTCAGTGGACCACGTTTTGTCAGAACGCTCCACCATGACCCTTGCGTCTTGGGTGGCCCTGCACAGAGTGGCTCATGGTTTCATTGAGTTAGACAAGGCGGTTCTGACTTAAAACGAAAATAAAATTAGAGAAGCTCAGTGAAGTTTCCCACCTTCAGTCAGTTGAGTAAGGACTTTGTGAAAATGTTCCCATTCTTGTGTATAATTACTTACTTGATATTTTTTCTACATTTACGTATATATTTTGACTTTGAGATATGTGTTTAGTAAGTCTCTTTACTGGGAATTTTTCTGTACTATGATGTTGAATGTAAAGAACATCCAGTTAAGATTTTGGGCTTCCAGAATCTAAGTTGAAGTGAATATTGATACCTTATAATTTGCACATTTTTTCCCTTAAATTTGAACCTGGGGTGAGATAATAGAAATACATTTAATTTTTATTCAGCAGTTTCCTGCCTCTTGGGAGAATATATGTTCACCAAGTAAGATTTTCTTAAATGTTGGGTAACAAAGGATATTTGTCTTACAAACTATAAGGGAAAAGCCCAGATAGTTGAAGTGAATGAATGGACAGTTCAGCAGCCGTGGAGTAGAAGCCCCTTGTTCTCTGACCCGTGGCATGCTACCCCCTTGCCTGGTTGCCTTCGTTTACTCCCCAGAGTTCTTTCTCTGCTTATGTTCACACACCTGCCATGAACATCACTGAAATGCATGTTCTATTTACTCTTGTTTCAGAGCTCAAGCATTGACTTTCTAGCAAGCCAAGGATTTGATTTTAATAAGGTTTTTCGCAACGGTAAGATTACACGTGACCTCTCTTCAGAGCTTGTAAATCTGGACTCGGTTGAGAATTATCTCTCTGTGCGTACTGTCTGAGACAGGGTCTCGGATTTCCATTCCAGCCTGTGCAGCCGTTAGAGTTTTTATTGTGCCCCGCTGTTGAAGGCCTGGTCCAGCATGAGTGGCACAGGAGAGGCGCTGCTGCCTCCTTTAGCTCTGATGAGGCCTCTCGAGCCCCCAGAGTCGTTGGGTGGGGCTTGTGCTGTCACTGGTGTGACTCAGTCGCCTGGCAGACTCCCTGTGGGGTATGTGTCCCTGTTGTCTTCCACTGAGACAAGTGGTCCAGTGTCGCATTTTCATAATCGGCCATGTTTCAGTAATACTGCGATGGTCTTTGGAAGAAAAAATTCAGTTCTGATGGCTAACTTGCTGGGTGATGTGCTGACCAGCAACCTGGTGGGGTGGGGGGACCAAGTCCGAGTCCTTGTCCCCAGCGTAGGGCATGATCCCTCAGAGAGGTGATTGTTAAATATTTAATTAATGAACACTGGACGTTCAAGCACATCAGAGTGGTTTTTTTTTTCCTCCATTCATTTACTTCCCTAAAAGTGCCTGGGAAAGCCTCTGTCGTTCCCAGCAGTATTAAGTGCCTGCTGCTCTAAGGTCAGTAGCTACTTTTCACTTAATTATTCTTGTAAACTGCTTTCTTTCCCATGGTGGATGTGTTACTGAGTGGGGTAGGGAAGGAGATATTTCTCAGCAAAGGTTCCAGAACATAGACTTCAGCTACAATCTCTTTCCCTCAGCATGATCTCCTTGTAGGGTCTTTAGGACCATGTCATGTTGGTTGTTTAATTGCTTCAGTGGTGCTGCATCCTCATATCTACTGGTGCTTTTGATATTTGGAAATGCTAAAAAAATTTTTGAATCCAAACTGCTTAACCTAGTGGGTAAACCTGCTGGGTAACACAATTTGGGTATAACAAAGTAATTTTATTTCCTGTGGCTCATGCTTGACTCTGAAAGCCACTATAAAATACAAATTCCACATATAGTTAGAGTACTATGATGGAATGTGTGCAGTTTTTTTTTTTTTTTTTTTTTTTTTGGCATGTGGGATCTTAGTTCCCTGACCAAGGATCGAACTCGTGCCCCCTGCATTGGAAGCATGGAGTCTTAACCGCTGGACCATCTGGGAAGTCTTATTGCAGAAATGTTTTGAAGGAACTACTTTAACCAGATTCCTATGAATGTGTAATTTCCAGCCTGATGGTTTTATTTTCATAGAAGGAGAGAAACAGCTTCATGAAGGATGCTTCATTTTCTAGTTTTGTAGTCAGACCTTGAAGTATTTTAGTCACAACTGCATCAGGGCTCCCAGGCCATCTGTTATTACTGAGACTCTTATCCCTGTGCTTTAAATCTGACCCGGACCTTTATTCCTCTTCCTTATTAAATCTTTGCACTCTAGGGTTTGCACATGCTAGACCCTTTCCTCCTGGCAGCCTCCTTGGACATACCTCTGACTTCCTTGTCTGAAGTGGAACCAGGTGACTGCCGTCACCATTCTCCCAAGCACAGATGGTTTCAGCTGTCTATGCAGCCGGGCGGTAGGCCTTCCACCTCAGTCCAGCTGAGTTCTTCTCAGGAGCCACGGCTCTTCCCAGGGCTGTGTAACCAGCTCTGCCGTCCCCCTTCTGCTGACGTCCTGGGTGTGATAGAACTGGGATTCTAGTGCAGGCTGTCTAACACCTGAATTTATGCTCTTTAACCTCCAGGTGGAATCTGCATTCCTGCAAATGTTCCCCTCTCTTCACCCCAGCCTCAATTATTTTAGGTTCTGTTTGCAAGGACACCAGAAGCCTAGACTTTGGCTCATCTTTCTCTCTATTCCTACCTCTCTCCTCCTTCTGGGTTACTCCAGCATCCACATGGAGCACCTGCAAAAGCTCTGTCGTGTCTACTCCCAGGGGGTCAGCAGTCCTCGCTTCTGCCTCCCCTTAGCTGTCCACTCCCTTAGTGGCATCATGGGTCTTATCAGGAGGAACTGTGCCCACCTCCATCATTTCTCCTTGACAGCGCCTCCTCTCGTCCTTCACATCCACTTGGCTACCTCATTTCAGCAGTTGGTTGATCTCCATTGCTTTCTCACTGTCAGTTACCTCCTACTGTCTGGTCTTAACTTCGCTCCTTGTCCGCCTGGTCCATTATTATCCTTTCTTCTTCCTCTTGCTCCTCTCCACATATTGAACTCGTCTAGCTAAGTCCCAGCCTTAGTTGGTTCTGATCACTCACTTTCTCTCTTCCTGAGCATCTGAGTATTGCAGTAAAATGGAACATACCTGAGCTCATTTGTCACTTTAAATGCATGAGCACAAGCATCAAGTAAGGACTCCATCATGCTCAGAAATCCTACTTTTCTGACTTAGAAATTCCCTTTCTGACTTTCTACGATATCAGTATTTTTACTTTCTCTCTCCAGGCCTCCCTCTCAGCTGCTGGTCATGACTCAATGAAAATAGAAGCCAGCAGGCAAGAGCCAGTTTGTGTTCTTACCACCAGACCCACAGGTCTCCCCGCCGAGCCTGGGCCCAGCCTTTTCACAGGTGTTCCTTAGAAGGCTAGTCCCTCCCTCTGTGTCAGGCACTGGCCCTTCCAGTTTGCCCTTCTGTCTGCTGGATGTTTTCCCTTCTCTGCTGATCATTCCATCAACCTTTGTAAACATTCTTTTAGTGTTGCTGCTGCTGCTGCTAAGTCACTTCAGTCGTGTCTGACTCTGTGTGACCCCATAGATGGCAGCCCAACAGGCTGCCCCATCCCTGGGATTCTCCAGGCAAGAACACTGGAGTGGGTTGCCGTTTCCTTCTCCAATGCATGGAAGTGAAAAGTGAAAGTGAAGTTGCTCAGTCATGTCCGACTCTTTGCGACCCCATGGACTGCAGCCTACCAGGCTCCTCCATCCATGGGATTTTCCAGGCAAGAGTACTGGAGTGGGGTGCCATTGCGTTCTTCGTCTTTTAGTGCAGAGCTCCTTAATCTAGTCCAGAGGCTGCTTTCCTGCTATAGAGTGAGTTCTGGAGTCTGAATCTGGGGAAGGTGGTGATGAGTTGACATCTATATTTTGTCTAACCTTGAACTGAATTTGTTCATTTCTTCTGTTAGGAATGTAGGCAACAACCCAGCCACCTTAGCAGTAGCAGGAAGTTTGTCCTCAGTGAAATCCTAGGTATCTTCAAGTGGCATTTTTGTTGTGGCAGATATCTTGAATATTGTTTACCTTCGCCAGTACTTTGAAATTACCATCATTAATTCACCTGCCAGTAGGTCTTTTAAAAAAAATATTTATGTATTTAATTTACTTATTTGGCTGCACCAGGTCTTAGTTGCAGCGCTTGGAATCTTCGATCTTTGTTGCAGCATGTGAACTCTCAGTTATGGCATGCCAGATCTAGTTCCCTGACTAAGGATTGAACCCGGGCCCCCTACATTGGAAGCGCAGAGTCTTAGGACCAGTGGGGAAGTGCCTGCCGTTAGGTCTTCTTATTTAATGTGTTGACCAGGAAGCTGGTATCTTACATTACTATATCATAGATATAAAAAAAGTTCTTGGTAACTATTTCAGTATAATTACTTTCCTTTATAATCTTGTGTATTTTATTTTATGCATTTGAAAACGTCATTTTGAGGTAGGGCCTGTAGATTTCACCCGACCACCAAAGGAGTAGGTGGCACGTGAAGATGAATCACGCCCGTGGGGATCTGTCTGTCTCAGAATAACACTGACCAAGCACACCCGCCCCTCACTTGATTCCACATCCCCAGCGCCACTTCTGGCCTGCGATGCTCCCACTCAGAGGAAAGCATCTTGAATGAGGGGCTTGCGCTTGCCATTCCTGCCTCTTCCCCTCTAGTTTTCTCTTTACCCACCTGAGCCCGTTTGCTGTCCGCAGCCCTCCTTGGACTTGAGGTCGGGTCAGACTGCCAGGATCTCACACCTTGTGGATCCTTCTTTGTCCTCACTCCGCCTTTGGCGGAATTTGACTGGGTCGATTGCTCCCTCCTCCCCTGGACACTCTCCCCTGGCTTTTAGACTCTTCGTTCTGTGCTTTTCCTCCTGCCTCCCTCTGGACTTCTCCCCATTCTGACTGTTTCGTCTCCTCTGGCTTCAATGTTAGTCTCATATATTCCATGGTTTTATTTACTTTTTATTATTAAATTCTTATTTTGAAATAATCTCAGACTTTATAAATGTTGCCAAAATACCTCAGAGAATTCCTGGTACCTGCCCTCCAGTTTCCTGAATGTTGGCATTATACTGTTTGCCTTGTCATCCTTTCTCTCATTACATGCTTGTGTATAATTTTTTCCCCCCAAACCATTTTAGAGTAAGTTCCAAACATGACATTTCTTTATTCTAACTACTTCAGTGTGCATTTTCCTAAAAACAAGTACCTTCTCTTACACAGTACAGTAATCCAAATTAGGAAATGGATGTTGCTCTAGTACTGTTACCTCATTTACAAACCTAATGTATATAAGTTTTGCTACTTAGAGTAAAAGAGAAAAACAACTTCTCCCCATCCAGATTCACTCTGGGCTCACACGCTGCATTTAAGCTGTCATATCTCTTTGCTCTTTTACAATCCAGAACAATTTCTCAGTCTGTCTTTGATTTGAGTACCTTGACAGTATTTTGTAGCGGAGGCTAGTTTGTGGCATGCCCCTCGATTGGGACTTTTTTGATGTTTCCTCAGCCAAGTCCAGTACTCTTGCCTGGAGAATCCCATGGACGGAGGAGTCTGGTAGGCTACAGTCCATGGGGTCGCTAAGAGTTGGACATGACCGAGCGACTTCACTTTGACTTTTCACTTCCATGCATTGGAGAAGGAAATGGCAACCCACTCCAGTGTTCTTGCCTGGAGAATCCCAGGGACGGGAGAGCCTGGTGGGCTGCCGTCTATGGGGACGCACAGAGTCGGACACGACTGAAGCGACTTAGCAGCAGCAGCCAAGTCCAGAGGCATCGATTCGTCTCGGGCAGAGACACTGCAGATGCGTGCTGCTCAGTACATCATATCAGGAGAACGTGACACCAGTGAGCCGAGTTACTGATGATTATCGCTCTTCTGTTTACTTTTAGAAAAACACACGTACAGTACGTCATCTGTTAACCATTTCTAAGTATACAGTTGGCTGGTATTAAGTACATGCATATTGTTGTGCAGCTTTTGGTGTTTGGAATGTTGATCAGACTTCTTCAATTAGGTTTAGCATCCACTGATGAGTCTTGCTTGAGACAGTTATTACTGCTGACAAATGATGATTTTCTAACTTCATCATTGGTTCCACAGTTTGTTAACTGTCCCATGACTTGTAATGCCCCCCTTTATCCTGATGACACCTGAATTTGTATCTCAGCACCTTTCTCCTAAGCTTTAGCCTTTTATTTGTAGCTCTTCATTTATATGTACATCCCTAGATGATTTAATATATCCAGGAGGTAGCTTTTGGCTTTATTGGGACAACTGTGTCCATTTATTTTACTCACTGTGTGTGGCTGTTTTCATGTTACAAAGATGTTGAGATCTCATGTTGCCATAGAGATCTCCATATGGCCCATAAGCCTAAAATGTTTCTTGTTTGTCTCTTTAAGGAAAGGTGTACTGATCTCTGATCTAAGCGGTTATCTCCTGCCTGGACAACCACAGTGAACAGTTCCTTCTGGCTGACCTCCCTACTTCAGTTCTCATAGAAGTCCAGATGGTCTTTTAAAAACATGGAGCAGGGCTTCCGTGCTGGTCTAGTGGTTAAGAATCTGTCTTGCAATGCACATGGGTTTGATCCCTGGTCCAGGAAGATTCCATATGCAGTAGGGCAGCTAGCCCGTACATCACAGCTACTGAACCTGAGTGAGCTCTAGAGCCTGTGCCCGCCATAGCTAGAGAGTAGCCCCTGCTGTCTGCAACTGGAGAAAGCCCGTGCGCAGCAGCAAAGACCCAGTGCAGCCAAAAATAAATAAGTAAATAATTTTTAAAAAGTACATGAAAATAACGGAGCAGATAATGTGATTATTGTGCTTAAAGCCTTGCAACAGCATCCCGTTGTCCTTAGAATAAGTAAATTCTTACCGTGGCCTCTAAGGGCCCGTGTAATCCTGCCCCATCCTCTGCAGCCTGACATTATTCCGTTCTCCTGCTTACAGCTTCCTTCTCTGGAACTGTTTCTGGAACAGTCCAAGCCATTTCTGTCCTCTGGGCATTTATGTCTGTTCCCTGCCTGAAATACTCTTCCCCCAGTTCCTGCGTGTCTGATCCATGCTCACCTTTTGGGTCCTCCTGCCTGGTGGCCTTCTTTGGTCGTCCTAAGGTTGTTCCCTTCACTACAGAGCAGGACGCATCTACCTTGTTCATCATTAGCTCACCGGCACCTGGTATGGTGCCTGGCACAGTGTACATGCCAAATTACAATTTATTGAGAGATGAATGAACGAATGAGCACATGGAGTGAATGAAATAAGACACATACATTTCAAAATCACTTGCTGTTTCCATTGATTTTTTTTTTTTGAGCTGTAGTCAAATATGGTCTTTCCCAAGTATTTTAGACTCTGTGGTTTGTTACAAAATTTTTTATGATAAACAGTGACTTCTGCTAATACACGCTTTTAAAAATTCTGTTCAGGAATTCCGTACTTAAATCAGGAAGAAGAAAGACAGTTAAGAGAGCAGTATGATGAGAAGCGTTTGCAGTCCAACGGCGCAGGTGCTCTGTCCTACACGTCTCCTAACACTTCAAAGTGTCCCGTGACAATTCCTGACGATCAGAAGAAGTTTATTGACCAAGTAGTGTAAGTTCCTAAACTGAAAGCAGACGTGCGATGAGACGTGTGTCTTGGGGCAGGATCGATGCCTGTATCTCAGGCTTGTGATACCCACACACAGCGCACACAGAGGGTGATGTGAGGGCAGGATTTAATTGTGGCATACCTGAGTTTGTGTTATATGTTGTTCAATCGCTGAGTTGTGTCCGTCTCTTTGCGACCCCATGGACTGCAGCATGCCAGGCTTTTCTGTCTTTCACTGTCTCCTGAAGTTTGCTCAGACTCATGTCCATTGAGTTGGTGATGCCATCCAACCATCTGCTGTCAGTTGTAAATGGAGTTTTGTGTACTGTGCGCAGAATTGCCGTGTGTCACCAGGCCTGAGACTGCCTTGGCAAGGGGGCAGACCTCTTGTGTGGACCACAGGCCTGACAGCCACTGTTCCCCCAGAGGCAGAGGCCCATCCAGATATTGCAACATATCTGTGTTTTTTTTTTTTTCTGTTGTGGTGAAGTTCTGACAAGCAAATGTGCCACGGGAGGAGCGTCTGGTTTTGCTTAGTTTAGTTATCAGTATAACTGCTGACTCATTGGAAAAGACCCTGATGTTGGGAAAGATTAAAGGTAGAAGGAGAAGAGGGTGACAGAGGATGAGATGGTTGAATGGCATTACTGATTCAATGGACATGAACTTGGGCAAACTCTGAGAGATGGTGAGGGAGAGGGAAGCCTGGCATGCTGCAGTCCATGTTGTTGAGACGTGGACATAACCTGGCGACTGAACAACAGACTACTTGGCGACTGAATAACAAAACTACTTGACTAGGAAAGTAAAAATGTAAATCACTTGTATCAATGAATCCTTGAGAAGTTGTCACTGACTCATTAATAACAATGACAAAAAGAATCTGCCAAAGTAAAGTATTTTAAGCCTTACTGAACTAAAAAGTTATGATTTGGTAAAATTACATTGTCATATGTTACTGCTTTTGAGTATGGTGGTTCTTTTGATTGATGACTTCGTTCCTTAATGATGCTGATGGTCATATTTTTATTCTAATTCTTCAGAAAGAAAATAGATTTATTACAAAGTGAAGAGGACAAGAACTTGGATTTAGAGCCATGTACTGGGTCAGTTGCCTTGAATATTTTCACTTGTTCTTTTTTGGGAAAGGTAGATGATTTCTGGCATGTGCTCTTCTTGGTCTCTTAAAAACATTCATAAATAGTCTTTTTATTATAGGTATGATCCCAAGATTTCAGCACTAACTTTAGTGTTAACGCAGTGGGGAGCATGGTATATTGAGACACTGAATGAGTGCTTTGTCCTGTCCTGGAGGGAAGAAAACTGTTATGCACCTCTGCCTTAAGACATGCTCAAGAGTGCGTAATTATTGTAGCCTTGATGTGTGCTTCATACAGAAAGACTTCAGAAGAGCCAGAGTCCATTGTTAGGCTATTTCTGTCCTTTTCATTTCTCTCTGCAGTAAAAAGCATCGGTGTTTCAAAGAGTCAGTAATTGAAACAGCCTGCTTTCCTTCCTTCTCCTTTGTGACTAGCTTCAACAGAAGTGTTTTAATGCATCTGTCTACTTAAAATTCTCTTCATACAGCCACAGGAGGTAATATTTTGGTTTGATAAGGACTTCTGCCTCTTTTATAAAGGCAGTATAATAATAGCAGTGATAAAGAGCATTTTCAATTCATTAGTTCTCTTGGAGAAGGGAATGGCTACTTCAGTATTCTGGCCTGGAGAATTCCATGAACTGTTCCATGGGGTCGCAAAGAGTTGGACATGACGGAGCGACTTTCACTTTCACGTTCAGTTCATTGATTCGGCTGTGTCGGGACACAGTTGTGGCACACGGGCTTGTCTCGCAGCTTGTGTGGTGTGTGGACTGAGTTGCCCCTTGGCATATAGGATCTTAGTTCCCCGACTAGGGATCAAACCCGAGTCCTGTCCATTGAAAAGTGGATTCTTAACCACTGGACCACCAGGGAAGTCCCAGTAAAGAGCATTTTGATGAAGAAAGGTGGTGAGGAATCCTCCCACCTCAAGCATCCTCTCTGTTCTTTTTTGCATGTTAACTGTCACTTCTAATGAAGCCTCTTTTAAAACTTATGTGGTCTTTCCCAACCAGTGCTTGGTCAGTTTGAATTTTGCTTCAATGATTGCAAATTAATACCTTTTCATTTGTTTTCGTAGGTTCCAAAGAAAACTGATTTATCAGACTTTGAGCTGGAAGTAAGTGTTTATATTATACATGAGGGCTCTGTGAGGGACCCAGGATTAAAAAATTAAAAGCAGTTTTTTAGCCTTTATTTCATTTTTGATGTTCTGCTGGTTTTGGTGACTTGACCATACTGTGTTCTTGGGCAGTGCTTCATTTTGTTACTGTTTTCCCCCCAATTTCTTAAGTTAAATACCCGCTTAATTTATTTGCTCTTGCTTCTTAGTAGCTGCTGTAAAGGCTTTACAGTTTTCTTTTAATGATCGATTTGGCATATCCTAAATTGAAGTATTATTTGAAGGTATATGAAGGTATGTGTAGTACCTTTGAAGGTATATAATAAAGTTTGGCTTTAAGACCTGGGAAATACTCAGGTGAATGGTCTTTGTTTTTCTTTTTTGAAACAGGATAATTTTTACTTAGATTCTTGTCATTTAATTTATGCAGCTTAAAATATTTAATTATATTAGGCTGCCTTCTTTACTATATTTCAGTAGCATTGTACACAAAATTTTTAATTTCATACTTTTGCTGTTTATAAGAAATACTGAAATAAAGTAGATTAAATGAAAGGTGAATGCTTTTTCTAAAGCAGGGATTAGACCATGGGTGGGTTTCAGGAGGCCTGTGAATCTCCTGAAATAATGTCCAAAATTTTGTATGTGTTTTTTTCTGGAGGTGTTTCCATTAGTTTAGTTATATTTTCAAGTAAATCTCTTAACTTAGCAGTTGAAGGTCAGGATTGGAGAGATGGATGTTTGCACTTGACTTTGTTTGGGGTTCTTGTTCTTTCGTTAGAATCTGCCAGTGAATTTACTTTGACCAGACCAGGAAAAGGGCCATTATTATTTGATCAGGCTCCTTTCTTCTCATGTTATCCTTGCAACATACTCCCTATGGATTCCAGATTCCTCTCCTTGGCAGATGCCAACTACTGTGCAAGCTTACCACAGAGTTACTCATCTCAAACCTCCCCTGTGTGTGCCCCAAACCATCTAAAGAGACCTTCAAAATTTCACTTAGGAAGTAAGCATTGTGACATTTAGAAGCAAGATTTGACTGTGAAGTAATGTGTTGACTGTATTATATGATGCCTGACATTTCAGAAACTGTCTAAGTCCTAAAAACTTAATTTGAAATGAGATACATTGCTGTATTCTAAGAGCAGAGATAGGGAAACATTTGGAAACTGAAATATTATGGAATAGGCTTACTCTACAGTCTTCCTGTAGTGATATTTATTGCATACTTAATAAAACTGATGTAATGAAATTATAGCTATATAGTTGTTTTAAAAGTACTTTAGGGTCTTAGCTGTCATTATCTCATCTATTGATAAGCACGTTTTCTTTCTTTTCTTTAGGTATCCCAAAGGCATTCATGTTGAGACTTTAGAAACTGAAAAGGTAACCCCAAGGCTTATCCAGGGCCAACATTAAATGCACTGAACCAGTGCCATAGTAATCAAATACAAAGTGCAGTCAGATCAGGAAGTTGAAAATCAGAGTTGACTCCCATACGCATGAGCTGGGCGACATTGGACAAGTCATTTCCCCGCTGCCAGCCTCAGTTTCCTCATTTGTAAATCCACTCATGAGCATGGTGATGATGAGCTCTACTGTCTCACGGCTTTTTAAAAAGTAGTGGATGGAACTGAACTTTGTAAACTTGAGAGCATGCAAATGTTAGTACGTGTTCTCATCATCACAGAAAGCTGGTATGCATGGTACTCCTGGAGTAATTGCTTCTTGTTACATGGGCCACTAAAATTAGGTTTTAGAATCTGGGGCATAAGCATGCTGTCATCATGTATTCCCAGAGAGCAGTGATAGAACCGAAATGGGTAATGGTGGGCTGATGGTGGGTTCCTTTGACGGAACTATAGAATTTTAGAATTTATTTCATTTCTGTAACAGTTGATATCTGGCTGTCCTTTTTATAATGCAGAGTGAGAACTTTTCCTACCGTGTCTGATAAATGTTGTCCACGTTCCATTGCCAAGAATGTGTTGTCCAAAATGCCTGTTTAGTTTTTAAAGATGGAACTCCACCCTTTGCTTGGTTTTAAGTATGTATGGAATGTTATGATAGGAATAGTAGTAGTGGTGGTCAGACAGATGGAAATGGTGCGGAGACAAAAATATACATGTGAAATAAACTCAGTATTTAAAAAAAAAAAAAAAGAATTTGGTTCTTGTTCTTAAGTGAGATGTATAATTAAGAGATTATGTATTAAATCTTGCTAGAAGATAAATCTCAAACTTTGACACAGGAGATTTTGTGGTGTTTGATTGATCCAGAATGCAGTGTGAGAAAGAAGATGCTAGTTACCCGACAAGTTACTGGAAAATCCAGGATTTTTCTCTTATGTTAATAAGATACAATACAGAAATTTTTTAAATTGAGGTAGGGTTGACTTACAGTATTAGTTTTAGGTATATAATATAATGATTTAAATTTATATGGGTTACATAGAATTTTTATTTTAAAACCAACTGTTTTGAAATCCATGTTCAAGTACAACATCTTAGTGTCCATTATGGAGTGTCTTACTCTCACAGTCTCTTGATATTTATAATTGACTCTGTTGGGGTGAATTAATAAATCATAGGAAAATGTCATGGAAACATGGAGATGAGTTCTAGTTTGTAAAGCAACAACTCAACTTTGGTGGCATTTCAAGATACTTTGAATGTGTTTTTCCCCTGAAAGACTGTGCACTGATAAAAAATTATAACTTCTAATGGTGGCAGAACCTGAATTTCAAGAGGGTGAGGCGGGTCGGGTAGCTTCCAGAAAATTGAATATCTGCCTTATGTCTTTTAGAAAGAGCGATACATTGTTATCAGCAAAGTAGATGAAGAAGAACGCAGAAGAGAGCAGCAGAAACACGCTAAGGAACAGGTGACTGAACTACACTCATTTCCTTTGGGTGAGAAATGCCAAGAGAATTGTAGAGCTTTTGTTAGATTCAATTTAGTGAATCATTTTCTACCATAGAAGAGTTGAATTCATAGCAAAACCTGAAAGAGAATGAGGGTAGGTATTTAGATGTAGCCAGCAAAGTGAGGGTGGCATTGTGGTGGACTGTCTTCACCTCCGTGAAGCCATCTCAGAGCAAGAGTTAGTGGCTATCATTCAGACTTTGTGTCACTGAGCATCTCAGCCCATTAAGTGATCTCACCGTGGCTAAATTCAGGCCCGGTTAACTAGTTTTCCTAAAACAAAGTTGAGACGATATGGGCCTACAGATGCATGCTCATAGTTAACGTTGGAACCTCACTCTAGTTGTCCTCTGGAGAATGGTTTCGAGCAGGAAGACTAGTTAAGCTGAAGAGTAACCAGCTAAGAGACACCAGTGGCCTTAAACAGGAGAAAGTGAAGTGGAAGTGTTAAATGGTCTTTCATGTCCAACTCTTTGCGACCTGATGGACTGTAGCCCACCAGGTTCCTCTGTCCATGGAATTCTCCAGGCAAGAATACTGGAGTGGGTTGCCATGCCCTCCTCTAGAGGGGCTTAGCTTTGAGAACAGGTTTTTTTTTTTTCTTTTAAAAAAAATATTGTCTTAAAAAATTTAATTCTGGTAAAATATGTAACATGAAATTTACCATCTTTGCCATTTTGAAGTGTTCAGTTCTGTACTGTTAAGTACATTCACATTGTCCTACAACCATCACCACCATCCATCTCCAGACTATTTTTATCCTGCAAAATTGAAACGCTATACCCATTAACTAGTAACTTCCCACTCCTCCCATCCCCCAGCCTCTGGTACCCACCGGTCTACCTTCTGTCTGTGAATTTGACTCCTCTCAATGCCTCACATAAGTGGAATTGGATAGTATGTGTCTTTCTGTTACTGGCTTTGTTCATTTAGCGTAATGGCATTTTGGGTTCATCTTTATTGTAGCATGCATCACAATTTCCTTTCTTTTTGAAGTCTGAATAATATTCTATATACCACATTATGTTTGTCCATTTACCTGTTTATGGACTCTTGTGTTGCTTCTGTCTTTCGGTTCTTGTGACTAATGCTGCTCTGAACATGGTTGTCAAGGACTCTCTTGAGTCCTTGCTTTCAATTCTTTGGGGCATATACCCAGGAGTGGAATTGCTGGATCATATGATAATTCTATTTTTAATTTTTTGAGGGACTACCATGCTATTTCCCACGTGACTGTACCACTTTTCATTCCCACCAACAAAGTACAAGTGTTCCAATTTCTCCACAAAACCACCAGTGCTTTTCAGACTCAAGAGTAGTTTAAGGAGGTAAACAATTTCAGTGAGGGTGAAGTGGGAGAGCAGGGGGCTTGCAGGTTCCTGGGAATTAAACTGGACCTAGTGAATTTTTTTTGTTTTAATTTAAATTTTTGACCATGCCACACAGCATGCAGGATCTTAGTTCCCTGACCAGGAGTAGAACCCATGCCCGTTGCAATGGAAGCACAGTCTTAACCCCTGGACCAGGGACATCCCAGGAGAAGAGTCATTAAGTAATTTAGCTGTGAAGAGATAAGGAGAAGGAGAATGGTTCTCTAGAGTTTAGAGTTAAGGAAGGGATTTCAAGATAGGAAAGAAATTGAGTCTGTTTAAGCACCGTCATGAAGAAGACAGGAGAGAAGAAGCTGAGTGGGAATGCGTCTCAGTGTGATGCTATAAAAATTTTGTAAAAATGCATTTGACCAGGAAAAAAGACAGCGGGGTGGTGGGGTGGGGGGGCTTCCCTGGGGGCTCAGTTAGTAAAGAATCCTTCTGTAGCGCAGGAGGATCCTTGGGTTGGGACAATCCCCTAGAGAAGAGAATGGCAACCCACTCCAGTATTCAGTATTCTTGCCTGGAGAATTCCATGGACAGAGGAGCCTGGTGGGCTACAGTTCATGGGGTCAAAAAGAGTCTGACACGACTGAGCAACTAAGCACTCACTCAGGAAAAAAAAAAAATCAGAGAATTCTTGATTAACAGATGGTCTGAGTGGTTCTCCTCAGAATGGAATGCAGTATTGATTTGGCCAGCAGGTGGCAGCTTTTAAAAGTCCCTGTTTATAAGACAACTTCTCGTTTAGTCCTTAAGTTGTATCAGACTCTGCAACCCTATGGACTGTAGCCCACCAGGTTCCTCTGTCCATGGGATTACCCAGGCAAGAATACTGGAATGGGTTGCCATTTCTTCCTCTAGGGGATCTTTCTGACCCAGGGATTGAACCCATGTCTCCTGCATTGGCAGATGGATTCTTTACTGCTGAGCCACCAGGAAGCCCCTCAAGGCAGCTTGAGGGATATGGAAATTTCAACAGTTGATTGGAAGTGATGGGTATACCCTAGCACTGTTATCTTAGTAACTAGTGAATAGTTTGCCACTTGCTCAGCCCTCTCTCTGAAACAGAAAAATGGTACATGCAGAAATCATTTCCAACACACTTGTTTGGGGGTGATGGACTCAAAGCAAACAAAAGTCATCTAACTGGATATAAAATTTCAGTCTCTGGTTTTTTTTTTTTTTTTTTTTTTTTCTTAGATTCAATAAAGAACTCATTCAAATAAGGAACATATATATTTCAATAGTTGGTGTTTTGTTTTGTTTTTAAATTAGGAAGAACTGAATGATGCCGTGGGATTTTCTAGAGTCATTCATGCCATTGCTAATTCGGTAAGTGAAACACACTTTGTAATTAATTTCCTGGACATAACATTTACTGTGAAATGCCAAGTTATCATTGCAAATCCATCATCTGGTCACATTGATGTTAGAATGTTTTCCTGGTCTGGAGGGAGAAGTTAGAACTTCATAAAGATAGCTTGTTGTCATAATGTGCTCAGTGTGACATTGTAATTGCTGAATTACATCCAAACCATTTTTTCAGAAAGCATTTCTATTAAAATGCAGAAGAGGATTATACTGTGATGGCCTTATGTGGCTCCATGAAACTGATATTTATTATTCTCAAAACCAACAAGAAGCAGAATAGCAAACTAAAGAATATGAGGAGAAATAATCCAGTGTTTGAAACCTTGTATTCCTTCATTAAAAGAAATCTAGAGGATAAAAATAATTGTGTTGAATTCTTCCACTTAATTGAATCTTGTATCTTTGTTTTTAAAATAATCTTATTTATTTATTTATTTTGGCTGTGCTGGGTCTTTGTTGCCGTGAGGGCTTTTCTCTAGTTTCAGCGAATAGGGGCTACTCTCTAGTTGCGATGCGCGGGCGTCTCATTGCGGTGACTTCTCTTGTTGTGGAGCACAGGCTCCAGACCACGTGGGCCTCAGTAGACATGGCACATGGGCTCAGTAGTTGTGTCTCCTGGGCTCTAGAGCACAGGCTTGATGGTTGTGGCACACGGGCTTAGTTGCTCCCCAGCATGTGGGATCTTCCCGGGCCAGGGATTGAACCTGTGTCTCCTGTATTGGCAGGCAGATTCTTTACCACTACCCCAGAGAAGCCCTGAATTAATTATATCTTGATAACATTTGATGCATTTAAAAAATGTGTCAACTGTTTATGTAAATGTGCTGGAGGATTCTGTGATAGATATAGTAGATATTTTCCCTTGTTTCTTACATCCTTTAAGAAAAGAAGCACACCCATCTTGCAGAGAGAAACTGGGTCTTGCTGCTGGTTGTTCTGTTGAGTTACCCATCCAAGTCACACTGCTTGCCTGATGCTAAACTTCCTGGAGTCCGAGACTTCCTTGTCCTTGAGTAGCTGGCCTAGGGAGAAGGATTTGTCTCCCTGGAGGAGTCATCTTGTCCCTTAAATGCTGAGCCCTGCATCGGGGAAGCTTGAGGGCAGTGCTTCAGGAGTCCGTGGTTGTCTCAACAGTAGGTGCAGCCTTGTCACACAGGAGCACTTTTGGGGAGGCAGCCACTGGCCCTGGGAAGGGGTAAACAGAACTTAGACCTTGAGAGAGAGAAGGGCTGGCTCCTCAGGAGCTCTTTCAAGTAAATGATATTACTGGAACAGAATAGAACCAGGGATGAGCCTGGAGAAAAACAAAGGTGTGGGTCTCTTGAGAAGTAGCCAAAAAGCTAGTTTAGAACTCAACATTTCAAAAAACTAAGATCATGGCATCTGGTCCCATCACTTCATGGCAAATAGATGGGGAAACAATGGAAACAATGACAGACTTTTTCTTGGGCTCCAAAATCACTACAGGTGGTGACTGCAGCCATGAAATTAAAAGACACTTGCTCCTTGAAAGAAATGCTGTGACAAACCTAGATAGCGTATTAAAAAGCAGAGACATCACTTTGCCAACAAAGATCCATATAGTCAAAGTTACGGTTTTTCTAGTAGTCATGTATGGATGTGAGAGTTGGACCGTAAAAAACGCTGAGCACTGAAGAATTGATGCTTTTGAACTGTGGTGTTGGAGAGAAGACTCTTGTGAGTGCCTTGGACTGCAAGGAGATCAAAGCAGTCAGTCCTAAACTAAAGGAAATCAGTCCTGAATATTCAGGGTCTGAAAAGACCCTGATGCTGGGAAAGATTTAAGGCAGAAGGAGAAGAGGGTGACAGAGGATGAGATGGTCAGATGGCATCACTGATTCAATGGACATTAACTTGGGTAAACTCCACAAGATGGTGGGGGACAGGGAAGCCTGATGTGCTGCAGTCCAAAGAGTCAGGATATGACTGATCAACAGCAACAAGATTGTGTGTATCCAGAGAAGCAGAGAGGGCTTCCCTGGTGGCTCAGTGGTGAAGAATCTGCCTGTAATGCAAAAGTCTTGGGTTTGATCCCTGGATTAGAAAGATCTCTTGGAGAAGGGAATGGCAACCCACTCCAGTATTCTTGCCTGGTATATTCCATGGACAGAGGAGCCTGGTGGGCTACAGTCTATGAGGCCACAAAGAGTTGGACATGACCGAGAGGCACACACACCCACACAGAAGTAGAGGGGAGTTTCTGGTTGTGTTTGCTTACATTATACACACTTAACCAGCCGTTTTCAGAGCAGTGGTGGATTGACTGAAGCTGTCCCTGAAACAGATGTGGGGCAGCAGTTGGCTTTGAGCTCCCATAACCAGCATGATGGTTTAGGGGGCTTTTCCAAGATGGGGGCATTTGTTTGCCTTGTACAAACAATTCAGATCCTTGAGCCAGCTGTGCCTCTATTTTTCCTCTCTGTGGTCCCTCTTCTGCAGAGTGATTCATGGCAAGTTGTGGACCATTCGTAGTGCGTGTCACAGAGCATACCGTGATAAAAATTTAGCCCTGTTTATTAGTGATCCAGACATTTAAAATTTAAGTCACATACTTTACAACTACTAACATAGTTGAGCTCTGTATAGCCAGTGAACAAGTAAACACTCTGTATTAGACCAGATTCTTTCCCTGTCATTCTTAGTAAGGAATCTGTTTTCTCTAGTTTTAAAAAAAATTCGTATTAATTTTTCACCCACAGAAAAACTGGTAGAGGATTTCTATACGCCCGTCACCTGGCGACACCTGATGTTACTGTCTTGTATAACCACACAGTTGCAAAACCATGAAATTAGCCTTGGTACAATATTATGAGCTAACTTGAATTTAACCTGTTTTTCCTCTAAGTCCTTTTTCTATTGATGGTTCTATCTAGGATCCCACATTGAGTTTACTTGTTATTTCTCCTTACTCTTCTGCAGTCTGTAGTTTACTTTGTCTTTTATAACCTTGATGTTTTTAAAGAGTATTGATTGATTGTAATTGTGTCAGGTGTCCCTTGGTTTGGATTTGTTTGATCTTTTCTCACGTAGGATTGAAGACACAGTTTTGGCAGGCAGACCACAGAAATGATGGTTCATGACGTTGACCCCCATCACTCAGTTCAGGTGGTGTCTGCTGGGTCTATGCACTGTAGAGTTACTGTTTTCCCTTTTGTAGTTAATAAATATATTGGGGGCGATATTTTGAGATGCTGAAAACCCTGTTTTTTCTTGAGCTTTTGCCAGTGACAGCATCTGTCGGTGGATCTTGCCTGCAGCCATCATTACTGTGGTATTCTAGTGGCGAGTTTGTGTTTCCCTCTTTCTCCATTTGTTTCTGGAAATCTTCTAGAAGAGCCGCCCCTGCTCCCCTTCTGTTAATCCTTTTTTTTTTTTTTTTTTTTGGACTCAGAGAAACTTATTTCATTCTACATATCTTTAAACAATTTGTTTATTTGGCTGCAGCAGGTCTTAGTTGCAGCGTGCAGGCTCTCTAGTTGTGGCACACAGGCTTAGTAGTTGGGGCTTGCGGGATGAGTTGCTCCAAGGCATGTAGGATCTTAGTTCCCTGATTAGAGATCGAACTGACATCCCCTGCAGTAGAAGGTGGATCCTTAACCACTTGACCACCAGGGAAGTCCCCATTGTATAGATTTATCTCTTAATTTAAAAACATTATTTATTTATTTATTTGTTTCTGGCTGTGCTGTCTTCATTGCCGCCTGTGGGCTTTAGTTGCAGTGGAGCAGGGGCTACTTTTCTCTGGTTGCGGTGCACGGCTTCCCGGTGCAGTGGCTTCTCTTGTTGTGGAGCATGGGCCCTAGAGATGCAGGCTTCTGACGCTGTGGCACACGGGGTAGCTGCCCCATAGCCTGTGGGGTCTTCCTGGACCAGCGATCGAACCGTGTCCCCTGCATTGACAGGTGGATTCCTAAGCCCTGGACCATGAGGGAGGTCCCTCTACAGATTTTAATCTAGTGTTCTTATCATTTATTTTGTTGCTCGGATGGTACCACATGGGCCATTGGTGCTTCTTCAGGCTGGCTCGCCTGTAACAAGCCCCTTCCTTTTCTGAGCACCTCCTTACTTTCTGACGTCACAAGATATTCCACACTCATCTTGTATCTTCCTTTCCTCAGCTCTAGAATCAATGACTTCTCCAAGGAGCCCGGGTTCCTTTTAGAAACCAAGTTCTGGTGCTGGGCTGCTGTGGTGTTACTACTGCTAGTTCCCCTCCCTGCACAGAGCTGAAAATGATACATGTGTGTGGCCACGCATGTTTACACACGTTGATATTTCCGTGTCTGACTTACATGCATATTTTAAAAAATGAATTTATACTGATACACGACAGATTCTAGTCCAGTACCACAGGGTTTACTTTTAACCTACTCTCTCTTCTTTGTAACTTTTTTCCCTCCAACACTGGGAATTGCAGTTCTTGTTATCTGCTGTGTTGATGTTACTTCTGTTCTTCCCAGCCACCTTCAGTATGGTCGAGGGCTTCATTTATAATACAGTTAGGTTTATCTTTTAGGGCTTCCATTTTGGGTTTCTTCCTTCTCTGTGGTTTCGATCAATACTTGGTATCTTAGCACTGTGTAGATATTCAGAATGAGAGGATAGCTCATCTGTTGGATTTGGGAGATTTTGTATAGAATTATTTATTTCAGAGGATTATGCTTACCTTTGTGAGTCAAGGAGTATTGCTCTGAAGGTCCACTGGGACATAGAGAAAAGCTCCAGATGCTTTATGTTAAAAATGCTGTCACCTGGCTAGCTAAATCTAAATTGATGTTCCATTTTTGCAGTTTAATTTTTATCAAAATGGACTAATTTATTGCACATATATTGTACCTCGTTGGTTGAAGAGCAGTGAATTTCATTGGAAACAATATTTCGAAACAAGCCCTGTGGAATTTGGCATACATGATGAAGGAAATGGAAACATTCTATTTAATAAAGTTACTTATTTTTTACCTTCTAGCATTGTTATAAGTGTGTCTTTTGAAAATAAGTGAGTTGTTTTGAAGAATACATTTCTGAAATAGATATTTGGAGTTTGTTCACAAATTATTTGACAGTTCAAGGTATCTAGCATTTTCAGTTACATTTTTGAGCTCTTTAATAAAAATTTTGCTACTTCTGATTCTTGTGTTAGTAAAAATTTTACTACTTCTGATTCTTTTGGGTAGAAAATGAATAAAATCAGAGAAAAAGATCAATGAAATCAAAGTCATTTGGAGCTTTTACTTTGCATTCTGGATTTTACACCAGAAGAGGAATGAAGCCAGCCCAAATTTCTTTATTTGCATATCTTTATACATTTTTTTTTCCCCTTAGTGTCAAAAAGTAAGTTTAGTACAAAATCCTCATGGAACCAAGCCATACATTTCAAGATACTTAGCATTTTCTGTTTTTTTGAGCTCTTCAATAAAAAGCCCTGATAAAATTTTGCACCAAGGAGTCTTTCCTAACCTTGACTTTTTTCAGGGGAAGCTTGTCATTGGACACAACATGCTCTTGGATGTCATGCACACGGTTCATCAGTTCTACTGCCCTCTGCCCGCGGTGAGTGACCTGTCAGCCTGTGTTAAAAATTCTCATCTTCAATACTGAGAAAGTGTTCTTTGTGGGGTGCCGTTCCCTTGTCTGCACCTGTCCCCGAGGGACAGTCTCCTGCACTTGGTTGAATGTTTTTGAAGAGATTTTAAAGGATCTTCGGACATCTGCCATTGCTGGAGCGAGGTTAAACATTTGTTTCGTCTTGATGCCGGAGGTTTGTTTGCTCAGTTAGTGCTGAGCAGGGGTTGCTGAGCCGCAGATGTGGTCTCCGGGTTTGATACTGCTAACGTGAGCCACAGCAGGGCGCTGAAGCAGGGGTGGCTGGGGTAGGGGTGGGGGGCGGGGGTGGGTGGTGGTGCTAGAGGTCTGTAGACTGGGTCAGGTTGTGTAAAAGTCTTGGTTGCTTCTTGCAAGGTAACCCTTAGATTCTCTGTGGACCGTGGTGTTTTGGGACTCTTGGAGCCGTGCGGTCTCAGGGCACCAAAGCACAGAGTCCGGGAGAAGGGCTTCTCTCTGTCTCCTCCTCTTCGCTCCCTGACTGCCTAGGGCCTCATCTTACTGCTGCTCATCACTGCAGTGCCTTGCCTTCATTTACTCCCCCTGTTTTCTGTCCTTCAGTGACCTCACCCGCCTTCTAGAACTTCAGTTGGAGACACCGACATCTTCCTCTCCAGCTGGCATCTCTCCTCAGATCCGGTCACAGTTTACGCTGACCCCGCACGTCTCTACCTGGGTAGCTTTCAGAATGAGTGGGGTTTAAAATTCATGTGTCGCAAACAGGGTGTGCAACTTAACGTAACCTTTCTCTCCTTCTGTCTCCAAACCCGTTCTTCCTCCTGATTGCTTTACTGTAAATGATACCCAGTCACCAACATGGTTTTTAACATCCGTTTTGGCTCTTCCTCTGTCCCCCAGATCTGGCCAGTTAGAAAATCCTGGCAGTTTTGTCTCCAGGCTGTCTCTCACATCTGGATTCTTTCCATTTCAAGTAGCAAGTAGCCTTATTCCTCATCTGAAGATGGCAAACTCCAGGCAGGATTCCCTGCCTCACTTTAACCTTCAGCCCATCCTTTAAACAGAGGTTGGCAAACTTTTTCTATAAAGGGTCAGATAGTCAAATATTTGGGGCTTTCCGGGCTGCCTAGTCTTTGTCAGGACTCTTAAGATGGTCATTGTCACCTGAAAACTGCTGTAGAATGCAGTGTGTCAACAAATGGGTATGACTTTGTCCCAGAAAAATTTTATTTAAAAATAGGTGATAGGCCAGATTTGGCCTGCAGACCGTGGTTTCCAGCCTCTGCTTTAAACTATCATACCGCCAGATTTTTTTTTTAATTGGAAGATAATTGCTTTTCAATATTGTGTTGGTTTCTGCCATACAACAACTCGAATCAGCTATAATTATATATATATCCCCTCCCTCTTGAGCTCTCTTCCCTCCCCCGACCCTATCCCTCTAGGTCATCACAGAGCACCAGGCTGGGCTCCCTGTGTTACACAGCAGCTTCCCACTAGCTAGCTGTTTTGCGCATGGTGGTGTATATATGTCAGCGCTACCCAATTCATCCTACCCTCTGCTTCCCCCGCCCTGTCCGCAAGTCCATTCTCTACTGCTGTGTCTGCGTATACCACCAGATTCACCTTTTATGGCTTCTGGATTGGATGATACCTACTTTAGAGTTCAGTGTCGTTTATACATCTGCAAAGCCTCAGTTACTTCACGTTTCTCACAATGCGTCGTTCCTTCAGCATCTTGATTACTTTTCTTTGGAAAATTCCAACACTGAGTACCGCAGGTCTATTGGGAAGCCTGTTCCTATTTCTGCAGCCTTAAGATTGTCGTTGCTTTTCATAAAAACTGCATCACCCTCAGGGACTCAAAGGCATCATAGTTGTGAGCCTCAAAACAAACATGATGGGTGTGAATTTGCATTGTGTAAATCTAAAGGGCTAATGTTAATTTCAGAGCTGTCACTCCTTATTGACTGAATAGTAGTAGCCTTTCTCACGGCTTTTTGACCTTCAGAGCAGTGAAGTTATCTGTAAGGAAAGTGTATTTAATGCTGTGTTTATAGGTGTTTCAGACACCAAACAGAGCTTGGCTTGTAACAGGCATTAAGTACTGATTTAACAAATGAGTGTCTTCCAACTGTGTCAGCTTTGTAATCTCCTGATGTATGGCTCTGTCCACATCACTGACCCTGAGTTAAATTCTGAGTTAATCCCATGTTCTTTGTTTTTCTATACAGTTGATTCTTTTTAGCCTGGCATTATCAAGCCTTCTGTGATTTGGCCCAACCTTCTTGTGTAGTCTGGACCCGTTTTTGTCCTTCCTCCCAGCCAGACTGGCTCATTTTTCAACCCCCAGAAAACGTGTGCTTTTGCATGTCTGTAATTTTTGGTATATGAAATCCTTCAACTTGAATTTCCTCTGGCTTTTCTCAGTGTTTGCTATTTATGGCTTTACCCATCTTACCCAGGTCCAGTGTGTGCCTCTTTGGGTGTACACCTTTTCCCTGCTTGCTGCCTTGCCCAAGAGTGATCTTTCCTTTCTCTGAACTGCCAGAGAACCGTGTACCTCTTCTGTTGCATAAATGTTGCCTTTACATCTTATTCCACTTTTCTCTCTAAGTGATTCCCTCCTTGGACAGGGAGTGTGACCTTTTTATTATCTGTGTCTAAATGCCTAGCATAGCCTTTGTATGTAAGGACTAAATAAATGTTATCTTGCATGTAGCTAGTTTTCAATCAAATTCTACTGGAAAGAGAATATGACTTATTGCAAAGTAGAAGGTGGGTTAGGGTAAGTGGTTTTTTTTTTTTTTTTTTTTTTTAAATCATCTGGTTACATGCTTTATTTTTTTATTTTTTTTAATTTTTTTATTAGTTGGAGGCTAATTACTTCACAACATTTCAGTGGGTTTTGTCATACATTGATATGAATCAGCCATAGATTTACACTTATTCCCCATCCCGATCCCCCCTCCCACCTCCCTCTTCACCCGACTCCTCTGGGTCTTCCCAGTGCACCAGGCCCGAGCACTTGTCTCATGCATCCCACCTGGGCTGGTGATCTGTTTCACCATAGATAGTATACATGCTGTTCTTTTGAAACATCCCACCCTCACATTCTCCCACAGAGTTCAAAAGTCTGTTCTGTATTTCTGTGTCTCTTTTTCTGTTTTGCATATAGGGTTATCGTTACCATCTTTCTAAATTCCATATATATGTGTTAGTATGCTGTAATGTTCTTTATCTTTCTGGCTTACTTCACTCTGTATAATGGGCTCCAGTTTCATCCATCTCATTAGGACTGATTCAAATGAATTCTTTTTGACAGCTGAGTAATATTCCATGGTGTATATGTACCACAGCTTCCTTATCCATTCATCTGCTGATGGGCATCTAGGTTGCTTCCATGTCCTGGCTATTATAAACAGTGCTGCAATGAACATTGGGGTGCACGTGTCTCTTTCAGATCTGGTTTCCTCAGTGTGTATGCCCAAAAGTGGGATTGCTGGGTCATATGGCAGTTCTATTTCCAGTTTTTTAAGGAATCTCCACACTGTTTTCCATAGTGGCTGTACTAGTTTGCATTCCCACCAACAGTGTAAGAGGGTTCCCTTTTCTCCACACCCTCTCCAGCATTTATTGCTTGTAGTCTTTTGGATAGCAGCCATCCTGACTGGCGTGTAATGGTACCTCATTGTGGTTTTGATTTGCATTTCTCTAATAATGAGTGATGTTGAGCACCTTTTCATGTGTTTGTTAGCCATCTGTATGTCTTCTTTGGAGAAATGTCTGTTTAGTTCTTTGGCCCATTTTTTGATTGGGTCATTTATTTTTCTGGAATTGAGCTTCAGGAGTTGCTTGTATATTTTTGAGATTAATCCTTTGTCTGTTTCTTCATTTGCTATTATTTTCTCCCAATCTGACGGCTGTCTTTTCACCTTACTTATAGTTTCCTTTGTAGTGCAAAAGCTTTTAAGTTTCATTAGATCCCATTTGTTTAGTTTTGCTTTTATTTCCAATATTCTGGGAGGTGGGTCATAGAGGATCTTGCTGTGATTTATGTCGGAGAGTGTTTTGCCTATGTTCTCCTCTAGGAGTTTTATAGTTTCTGGTCTTACATTTAGATCTTTAATCCATTTTGAGTTTATTTTTGTGTATGGTGTTAGAAAGTGTTCTAGTTTCATTCTTTTACAAGTGGTTGACCAGTTTTCCCAGCACCACTTGTTAAAGAGGTTGTCTTTTTTCCATTGTATATCCTTGCCTCCTTTGTCAAAGATAAGGTGTCCATAGGTTCGTGGATTTATCTCTGGGCTTTCTATTCTGTTCCATTGATCTATATTTCTGTCTTTGTGCCAGTACCATACTGTCTTGATGACTGTGGCTTTGTAGTAGAGTCTGAAGTCAGGCAGGTTGATTCCTCCAGTTCCATTCTTCTTTCTCAAGATTACTTTGGCTATTCGAGGTTTTTTGTATTTCCATACAAATTGTGAAATTCTTTGGTCTAGTTCTGTGAAAAATACCGTTGGTAGCTTGATAGGGATTGCATTGAATCTATAGATTGCTTTGGGTAGAATAGCCATTTTGACAATATTGATTCTTCCAATCCATGAACACGGTATGTTTCTCCATCTGTTTGTGTCCTCTTTGATTTCTTTCATCAGTGTTTTATAGTTTTCTATGTATAGGTCTTTTGTTTCTTTAGGTAGATATACTCCTAAGTATTTTATTCTTTTTGTTGCAATGGTGAATGGTATTGTTTCCTTAATTTCTCTTTCTGTTTTTTCATTGTTAGTATATAGGAATGCAAGGGATTTCTGTGTGTTAATTTTATATCCTGCAACTTTACTATATTCATTGATTAGTTCTAGTAATTTTCTGGTAGAGTCTTTAGGGTTTTCTATGTAGAGGATCATGTCATCTGCAAACAGTGAGAGTTTCACTTCTTCTTTTCCTATCTGGATTCCTTTTACTTCTTTTTCTGCTCTGATTGCTGTGGCCAAAACTTCCAACACTATGTTGAACAGTAGTGGTGACAGTGGGCACCCTTGTCTTGTTCCTGATTTCAGGGGGAATGCTTTCAATTTTTCACCATTGAGGGTGATGCTTGCTGTGGGTTTGTCATATATGGCTTTTATAATGTTGAGGTATGTTCCTTCTATTCCTGCTTTTTGGAGAGTTTTAATCATAAATGAGTGTTGAATTTTGTCAAAGGCTTTCTCTGCATCTATTGAGATAATCATATGGTTTTTATCTTTCAATTTGTTAATGTGGTGTATTACGTTGATTGATTGCGGATATTGAAGAATCCTTGCATTCCTGGGATAAAGCCCACTTGGTCGTGGTGTATGATTTTTTTAATATGTTGTTGGATTCTGTTTGCTAGAATTTTGTTAAGGATTTTTGCATCTATGTTCATCAGTGATATTGGCCTGTAGTTTTCTTTTTTTGTGGCATCTTTGTCTGGTTTTGGAATTAGGGTGATGGTGGCCTCATAGAATGAGTTTGGAAGTTTACCTTCTTCTGCAATTTTCTGGAAGAGTTTGAGTAAGGTAGGTGTTAGCTCTTCTCTAAATTTTTGGTAGAATTCAGCTGTGAAGCCATCTGGTCCTGGGCTTTTGTTTGCTGGAAGATTTTTGATTACACTTTCGATTTCCTTGCCTGTGATGGGTCTGTTAAGATCTTCTATTTCTTCCTGGTTCAGTTTTGGAAAGTTATACTTTTCTAAGAATTTGTCCATTTCATCCAAGTTGTCCATTTTATTGGCATAGAGCTGCTGGTAGTAGTCTCTTATGATCCTTTGTATTTCAGTGTTGTCTGTTGTGATCTCTCCATTTTCATTTCTAATTTTGTTAATTTGGTTCTTCTCTCTTTGCTTCTTAATGAGTCTTGCTAATGGTTTGTCAATTTTATTTTTTCAAAAAACCAGCTTTTAGCTTTGTTGATTTTTGCTATGGTCTCTTTAGTTTCTTTTGCATTTATTTCTGCCCTGATTTTTAAGATTTCTTTCCTTCTGCTAACCCTGGGGTTCTTCATTTCTTCCTTCTCTAATTGCTTTAGGTGTAGAGTTAGGTTATTTATTTGGCTTTTTTCTTGTTTCTTGATGTAAGCCTGTAATGCTATGAACTTTCCCCTTAGCACTGCTTTTACAGTGTCCCATAGGTTTTGGGTTGTTGTGTTTTCATTTTCATTCATTTCTATACATATTTTGATTTCTTTTTTGATTTCTTCTATGATTTGTTGGTTATTCAGAAGTGTGTTATTTAGCCTCCATGTGTTTGAATTTTTAACAATTTTTTTCCTGTAATTGAGATCTAATCTTACTGCACTGTGGTCAGAAAAGATGACTGGAATGATTTCAATTTTTTTGAATTTTCCAAGACCAGATTTATGGCCCAGGATGTGATCTATTCTGGAGAAGGTTCCGTGTGCACTTGAGAAAAAGGTGAAGTTGATTGTTTTGGGGTGAAATGTCCTATAGATATCAATTAGGTCTAGCTGGTCCATTGTGTCATTTAAAGTTTGTGTTTCCTTGTTAATTTTCTGTGTAGTTGATCTATCCATAGTTGTGAGTGGGGTATTAAAGTCTCCCACTATTATTGTGTTACTATTAATTTCCTCTTTCATACTCGTTAGTGTTTGCCGTACATATTGCGGTGCTCCTATGTTGGGTGCATATATATTTATAATTGTTACATCTTCTTCTTGGATTGATCCTTTGATCATTATGTAGTGTCCTTCTTTGTCTCTTTTCACAGCTTTTATTTGAAAGTCTATTTTATCTGATATGAGTATTGCGACTCCTGCTTTCTTTTGGTCTCCGTTTGCATGAAATATTTTTTTCCAGCCCTTCACTTTCAGTCTGTATGTGTCTCTTGTTTTGAGGTGGGTCTCTTGTAGACAGCATATATAGGGGTCTTGTTTTTGTATCCATTCAGCCAATCTTTGTCTTTTGGTTGGGGCATTCAACCCATTTACATTTAAGGTAATTATTGATAGGTGTGGTCCCATTGCCATTTACTTTGTTGTTTTGGGTTCACGTTTATACAACCTTTCTGCATTTCCTGTCTAGAGAAGATCCTTTAGCATTTGTTGAAGAGCTGGTTTGGTAGTGCTGAATTCTCTCAGCTTTTGCTTATCTGTAAAGCTTTTGAGTTCTCCTTCATATCTGAATGAGATCCTTGCTGGATACAGTAATCTAGGTTGTAGGTTATTCTCTTTCATTACTTTCAGGACGTCCTGCCATTCCCTTCTGGCCTGGAGGGTTTCTATTGATAGATCAGCTGTTATCCTTATGGGAATCCCTTTGTGTGTTATTTGTTGTTTTTCCCTTGCTGCTTTTAATATTTGTTCTTTGTGTTTGATCTTTGTTAGTTTGATTAATATGTGTCTTGGGGTGTTTCGCCTTGGGTTTATCCTGTTTGGAACTCTCTGGGTTTCTTGGACTTGGGTGGCTATTTCCTTCCCCATTTTAGGGAAGTTTTCAGCTATTATCTCCTCGAGTATTTTCTCATGGCCTTTCTTTTTGTCTTCTTCTTCTGGAACTCCTATGATTCGAATGTTGGGGCGTTTCACATTGTCCCAGAGGTCCCTGAGGTTGTCCTCATTTCTTTTGATCCTTTTTTCTTTTTTCCTCTCTGCTTCATTTATTTCCACCATTTTATCTTCTATCTCACTTATCCTATCTTCTGCCTCCGTTATTCTACTCTTGGTTCCCTCCAAAGTGTTTTTGATCTCATTCATTGCATTATTCATTTTTAATTGACTCTTTTTTATTTCTTCTAGGTCTTTATTAAACAATTCTTGTATCTTTTCAATCTTTGTTTCCAAGCTATTTATCTGTAACTCCATTTTGTTTTCAAGATTTTGGATCATTTTTATTATCATTATTCTAAATTCTTTTTCAGGTAGATTCCCTATCTCCTCCTCTTTTGTTTGACTTGGTGGGCATTTTTCTTGTTCCTTTACCTGTTGGGTATTTCTTTGCCTTTTCATCTTGTTTAGATTGCTGTGTCTGGAGTGGACTTTCTGTATTCTGGAGGTCTGTGGTTCCTTTTTATTGTGGAGGATTTACCCAGTGGGTGGGGTTGGACGTTTGGCTTGTCAAGGTTTCCTGGTTAGGGAAGCTTGCGTCAGTGTACTGGTGCGTGGAACTTGATTTCTTCTCTTTGGAGAGCAATGGAGTGCCCAGTAATGAGTTTTGAGTTGGGTCTATGTGTTAGGTGTGACCTTGGGTAGCCTGTATGTTGACATTCAGGGCTATGTTCCTGTGTTGCTGGAGAATTTGCGTGGTATGTCTTGCTCTAAAACTTATTGGCTCTTGGGTGGTGGTTGGTTTCAGTGTAGGTATGGAGGCTTTTGGACGGTCACTTATCACTTAAAGTTCCATGTAGTCAGGAGTTTTCTGGTGTTCTCAGGTTTTGGGCTTAAGTTTCCTGCCTCTGGATTTCAGTTTTATTCTTCCTGTAGTCTCAGGACTTCTCCAACTATACAGCTCTGATAATTAAACTTCTAGGTTAATGGCGAAAAGATTCTCCCCCGTTAGGGACACCCAGAGAGGTTCACAGAGTTACATGAACAGGAGAAAAGGGAGGAGGGAGATAGAGATGAGTAGGAGGAGAAAAGGGGGCACTCAAGAGGAGAGAGACAGATCTACGCAGCTGTCTGTTCCCAGAGTGTTCTCGTATCTCAGACACCTACAAGGATTCACAGAATTGGATGGGGAAGAGAAGGGGAAAAGAGGAAATAGAGGTGTTCTGAGGTAGAAAACAGAGAGTCAAGATTGGGAGGGAATAATCTTCGGTTTAAAGATAGGGCTTCTCTTTTTTTTTTTTTTTTTTGTAAGGTTATAGTGTAGTGAAGATGAAAATGAAGAGTAGTAGAGGAGTACTAGAGGACTTTAAAAGAAATAAGAGAAAAAGAAAAATAGAAAATAGAAGAGAAAAAGAAAAAAAAAAAAAAAGAAGAAAAAGAAGAAAAAAAAAAAAAAAAAAGAAAAAAAAAAAAAGAAAGAAAAAAAAAATTTTTTTTTTCCCCTAATTAAAAAAATCGTAAAAATCTATGAAAATGAAAGTTAAGGAGTAATGGGGGAGTAATAGGGAATTTTAAAGGAAAATAAAAGAGAAAAAATAAAAAAGAAAAATATAAAAAGAAAAAAAAATTTTTTTTTTTTCCTTACTTAGAAAAAATAGAAAAATAAAAAAAAAAAGTAAAAATATGTCTAGGAATTTCTCTGGAGCTGTTGCGGTCAGTGTGGGTTCGGCTCAGTTTCAGATAGCTCCTCGTTCCAGCTTGCACTTCTCGATATCTACAGGGCCCTTCCGGTGAAGTCGGTGTTTTCTTCAGGGATTTTAATCTGTTGCACCAGTCCCTTCTGAAGCGGTTCCCTTTGTTTATTTGGCTTCTGTTTGCCGGTCTCTTCAGAGGCTCATTTCCGCCCTGACACAGGCGGCCGGAGGCGGACTCTTATTCAGGTAGCTAGTTCCATTGCGCTGCTGGGAGGGGCTGACGCTGCGGGGCGGGGCTGGCGCTGTGGGGCGGGGCTGACGCTGCGGGGAGGGGCTGGCCCTGCGGGGGCAGGGCTGACGCTGCTTTCTCCGTCTGCGCTGCTCAGGCTCCCGGCTGTTCTATATGGAGCGCGCCCCGCGCTGCGCGAGGTTCCAGCCCTCGGGTGTTACACAAAAGCGCGGAAGGAAAAGCTGCGCCTGCTCTCTGTGCCTTCCCCGTCAGAGCGGTCCAGGCAGCCAGGGGCTTGGTGGGCGCGCTATCCCCAGGTGTGGCGCACCCACTCCCTTCCGCGGACCCAGTCTCAGTTTCCGCTGGCGCCAGGTGGGTGCGCGCGCCTTCCGCCCTCCGCGTCCCCAGCCCCAGTCCCCGCCCCGCGCCGGTCGGGTGCCTGCGCCCTGTGTCTCGCCGCGACCTTCCCCTCCCCCCTGCCTCCTGCCTCCGGCGGGGCTGGGCCGGTCCGCAGCCTGCGAGCTCTTCTCGGGACTTTCCCCGTCCCTTTGTTCTGCGAACGGCCGGCAGTGTGTTCCGGCCGGTCAATTTTCTCTCTCTCCTTTGGTCTCCCACAGTTCAAGTTGGCACCTCACAGAAGCTCCCCCCGATTGTCCTCAGGGCACTCAGGCCCGGACCCTAGCCCAAGCAAGGCCGCCTAAGACTCCCTTCCCGGGACGGGTCTCCGTCCTTAGCTCTTTTGTCTCACTTTTTATCTTTTATATTTTGTCCTACCTCCTTTCGAAGACAATGGTCTGCTTTTCTGGGCGCCTGATGACCTCAGCTAGCGATCAGAAGTTGTTTTGTGAAGTTTGCTCTGCATTCGGTTATTCTTTTGATGAATTTGTAGGAGAGAAAGTGGTCTCCCAGTCCTACTCCTCCGCCATCTTGGCTCCTCCCCCCGGTAAGTGGTTTTATCCCTTGCTTTATTACTAAGGCCCGAGTATGTTATATAACTTCTTTGTGTTCTGTCATTGTCAGAAGGAGAAAATGGTTTTCTTCCATCCACCTTTGGAAGAAGTGATGACAGGAAAGGAACAAGCCTAATTAAAATGATAGAACTTTTACATACACTGTTACCAATGTTGTATTTAAAAGTGCACTAAAGAATCTATATTTGGGGGCAGGTTTTTAGGGGAAGAGTCTTTTCTTAAAAGTCTTGCTACTTCATTCAGCATGACCTTTTAGAGGGCATTGGTCTACCTTGCTATATGCTGACCCTGGAACTGGCCATAATTCTAATTTTTTTCTTGCTTGTGAGACTTTCTAAACTGAGAGATTACACTCTTTATTGTCTTTTTGTTTGACTTAGCACTGAAACCGCTTATTCGTGTATTGTTCATTAATTTAACGATAGCCATTGAAAAGCTGGTAAATACTTCAAGCTAGCTAAATACAGACTGTATTTACAGGCTCGAAAAGCTAATGGGAAATGGCAGTTTCCTGTGAAGCATGAATAACGCTGAAGAGAACTGTAGTCACAGTGGGTCAGGAGTATGAGTAGGCAGTGCAGTATGGCAATTATGTATATAAATAAGTTAATTCAAAATGAGAGCAATCTCATTCCAGCTCTAGACTTCCTGATCAAATAAACTTGGGAAATGAATTGCCTAATTTAGGCATTTGCTATTGGTGCCACTTAAGCAATTTTCCAAGTAGTTAAAGTAAGAATCATGTGTATTGGAAAGTCTCTGTTTTAGTGGCCATTTTAACCAATATTTCAGTGGTGTTTCCATTAAAAGTATGATCCAATTTACAGTATGTCCATTTCCTGCATGAACCACTTTATTTTTTTAAGAATTTTATTGAAGTACAGTTGATTTGTAGTGTGTTCATTTCTGCTGTACAGCGAAGTGACTCAGTTAAACATAAATATTCCTTTTCACATTCTTGTCCATTATGCTTTATCACAAGATACTGTGAACCATTTTATTTAAATAACTCTACATGTCTCACTTTACGGTGAGTTGTGTAAGAGAAGTATTACTGATAGTTTTCTACATATAATAGAAACCCTTTTCCCGAACTCTTCTGTTTCAGCCATAAAATGCTCACATATCTATTTTGTTTATGCAGAATTTTAGTATCAGGTCATATGATTCCCAATCAGTGAGGAATTGCCCAAATTTTTAGATATTAGTGAGAAATGGGCCTGACAGTTTAGCTTCAGGGGCCTGTGTTGGTATCATGGTTTGAGAAGAGAACCATGGGACTTGAAATATTTGTTTTAAATATTGCAAATATACCAGTAAAATCATAACAGGTCACGTTCTTGTTTTTTAGGACTTAAATGAATTTAAGGAGGTGACAACATGTGTTTTCCCCAGGTAAGCTTTCCTTGAGGATTTGCCTTTGGTTTAAAACAGCCATCTGGGCATCCATAATTACACAAAGGTATACAGTAATTTATTAAAACCATTAGATCATGGTCACAATTCAGTTTTCATAAGCTGGAAAATGGCGTAATAGCTCCACCTTGCTGATGGTTTGCTTTTACAAATGTTGATGATGTTTGTTGTTAAAATGTAAAAATCAGAATTTGACCCAAGGATGAAAATGGACAGCAGCTGCTTTTTTTCTCATCCTGCCTCCCACTGTCTGAGGGACCTGTGAGGTCTGCTTGAGTTGGCGCTTACCTGCCTTGTCTGTTGGGTGAACCTTGTCACAGTGAAGCATCCAGTTGAGGGTATTCAGTTGAGTATTGAAGACGGTTGAATATATAGTTGGATAGAGTTGGATATGTTGAGAGTAGTATTCTGTCATTGGTCAAAAACTGTCTGGCTAGAGAACTCCTTTTTCTCAACTTTGTCAGTGCCTTAGCCTGTTGGTGTTGTCCATGGTTAGTATGGTGTGTTCTGATAGATCCCACGTCAGCCGCATGGAGCCCTCAGAGCAAGAGTCTGTATCCGAGGACCTGTCTGCAGAGGACTTGGAGCAGTTGCTCTTTCAGCCAGACTGTTTCTGCCCAATTATCTGCAGTTACTCATATTTATGTGAGAGGAAATAGTATTTTCATACGAGTGTGTGTGTGTGTGTCTCTTTTTTTTCTATTGCAATCTCTGAAGCAGAGTAGTGAGAAATAACAGTTGTGTGAGACTGCAAATGCAGGTTTTGACCCTCTAGGATACTATATGGTACAGATCTGGATAGTGGTAGGAGAGGATGAGAGCTTGGGAGCATCAGCCCTGCAGCAGTGTTTGAGCCACGTGCAAACACATGAGGATGTTTGACTTACCCCGATGTCAGTGTGAGCCCGCGCCCTCTGGAACTTCTGTTCCAGAAGTGGCTGTGGGCTTCCCCGCAGCCTTGTGATGAAGTGCCCGGATGAGGGGACCTCATCCACAGTCCGACGTGGTGGAGATGCAGATGACTGATGTGCCTAATGCCCCCGTCCAGTATTACTCATTGGAGTAAAGTACATTTTGAACATTGCTGTCCATTGTTTACCTTTTAAAAAAATTCTTCTGTTTTTAGGCTCTTGGATACAAAATTGATGGCCAGCACACAACCTTTTAAGGTATTTTAAAAATCAGAATTATTATTGATAAATTACAGTTTGAAATTTTCCAGATTGCTGCTTACAGCTTTAGAATTCTGGTCAATTAATGAATGTCATTTTCCAATACACCTTCCCCTTAACCACCTTTTGTTCTCTGAAAAAACAAAAAAGATAAAAAAGAAATTGAGGAAAAGACTAGAAATAAATACATCAAATGTCAATAGCAGTTGTCTTTGGGTAGTGGAATTGTGAGGGTTTTTTCCTTCTGAATGTAAATTTTTAATGTTAAAACATATAATGAATTTTTGAATAGATTACAGATGCATACACTCTTTCCTTTTCCTTATTTTACATATTTTGGGTATATAGTCTAATCAAGAGAATTCAGGTAAAAATATAATCATTTGCTTCTTTCTGAAGTGACTTTATATGGCTGAGTGAAATGAATGCCAGAACAGTATAGCTTTCTGGCCAAAGGTCTGTAGATACTTAACACATCTATAAAAACTTTTCATGTGGCTGTACTTTCCATATGGTGGAAATTAAACTTGTGGTTTCTCTCTTATATTGAGAAGAAGGACTCCTGTGTTTCTTTAAAGAACACAAGGGGGCAGTACTAGGTACTTTTTTTTTTTTTTTGGTCCTGATTGTTCATGAATCTCTAGTAAATGTTGCTCTGAGACGATGACAGCTCCTCCCTGTGTTTCCTGGTTTGCAGGATATCATTAACAACACATCCCTTGCAGAATTGGAAAAGCGGTTAAAAGAGACACCTTTCAACCCTCCTAAAGTTGGTAAGAATATAAATGATCGTAGAAAGCTCCACACTCTCAATGATAATTATGGATGTCTATTATGGAAGAAAGGTAAAACTATTCTAGAAACTAAATAAATTGTACATTTATAAATTTTGGCTGAATTAACTTGCTCATACCCTTGGTTGAGTTGCTGTTTTCTAAATAAAGATGGTCTTCTAATCCTAACTCTACCTTGCACGGGTAGGATTGGGTAGCCTGTTTATTAAGAAGTTTAGCAATGGCATCTTCAGGACTTTTTGTTTCTTAATCTTGGAATTGTCCCCAGACTTTATGGGTCTTCCTTTTGGTTTAAGCGAAGACAAAGAGCTGGTGATTAATTGTCAGGGGTAGAGTGAAAATATACTTTTTGTCTCAGGAAAGCCCAAGAACTGGGTTTAGAGATGAGGAAGGAGGGGGCTTCACCTCTGCCTCCTTCAGAGGTAGCTTAGGCACTGGACAGCAGTGGTGAGGAAAACCAGAGAAGGGAGGGACGTTTCTCCGGGGTGGAAATGTTTGCCCTATCTGGCCATGGTTCCACCCATGTGTTTTGGTGAAACTTCCAGGTGTTAGTTACTTCCTTGGTTCCTGTTGATCTTAGTCATGCTGCTGGTATTGTAATTAACATCCCATTAGATGTAGCCTGCAGCTTCCTGAGAAATTGATAACAGGGCTAATGGCTCAGAAATTGACAATGGAAGGTACTAAAGCAGCCAGGAATACAGTTATTTGCTTCCCTTTCTGGAATAGTCCAAAAAAGGAATTAAGAAAAGGGTGGGGGGAGAAAACCTAGACCTTTCCTCTAATAATATAATGGGCAGTATAATGGAAATAATTGATTTTGGAAATAAGTGTCTCAGCTGGTAGTAGAATAGAGGCCATGACTTAGTTGGCTATCACATTAAAAGAGTTTTTTTTTTAAGCTTAAAATCTAATATTCGATACTTACTGAGGTTAAAGAATTCTTGCTTAAAGAGCATTGTATTGATATAAAAACAATTATAGCTTTTTCATTGTTAATTTCCACTCATGCTTTTGATTCTGTTGTAACATTTTTGATACTCACTTACAAAATGGTTCTAGGAAATAACTATTTATGAATTACCGTTTTATCCCGTTATTTCTACATAATATTCCAGTAAGGAGAGTTTAGTCTAAAGCAGGTTCAGCAAACCTCATTCTCTCAGCATCTGTGAATATCATTGTGACCAGAGAGGCATGTCATAAAACTGTCTCTCCCATGAAGATGTGCCGTGTTTGCAAGGGCAGCATTACAGCAAATTCTGATCTGTTTTTGGACTTGGTTGTGCTTTCCATCTTTGTATCTGTGAGCTCGGAGACATAGTGAAGGACACTATTGACTTGAACTGCCAACCTTGATGGGAATCTTTGGCTTTTGGGGAGGGTGAGCTGGAGTATTGTCAGATAACAATTACAGAGTGTTTACCATGTACCAAACGTGGCATGAGAGCTTTACTTAAGTGAGCTCATTTGATCCTCACAAAAGCCTCACAAGGGGGCTCTGATTGTCATTGCCCTTCTACCATGGTAGAGGCCCGGAGGGGGCAACGTGTCCCAAGATCACACAGCAGCTAAGTGATAGAGCAGAGATTCAAACTCAGACGGTGGACACTGGGGGCCATGCTCTTAGCCATTGCTCTGAGGTCCCCAACCTCCAGGATCTAATGCCTGATGACCTGGGGTGGTGCTGATTTAATAATAATAGAAATAAAGTGCACAATAAATGTAACATGCCTGAATCATCCCCAAACCACCTTCACCCCCATGGAAAATTTGTCTTTCACAAAACTGGTCCCTGGTGCCAAAAAGATTGGGGACAACTGCTCTGAAATACCCCTTGCGTCCCAATCAGAGGAGGAGTCATGGTCACAAGAGTGAGTTATGCATGGTTGTAAATAGCATCCAACAGCATGCAGTTGGGAGGCCTAGGGCTGAGTCTTTGATAATGTAACCAAGACACTTCTCTAGTCCAGACCAAAGCCCTCATTTTCAGTGACTCTGTTATCTCAAGGTCTTGTGTGGAGAGAATTAAGAAGGAGATAGCTTTCTTTCTGCTTATTTAGGGTGTTTCTGCCGCACAGACATCTGGGTTTGGCAGGGCAGCATGCTTACCAGTCTTCATGATTTGTGATGACCTTGGGAAGACTGTGTTTTCTTTTTTCTCTTTAGAAAGTGCAGAAGGCTTTCCGAGTTACGACACGGCTTCTGAGCAGCTCCACGAGGCCGGCTATGATGCTTATATTACAGGACTGTGTTTCATCTCCATGGCCAACTACCTAGGTACACGCTGTACCTGCCTCTGTCAACACACCATGGTCCGGAGGGGACTCTTCCCTGTCTACCCTTTCCCTGGGATCCACTCAACCAATAGAAAGTGGGAGGGTTTTGAGGGAGGAGGGGGAGGGGGCTGGGTGGGGGTTGGGGAGTGCACAGGAGGAACCATCAAATGCTTACCTGGGGTTGTGGTACTCGGTCCACATGAGCACTTATTTTACCCTTGCGGAACCGTACTGTTGATTTCAAGATATTTTTTTCCTTTTTTTTTTCCAAGATATTTTTTTCAGGCTTTGTCTCCTTGACTGTTTGTGATACTCTGTTTCTTTTCTTCATTAGGTTCTTTTCTTAGTCCTCCAAAGAGTCATGTATCTGCCAGATCAAAACTCATCGAACCTTTTTTTAACAAGTAAGTAATCAGAGTCCCAGGGCCCCAGCCTCCTCTCTTGGTGGAAAAGCCCAGTATCTGGGATGTTGGTGAGGGGTGACTGGGAGCTCTTGGGCATTTTTAGATAAGATATTCCTCATCTCTGGTGACTCAGATGTTTTTTGAAAAATAGAAGTTGACCTTTTCAAAAAGAATGTATTCAATATATTGGCTAAAAAAAATTAGAAAACATTATGAAAGGTAGCACATCTCTTCCAAGACAAAGGACTGACGGCTTCAGAGTTTAAATGTCCCACGAGGGAGACTCTGTGTATGTGTCTGTGTACACAGTCAGACCTATCTAACCCCAACAGGCTTTACAAGTGAGATTATTCTTCATGCTTACATTATTACCTAACTAAATAACGTCCTTTCTGTGAAGATGTTGGTTACACAAATGACTTCTGAGATAACCTGTGGAGCAGTTTTGATGGTCATTGCATCCCAAACCCTCATCTGAATGGATCCGGTGAAGTTGCACCTTCACCGTCGGAGGAAGTCAGTGTGATTGTAGGGAAACGTCTGCTTTCAGAGCATTTCCAAAGAATCTCTAGATTGTCACTTCAAAGCGAGGCTGGCGCTTTCTTGGCACAGTTGAGACTAAAGTTGTGAATGTGATCATCAAGCTGGCCACAGCCTGGCTTGGTGCCAGGGCCCCAGGCCTTCGTCTCTACCCCGGCTCTCTCCGCAGGGCTGGTTCTGGGAGGCTTAGGTGAGCCAGACAGAAGTGGGCAGCCCACATCACTCACCATTTCTGAGAGAGCCATTTCAGGGTCGGCTTGGTGACGTCATTTCCTTATATTGTATGCGGCATTTGACATGTCTATTAGTGCTTTCCCAAGTAAGAATGCCGTCTCCTCCGGAGTTTATAAATTCTGGTATCACAGTGCTTGTTCATAGGTGCCATGCTGCAGAGTCAGAAGTTAATTCCAAACATCTGGATTCCTACAGGTTTGGAATTTTTGTAGTCTGAGTTAGTGAATTCTGTCATCCTGTGGCTTCTTCCTTTTTAAATCTTTGTTCTTTTCTGTGGAAGTTCAGAGGTAGATGTGTTTGATTTTTCAAAAACATCTTTCACTTCAAAAAAAGTCTTTCAAAGAGGATTGGGTAACAATGTAGTATATATTGAAAATTAAGTTGAATTTTTCTGCATGGAAAAGTAGTTCTGCCACCAGTTAAGTTCTTGCTATCTATCCAGTTCACAGTGGGATTTTCTAACCCCTTAACTCTAAATTGGGGGCAGTGTTTATCTTTGTAAATCTTAGGCCCGCTTATGGCATCAACCGTGGAACCTGTGAGTGACACTAAATACATTTGGATTGTGGCCTTTCTGGCATTTTTATGCATGTGATGTTAAGTTTGTCATTCAGCAGTATTTTGCAACTGGGGAGATGTTTACTTCCATTTAAATATTTAAAACAACAATCCTGCTTCTGCACTAAAATCAGCTCCTAATAAAGTCAGGTGATGGTTGCAAATGGGGGTAGATAGAGGATGTCTCTTGTTTATCTGTGTGGCCAAAATGAAGAGCAGTCAAAGTAGGCTTTGGTTTATAAGTTTTAAGTGAAGTGAAAGTTGCTTAGTCATGTCTGACTCTTTGCAACCTCGTGGACTGTAAAGTCCATGGAATTCTCCAGACCAGAATACTGTAGTGGGTAGATGTTCCCTTCTCCAGGGGATCTTCCCAACCCAAGGATCGAACCCAGGTCTCCTGCATTGCAGGAGGATTCTTTACCAGCTGAGCCACAAGGGAAGCCCTTTAAAAGTTTAAATAAGACTTTATATATTTCTAGATCAATTATGGGCAAAGATATTACTCAGAAGAACTGGGCAGTAAACACATAACTTAACTTTAAAATGGGACTGGTGTCCATTCAGATTATTTTTTTGCTAAAACCTAGATGCATACCAAAAATAGTTGAGATTTAGGAATCTTCCTGTGATATTGCACTGAAAATTCTTGCCCAATTTGATTTTTTTCTCTATTTTTCCCTATCTGTGAAGGAAGAATTGTTTCTTTATCTTTGAAGGGAAAAAGATCCTAGCAGGATTTAAAGTGCAAAATAAGGACTATTTTTATTCTATATTGGACTAGCTTGGTTAAGTATAGCCACCCATTCTGAACCTGTTAAGAAAGTGGGAAAAGCAGTTGCTTTTGATGTTGTGAGTGGACGCATGTTCAGTTGCTCAGACGTGTCCAACTCTCTGTGACCCCTTCGACTGTAGCCCACCAGGCTTCTCTGGCCATAAGATTTCCCAGGCAAGAATACTAGAGTGGGATTCCATTTTCTCCTCCAGTGGTTCTTCCCGACCCAGGGATCAAACACGCATCTCCTGCATCAGCATGTACATTCTTTACCACTGCACCACCTAGGAAACCAATATTGACCTCATTCTTACTTAAAGGCAGGTTTCATTTATGATATTAAACCTTGATTTTGTTACTTTTCTTCAAAATTGCTCTTGTAAAAAGCTGTGCAACAATTGCTATCAGTGTTATCTCAAGCAGTTGATTTTAGAAGAATCTAAATCTTTCTGAGGGTTTATTTGTTTTTGTTGTTATTCAGTCACTAAGTCGTGTTGGACTGTTTGCAACCCCATGGAGCACAGCATGCCTCGCTTTCCTGTCGTTACCTCCCAGGGTTTACTCAGACTCATGTCCACTGAATCAGTGATGCCATCCAACCATCTCATCCTCTGTCACACTCTTCCTCCTGTCTTCAGTCTTTCCTAGCATCAGTCTTTTCCAATGAGTCGGCTCTTTGCATTAAGTGGCCAAAGTATTGGAGCTTCAGCTTTAGTTTCAGTCCTTCCAGTGAGTATTCAGGGTTGATTTCTTTAGGGATGACTGGTTTGATCTCCTTGCTATCCAAGGGACTCTCAAGAGTCTTCTCCAGCACTGCAGTTTGAAAGCATCAATTCTTTGGCGCTCAGCCTTCTTTTTGGCACCTGGCTTTTCTCAATGTAAGCTTAACCAAACACACATATCCCTAATAAGAATTTGGGTGGACATGAGATGACTTACACGTGTAAATAATATTTTGCTTTGCTCTCACAAGGTTTATGTTTAAAAAGTAGACCTTGAGTGGAGATAAACCCAGCCTATTTCTGCATTATTTTAAATTAGCATCTGACTGTGTTAGGTGTGCCTTTTGGGGAAGCTTTACCGAGTCAGCTGTTGAGAAGATCCCAAGACAGTTGGTGCTTGAGCAGATTGCAGAGATGGAGTGTAGTACAGGGCACTTTCTAAGCCCGATTTGTCCAGGGAAATGTCCCGGCAGGACTTTGCAGGGTACCATTTGTCTCTTTCCTTTCCTGGGCTCCTTGTGTGTTTCTCCCTTCTTTTTTGGACTCAGAATGAAAGTCCTAAGATTGCTGAACGATGGAAATCGGGATGAGACCACTGCTAATGACAGGCTGTGTGCAGCGTGCTCTTCCTCTATGTTGCAGGCTCTCTGCTCAGGAAATGGTTTACCTTCTTTTATGACCTTGGTCAGTTTTCATCAATGCATAGAAAACCAGACTTAGAGAAGATCCTTTGGTCAAATCCTTTTAGGCCCGGAAGGAGCTAAAAATACTTTCTGCTTATACTTTTTATTGCACGACAGAAAGCGCATAATCAGACTTCAGTGTTATGTTTTATTAACAGCCATCTGTTTCTGCAAGACACCTTGAGCGCTCTTGTATTAATAGATAACCTTTTATGAAGGGTTTTGGGGAAAGGTTATTTTCGATTTTTCTCAGTTCTTAGAAGGAGGAAGGAAATGAACATGTATCTTATTTTGGCCAGTCTCTAAGTAGTGGGATTAAAAAGGAAGAGGTGCCTGCACTCTACTGTAAAGGACAGCTGCGTCATGCTTGGCACAAGTGTTCTGATTTTTTTTTAATTTTCTTTTAGAAGTCTCTTGAATTTGTTACAGTATTGCTTCTGTTGTTTATGTTCTGGCTTCTTGGTGATGAGGCATGTGGGATCTTAGCCCTGGACCAGGGATCGAACTCACACCGCCTGCTTCAAAAGGCAGATTCTTAACCACTGGACCACCAGGGAAGTCCCACAGCATTCTGAATTTCAACGGGAGTCTTCCTAGGATGACAGGGCCATGTGTTCCATCTAAGCTGAAGATAAGACAATTCATTTCCTCCTCTGTAAAAACAGGACTGGAACTACCCCCCTCCCATGTAAGTTATAGAAGTCACATGAGATGCTAAAGGACTTTGATAGTTCCTCAGACTTAGTAGGTGGCCAGGGTCTATTATTTTCCTTTCCTGAAGTACAAGAGAATTTGACATGCTGGGAAATTCAAAACAGTAGATATGGTAGCAGCATGTGTTTTTGTTTTAAGTTTCATGATAGAGAAGAAAATGGATTGAAGTGCTGATTTAAAACTGGAGCAAATGTGAGGCATCCACTTTCCCTGTACTCACCTTTTAGTGTTTGCTTAGGAAAAAAATCAGAGGACAATGAAGTCTGTCAGATTGGTACATAATAGAAGCAAGATTGCTTTGATTTGAAGCATTTTAGAAAGTTTTGTTATGCAGATGAATCCAGCAATTTATGGAAGGTTGTATAGCTACACAACACAATGATAAGTGGCGAGTAGGAGGAATGATTACGGCGCCTGAGATAAAGCACACTGATGTCTTCTCCCTTTTCCTCCATGGAGAGCAGTCATGTGCGGGCAGTAAGTTCTTTCTGCTAATATGCCTGTGCTTCACCTTTAATATCAGAGAGATTTTTTAAACTGAAGGGTTGTAGAAAAACAAAATACTTCAGATCCGTGCGAAACCTCCTTTCACTGGTGCTGGACGGAACCACGCTTATTGTCTCAGTTACCAGCAGCCACCCTTCACGTTGAACCATGTCGTTCACTGGTGACCCACGTGTCCGGAAGTGCAGATCCTGCTTGTCTTTCATGAGAGCAGTACTTGGCCCCTGCAGGGCGGCTCTCACCTTACCCTCTGCGGTCCTGCCGGCCTCTTCTCATACAGAGGAGTGAGAGGCGCTGGAGCAACAGGAGGGCGAGGCCGGTCTGCCCTGCGCGCGTGCTCAGGCACTCAGCCTGAGTGTCTGACTCTGTCACGCCGCTGACTGTAGCCCGCCAGGCTCCTCTGCCTGTGGGTTTTCAGGCAAGAATACCGGAGGAGGCTGCCAGTTCCTCCTGCAGTGGATCTTCCTGACTCAGAGGTCAAACCCGCGTCTCTTACATCTACATTGGCAGGTGGATTCTTTATTAATGTGCCATCTGGGAAGCCTCCCAGCAATTGCTGTTGGGTTTTAGCATCCTGGGTGAGGGAGCCAATATGTCTTCATTGAGATCCTGGTAATGTTGGGTATCAAGTCCATTGTGGTTCTTTTTTTTTTTAATAATTTAATTTGTCTATTTTTGGCAGTGCTGGGTCTTCGTTCCTGCTCTGGCTTTCTCTAGTTGGGGTGTGTGGGGGCTACTCTGGTTGCAGTGCTCGGGCTTCTCATTGCAGTGGCTTCTCTTGTTGCGGAGCATGGGCTTTAGAGCCGGAGGGCTTAGTAGTTGCGGCACGTGGGCTTAGATGCCCAACCAGGGATCACACCTGCTTTCCTCCTTTGGAAGGCGGATTCTTAACCACTGGACCACCAGGAAAGTCCTGTGACTTGTCTTTTGATACATGCAGCTTTACTAAGCAAGTGTAATATTCCACAGTAGTCTCTCTTCTGACAGAAAAGACAACTCTTAACGTAAATACCTGGCCATTTGCATGTACTGTGCCTATGACTGCAGTTTTCTTAGCCAGGAGCCGTCTTTTACTAAACCATCCTCTCCCCCCAGAAGCCTGGCTCTGTCCTACTTCCATCCTCGCCTCAGCCTCAGCATCCGTGTCTCCAGGATCTTCTTAGGCTTCCTTTACAGCGGTTTGGGCCCCGTTCTCTGTATGGAGCCTGGTACCCTTTCTTAGCATACCTTGCTTCCCTGGTTGTCTTCCCAGATGGACTGGAAACCCCGAGAGCAGAGACCTCATCTCTTGTTTGCCATTGTGTTTTCAGGGCTTCGAGTTGTAGTGTCTGATGTTAGAAGTGTATGAATAATGTTAGAAGTGTATGAATATGTTAGAAGCTGAATAAATGCCATTCAAGGTGTCATGACTTAGAAATGCCTTTTTGCACTTGCTGGGTGTATCTCGTGTCTCAGACCTTGTGCTGTGATTTCTGAAATGATGCAAATGTTTCACTGAAAGACACTGTAGAAATTGTTTTTTATCATGGTGATTTTACCGATGAGCGAGACCGAAGATATTTAATATGCTGCAAATCCTGTTAATGTTATCTTAAACAAATTACTTATTCATTTCAGCGGAAACACAGGGCCTCTTAGATCAATAACATAACATTGGAAAAATCATTAAATGCCTGTTTATATTGCAGCTTGTAATGGCTTCTTTGGCTCAGTTACAAACTATTTTTGATTTACATTTAAGGAGTTGCTTTTTAACTGACACCTGTCTTTTTTTTTTTTTTTTAATTTCTTCATTGTGCTGAGTCTAATCAAGATTTCTTCAAAGCATTTTCATGACTATGACAGCTCTTTCTCAGGTCTATCAAAATGATTAAAACTCTTCTCCTGAGTGCCATTTAGTTTGATTCCTGTTGCTTTTTGTTTCTTTGTTTTTTCACATTCTTCCCCTCTGTCTGGGAAGACAGCCTGTGGCCAGTGTGGGACTTGATGCCATGGAGGAGATCACTGAGCCTCATTGTTTGAGAATTTTTCTCAGAGTCATTGAATAAGAAATCACCTGTAATGGTCACATCTGAATAACTCAGACATATTTAGGATTTTTATATACCTAATGCAGTCTTCGGAGAAGGCAATGGCAACCCACTCCATTGTTCTTGCCTGGAGAATCCCAGGGACGGGGGAGCCTGGTGGGCTGCTGTCTTTGGGGTTGCACAGAGTTGGACACGATTGAAGTGACTTAGCAGCAGCAGCAATGCAGTCTTATTAAATGGGGGAAAGAGCTCAACAATATTTCAAATGTACTGGCACTTCCTAGTCTTACTCTCAATATTTAGACATTGTCTTATGTGTCCTTAGGCTCCTCTGTCCATGGAATTCTCCAGGCAAGAATACTGGAGTGAGTAGCCATTCCCTTCTCCAAGGGGATCTTCCTGACCCAGGGATCGAACCCAGGTCTCCTGCAGTGCAGGCAGATTCTTTACAGTGTGAGCTACCAGGGAAACCCCTTAAATACATTATAAGGCATTATCTCTCTGCCTGCAATTCTTATAGAAATAGCTTGAGGAAAATTAGCTTTTCATTTGTTTTGAAAGTCACAGTTTCGAACACACCATGAATACTACAGAGAAATTTTAAAAAGCAAAAATTGATGAAGGCACTGTAGAAGAGGTAAAAAAAAACCTAGTGGTTATTCTGTAAAGCTAGCCCCCATTCAGGGAGTTACAGAAATTCCTGATATGCTGCCTTAGGAGCTTGTTCATGATGAGTTTACGGGGATGGGTAGATACCTGGCTTTACAGCTTCACTTCAGTCCCTAGTATGGGTGTGTTTATGTTAAATCATCCTTTTAAAAGCCCAGCTTGTGATTGTGCTGAACAGATAAACATCAGAGTTGTGATGTGGTTTTTGAGGTGATTATTCAGTACTGGATTTCCAAAGAGTCTTGCTTATAACTTTAAACTTCACCTGTGCTTTTTGTTAGCCTTTTAAAGTTTACCGAATCTGAAGAGGTACTCATTTGTGGGATTGATTTGTGTTCTCGTTTTTCCTCAGTCACTCTAGGTTCCTGACTTTGTTGCTTTTTTCAAAGAACCAGCTTTTGGCTGACTTCATTTTTCTGTCTTGTTTGCTGATGTCTATTTTTTTGGATTCTGCTTTGCTGTTTTCTTTCTTTTTTAAGTTGCTTTGGATTTACTTTGCTCTTCTTTACCAGTTTCTTTTTTTTTTTCTTTTTTCTATTCTTTTTTTTATTAACAAGCAAAATAATAATTAAAAAACAACAACACAACAACAAAAACCTTAAAGTTGGAACTGCAATAAGTCAAACTGCTGCTGGAGTTCACAGATGTACCTGGGGTACATGCACCCTCATTGCAAGGCAGGACCTAGGCACATAACTGTGCATTTAGGTATGTAGGTGACCAGGAAGAGTCAAAGAGGTGGAAAACACCGGAGAACAGAAAGCATTAAAAGCTTTTCATCAAGCAATTCCACAGCGCTCTGCTCTTTGCCTCTGCTTTGCCTCTGTATCCTCTGTGGTTCCTGTTCCAGCTGAACTTGTGACAATCCCAGATTGTTCCTTCCTCTTTTTCAGCTTTTCGTCATCCTCTGACTTTCTGGAGATTGAAGAGACACTCAAACCAAACCTTTGAGCTCTTTGTTTTAGCTTATCCAGGTTAACCATAGGCCTGGTGTCACACGACAGACCTTTTGATGGAACTGGAGAAATCCCAAATCTAGTTGCCCGGGCAGCTTTCTTACTCTCCAAACTCACAGGTACATTGAATCATTCAGCTCTCCTCTGCATCCTCTCAGTCTGTGGTATTTCAGATGTAATTTTTACCACTTTTTTCTCTGCTGCCACATCAACCGTTTTTTCAGGAGGTTCTTCCTCTTTGACAGGCAGTTCTAAGGTCTTTGGTTCTTCTTCCTCTGTTTCATCTCCCAGTACCTCTTCTTCATTTGCCTCCTCTTCAGCATGCTCTTCAAGATATGCCTGGAGCCTGTTGATGAGATCTTGTTTTATTCCCTTGGTCTCCAAACCACGAGCAAGACACTCCTGCTTTAGTTCAGCAAGCTTCAGCTTATGAAGCTCCACCGTCTCAGTCGCCATCTTGTTACCCCTTACCAGTTTCTTGAAGTAGAAAGTTATGTGCTTCCCCCCCGCCCCGCCGTCTTCTAAAATATTTTTGAGCCTGGCTTCCAATAGCTTAGCAGTCCAGCCAGTGATCAGTCAGGTGTGCTTGAGCACCTTGAGCCGTTAAGGCTTTCCACTTTTGCCGACAAGGTTTGGGAATGTTCAGCATCCCACTTTCAAGCAGTTCATAAGTCTGCCCCAGTTTTCACTTTTGGGTGGACCTTCTTTCTCCAGTGTAAGTGCACAAGGCCTCACGCCCAGCCAGCAGTGTGTATGTAGCTAAGACCCTCTCCCAGTCATTGATTTTGACCTCTTTTTGTTTCTGATACAAGTATTTAAAGCTGTAAGTTATCCTCGAAGCACTGTTTCAGGTCCATTCCATCAACTGTACTTTGTGTTTGCATTATTGTTAAGTTAGACACGTTTTCTAAAGGCTCCTTTAACCAGGGATTATTGGGAAGGGTGTTGTTTAATTTTCAAGTACTTCGAATTTTCCTAGATTTCTTGTCGTTACTACTTTATAATTTAATTGTGTTGTTATTAGAAATTTTAGTATGATTTCAATCCTTTTAAACGCAGTGAGATTTGCTTTATAGCCTCATATAAGATATGACCTGTCTTGCTGAACATACTGTGTACACTTGTATGTAAATGCTATTTCAAATACTAAAAGATGATGCTGTTAAAGTGCTGCACTGAATATGCCAGCAAATTTGGAAAACTCAGTAGTGGTCACAGGACTGGAAAAGGTTCAGTTTTCATTCCAGTCCCAAAGAAGGTCAATGCCAAAGAATGTTCAAACTTCATACAGTTGTGCTCATTTCACATGCGCACAAAGTTATGCCAAAAATCCTTCAAGCTAACCTTCAGCAGTATGTGAACAGAGAACTTTGAGATGTGTAAACTGGATTTAGAAAAGACGGAGGAACAGAGATCAAATTGCCAACATTTGTTGGGTGATAGAAAAAGCAAGGAAGTTCCAGAAAAAATTCTGCTGCTTCGTTGACTAAGCTAAAGCTTTTGACTGTGTGAGTCACAACAAACTGTGGAAAGTTCTTGAAGACCTGGTAGTACTAGACCACCTTACCTGTCTCCTGAGGAACCTGTATGTGGGTCAAGAAACAGCAGTTAAAACCAAACACGAAACAACTGTCTGGTTCAAAATTGGAAAAAGAGTACAACAAGGCTGTATATTGTCACCGTGCTTATTTAATTTATATGCAGAGTACATCATGCTGGGCTGGATGAGTCACAAGCTGGAATCAAGATTGCTTGGAGAAATAGCCACTTCAGATATGCAGATGATATCCCACTCTAATGGCAGAAAGTGAAGAGGAACTAAAGAGCCTCTTGATAAAAAAAATTGCAAATCAATGTGTACTCTAAAAAAATGGAAACAACTAAGGAATATTGGATACATATTGGGTTTTAGGTGGCTTTAAGGAATTACAATTAATTTATATCTTATAATAATGGCATGATTATTGCCTCAAAAAAAAAAAACCTTTATATGTTAAATACATAGTGAAGTATTTATGGGTGAAATTATTTACTTTAAAAGAATATAGTTTTAACAAAGATTAGATGAAACTAGAATGGCAAGATGTTTATAAATTTGATGAGTTGTATTCTTTTCTTGACTTTTGTATATATTTGATGTTTCCATAATAAAAAGTTAAAAATAAAATCAATGAGAGAGACATTAGGAAGGAATAGTCTTCACCCTCTTAGGTTGGCTTCCCTGGGAAATTGGCTTAGAGATTTGCATGCAGGGCTCTTGAGAGTAAACCCCGTGGGAGATTACAGGAAGTTGAACTGGGCCCAAGGAGATGCTGGAATGCACTGTAGTGACAAGGAAGGTTTCAGTAACTCCCAACTAGAATGGCTCCTCAGGTCACCTGATCTCAGGGAACCATGACTTTATACACCTCTCACTACCCTCCCCTTCACATATACATACACATATTGATCTGTCTTTGAATTGTGAGCTGTCTCCAGAGAACAGGTATAACCTTGGAAAAGATTTTCTTTGTATCACCTCACACTGGTCAGAATGGCTATCATCAAAAAGTCTACAAACCATAAGTGCTGGAGATGGTGTGGAGGAAAGGGAACCTTCCTGCCCTATTGGTGGGAATATAAATTGGTACAGCTGCTATGAAGAACAGTGAGAAAAAAAAAAAAAGTTATGTCTGACTCTTTGCGACCCCATGGACTGTAGCCCTCCAAGCCTGGAAGGCTCCCCCGTCCCTGGGATTCTCCAGGCAAGAACACTGGAGTGGGTTGCCATTTCCTTCTCCAATACATGAAAGTGAAAAGTGAAAGTGAAGTCACTCAGTCATGTCCGACTCTTAGCGACCGTATGGACCGCAGCCCACCAGGCTCCTCCATCCATGGGGTTTTCCAGGCAAGAACACTGGGGATATTTAGGGGTGTGCTAAATATCTCTGAGCCAATAGTAACTTCTAAGGAGATCATAACATTATGCTGTAGTGAGAAAATTAGTGTTGGAAATTATAAGTTTATGAAAAAGTGTTATGTTTTATATACTTTGTTAAAGAAGACAAAATGTATTGGGAAAACCACCAAAACTATTAAGAATTTAACCTAATATTTAAAAAGATAAGAGCAAATGTATGTAAAGTTCACCTGTTTGGACTACCTCATTCACTATTTTGCTGCATAATTCAGAGATCAAGCCATATACTTTATTTGGGAAGTATTTGTCATGCACTTATTATGGGCTTTCCTCATAGCTCAGTTGGTTAAGAATCCGCCTGCAATGCAGGAGACCCCAGTTCGATTCCTGGGTCAGAAAGATATGCTGCAAAAGGGATCGGCTACCCACTGCAGTTTTCTTGGGCTTCCCTTATGACTCAGCTGGTAAAGGATCTGGCTGCAGTGCGGGAGACCTGGGTTCAATCCCTGGATTGGGAAGATCCCCTGGAGAAGGGAAAAGGCTACCCACTCCAATACTCTGGCCTGGAGAATTCCAGGGACTGTATAGTCCCTGGGGTCACAAAGAGTCAGACACGACTGAGTGGCTTTCTCTTCTCTTCACGATCATGCACAGGCGGTGATGTGGGGATCTCCCCTCTCACAGGGTGCCCGCTTCTTGGGCCTCGGTTTCATGTGTGTCTTTATCCGTCTGCAACCCAACCTCTTGCTTGAGTTCCAACCATTGTTTGTTAAACGGTACTGTTTAGCAATGTCCTTCTGTCTTGTGAAAACTTGAGACCTAATGTCACTTGAACACATTTGTGCAGAAAGAGGTAGAGAATAATAGTGGTACATATGGAGACAATACCTTGGGCCGGTGGGCCAGTAAAGCTCAGTGTCCCCTCAGGTGCAGAGCTTGGGGACTGGTCCAGGAGTGTCTTTAGGGGATAGTTTTTTTTTTCTTGTTGAACTGCATAAATTTTATTCTTCCTTATTAAGTGTAGGAATTAACCCATCAGTTCTGGACGAGGAGGCAGGCTTCCTAGCCTTGGTACCGTGCCCTGCCTGTTAGAAGTTGGACTGAGGCCTGCAAATGCCATCTTTCACCTGTTCAGAAAGGCTGTTTTAAAATAAAGAACTTGCTCTGCTATCTCTATTTATGAACTCTTTGGATGGGAAAAAGGACTTCCCCAGATTTAAAATCTGTAATAAAGGCATCAAGAAAAGGCTTCTCTTCGTCTCTCTAAAGTGCTACTACTCAGAGTCACTCCCGGACTTGGTTAAAGGGGATACCACCGTCTGCCTCTCAAGCCTGGAGCTTTAAAGAAATCTCAGTGCCTGACGCCTTTCTCTCTGCAGCCTGTTGATCACAACATTATGTTTTCCTCAGAACCATCTTCTCTGTGCCCTTAGTTCAGGCCAACAGCTGGAATATGTAACAGTTCTACATGCTCTCCCTTGGTTTATTGAGGCTTTCTACAGCACTGACTTAACTATTCCCTTAAAAAGGGTAGCGACGGTGTCATGCTTCCCACAGGGACCTCCGCTGACTCCCCGGTCGTCCGGGTTCTGCGCCCCTCCGCGGCCTTAGCTCTCTGCCTTCTCCCCACCCGCCGCACCTTGGTCTCCGCAGTGGGCTGTGTCCCCCCACATCGGTGAATTTGCAGGCTCTGCTCTCATTGCCTGGCTGCTCTTCGAGTACCGAAGCCCAGGGAAGGAGAGGCCACTGTCTCTCGAGTTAACAGCTTATTCTAGTGTAGATGTAGTAAGCTCAAAATTTCTATTCTTCTATTCCAGGAAAGTTTTCTACACAGTTAGGACATATAGATCATATTTTCACAGGGGACTGTTACTGTGAAGATCAAATAAGATCTTAACTGTAAAGTTATTGATAAACATTTTCCAAGGCATAGAGACAGTATAACAAAGTGGTTAAGAGCTTGAACTCTGGAGGCACATGGCTTGGTCTTCAATCCCTGCCCTGGCACAGAGTAAGGAGCTGTGTGGCTGTAACCTCCCTGTCAGCCCTGCTTCTTCATCCCTAAAGTGGGGGTGATTCAGTAATTGTCTCATAGGGTTGCTGCAGGAGTAACCAAGTCAGCATATCTGAAACTTGAAGGGTAACGCCTAGTATGGAGTCATGTGCTATACACTTTAGCTGTGGTCATTTCTATTATCTTGGTTGCAGCTGTGTTTGTAATTCCTACAGTCTGTTTATGGGATTCTGAATTAAACTGTTCTTTTTGCAAGCATAGAGACATATACATATACACTTTTTTAAAGTTCCTGTAACTTGTCAGGGTATCAAGCCCTATTTTTAACATGTCTTCAGCATTATAAATATAAGAGGAAAAGTTGTCTTACCTACCTTATCTTGTTTTGCTTCCTAATTATAATGCATAGAGAAAATAATACTGCTTTGTATTAACAGGTGAGTTGTTTGGAACAAGTTGCTTAGTGAGGGTGAAAATTTAAAATGGTGAGGATTCAGGTCAGGTATAATGCACTGGTTTATGCTCAATAAGTTTCAGATCAATGAATTTTTACATGTTGGATTTCTCTGTTTTATGGAAGAATGCCTGTGCTCTAAATGTTTAGCCTTTCAGTTCGGCTTCATTGGTACATTCTGAAGGCGTAAAGAATGGACTGTTGGTTAGTTTATTTACTGTAGTGAAGGCATACAAATTCAAGCTAAATCTGGCTAATTTCTTCTACAGGCTGGAAGATAAAATCTTTTTTACCTCCCGCAGTTAGGTCAGTAGTGCGTGACCAGACTCCTCTTCTGAGGTCACCTGACTTAATTGTGGTTGTGAAGCAGCCATACAGTGTGTCTCCATGTTCGCATTTCTGTCCCTTTATGTTTCTGGCGTAGAGTAATTAAATAATTACTGTTGCTGGTCATGCCATTTTTCCCAGTGAAAAAGTCTGCAACAAATACACGAGAGTTGAAATCACTCTAGATTAAGAATGTTTATTGACAGACAAGACAGTACCTATTCCCAAGGCTTTATTTTAGTCTATGACTTAAAAGAGAGATCCTGAAAAATGTTCCTATAAGCATGTTAACTCCACGTGAGCCCAGTGGTTACTCTCTTATTTTTTAGATTGTTTTGCCCTGAAGACAGGCATCCCTCGGGCGGAAATTGTGAAATAGAAATGTACATAGGGGGACTGGAGCTGCAGATCTGTGTGAATAAATATAGTATCTGTGGGGAATGTCAAGCTACCTACTCTTTTTTACATTTTATTTTTTATTTTTTGATAGATGATGTTTATCACTCTTTTCGTAGCTCTCTGCCGCAGACATCATCGCACCGGTATTATGAGACTGCTGTAGCTTTCCAGTCATTGCTATTCCAGAGTGAGTTTCTGAAGCAGCAGGAGTGAGATGATTTTGCAAATTGCAATATAATACTATATATGATCTTGTCTCAACCTGTAACACACGTATCCTCACAGAAATAACATTTAATTGTGGTAATATCCTTCCTGATATCAGACACAGTATGGCGCCTGTTAAGATTGTATTGTTTGTATAAGATGGAGTAAAAAGTGGTTTAAAGTTGAAGGAATAAAATCACATACCTTGATAAACCCCTTAGATGCTATTTAGGCTGTGGAGAGCTTTTGATTTTGTTTCCTTTCTGTACTCCCCAAATAAAAACGCCAGCAATAATCTGACAGGCGAACGCTGTCAAACGCTGTAACCCCATCTAGTCCCCTCCCTGCACGTTTTAATCCCTGGTGGACTCTTCTCAGCTACACGGGCTGTGAGGTTAGGGAGTTCTGCGTGTGACCCTTTCCCCAAAGTCTCCCAGCGACAGATGCAGTGACCTTATCACGCAGACAGCTCTATACAGTTTGACAGTCCAGCCATCTGGTTTATATTGATCATAAGTGATTTAAAGAAACCAGCTCTCTGAAAGTTGGTCATTTAAAACCCCAAGGCTAAATTGGCCTACATGTTAATTTGAAGTTTTAAGCCATTATTCTTGAAACTTGCTTCGGACTGTTATGTAAGAAATTAAGGCCTCGTTTCTTGTCTGTGTGAGCTTTAGGGGTGAAAAAAACTCATGGCCTACCTTGGAAGATGTCAGGTTTTATGAAGAATGGTTTATACTCTACAGACTATATATGAGTATGTGCTCATAGTTTGAGTTTATGTCTCTTTTTAGATCTTGCAAGAGCTGCAAGTGTAGGTGGATTTATTTACCAGCTTTCTCAATTTGAGCTCATACTTAACCTCTCTGAGTCTCGAGTCTGTAAAATGGGGTGACAGCGGTACCCATTTCATCGCATTGTTGGGAGAATTGAGTGAGATTAACCTGCTGCGTAGCACGTAGTAGAAAGACTGCCTTCCCTCCTGATTGCTGATGCTAATTACCCGCTGCTCTTAACAGCCAGCACTTTCCCGTTCTTGAACCCGTTTCCTCTGTGGGCGTCTAGAGCCCTCCTCTCACCTTTCCTCCCAGGATCACTGACACAGTGCCTCAGCCTTTCACCTGTTTATCTATCTGCCTATAAATATTGGAATTTCTCCTGTGAGCGTTATCTTTTGTTTCCCTCACACTCTCCATGGATAATCTGATCACAGCCAGGACTTCAGCTACGGCTTGTTTGTATGCTAAGTGGCTTCCATGTGTTTATCTCCAGCCCAGGTCTCTTTTGGGATCCTCTGAAAGGCATTTCCTATCCTGCTTACAGGGCAGATCAGGCTTTTTGTGGCCGTAAGGGCAGGTAAAGATCAATGGGAATGGATACCATTGATCTGAGCCAGCTCTTATTGGTTAATTAAAAATAGGTGGAAATCCAAAGTTTAATTAAAATGTAGGGGTTTTATATTTTGTTTTTTAAAGTCTGATGTTGCATGTCACACCATAAAACAAGTAAATTTTAGTCAAGTGTTCAATTTCTACAGTTCCTGGTTATGATGATGCCTCTACAATTTGTTTTGGAAAACCTGGTTTTCTGAATTGCTGAAATTGTGCCAGTGCAGCGGTAAGTTGTTCAAGATGGACGTCTTTTCAGATTTATCATAGCCTTGATTCAGTCAACAGGTAATAGTCACACACGGCCTCAGCTTGTGTAGATGCCGTGTCGAGGCTGCCTGCTCTCTTACAGTTTGTTTTTTCATAGGTTGTCACTCAGTAATTCTCTGCCACGGGCAGCATTGTGCCTTTACTGTGAAAGTGCTATAGTTTTCAGTCGTTGTAACTTTTTAGTCATTTTAGTAAAGCACTAACTTTGTTAAAATGGGGTTTATTAACCAGTTTTTCTTAATGTCTTAGTTTTTTTTTTTTTTTAACTTGTGGGACATATACTATATGGGGAAGAATGTATATAATGTGTATTATGTTTTAAAGAGTAATAGTAAAATGAACACTTAAGTAATCAACTTCCAGGTTAAGCAAACAACATTATCAGTGTCCAGAAGCTCCCAGTGGAGTCGTTCCCCGTGTCTCCCTTTTCCCTCTCCCCCAGGAGACATTTGGTTTGAAAAGCTGAGTTACTTTTCTGCATCTGGGTGTGTAAGGGAAGGGCAGTGTTGCCACTGTGGCCTCCATAACTAGAGAGACCAAACTGAGTCTCTGGATCATAGCTGGGCTTCATTTTTCCTGGAGGGTTACAGAGCTTCTTCTGGGGAAGTTAGTGCTCAAGGTCATGAGTGAGTTCTGGGAAACAAAAGGTTTACCATAATCAGAAAACCTGGCAGGGCTGTTGTGTGAGTCAGATGCCTGGCAGAAAAACGCTAACAAGAACATCTCTGTTCTTCTGTTTCTGAATTCTGTGGTTCTGGCCACCACAGCTCTCCAGCATAGAGGGAAGTAGCAATCAGGGTGAGAAGAAAGTCTTCAGTGGGTAAAGGCTTCAAGGTGGGATTGGGCATAGGTGGGGAATTGAGTAGGAGCTTCATTCACATGTGGTTAGAATGAGCCAAAGCACAGAGTCTGGGTCAGGCTCACCTGAGCATTTTATATTCAGGTTGAAAAGGTGGTTAAAAAAAGGCAAGGGAGGGAATGGGGTTGGTGGTGATAGCACTCAGCCTGTGTATCTCATTAGTCACATTGATGAAATTGGATTAGTCCTCTCTGTCTCACACTCCTGATTCTAGGATCATTCTTCACTGTTTTCATGATTCCATTTGCTGCTTCTCTGCGCTGGACCTCCTGCTTCCTGAACCTCACATTTTCCTCATTTTAGATTACTTTCTTGTTTTGGTGGAACACAGCCTCCAGTATTTTTTGAGATAAAGCCGCATGGGAGATGACTTTTTTGAGATATCATTATTCTATCCTCACTCTTAGATTGAGGGACTGAGGATTCTTGATTGGAAGTAATGTTTGTCAGTGACATGAAAGTGTTGCTCCACTATATTCTCACTTCCAGCGTTGCTGTTGAGAAGTTACAAGCCATTTGGTTTCTTAATTGTTTTGATGTGTTCTCGCGGTTTTTCTTAGGCTATTTGTAAGAACTACTGTTTAAAATAATATTCCTCCCCTTAGGCTGTGCCGGATCTTCATGGCTATGCAGCCCTTTCTCTCCTTTCTGTGTGTGAGTTTCTCACTGTAGTGGCTTCTCTTGTGGAGCACGGGCTCTGGGGCTTGTGGGCGTCAGTAGCTGCAGTTCGTGGACACGGTAGTTGTGTTTCTCGGGCTCTAGAGCACAGGCCTAAGAGCTGTGGCACACTGGCTTAGTTGCGCTGCGGCATGTGGAATCTTCCGGGACCAGGGATCGAACCCAGAATCTGGCAGGCAGGTTCTTTACCACTGAGTCCCCAGTGATGCCCCGTAAGAACTACTCATTTCCCCAATGTTTTGAAATTTCACCTCGATATGCCCAGGCATAACCAGTTTTCTTCCATCTATCTGAGTGCTCGGTGGGTCCTTTAAACCCAGATACTGGTTTCCTTCAGTTCTGAGAAGTTTCCTTGAATAATTTTGTTAATTATTTTCTCTCCATTCTTTTTTTTTTTTTTTTTTTTTTCTGTTCTTTCTTTCTGGGATTCCTGTTATTCAGATGCTGTGCCTCCTGGACTGGCCCTCTATTTCTTATCTTTTCTTTAATTTTACATTTCTTTGTCTTTTTGCTCTACTTTCTGGGAGATTTCTTCAAATTCATTCTCCAACTCTTCCTTTATTCCTGTTACCATGCTGTTAAGTTTTAAGTGTGTGTGTGTGTGTGTTTTGGTTCTTTTTATAGCATCCTGTTCTTATTGGTTAGATGCAATATTTTTTCCATATCTCTGAGAATTTTAATGATAGATTTTTTGAGTTTTCTTCTTTCTGCATAGTCTTTACATTCTTTTTTTTTTTTAATTTTTTATTAGTTGGAGGCTAATTACTTCACAACATTTCAGTGGGTTTTGTCATACATTGATATGAATCAGCCATAGATTTACACGTATTCCCCATCCCAATCCCCCCTCCCACCTCCCTCTCCACCCGCTGGTTGGCCACATCTATTAGGGGACAACTTCTCCTTAGAACCAGAAAAATAACTTTATATTTTTTGCTTTTCAAGCAAGCTCAGTATAAGTAGACACTTATCTTTTTGTTTTCACCTTCAAATTCAGGTGATAACTGGATTTAACTGATGACAAAAAGACATAGGAAAAATGGCAAAACAAAGGAAGATGGGGATAGAAATCAGTGACAATTATTTAATGTATCATAAGATAGATATAAGTTTAGTTAATAAAAAAAAGCTTGCTTTTCATTAAAAGGGAGTGATCTGCTGGTTTAACTCTAAGTTGAACTATATACATTTGCAATATTCACCCATTTTTGACCTACAAAAATGGGGATTTCATGTGGCTCATTGTAATAAGTAAAATTGTGATTTTGCCTAGATAGGTTGTGAGTATCTTTCAAGTCCTGGAGGGCCCACAGGACTTGAAACCTGGCTCCTATATCGAATCCAATAAGACTCCACAGAATTGGGCTCTTTCTTTGCCTTTACTGCAGTGATAGAGTTCACGTGAAGGTGACAATTATAGGTTAACAGCTTGGCCTTGATTGATCTCCCTGAGTATTCAAATGGCAGCAGGAGAATCACAACCATAACCCAAAGATGCACAACTCAAACAGCTGTGCTTTCAGGAATTACTGTGAAAATGGAGATGGTATCTCATGGGGACATATGTTGAAGCTGAAGTCAACCGTAAGTATTATTTTATTCAAACCCTTCATTTTACAAATGAGAAAACAGAAATTTGGATACATTAGGAGCATCATCAGCACCAGATCCTCATATGGTGACTGATCAGACCAGTTTTCTTGTATTGCACTCAGTTCCTCAACTCCACACCCTCCTGCCTATTTTCTAGTCCATTTCCTGCCTTACTTCAACTCACAGACTTTATCTCCATCCAATAGATGGAATGGGGGGAAGGAGGGAAAAAAGGGAAAGTGGAGCCAATCTTTTCTCACTCTATAATGAAGAGTTTCCGTGTCTAGATGGTAAACTGAACACTTGTCACTACCTTTCCCACCAAACCCAAGTCTCCCAGAAATGTTAGAAAACATGTTTAGAATGAATTTGTACAAAGCCTTGCTCCAAAACCGGAAAAGAACTCTCACTGGATCATAAACTGTGAGGAATCCCTGGAAGTTAGCAATTAGTTAAAATCAGATCAAGGAGTAAAACCAAAGCCTAATATGTACATGGGAAAATTCATTTACAGTCTGCCACATTCCAAATTTCATCTCCTTTTCTCCACCCCCAGCTAAATCTGCATCCCAGACCCTCCCTCCCTGAAACCTTTGTCTTAGAACTCTTTTCACTAGCCTGCACTGCATCAGGTTTTTCTCAATCTTTTCTCATTATCATTCTCCTAAAGCAGCTTTTGAAGGCATTTTCTCCCTAATCATTCCACCATAAAACTTTAATACCACAAATATACTGTGTATCTATTTATGTACTCTATGTACATCTGTGCTTTACAAATCAAAAGACTAACAACTTCTTGCCCCCTCAGGGCAGTTTTTCCTGCCTTGGGAGTGATATTGCCCCCTTTGAGAATGTACATTTACACCCCAAGGATCAAGTAGCTTCTTCTAAGAAGGGGTGGGGGGTGTCTCCCTGTCTCCTCACAAGTCATACAAGGGGAATGACCAATATTTCTACTTCACCCAATCTTCATCCAATACTTCAGCCAATCTCTGGGTGAACAAATCATGTGAACAGAATCTTTTTCTGTAAGTGGGTTAGGGAAAAGATTCAACAGGAGGAGAAACCAAGAGCCAAAACATGGTTTAGATACTTTGTCCTTGTTTTATTTTTCCTCCTAGTGTTCCCAGGGCATGCTTTGCAGAAATGACAACCTCTAAGAGATAGTCTATAGAATGGAGATGTCAGCACAGAAGAAATGCACTGTGGTAGGCAGACTCTGAGATGGTTCTCTTGGTGTTTGTGCCTTTGAGTAACCCCTTTTCCTTGAGTGTGGGTCAGACTTGCTGACTCACTTCTAATACACAGAATCTGGCAGAAGTGAGGCAGTTCCTTCCAAAACTAGATTATAAAAAGACTGGCTTCCATCTTGGATTCATTTTCCTTTTTTTTTTTTTTTTTTTTTTTTTTTGGCAAAGAAAATTTTTTGCTGAATTTTTACTCCAAAACTTAACTAATAATGAAATGTTCATATTGGGCAATTGTGCAATACAGACATGAGTTCTTCATAACAAATGCAATTAGAATTTAAGTATGATAGAAATCTATATATCAAATTAAGATTTTCTGAAGTCTAATAGAAACATGTGAAAAAGAACTACTCAAACATAGTAAATATAGAGCTTAATAAGATAAAAACTGTGTAAACTCTTAGGGCAAGAACTAGAACACTGTCAGCATTACAGAAGTTCCAACAAATACATGTAATTATTACGGACATTATTAAATGTCTTGAAGAAAGAAAGTGAAGTATTGCAATTTCAAATGAGAGAAGCATCTGTGTTAGTGGGTAAAGGTAGGTACATATCACCTACTGTGAGGAGTGATGAACAAGGCAGGATGAGGAGCAGATAACACGTTTGAGAAGGTGATATGTAGAGTGTCAAACAGATTTTCTAAAGTTGGACACTGATAGAAAAAAAGAGTACTATCTTCATTGAATTAGGAAAGCAGAGGGAGAACATGGACATGAGAAAGGATGGGTTTTACGTTTGTGGTGAAGCTTCTTATCCGATTATTCTTCTATAAGGCTAATTTAGTTTTTTTGAATATGTATATATATATATATATATATATATATATATATATATATATATTTTAAAAATAGGAGAATATAAAGAAGTGATAGTGCTATAACAAGTCTCAGTAATGAGAAAGTCAGGCTTCTGTGGTGGCTCAGTGGTAAAGAATCCACCTGCCAATGCAGGAGATGCAGTTTCAATACCTGGAGAAGGAAATGGCAACCCACTCCAGTATTCTTCCTTGGCAAATTTTGTCAAAAGAGGAGCCTGGGGTCACAAAAGAGTGGGACATGACTCAGCGACTAGACAAATGATAAATGATAAATGATATCAGCCTATAAGGACAACTAAAGAGTTGGGAATTTAAGCACCATAGCTTAAAAAAAAATTTCCCCCAAAGTTATGAATTTCTTAAAGTATTAAACTTAAAGAGAAGATAGCAGGTAGATTCATCCAGGCTTAGCACTTTAACTCCAGTATAATGGACACAAATAATGATAAGAAAATTCAAGTTTTGCAAAGGACCATCAATAAATTGCAGAGGCAACCTATGGAACAGGAGAAGGTATTTCCAAAGCATGTATCAGATAAGGAGTAAATATCCAAAATAGCCAAGGAACTCATACAACTCATAGAAAAAAAAAATCGATTTAAAAAATGAGGATAGGAGCTGAATTAACATTTTTCGAAAGAAGACACACAAATGGCCAGTATGTACATTATAAGATTTTTAATATCACTAATCTTCAAGGAAATGCAAATCAAAACTACAATGAGATACCTCTTAGAATGGCTGTTATCAAAATGACAGAAGATAACAAGGGTTGACAAGACTGTGGAAGAAAGAGAAACTTTTCGTATCACTGGTAGGAATATACTGGTGCAGTCACCACAGAAAACAGATGAAGATTCCTCAAAAATCTTAAAATAGGGGTTCCCTGGTGGCTCAGTGGTGAGGAATTCACCTGCCAATGCAGGAGACCCCGGTTAGATTCCCGGTCTGTGAGGACCCCTCATGCTTCGGGGCAACTAAGTCCGTGCACCACAACTATTGAGCCTTTGCTGTGGAACCGGGGAGCTGCAACTTCTGAGCCCACGCACCCTAGAGCCCGAGCTCCATGGCAACAGAAGCCACTGCAATGAGAAGTCCTTGAAGCACAACAAAAAGTAGTCCCTTCCTCGCAGCAAATAGAGAAAGTCCTCACAAAGAACCAGCGCAGCCATAAATAAGTAAAATTAAAAAAAAAAAACCAAAACCAACTTTTAGGATAGAATCACCATAGCATTAAGAAATCTCACCTCTGGGTATACAGTGGTCCCCTTATCTGTGGAAAATAAGTGCCAAGGCCCCCAATGGATGCCTGAAACCATGGATAATACCAAGTCCTATATATATAATATTTTTTCCTATACAAGCACACCCGTAAGAAAATTTAATTTGTAAATGAGGCGTCATAAGAAATTAACAATACGCAGATATTCAGCATAAGCCATTATTTTTGCACAAGCTGTTTGGATACAAGAAGTCATTCTCATCAGAGAAGGGTGAAAACCATCTTGATGTCTAGGATCCCGGACATCAGCCAAGGCAGTCTGTAAACAGAGGTCTCCCTGCGACTGCCCCGCCCCTCGAGTGGCGCGCCCCGGACTCTTGTTTCCATTCCTCGTGCGGCACTCGGAGCTTTCCGTGTCCTTCGGGAAGCATTGCGGGAGTTTGTGAATCGAAGCTAGAGAGTCAGTGGACCCTATAGAAGGCTTGTTAGTAAAGAGTCAGTTCCGTTAAGCAACTCGGTTTCACCGGGTCTGACAGCTGACTCATTTGATGCATTCCTCAATGAACTTAGTTACACCCGAATTGTTGACAGCTTTTGTAACTAAATGCTCCTCTCAAATTGACTTCGAAAGAGTGTTAGTTTCCGCCTTCAGTTTAACCATAGCAACCCCCCGGGTCCTCAATAAAGAGCTGTGTCCGTGTCTTGAATGAGACTCGAGGACACGTCACCCCTCCGCTTCCTCCTCGGTAAATTAGGGACCGAACGCCTCCCTCCCAACTCTGAAACGCTGGGATTCAGCAACTCGATTTTCTCGCTGTTTCTCTCTTCCACGGCACGAGTCTCCAGGTTTCCCTACTTTCACCGGTAACATAAAGCATAAAGCACGATTTTCTCATACAAAACTGAAGAGTCGCAAAGTGAAGTACCGCGGTTTTGATTTAATGAAGGTGATGGTAAAGATATGTTCCCAAGGTCACATGATTGCTCAGGGGTATGGCCAGGATTTGGTCTCCGATCGTTTGGATCCGCAAAGGCACCTTATTGTGATTATCAGAAAAGAAAGGTAGAAGTCAAATTTGATTGGAAGTGGCATAGGATTTTCTCTAAGGGAGAACAATTTTTTGAAGTGGATTTTAAAATTCTTTCCCTTCCTTCAACATTGGTTAGTCCCTCCTACTTTCTAGGCACTGTGTTCCTGCAATAGCCCTGCCCTCGATGAGCTCCGTCAGGCACAGGAGAAAACAAAGGCTTAGAAAGTCCAGTTGTCTGAGGTCACTCACACTGCTGCCAAGTACTTGAACCTGAAATTCAAACCTAGATCTGTCTAACCCCAAAGTAGGTTCTGGGGTAAAGAGCTTGATTTTTTTTCCCCCCAGAAACATGAAAGCCTTTGAATGTTGTGACGTTAAGGAGTCACAATCAGGTGGTTTCTAGTGAGGACACTATGGACAATAAGGAGGATTGACGAAAGAAACAAGAGCAATGAAGAGACTTTTTATTCATCTAAGAGCGGAGTGAGAGTTTAAACTAAAGGCAGTGGCAGAGACTGGTGTGGTGGGAAAGGATTTGAGGTCATTTGGTGACTAGATACGGAGCAAGAGGGGGAAAAGAGAGGCAAAAATGGCTACTAGGGTTCTGACTGAGGCAACTAGGGAGAGCACAGTGACTTTTTCCTAGACAGTGCAGAAAGAGGAAGAGGTTTGAGGAGGAAGATCATTTGGGGCTCTGTTAATGAGAGCATGGAATTAGAGCTCTCCAGTTGAAAGTTAGATGTAAACTTCTGTAGGCCAAGTCCATTTTGTGATATCCCATCTTATGTTTTTGAAAATAACACATACTAAATCAATTTTAAAATGTAGTTGGGGAAATCCCCTAACGCTGTGCTGACAGTTAAGACTATGATATTTTTCATGGAGCAAATTGGAATCTATGGTTTTAGTAAATGACATGTCCTATGTAAACTAAAACTGTTAAATGAGAACAATATTAAAATTGTCATTGGAGTACGTACAAAGTAGTTGAAGCCATGGGTGTAGAGGTAATTGCCTCGAGAAGACATGTATAATAAGGAAAGGGATGAAGGGAGGAAGAGAGGGAACTTCACAAATAGGGAAATTTAAATGGCGTTCAAGTAAACCTGCCAAAGGGAGAAGTGGAAATCAAGGGACCTGTGTATTAACCAGAAGTGGCTGATCAGCTGAGTTCCATGAGGGTAGAAATCACATCTGCTCTTTTCTGGAACAGAGCACCTAGCACAGTACCTGGCCAGTAGAAGCTCTAATTTGTAATTCCCCAAACAGAGTCCAGTGTTGTCCAGAGGGCAGGAAAGTTACAAGTACCACTGACCGTGGTACATGGGTAACTGAGGATGGGTGCAAACTGGAAGGCAAGCAGTGAGTAAAAGAAAGAAATAGGCGGTGATAAAGTGGAGACAAGGATTTTCTTCCCAAACATTTGACTGAGAAGAGAGGTGTGCCAGTCATTAGAAGGAAATGTGCAGTTAATGATTTTTTAAGATGGAAAAAAAATGTGAGTATATTTATATGTTAAAGGGTATGAGCCGATGGAGAAAAAACGAGTTTGAGGTTAGAGGAGATGGGAAAATTGACAGAGCAAGGTCCTCAAGAAGGCAGAAGTGGATGTCCTCCAGGGCAGACATAGATTAGCTTTGGATTGAGAGAAAAGCAAGGAAGGAAACAGGACCTGGGTGACAGATGCCTGTTCTGGGTCTGTCAGAATAGAGACATTTCTGATAGAGAAGATGTTTAAGAAGAGCTCATCTGATGACCTCTATTTTTCTCTGTTATAATAGGCTTCTGTTTGGAAAGCTACTCCAGGAAAGTGAGGATAATGTGTAAAGAAGTTTAAACACTAGAAAAGCTTGATATACCTAATAAAAAGAAAATGATAGCTTCCCTCAAGGTGACTTGGACAAAAAAGTGTGTGTGATTTCCAAGATGATCTATGTATAAAATAATTTGCCCTGTGGCCATATCATAAGTCCATATTTTTTTGCAAATGAAATCATATTAGTCCAGAGTTTATTTGCTCAAAACTACTAGGGAAACAGTAGGATCTAGTTTAAATTGCTGTCAAAAAAGCAGGAATTCACTTCAATTTTAATTCTGAAGCTACCTTGTTGCTGATGTTATATTGGTGGGGTCAGGTCAGCAAATAAATCAAATCTTTAACTAGGAAAATAAGACTTCTATTTTCATAGGTATATTTGTTTCCTGTGGCTGCTATAACAAATTACCACAAGCATGGTGCTTTAAAATAGCAGAAATTGATCTTCTCATAGTTCTAGAGGCCAAAAGTCTGAAATCAGTAGCAGTGTGCCAAAATCAAAGGCACTGTGTTGGCAGTGTCCTCCTTCCTCCAGAGGCTCTAGGGGAGAATCCGTTCCTCACCTCTTCCAGCTCCAAGTATCTGCCAGCATTCTTCGAATTGTCGCCATGTCACTCGAGTCTTCCAGGCCAGCATCTTCAAATTTCTCTTTGCCAGGTCTTCACATCACCTTTTCCATTGTGTATTTCTGATTCACCTTTCCCTAGTTCTCAAATATACATGTGATTGCATTTCTAGCCCCTAGATTATAATCCAGGATAATCTCCATCACTTTTTTATATAAAGCAACATGTACAGATACTCAGGACCAGGATGTGAATAATGTTTGAGGGTCCCCTCCCAAACTACACAACAATAGGGAATGTTAGATAAAGCAGGGTAGGGAACTGGAAAGAACAAAAATTCTCCAGAAAACCAGGGTCAGGCCCTTGCTTTGTTACAACCGATCTGTATTTCCTAGGCAAAGTCACCTCTTCAAGGCTCACATTTATCATCTATAATACAGATGTGTAAGATGTTGGGTTTAGGAAAATAGATGCTCCCTAGAAAGAGATGGGAATACCAGATCACCTGACTTGCCTCTTGAGAAACCTATACGCAGGTCAGGAAGCAACAGTTAGAACTGGACATGGAACAACACACTGGTTCCAAATAGGAAAAGGAGTAAGTCAAGGCTGTATATTGTCACCCTGCTTATTTAACTTATATGTAGAGTACACCATGAGAAATGCTGGGCTGGAAGAAGCACAAGCTGGAATCAAGATCGCCAGGAGAAATATCAATAACCTCAGATATGCAGATGACACCACCCTTATGGCAGAAAGTGAAGAAGAACTAACAGCCTCTTGATGAAAGTGAAAGAGGAGAGTGAAAAAGTTGGCTTAAAGCTCAACATTCAGAAAACTAACATCATGGCATCCAGTCCCATCACTTCATGGCAAATAGATGGGAAACAGTGGAAACAGTGGCTGACTTTATTTTTCTGGGCTCCAAAATCACTGCAGATGGTGACTGCAGCCATGAAATTAAAAGATGCTTACTCCTTGGAAGGAAAGTTATGACCAACCTAGATAGCATATTAAAAAGCAGAGACATTACTTTGCCAACAAAGGTCCGTCTGGTCAAGGCTATGGTTTTTCCAGTGGTCATGTATGGCTGTGAGAGTTGGACTGTGAAGAAAGCTGAGCACCGAAGAATTGATGCTTTTGAACTGTGGTGTTGGAGAAGACTCTTGAGAGTCCCTTGGACTGCAAGGAGATCCAACCAGTCCATCCTAAAGGAGATCAGTCCTGGGTGTTCATTGGAAGTACTGATGCTGAAGCTGAAACTCCAATACTTCGGCCACCTCATGCGAAGTGTTGACTCATTGGAAAAGACCCTGATGCTGGGAGGGATTGGGGGCAGGAGAAAAAGGGGACGACACAGGATGAGATGGTTGGATGGCATCACCGACTTGATGGACATGGGTTTGAGTGGACTCCATGAGTTGGTGATGGACAGCCTGGCGTGCTGCGATTCATGGGGTCGCAAAGAGTTGGGACACAACTGAGCGACTGAACTGAACTGAAGGTTCCTTTTAAGGGCTTCCCTGGTGGCTCAGTTGGTAATGAATCTGCTTGCAATGCAGGAGACTTCCTATAACACAAGAAACCCAGATTTGATCCTTAGGTCAGAAAGATCCCCTGGAGAAGGAAATGGCAACCCACTCCAGTATTCTTGCCTGGAAAATCCCAAGGACAGAGGAACCTGGTGGGCTACAGTTCATGGGGTCGCAAGAATTGGACATGATTTAGCAATTAAACCACCACCAAGGTTTCTTTCAGCTTCAAAATTATATTAGATATAGATAGCAGAACTGTCATATTTATCCTTCATTCTCTAAGGGAAGATAAACAGTGAGAAAGAGAGGCTGACAGACATGTTTTACATACCTTTCTAGCAACCAGAAAGGTACCAGAATAGTGGAACTAAGTCTCCAGCCCACATCTCAAACCCTACAAGACCATAAAGACAGCTCCCTTTGTTTGTATTCAGAGCTTAAAAGCAACATTTAGAACTAATTCTGTGTTCCAAAGACACTGATTTCAGGAAGTCCTGACCCCTAGGGAAAAAAATATATCTTCTATTGTAAATCGATGAATTGCCTTTCTGGCTGAGAAGCCAAATTTTAGAGGTTTCCTTAGGCTTGACCAATATGACATGACCTAATAAAATATAGTTTCTTAGTGCCCACTGATTTGTGTTACCTGCTGAGGTTTATCCTGAAATAGCCTAGAACTTATTTTATTTAAAAACATTTACTCAATGTAAATAATAACAACAACAACAATAAGGGTGTCTCACATGCGCTGAAGACTTACTCAATGTCGGCACAAGGCTAACTACATGAATTGTTTCACATGTCCTCCGTAATTTTCCATTGAAATAAGTTCCTGTTCAACAAATCATCATGGAACGCTTGCTGTGCGCCAGGCATGTAATTTACGCTGGGAATATAAGGGTGAGCAAAGGAACTTAATGTCTAAAAGAGGAGACAAATATTTAAGCAAGTATCACAGAAAGAAATGTACCATTAACAGCTGCGTTAAATGCTACATATCCAAAGAAAGCACCTGGTGCTACTGTACTCATTGCAAAGATAAATCACTTTAAAAGAAATGATGTGAACTGTTCCAAGTCACAACTGAAGTAAGAAGAAAAGTCCAGCTTTTGGTCGAGAACTATTGACTTGGAACCCCTTGAGAACTCTGGGTCTGCTATGCCTTGACCCACGCCTGATTGCTCGATCACTATTTGAAGATCTATACGCTTGTCTTTTCTGTTGGCAATTATTAAGTGGACATTTCCCACCTTGACTACTTGGCTCCATAGTTTAGTTTTATTGACTCTTCTGAACATTCCTCATATGTGAAAATTCTACAAAGAACCCTCAAGTCATTTCTGGAGTCTCTGACACTGACTTGTTATCTCATTCTATTAAGAGTTTGATTCCAGGGCCACTTCTGAAAAGTGAAAGTGTGTACTCAGTAAATTCCTGAAGCTGACAAAAACCCTTTGGCTATTATTCAAAAATGTCTACTACAGTGAACTAAAGTGGTAAGTTATTTCCGCACTCACACACGACCCCTGCCTTCAAAGTAGAGCACCAAACTATGTTTACCACTGGGTCTAAAACCATTTCCCCTTGAAGATAATATGGAATAATTTGATAATGATGGCGGCCTGGAAAGCTATGTTGACACAAATCTATTTAAATCTGCTATGCTTTAAGAAAGTTATTTTAACTGACCCCAATTGTATGCAATAAATTCCTTGTATAGGATTTTGTAATTAAACTTCACACACTATTAACTAGAAATGGTATTAGTAAATACAGTCTTTCCTCTTATATTAACACAGCTACACTTAGGGTGAACTCTCTCTAAGTTTATCCCCTACAGTATAGTCATTTTTTCATATATAAGCAATATATTTTATGTGGGCAATGCCAGAAAAAGCCAAAATTCATCATGCATTTTATAGTTCCTATAGGTAAATATAAGCAGAAATGTTGACTGTACAACTAGTTTAATTTTTTAAAAAACCTAGTTTCAAATCTTTCTTTCCATTTGCATCCAAGATTATAATACAAATTAGTTATTTTTTAAAATTGACTTTTTGAAAACATTTTTATAATTTGAACTAATGGCAAAAAATGACTTAAAAGAGGTATTTTTTTCCCCTTAATAAAGAGGCAATTTTGAAGAGCTTTCCTCTGAGCAGCTCACTGGCAAACTAGTCAAGGAGTGACCCTGAGACTTATATTATCACCATTACATACTCAAAAGCAAGGACCCTGATCAAGTAAACAGCACAATTCAAACTGAAACACCAACCAAACCACTTTCCAGTCCCATTAAAATTGGTGACAAATGCCATTTAACCCCAAAGACCTGCTCTTCCATTCGTCCCTCCTCCCCTCCTTAACCTGTGAGAGCAGAAGATTCCTGAGAAATCATTTTCATTCTGCCTAGATCTGGTCAGCCCTACTTTAGAAATCCTTAAGTAAATACTTATAATCCCTGTTCTATTCAAGTGATCAGTCAAAGAGGACATGACATATTCTCTTACATGCCAAAGAGCTGTTTCCTTTCCTAATTAGGGGAGAACACTGCAAATGATAGTTCTAAATAAATGTATAATGTAATCTACTGATAATGACAATGTAAATATTATGGCAATTAGGGAAACAAATGTACATATATTTGAATATTCCTCAGAGGCTGAAATCCTTCCATGGTAAATCTTTGGCAGAAAAACTCTCTGGTGGGTGGGTTCCGCTGAGGAAGTGGGGTGTTCGACTTGGCTTCTGGCTCAGGCTCTAGGAGATGATTTGAGGAGGGAGATTCCAAGAGAAGGAGCCACTTGCAGTAAATTACCTTTCAGGAGAGAATCAGGAATCCCTGTTCTCATGGTTTCAAATCCTGGGTGGGGTAAGACTAGATGTCCCCTTGGCAAGAGGTGTTGAGGAACAGAAGACAGACAGTTTGCAGGGATCTGGGCAATCTGTCTTTCTGAGCAGAGCCCTACTTCAGAGTTCACATATACATGGTAACCAGAGATCAAAAGCATTGTTTCACTGTGAGAACATTTTTCTCCAGATAAGGTGGTACTTCTTCATAAAGCATTCATAAGAAGAAAAAAAATATGAAAGACTATACTATGAATTACAACATCTGCACTGATATTATGCAAGTCCTACTTAATTTTAGGCCATGTTTATCTAGTCTTAGTCTTCCCACCATTAAAAAGGGATTGCACCATTCCCTCACACCATATATAAAAGTAACACAAAATAGTTTACAGATTTAAATGTAAGAATGGAGCCCATAAAACTCCTAGGAGACAACATAGGCAGACCACTGTTTAACAAATTGTAGCAACATTTTTTTTAATAAGTCTCCTAAGGCAAAAGAAACAAATGCAAAAATAAACAAATGGGGCCTAATCAGACTTACAGGCTTTTGCACAGCAAAGGAAACCACTGACAAAACAAAAAGGCAATCTATGGAATGGGGACAAATATTTGCAAATGATGGGACTGACAAGAGGCTAATATTTAAAATATACAAAGAGCTCATATAACTCAATATAAAAAAACCCCAAACAACCCAATCAAAAAATGGTCAGAATATCTAAATATACATTTTTCTGAAGAAAATATACAGATGGCTAATAGGCATATGAAAAGATATTCAACACAACTAGTTAATAGAGAAATGCAAATCAAAGACAACAATGAGATATCACCTCACACCTATTAATGGTTAGCATTCAAAAACAACAAATGTTGGAAAGGATGCAGAGAAAAGGGAACCCTCCTACACAGCTGGTGGGAATATAAATTTGTACAGCCTTGTGGCTCAGCTGGTAAAGAATCTGTCTGCAATGCGGGAGACCTGGGTTTGATCCCTGGGTTAAGACTCCTTGGAGAAGGGAAAGGCTACCCACTCCACTATTCCAGTCTGGAGAACTCCACGGACTGTATAGTCCATGGGGTTGCAAAGAGTCGGACATGACTGAGTGATTTGGGCTTCCCTGATAGCTCAGTTGGTAAAGAATCCACCTGCAATGCAGGAGACCCTGGTTCGATTCCTCGATCCAGAAGATCCGCTGGAGAAGGGACAGGTTATCCAATCCAGTATTCCTGAGCTTCCCTTGTGGTTCAGCTGGTAAAGAATCCACCTGCAATGCAGGACACCTGGGTTCAATCCCTGGGTTGGGAAGATCCCTTGGAGGAGGGATCCACTCCAGTATTCCCGCCTGGAGAATTCTCATGGACTGTATAGTCCAAGGGGGCACAAAGAGTCAGACACAAGTGAGCCACTTTCACTTTCACAGCCACTATGGAAAACAGTGTGGAGGTTCCTCAAAAAACTAGAAATAGAGATCCTATACGATCTATGGATCATATATGACCCAGCTTTCTATTCCTGGGTATATATGTAGAAAAACACTAATTTGAAATTATACATACACCTTAATGGTCATAGCAGCATTATTTATAATAGCTAAGACATGGATACAACCTAAATGTCCATCAACAGAGGATAGGGTTAAGATGTAACACACACACACACACACAGAAATATTACTCAGCCATAAAAAAGAATTAAATTCTGCCATCTGGAGCAACATGAACGGACCTAGAGAATATTATGCTTAGAAAATTAAGTCAGTCAGAGAAAGACAATACCATATAATATCACTTATATGTGGAAATCTAAAAAAAACTAAAACCACAAATGAAGGTATATGCAAAACAGAAACAAAATCACAGATATAGAAAATAAACTTGTGGTTACCAAAGAATAAAGTAAAGGCAGGAGGGACAAATTAGAGGTATAAGATTAAGAGATACAAACCAACACGAGAAACAAGGATGTGCTGCATGGTGGTTTAGTCACAAAGTTGTGTCTGACTCTTGCAACTCCGTGGACTGTAGCCTGCCATGCTTCTCTTGTCCGTGGGATTCTCCAGGCAAGAATACTGGGGTGGGTTGCCATTTCCTTCTCCAAGGGATCTTCCTGATCCAGAAATTGAACCCAGGTCTCCTGCATTGCAGGCAGATTCTTAACCGATTAAAGAGGATTATAGCTCTTATTTTATAATAAACTATCAGTTCAGTCGCTCAGTCGTGTCTGACTCTTTGTGACCCCATGAAAAGCAGCACACCAGGCCTCCCTGTCCATCACCAACTCCCAGAGTCCACCCAAACCCATGTCCATTGAGTCAGTGATGCCATCCAATCAACTCATCCTCTGTAGTCCCCTTTTCCTCCTGCCCCCAATCTTTCCCAGCATCAGGGTTGTTTCAAATGAGTCAGCTCTTCACATCAGGTGGCCAAAGTACTGGAGTTTCAGCTTCAGCATCAGTACTTCCAATGAACACCCAGGACCGATCTCCTTTAGGATGGACTGGTTGGATCTCCTTGCAGTCCAAGGGACTCTCAAGAGTCTTCTCCAACACCACAGTTCAAAAGCATCAATTCTTCGGTGCTCAGCTTTCTTCACAGTCCAACTCTCACAGCCATACATGACCACTGGAAAAACCATAGCCTTGACCAGACGGACCTTTGTTGGCAAAGTAATGTCTCTGCTTTTTAATATGCTATCTAGGTTGGTCATAACTTTCCTTCCAAGGAGTAAGCGTCTTTTAATTTCATGGCTGCAGTCACCATCTGCAGTGATTTTGGAGCCCAGAAAAATAAAGTCAGCCACTGTTTCCCTGTCTATTTGTCATGAAGTGATGAGACTGGATGCCATGATGTTAGTTTTCTGAATGTTGAGCTTTAAGCCAATTTTTTCACTCTCCTCTTTCATCAAGAGGCTGTTAGTTCTTCTTCACTTTCTGCCCTAAGGGTGATGTCATCTGCGTATCTGAGGTTAATAACCTATGATAGAGTGTAATCTGCACAGATATTGAATCACTATGCTGTATACCTGAAACTAATATAGTATTGTAAATCAACTACTCTTCAATTTAAAAAATAAATAAGTAAATGAAAATTTTAAAAAGGGATTGTGCTATATCCCTTCTAGTTCCTTTATGCTCTATCTTAAGGCAGTTAAAAAAAAAGACAGTTAACATCTAAGTAATATACTTCAACTGTTAGATTGACTATTTCTTGATTACAGAATTAATAAGTTATCATTATAATGCAAACATGAATGACTAAATGACAAAACTCCTATTTTTTATCATTAATTTTCTCGTATCTATATATGTGCACACACACACATACACATATATAGGCTATGATAAATATACATATTTGAATCCTGCTTCTGTGACCTTGCAACTATGAACATTTCCTCATATCATTAAAAAATTTGTGAAAATATGGCTTGTAGTGATGTATGATATTCCATTATGTGGATGAATTGTGATATATTTAATGTACCTATCATGAGATATATACAGAGTTTCTAACATCAATAATCTCTTATAAAAATGTTCATCTCTGTTGTGTTTGAGGCTCGCTCTCTCTCTCATGGTTGACTCAAATGCTAACACTGGCAAGTCAGGAATAAAGAGTTTTGAATGCCTGCCTAGTGCTTGCTAGCCATGTGATCTCTGTGGATGTTTAACTTTTGAGAATCTCAGATTCTGGATCTACCAAATGGGGCCCACAAGCCGTATCTTTCATGGCCATAGTCAAGGTGTGTTTATATGTATGTCAAATGTCTGCAATACAGAAGCCTCCTAGTAAGAATCAGATGCTTTCTCCTCCTATCTCTTTTTGTCTTAATCCAGGAGTCCAAACTGCCTGTGATTAGATTTCAGGATTTCTGTAACAATTCCTGGAATTGTGTACAAACTTCTGTATGCTCAGATGTTTTTCAGGGGGAAAAACTCCCATAAGCATTAAGAAGCATTGCAAATCTCATTCCTCCTCCATATCTTTCCATTTTGCCACAGTGCAGTAGGACTGGCATTGACCTTGTCCCTAAGGGCTGCCTCATTGGCCCTGATTTCTCTCTGAAGGTTTCCCTCATCTGTTGGGGAGCTAACTCTACAACATGAACCTAGCCTGACATACAGTTTCTATGCTGACATTCCAAGGCACTCAGCCTCCATTTCTTGGCACACAATGAGTATTCAATCACTCAACTGATGTAACTTGTTGCTGATATTATTATATACTTGATGAAATTTTCAGGAGAGGTCCATGCATCTTAAATTAAATGACTAGCTTGACCATGGAAGGTATGGTACATATGAATGGACACCTCCCTCCTCCTGTCTGTCTTTATCTCTGTCTCTCTCTCTCTCTCAACTCAGACCTATAGGGATTGAACCAAATTCTGAAGTTCCCTTTATCCTAAGAAGGTTTATAAATTTATCAAATGAGTCCAGAGATTACAATTTCTTTTACCTCATAGAAAAGGATGTGCGCAGGGGAGAGGGATTTGGCAAGGCAAACATCAATATACAATGTTAAAATGGGATGATGGTCCATCTGTCTTGAACAACCCCAACCACAAGCTGACTGGCAAAGGAGAACTTCTGAGATTTAGACACCAAGGGATTATCTTTTAATGGGCTGTCACAGGGTTCTGTGGTATGAAATTAAACATTTACTCACAGGTCAGCCACTACTTACACTAGACATTCTGCAGCGTGAACTCCCTGGCACAATTACCAATGTGTGGCTTTACCAAGACAAGTTTTGGGGCTTTTCTCTCCTACTTCTGTTAGAATGTAAGTAGTGGTACACACTTACTTCCTTTAGCTACAAAATTTAATACTGTACTTGGAATTCTGTAGATTTAAAAACCATTTCTTTTTAACATAAGGAATTGTGAGTTGAGCGCAAATAAAATATGCAACAAAATAAAACAAATAATGACTTCAACACAGTTTAACTTTGAATGAAAACTTTCCAGAACATTTATCTGAAAAAGGACTATTTTCCTGCTTCCATGTGTCAAATACTTCTCTATTTCCTCACAACTGTATTCTGGACAGGATGACAAAATATAACTAGAAGACTCCCCACTACTCTCTCTACCTTAACTATTACGTGATAAAGGATGGACTGGAATTCAAAAGCTATTGTTTGTTAGGATTAACGGCTGCTGGATTCGTTGAAAGAATACTTCTAAAATTACATGGATGGACAAACAACCTGAATAGAGAAATGAGCAAACTTTCCCTAGAGCTTCCTTGGCTGGCTGAATCACTGAATGGCAGCTGACAAGGTTTTCAATAATGCCAAGTCAGCTGGTTCTATAACGCTGTGTGCCCCAAACATAATTAAAAGTGTTAACAAGTTTGTAGCCTTTATCAGAACATATTCCCCTTGCATACCTTCAGTGACCTGGTCACAGCTACTAGAGACAAATCTCTTGTTTTACTTTATGTACTAAGGTCACTGTACCCTAGGGAACTTCCTTGACTGTATCATGCCCGAATCCGGAAGACTCCAAAATCTACCCAGATGAATTGTATAGGCTTGCTCCAACAGCATCCCTTGCCTTTATTGGGCTTCCCTGGGGCCTTAGATGTTAAAGAATCTGCTTGAAATGTAGGGGACCCAGGTTTGATCCCTGGGTTGGGAAGATACCCTGGAGAAGGGAATGACTACCCACTCCAGTATTCTTGCCTGATTCCATGGACAGGAGGAGCTTGGTGGGCTACAGTCCATGAGGTGGCAAAGAATCAGACATGACTGAGCAATTAACAGTTTCATTTTTCTTTCACTCCAACAGCATCCCTTTCCTTTCTCAGGATGACAGCAAAACATTAATCCTTTCGGATGTCTATGGAGGAGAAAAATGTGTATGGTTTGGGTCATCTTCTGTTAATTACTTTAAGTCCGTCCATACAACAGTGAAGTGAGCTAGGTTTCCTCAGACTTGTGTTGAAAAGGGGCCAGAAGAATCAAGTTATCCCCAGCGTATTACATTTTGGAAAATGAGGGCTGTAGATGTAAGATCGCTTAGCAGCATCTGAGCTTTCTAACTGCTGATGTACTGCTCTTCCCATACCACACTGTAAATTGTTGTGTCTGTGCTTCTAGAGCTGGGATAACCACATAGACCACACAGGTCAAATCACAGGTCTAAAAGTAGTCACTGGTGATTGAGACGAAACAATGCCAGATATTCTTAAAAGAGAGTAAATGCATATTAAGCACCTACCTAATGTCTTGCTTATATTCAGTACTGAGTAAATGACAGTGATTTTTTTTTTCCTGTTATGTAAGGCATTATAGATAAATGGACAACTAGACAACAGTATTATTTTTCTTATAAGACTGCTGGTCAGGAATGAAACCCTTCTGTATTCTGCCAGAGGAGACATCATGACTTGATCACAGCATTCTTTCCCACTGATTCTCCTTGGAGACTTTGAATTCTTCAAAAGACATCACTTCCAACAGCCACCATGAAGTTGACTCCAAATGAAACTTACTTATTATACTTAAAGATCAGGATCTGTACCCTGTTCCCCTCTGCATCCCCCTACCAGTGCTACCACATGCTCTGTGCATAATACGTATTCAGTAAATATACTAAAAACATACAATCAACTTAACACCAATGGGATAATTACAAGAGTGCTGCCGGGGGAAAATTAGAGGCTGGGGATTGCTGTTTATTCTGAAAAATCCCAAACCTCTTGCAGGGTTGCTGAGAGCAATAACTCAAAGGACAGGGTTTACACCGGGTCAGAGAGACATCTTGGCTCCTCAGAGCTCCTTTCTTAGTTAAAACAGGAGTGCTGGGGCAGGAAGGAGGGGGAGGTTGGGGGGGGGGGGTCAAGGGCCACCTAGACCTGAGCTGAAGCCATGTGGTTCTACTTGGAGCTTCCAAGTCAGTGGCGCCAGTGGTCGTTTCCTCAGTTATTTTAGGCCAGCATCTCCCCCTTGGCATTGGTTCTGGATCTTTGTGGCTGGACATTTACCCTCCCTGGCTCCACATGAATAATTCAGGGAGGTGGCCCAAAGCCAGAAGCTGCCCCAGAGCCCCAGATTCCATCATCAGCTCTCAGATGGGCTTTACTTAATGGCACCAGGAGACAGGGAGAATATGGATGATGACTCACTATCACATCCCTTAGAGGGAGAAAAAAAGCCCACGGGGAAGAGATGAGCATTCGGCTCCTATGAAGTTAAGAAAATATAATTTAGTCATCCAGATATCTCATTGGTAATAAAATTACAGATGAATCAAATCTAATTAGACCTGTTAAGTCTGGTGAAATGTTTAATTAATCTTAATTGGCTACCTCTGAAAGTAGCTTTGCATCCATTTCTTAAACAAAATAGAAACATTACAGCTCAAGTGACAGACTGTATGATCAGGTGATGAGTAAATACTAGTAGAATTGAGATGGTGTTGTATGAATTTAGAACAGGGGTTTCAAATTTTAATGCTGTCAGGGAACAGGCTGGGATTTTAATTTGAGCAGTAGGACAAGAGGGTAGCTGGGATGAACAGTTCTTTTTTGGCTTAATCTTTGAATTCAGTATATTTATACACTTCTGGCCATTAAAAAAAAAAAATCATCTGCAGTCCAAATTCGGCCAGTCCACAGGAGTTTGCAACTCTTGATTTAGAGACTTCCTTAAAATGAGCTCAAGCTCTTTAAAAGAAATTCTTATACTCAAATAATAGATGAATCATTCAGCAGAGTCAGGTTATTTTCCAATTTCTCATTTCCATCTATACTTCCTACTCCAGCAATACAAAGATGGGCAAATAGAATCTCAGGAATTAAGCTAATGCTTTAGCTGTAGAATGTGGAGATATTTAAGAGGCAGCATGGTTAGGCACTGACCAGTGAGAACAGATGCCAGTCGAAGAACCAGAGCCCCCTTAGGAAACTAGGCCGTTAGTTTCTGGAATGTGAGGAGGTCTGGAGGGACTCGGGCTGGGGGGCGGGAAACTCAGGTAAAGAGAGGCCTGTGGAGGGCTCAGGCACGACTTTGCCTGACTCTCTGCGACCCTATAGACTCTAGCCCTCCAGGCTCCTCTGTCCATGGGATTCTCCAGGCAAGAACACTGAAGTGGGTTGCCATGCCCTCCTCCAGGAGATCTTCCCAACCCATAGGTTGAACCTGCATCTTCTGCATTGCAGGCGGATTATTTACCTCTGAGCCACAGAGGAAGCAGCCCCGTGACAGAAATATCTGTGTCTTAGAAACCAGTATGGCTGCTCTGTTATTTACTAACTCAATATCCCAGGAGGGGAAGCAAGTTCTGAGTTGCATCCAAGAATCTTTCCCATCAGAGTCTGTGCTAGCTTTCAAGACTACTTTTGATACTATGAATCCCAACGGTATCTGATCTGGCTATTGGGCATACCCAGTTCTGTTTGGACACTCTTCCACTGAGCTTACCATTTGAAACCTTAGCGAGACAAAGAAAACTTACAACCTAATGACTTTCATTTTCATACCTGACAGAAGATAAACTCACAATTATAGCCTGAGAGCTAGAGATCTTAGAAAATGACATCATACTTTCCACTTCTCCCAGGTACTTTTGAAAAGAAATATGCCTGAATCACTTCTTTGCTGTTTACTAATACTACACAAGGTGAATTTCAGGAAGCAGAACTGAAGTATTCTGAGGGGAGAGTTTATACAAGGCTGAGCCTAAAATCTGCTAAGGTATCTGGTCACATTTTTCATATTATGCCTCAGATTTAGCAAAATTGCTAGATATCAATAAAAATGGAAGATATTGCTTCCATCAATAGCAACAAGTTATACCATTCATTCAGCTGCCTCTTATGTTTACATTACTCAATGTATATGTATTATCTTTTAAGCTTACAGCAACCCTATGTGGTACATTTTATAATCCCCATTTGCAGATGAAGAAACTAAGGTAGTCAGTGATACTGACCAAGGATTCTTAGGTGGTCAGGGGCAGGGCTGGAATTTGAATCCTAACATCTAACTACATCTAACTGCAAAGATTCAGCTCTCAATCTCCACCAGCATTGCTCGACTTTTCATTAACCCTTGCTGCTGCTGCTAAGTCGCTTCAGTCGTGTCCGACTCTGTGCGACCCTGTAGACGGCAGCCCACCAGGCTCCTCCATCCCTGGGATTCTCCAGGCAAGAACACAGGAGTGGGTTGCCATTTCCTTCTCCAATGCATGAAAGTGAAAAGTGAAAGTGAAGCCACTCAGTCGTGTCTGACTCCTAGTGACCCCATGGACTGCAGCCTACCAGGCTCCTCCGTCCATGGAATTTTCCAGGCAAGAGTACTGGAGTGGGTTGCCATTGTCTTCTCCTCATTAACCTCTATAGCCAATTTAAACTCTAAGCTCTATCCAAAGAAATGTAATGTAAGCCACACGAGAACGCTGAAAATGTGTGGTAAAATACACATAAAATGTACCATTTTATAATCGGCATAATTCACTGGTACTAAGTAGTCACTACCACCACTATCCATTGCCAGAACTTTTTCATCACCCACAACAGAAACGCCTTTCCTTTTAAACACTAAGTCTGCATTCCCCCTACTTCTAGTCCATGGTCACTTCTAATTCTACCTTCTGTCTCTATGAATTTGCCTATTCTAAGTATTTGATATAAATGGAATCATGCATTATCTATCCTTTTATGTCTGCCTTATTTTACTTAGCATATTTTCAAAGTTTCATCCATGCTGCTGCATGTATCAGAATTTCCTTCCTTTTAAGGCTGAATAATATTTCATTGTATTATATTGTATTATATACATGAAATAATATTTCATTGTACCACATTAAATTTATCCATTCATCTCTTGACTGGCATTTGGGTGATTTTATGTATGAATTTTTAAATGCTCTGGCGTCTCATTTAAAAGTAAAAAGTGAAGTTAATTTTAATTACATTTTTTTATTTAACCTAGTATAGCCAACTTATTATCATTTCAACATGTAAAATTATTAAGAGCATATTTTATATTCTTTGTTACTAAGTTTTTGGGTTATAGTATGTATTTCATATTTACATCACTTCTTAATCTGGTCCAACTATATTTCAAGGGTTCAATAACCACATGAGCATAGGGGCTACCAGCCTGGTCAGAGCTGCTCCAGAAATTTACTTGGGGCCCTTCTCTTTAATGATGTTCCTTTGAGTCTGAAACCTTACTGATGTAAACATACCATCTGGTTTCAATGATATTTAAAGCTCCCTTTTCAATTATCTGTAATTAATGTATTTCTTTCTAACACTGGATATTGTAAAAAGATAATACAACATGGTCAAGATGAGGTTCAAGACACATGTATATAAGATAAAGGCAAGGCAGTATATTATTTATTGCCAAAAAGCAAGGGATACATAATAGCAACTTTATCTAGAGCAAATATAAGGTTCCAAGACTATAGAATTTTTCTTCTGATTTGTGAATTTTTTACACACAGTTTATGAAAGGTTAAAAAATCATTTTACTTAAGCATTTAATAGATCATCTTAATTTAAAATATAACGACATGGAATCTGAAATTTCTTTGAAAACCTAGGATGATTAAAGGAGGAATTAAGGAGAGGCCCATGAATATCAGAGTCATTGAGGAAGAAAGGACAACATTTATGAAATGACAGCCTTGTATAAGCCACACCCCATGCCTACTATGTACACACACAGGTCAAATTGTATGATATCAGTATTTGACTGTTTTTGACTTAGAAAACTATCAGTTTCAAAAAGTTCAACCTAATGCACCATTTCATCACTGCATGTGATATTAGCAAATTAATTCTTCATGAAAAAAGTAGAGTTCAGCAGGGGTCTGAGGACTGTATACAATGTACATAGGAAGAGAGGAAGGTGAGATTCTTTTGAGAAGATGGAGTCAGGTAAAGGGAAGGGAATTAACTTTATAATAACAGCAGTGGCAATAATAATAATAGTCGTCACTGGTTTTTGAGTGCTTATAACGTGGCAAAGCATTTTATATGTATAACCTCATTTAACACTTATCACAACTTTGTAGGAAAGATATTCTCATTCTCATTTGGAAACGAAGATGCTGAGACTCAAGAGAGACATTTTTGTTGTTGTGGGTCAGTCACTCAGTCGTGCACAACTCTTTGTGATCACACAGACTGCAGCAAGCCAGGCTTCCCTATTCTTCATCTCCCAAAGCTTGCTCAAACTCATGTCCATTGAATTGGTGATGCCATCCAACCATCTCATCCTCGGCTGTCCCTTTCTTCTCCTTCCTTCAATCTTCCCCAGCATCAGGGTCTTTTCTGACAAATAGACAACTTATTCCTGACAACTTATTTATCTCTCAAGTTGATTAAAATTACTATGTTATTTCTGACTCCAAAGCACTCAACAACCATCCATGTTTGCCAGGGACCGAGGGGTTCCTAGAGCCTGACTTCTCATTTTAAAACAGGGACAGTCTTAAGCAAATGGGAACAAGTTAGGCACCCTAATGCCAGAGTTCTAATAGTCTGTTATGGCAACTTGGGGCCCCTGCCCACCAGTTTAAAGAGATCTTTTCACTAGGTACAGAATATATGTGGCAGATAGTAATGTTTTTTCCATTTTTTAATCTTTTTTATTGTTAATGTGAGCCAGCAAGAATATTTTCTTAAACTAGGTAATAGTTGAAACAATTGCCCACAAATGTGGACATTCCCCCATGATGCTGGGTACAGTATTTAATGGTGGTGATTCATGGACTGTTTCACTTTAGTATCGATGGCAGGAGTTCTTAACCTGGGGTAGATGGTGGGGGGCATCCGAGAAATTATAACACTATCTTCATTAACTTCTAATTGAAATTCAGCATTTCCTTCAATTATGACTACAAAGAATCAACCACAAAATTATTAGCTGTACCTGTGATTTTATCACTCATATAAATTGTATATGTTTTCATATCACACTGTAGCTATTGAGATGCACGATTTAAACTCATCACTTTAAAATTACAGTAATTATCAGGCCTACTGCAGCTCTGATATTTAATATATTAATAAATACATGAATTACTGATTTGTTTTGAAAAAAATATTTTGACAAATGCATTTCAATATAATTAGTTTGCTTTGCAATTTTATGCTCTTTTTTACACAATCAAAAACATTTTGAAAAAGAGTTAATGCCCCACAAGAGGTTAAGAACCCATGTTCTAAACCTACGGGTAACAGACATACTTCCGTAAATCAACATCAACACTTTTTCTCCACTCCTGATACCACATCACCACATCACCAACCCACTGCTTCCACAGAGGAGTTAACCACCACGTGCCTGGCTTTCAAGATCTAATCGAAGGCTGCCTCTCAGGTTCTAATCTAATCCTGTTCAATGGGAGGATTTGGGCTACAATGGACTAAATTTAGAAAATAAACATATTCACCAGCTAGGAAGTGAGGGACTGGGCTTTAAGCCTTAGAAGGAAGTAGGCTCCCTTAACTCAGTGCAGCCCACCCATTCTTTCACAGGCATTTTCCTTCCCTGGCCAATTGTGAGAGTCTCTTTGTGAATAACATGTCTGGATTAGTTTGCTGAACAATTGCCTCGTTTTAGTTAGCCTCTGATTGTCCTTGCTTTTGTGAGTCAAAAATCCTTAATCTTATTTGAATGAAATTTAATTCCCTAGAGAGCTGAGTCTTTAGTCTCTTAGTTTTATAAAGTGAGTGCTTAGAGAAAATGTAGGAGAGCTGACATGGGACTCCTTTAAAGCTAGGTCAAGCTCCTAAGAAAATAATTAGATAAATGTGCACTCCAGTTGGGGAGAAAAGGAGGAAAAGAATTTCTCCACAAATTGCTTTTAGAACATTTAAGTGGAATTGAATTTGATTGTCAAGAGCCAGACAGCTCTCAGGAGGTCATTTGATCTAGTCCCCTGTTGCTGAACCAGAGCACATGTGTGAAAATCTAGCCCAAACTTAAAAAGCTTTACAGAAGAGAACAGATAATGTACCTAAGCAGGTCCTGCCAGGTAGGTGGGAGGAGGTTGCTGACTGAAAGGAATATTCATAATAAGCCATATGGTAGCATGAGCTCATTAATTAATTATTTAATTAATGAAATACATATTTATTGAGCCCCTACCATGTATCAGAGACTGTCCTGGGCACCTGAGACATATTCGTGAGATTACATTTTAGTGGGGGGGCAGGGAAACTGATACACAATAAACCTATTAAGAATGTGATAATGTGTGTTGCGAAGAGAGAAGTACACTGAAAACAGAAAAAAAAATTAGAGCAGGGAACAAAAATGGAAGTACTGAAGTGTTGGCAGAGAAGGGATACCTTTGTAAACTTGTAAATACAAATGAGTTACTACATGTTAAGAACTTAGAATGATGCCTAGTATGATAAGTCCTCAATAAATTATATGCATATAAAATATGCATTAAATATACCATATATATTTAGTAATGCATATTATATATTATGCAATATACATTATATATGTATGTATATACATATCATTTTGGTTACTATCATAATAGATGGGCTTGATTGGGTACAAGAAATAGAAACAGACTTAAGCAAAACAGGAATTTTATTAGAAGGGTGGTGAGGGTGCCTCTGAAGAACCTCTCAGAATTAGTTGAGAACTTGATGCCAGCAGAGAACACTTCATAGTGTTCTCTGCCCAGATCTTGGCAAGATGGGGAGAGCAAAGGAGAAGGTCATCTCAAAGAAGGAAATTGGTGAAAAGATGAAGCATTGAGACTGAAAGATAGTGTCATTCTAGTTAATAATGTGACAGAGTTCTATAAGATAGATTTGGTTTCCAAAGCAGGTACTGGAGGAGGGTGTTACACTTTCCCAATATGAGTCACAGATGAATATGATGTCAAATTTAGGGGATGGGTTTTAATTTCACAGCATATAAAGTATACTAGGGCTTCCCAGGTGGCGCTAGTGGTAAATAACCTGCCTACAGATGCAGGAGATTTAAGAGACATGGGTTAGATTCCAGGGGTTGGGAAGAACCCCTGGAAAAGGGGATTGCAACCCACCCCAGTATTCTTGCCTGGAGAATCCCATGGACAGAGGAGCCTGGCGGGCTACAGTCCATAGGGTTGCAAAGAGTCAAGACACGACTGAAATGACTTAGCATGCACACAGTATATACTATGACTTTCCTATCTAAAAATTACTGAATCACAACCATGATCAGTTCACACTTGGAAACCTATAGATGGATTCTGGATATACAGATAATCTCTGAGGAGGGAATTCTTGTCCCAAAGGTGGTCAGCTGGGTAATAAATGAAATGAAACCAAACTATATATGTTCTCTTGACTTTTGATCACCTCTTTTCAAAAGAAACAAAGTCAATGTTGGCTAAAACAACTTTCCCTGCCCTTGGTTTCCCTACTCATCATCCCTTCTTATTGCTTAGTTTAGACTTGTCCACGTGCTTACAGCTCTGACGCAAGAAACTGTCTGTTACCCAGAGGAAACCTGAGTGCCTTCAAGCTGAGAGGTACAGGGGTCTCTATGGGCTATTGAAACTGGTTGTAGTGCATCTAAGAGCATAATTACCAGTTCAGTGTGATTTTCCAAAACTTTCTCACCTGAGACACAATAATTAAAAACACAATAATTCTACCTGAGTAATTCAAACACTTGATTTGTCCCTGTGAATTTCTCCCAGCACATACAGAGGCTGGGATCTGTGGCCACACTATCCCCATTTGCATATTTTACTTCCAATCTCTGGGCATGGAAGTTCCCTTTTCCTTGTAGAGCCTCTTTTTAGGCAGAAATCTCCCATTTTTCAATGAATCATGCTTATTTTGGATGTCATCATGTTGCAGGTGTGTGAAGATTTAAAGGAAGGATTTGAGTCTGAGATATAAATGATTTGGGTTTCAAATATGGAAGGCCAGAGAGACTTATATTTTTATGACCAAATGGAATAGTAATATATTTAGACATATGGTATTCACATTATGTCTCATTTTCTTCAATGTTGTTGGCAGGAAAGCCATAGCAAGAGAAATGGCTTTCTCTTCCCTTGTGGTTATCTGAAGCAGTGGAGAGTCACCAACCAACATTTGGTTCTTACATTGATCCTCTCTGCTCAGGATAAAGAATCACAGGCCACCAGCTAACAATAGGATGGTATAAACCATCAAGTGTTGGGGAATTTAAAAGTATTCAAATGCCAACTCATTACCTCCCTAGACCTTACCATTTTTAGGAAGTACCTAGAAGGAGATACTACTATAATAACCTTACAGAAGGAAAAATCTGAGCCAGAAGCATCAGGGGTCTACTCCAAGTATGAGGATCCAGTTTCCCTTCTGAACCCCTTAAAGAATTCAGAACCACAGGGGAAAATAAAGGTAACACAAGACAACGTTCACTGAAGTGCAATATATGCCTATATCAGTAGGTAAAGTTCCTTAACCAGATGTTGGTACCAGGCACTGTTCCAAGCACTTTACATTACTAACTTATCTAAAAATTTCACAATAATAGTAAGAATTAGACACTTGTTATTTTGATTTTACAGAAGAGGAATCTGAGCAAAGAGATGTTAAATGTCTTGCCTATCATCACAAAGCTAGCAATTAGCAAAGCTGGGATTTGAACCCAGGTTTTCTGGCTCCCAGGTCTGTGCTCTCAGCTACCGTACCTATCAGTTTCACATGCATCTATCACTGTATATTTGAAACAAAAAGATAACAAGCTATTATTGCTCTGGATAAGCCTAAAGTACAGACGATACTGCTAGTCCGTTTGGTATAGATATGATACCCAAATGGGCTCATGAATAAGTCAAGCCTTCAGTGACAATACCTTCTATCATATCACATTGGAAGGATGGGTATGATGTTATCTTATGCTATTAAATTAAAACCAATGTACCTATATTAAATTACAGGTTTATTTTATTTTTTTATTTTTATTTTTTTTGATTGCATACTTTTTTTTTAAAATTTATTTATTTATTTTTTCAGTGGGTTTTGTCATACATTGACATGAATCAGCCATAGATTTACACGTATTCCCCATCCCGATCCCCCCTCCCCCCTCCCTCTTCACCTGATTCCTCTGGGTCTTCCCAGTGCACCAGGTTCGAGCACTTGTCTCATGCATCCCACCTGGGCTGGTGACCTGTTTCATAAATTACAGGTTTATTTTAAATGTACAGATTTATACAGGTAATCTGAATATCTGTGTATATGGCTTTATTCTTTTCAGGGTTATATTTCATGATATTTTTCCCCAAAGGGCAAAAACTTTGAACGCTATGTTTGAATGATTAATTTTGGGAAACACTGATGGTAGTCCAAATCTCCTATTTTAAAAGTGAGAAATTCAAAGCCTGGGTTCCTAAAGGAACTTGCTAAAAGTAACACAGTTAATGTCAACAATGGTTAATGTTTTTTGAGCTCTTGCTATGTATCAGGTACCATTTTAATTGTTGTTAAAAGGCTTACAGATATAAATTTAATTACAACTTGTAAGGTAAATAGTATTGTTATTATCTCCATTTTACAGATAAGGAAATATAGGCTTAGAGATAATGTTTAATTTGTCCTAAAAGGCAATATGGCTGTAAGAGTTAGAACTGGGATTGGAATCTCAGTCTTTCTAATTCCAGCGCCCAGATGTCATCTGTGCAACTACATTTCCATTCATGAAGTGTTAACAGTTAATTACAAAGCAAATCCTTTTCTATAGTTCTTTCAACATTACATGGCCTCCCACTGCCTCTGTTTACTGAGATTAGCTGCCATAAAATATAACTTTAGATGTAAAAAGTGGAAGGTATTATGCTGACGTGTACCCTCTCCTCAGAAATAATTACTTGAAGTTTCAAAATGAATGCCTTTCACAGCAGAAAGCTATTATCATATCTGTCACAGCAGCAAATGTTCTTCATTTTAATATGACTGAAATAATGCCATTAGATTACAAATAATTAATGGTACATTCACAAAAGTTTTGTAAGACCATGATGTTTTCATAACAAAATGATGTAACATGTTAGGGACCAGCCAAGTATAATTTAACTTCTCCCAGAATTCTCCTTCTCTACCTTCTCTTGCTCCAACCCTCATCTTGTTTTGTATTTCTAAATTTTACTAGGCACTGATATTACTTCAATAACAAACCATAGCCTTTAGGTAAGTCTTTCATCAGAAAGACAATCTCAAGGTTTCCTTTATAAACAGCATGTTGATTCACTGCCACTCTTTGGTGATGATAAAAATGAAGCAATTGCCAGTCGAAGACAGTGGCTGCAGAAGAAATAAAGACTGACATGCATGTATGCTTGGTCATGGGCAACTCTTTGTGACTCCAAGGACTGTAGCTGCCGGGCTCCTCTGTCCATGGGATTCTCCAGGCAAGAATACTGGAGCAGGTTGCCATGCCCTCCTCCAGGGGATCTTCCTGACCCAGGGAGCCAACGCTTGTATTGCAGGTGGATTCTTTACCATGGAGACACCTGGGAAGCCATTAAGCCTGATGTTCTGTTTTTTTAAAAAAGCGGAGCAAATGAAGCAAAGCCGCCACATAAACCAGAGAAAATCTACTCTATGGAGATTAACGAAATCCCCTATCATCTCAGACATGAGTCAAGTGTGATTTCCATTTTACAAACTCAGGAAATTAAGGCCTCAGAACCCACAGGGAGTGGAACCCAGTGAGCACACACACCCACACCTGTCTACTGGTAAAGGTGCCGCTTCGCCATCATCCTGTGCCCAGGCAGGAGGAAAGCCGGCAGTGCACAGGGAGCCCTTGGAACACACACGATCCTGATGATGATCCTCTCTCATTATTTCAGTTTCCTAAACACTTTTCCTGTGATTAAGGAACTGAATTAATTGTTGACAAGGTGGCTGGCCAGCACAGAGCAAAAATCCCACTCATGTGGGATGTGTTCCCTCTAAGTGGGGCAATGGGAAAGCATGCGGTATTGTTTTGTTTTTTCTGAGAAAGGGCTTGACAATTGGTCAGTGTCCAACAGCCTGGTCTTTGAACATAAATAATCATTTCTCCAGGGAAGGCTCTACCTAGGTCATCTGATCTGTTTTCCGCACAAAGTGTATTGCACTGACAAGGCTCTCATCCCAAGGAAGAAAGCAGAAATCTCATAATAAAACATTTTTATCAGTGAATCCCGGGAAGGGCCACAGTTCCAGGAAGGACTATTTATTCCAAGCACTGGGATGGATTTAACAATGTCCAGTCATAAAGTAGATGGCCTCCAAGAAAAGGGAACTGTTGGTAGGAATATAAATTGGTACAGCCACTATGGAAAATTATGTGGAGGTTTCTCAAAAGACTGAAAACAGAGTCACCATATGATCCAGTGATCCCACTCCTGGGCATATATCCAGACAAAACTCTAATTCAAAAAGATAAATGTACCTCAATGTTCATAGCAGCACTATTTACAATAGCCAAGACACGGAAAAAACCTAAATGTCCCATCAACAGATGAATAGATAAAGAGATGTGGTACATATATACAATGGAATATTGCTCAGCCATAAATAAGAATGAATAATGCCATTTCAGCTATCCATCCATGGATGGACCTAGAGATTATCATATTAAGTGAAGTGAGTCAGGCAGAGAAAGACAGATAGCATATAATGTCACTTGTATGTGGAATCTAAAATATGACTATGTAACAGAAATAGACTCAGATATAGAAACAGACTTGCTTGTTACTGTCTGTTTCCGTCATTAAAATGAAACTCACTGAAGGAATGGCCTCTGGTCTATAGTAGCTTCTTCAGTAACTAGAATAATGCCAGGCATGTAGGAGATGCTCAATAACATCTGTAATTTTTATTCATGAAACCAGTCATAAATATAGAGTATGTAATTGTCATTCTTCTGCAACAGAAGTATGCTGTGTTAAAGGGGAAGGAGTATTATATAATGGAAGGGTTATTAAAGTGACTTTATTATTAGCAAGATCTTTTTTACTCATTTAATTCTCTTCCATCAAATATCATTGATTTCCAGTCCTTGAGCCAACAGGTATACTATTCTCCCTGATGTACTGTCAAACCCCTCTCCTCTTCCCTTGCCATGTGTGTCTCCTCCTGTTGGTTTTCCTAATCTGACCATATCATCCCCCAGCTTAAAACATTTCCATTACATGCCAGTGCCCTTACGATAAAGTCAACTAACATGACTTGGAAAACATTTTGCAATCCTATCTGTGCTCAGATCTTGAGCTTCACTGCTTGGCCCTCACTTGTCTATCTTTCCATTTTTTCTTTGGTTTCTTGAATTCTCTCTTGCCTTTGGGCCTTTGCTCCATGCCTCACCCCTCTGCCTGGAACGCACCCGCTTCCAATTCACCAAATTAACACACATTCATCTTTCAGCTTTGAAGAAGATGTTACTTCCTTCTGGAAGCTTTGCCAACCACAACACCTCTTCTAGTATCTTTCTTGCTTCTTAGTCGTTAAGTTGTGTTCGATTCTTTGAGACACTATGCACTGTAGCCTGCCAGGCTCCTCTGTCCATGGGATTCTCCAGGCAAGAATACTAGAGTGGGTTGCCATTTCCTTCTCCAGGGGATCTTCCCAACTAGGGATTGAACCTGTGTCTCTTGCATCTCCTGCATTGACAGGTGGGTTCTTTACCACTAAGCCACCTGTGTAGCCTCTCCACTACATTATAATTTACTAATTACTGCAACCATCAGTCTACACTCTTATCCCAGCTTCCTAGTTTGCCTGCTCCCCCATCGGGTTGTATTTGTCTTACATACTCTTATTCCCCTAGAATTGAGCACTATGCTTGATATTTTTTGTCATTTAGTAATTAAAAAAATAAGACAAAATAAAGGGATGCTTATGGCATGGTTTTAAAGGAAATCTCTGTGTTGACACTTGGGAACTTTTAACCAGTCGTCAAGTGTCTAATAAGCCCTCCATGCCCAGAATCACTTTGGCCCTCTCTCCTTTTTGAATGATTACCAAGAGGCACTGTCACCCCCTGGGGAGGCTTAGTCCCAGACTCTGCCATTTAGAGTGTAATGTAAGAAGTCCTTTTCTGGAAGCAACACTGTGCGTGGTGGTACCTTTCAGCACAGCGAAAACTCGAAAAAGAGGGTGGTCTCAGCCAAGGGTCAAATTGCAGATACAATGCTTTATGTATTTGGCAGTGCTCTAGAGACAAATACATAATCACAGAGGTATGCGATCTGGTTGGAAAATTCGGGCCAGATAGAATGACATGGGTAGAAAAGCACATACACAAACACGTAACAATGAGCACTCTTATTTGTAAAAACCACATTAATGGATGGCAGCTCCCTACCTCTGAAGTGATTTATAAATTAAAATAATTGCCTCTTTGAACTGTGCAGATATTAACTGACCTATCACTAATGTACATACAGTGTCTAAACCATCCAAACATTACCTAAACATTTTATTCCCTTTATTCTGGAAACCCCAAAACCCGCAAAAAAAGGCTCTTTGTTCTGGAGCCAAGGGTCATAAAGGAAAAGCCATCATCTTTGATGACTTTGCAATTCTTATTCTAGTTCTTCATCAAATTAATTCTGAGTGAAATTAGTAAGCACTCTGAGCTTGAATAAGTCTTCCTATTCCCCTCCCCATTTTACAATCTCATCCCAAGCACATGGATCCATTTCTGGCTCAAATTTCTGGTAATGAGAGCAGGGCAATTCATTATTTTTTTAAATTAATTTTAGCTTTGGGTACATATCCTAAATCACTCCAGGTTGTGGGCGCCTGGCATTTCCTTCCTACGTAAAATGAGGGAGAAACTAAATTGGCTGAAGCCCAGACATGCATGGACTATGACAAGCTTGCTAAGGGTTCATTCTGGAAGGGTGATCTTGACCTAAATTGAAAGGCAGGCAGAAAAGCACAGCAGTTAGGACAGGAGTCTTAGGGCAGTGGTTATAAACCAGAGCTGATTTTGTTTCCCCAGTGAAAATTTGATAATGTCTGGAAACATTTAGGGTTGTTGCAACTTGTTGAGAGGGAGGTACTGTTGACATCTGATGTGTGGAAGTCAAGGATGCTGCTAAACATCCTACAATGCCCAGGACAGTCCCCTATGCAAAGGATTATCCAGTCCAAAATGTCAGTAGTGCTGAGGTTGAGCAACTCTACCCTAGAGGCTGTGCAACTCTACCCTAAAGGCTGCGATAGTTGAATTCACATCCCAGCTTTGCTTTTTTTATGGCTGTGTTATCTTGAGTAAGTTTCTTGATTTCTTTGAGCCTTAGAAGTTTCTCTTCTGTCAAATAGAGATAATGATAAAGTAACTACGTTGACAGCATTTTGACAAGCCTGGCATTTGTAAAGGTTTAAAAACATTATATTCTATTTTAACTGGAGTGGGTAGCCGTTCCCTTCTCCAAGGGATCTTCCCAACCCAGGGATCGAACCCAGGTCTCTTGCACTGCGGGCAGATTCTTTACCAGCTGAGCCACCAGGGAAGCCTAAGAATACTGGAGTGGGCAGCCTGTCCCTTCTCCAGGGGATCTTCCTGACCCAGGAATTGAACGGGGTCTCCGGCATTGCGGGCGGATTCTTTAGCAGCTGAGCTACCAGGGAAGCCCCAATTCACCAATTAATGTATTTCAAATAGAAATACAAATTGCCAAAACTAGGCGGGGGGTAATTGCCAACTTTTAAATATGAGTTCCAAGCCCATACTTTATTTTTTCTTTATACTGTTACACAATGGAAGGATAAAAAAATGCATCATTTTATTTAGAAAATAGATTTGGCAACAATTGACTTTTATTTGGTGTGACTAAGTGATGCTAATTTCCAAATCTCAAAGATTCATTCTGTTTTGATTTAGGAACAGGAAAGGATGCATTATGAAGATACACCTTTTCCAGCATCTACACAGATCCATAGTTTCTAAGCCAGAAATACAGTAATATTTGCTTTAATTCATAGAGTTTTTAAAAAAAAAAAGCCTCAGTTTTCCAGTGAGCAAAGCACTGGAATAGCATTCTAAAAATGCCTAAGAGAGTGGAAGAAAATGGAAATAAAAATCATATTCTGATATTTTTCTATGTGATACTGACATAGTATAACAGGTTAAGCAAATATGGTTTTTATACAAAGTTTAATATTTATTTGAATTAAATCAATTTGGACTTATAAAATGTGTATACAAAACAGTTTCCTGAAGTTACTTCCAATAAGAAGTGTTCTAATATTACACAGCAGTCTGCTAGTGCTTTATACCCACTCTGAAAATACTCTCCCCAAATAATTTTATACATGAAAACCAAGATCTCCTAATATTTCTTAATGTTACAACTCCTACTTCTTTGTGCCAGGCTTTACTGAATGGACTAAACTGCACAGTCTTTTGGTCATTCTACAGATATTTTTGAATACCAACTACATGTTCCCATGGAGATGGGTGCTAGGATTATATCATGCTTTGAAACATGCAGATGGTCAGGAGACCACACAGGTTGGTGAGTGAGGACTCAGATTTCCAGAGTCAGAGAGAGTTGGCTTGACCTCTGGACATTTGGCTAAGTTATGTATTAGACTGGTGAGCCTTTGGCCATCTACTGAACCTGCCTGAGGATCTGTTTCCCCATCTGAAAATAGGTGGAAAGAGTATTTCTTGTTTGTTAAGAGGATGTGGTTGACATATTAATATATATATTACCATGTGTAAAACAGATAGCTAATGGGAATCTGCTGTACAGGGCAAGGAGCTCAACTGAGTGCTCTGTGGTGACCTAGATGGGTGGGATGGGGGAGGATGGGAAGGAGGGCTAAGAGCGAGGAAATACGTGTGTATATATACACACATATGGCTGATTCAGGGGCTCCCCCAGGAGCTCAGTGGTAAAGAATCTACCTGCGGTGCAGGAGCCGCAGGAAACATGGTTCAATCCCTAGGTCAGAAAGATCACCTGGAGGAGGATATGGTAACCCACTCCACTATTCTTGCCTGGAGAATCCCATGGACAGAAGATCCTTGCAAGTTACAGTCTAGAGAGTCAAAAAGAGTGGGACACAACTGAAGCAGCTTAGCATGCACGCACGCACATGGCTGATTTGCTTCATTTCACAGCAGAAACTAACGTAACATTGTAAGACAGCTATATCCCAACTAAAAACAAACAAACAAACAGGATACTGGTAAACAGCATTGAACTTGAGTCTTGTTATTTATTCAGAAAATGGTTCAAGAATGATTAGCTATGTTATTTTAATGACCACTGTGTTATTTTTTAGTCTAGAAATGGCCTGGTTTAGGAAAATGGAAGCTTTTTGGCATTTTCTTCTTGAAACACACAAGAAAACTGATGGGAGAATTTAAAAAGCATCACAAACCAGAAGTTGAATAAACCGTATTTCTTAGCACAACGTGTACAGGCTTACCAAATGGAGCCAGCTGTCACAAAATAACCCAGGGTTGTTGCTGGTTCTCTTTTTAAGCTTCTGATCGCCAACTGGATGCTTAATCCAGTAGCTGGGCAAGCTTCTCTATGAATATGCAACTTGATGGTTTGCATATTTTCTTAGACATGGAGTAGTATTATGAAATCCTTTGTACAAATCCTTCAGTATGCACACATTCAGAGCTGCTTTCTAACTGGACTTTAGATAAATGACTTTTTTTTTATACAGACAGCTAGCTAATAAAATTCTAAGTGGTTTTGAAGAAAAAAATTACACACTAAATAGCATTTATTAGTTTTGTTACTAAAAAAAAAAAAATGCATGTTTCCTATGGAAAATACAAAAAGCAAAAAGAAGAAAATACAAATATTCATCTCTAATCTCAATGACCAGAGATAATGTTTTGTGTATGTATGTATATGTACATATGGAGTGTTATTTTCCTTCAACAAATTTTTCTCCTTTCATTTAATACTATATTGGGATCATTAAATGTTACTACATGAGAGCAGGGGTCAACAGTCTTTCTGCAAAGGGCTAAATGATAAATATATTAGATTTTGTGGGCCATGCAACTTCTGCCCCAGCTACTCAACTCTGCCACCATGGCATGAAAGCAACCAGGAACAACCTCTAAATGAATGACTGTGGCCAAATTCTGCCCGTGGTGGGCTGGGCTTCTCCCCCAACCTGCAGTTCACTGACTCCTCTATACAAAAGCCTCATCAATAATTATGATATGTTATTAAATCTAATTATACTACAGTATCATTGAACTACATTTGTTATAACAGTTATTACGGAAAATGTATGACTTTTTAATCCTCTAGATCTTAGAGATTTCTTCAAGTGTTGTCTTGTTACTGCACACTTTGGGAAATTAAATATAATCAAAGAATAACCAAGCATCAGAGGAATATAGTTTTCTGGAGGTCAGTTAAAAAAATGCAAGAACTCTGACACTACCCTTAATTAAGTGTCTGTTCCATCACCATAATTTCCCAAATTCCTAGTGTTGTTTTGGGAGCAGTGGTCCCATGCAATGAAGGCCAATGCTGCTGGTTACTCTAAGCTACAACAGTGTTTCTGTTTATGACACGAATAGCACAAATCCAACTCTCTGCTGCAGCTGCTACTGAGACCCAGTCACTTTCACAAATAATAACACTGCTTGTTCTGAGATTGTTCTAGTAAGGGGGAATATTCCTTGAATTGATTCCTTTGTCTTTTAACTCTTTGAAACATAGAGTCATGGGTTATACACTATGCTCTGTGGGAAACAAACTCTGGGACAAATACTAGCATTGAGGAGATTTATTAGGGAGTGCTCTTGGGATCATCAACACCTGTGAAAGGAAGGATGGGCTAGAGGGACAACTTGAGCTCTGTTTTATTCGCAGGACAGGCTTCAGCTGACCCCAAGAAAAGTTCTGGAGCTGAGGTGGCTCTGTAGCATTGACTTGAGATGGAGGAAGAGCATGCAGACTTGACACGCTGGAGTTGACCACCTATTGGCTGAGAATGCGTGGGAAGGGCTTGGTGGCTCTCCTTAACAGTCTTTTCCCAAAGGGGGCCAAATAACCAAGGCTGCCATCTGACTGCACTCCCAGCAGTTCATGGGTAAGCCCTTCATTCCTGAAGGGGTTTCTTAGTGTGCATCAAGACATCTACCATCTCATGGGTTAAGTCCCAGTGAGAAACTTGCCCAAGTCAATGTTCTGTTCTCAGTTTGAAAAGCCAATAAAGTGATGTTTTTGAGGTGGTGTGGAATTTTAAGTCTGGTTTAATGAAACCATTTTGTTTAATAATTTCATTCAGTCACCCTATGAATACCAAGATCTGCAAACTCTATGTGCAAGGCAAGTGTGCATAAGTTAGTAAAACAGATTAAAGAGCCATGGGGAGCTTAGAGTGTCTTGGGGGAATGTGCAAATGTGAATTACAAGGTGAAATGATGGCAGTATTGGAGGTGATGTTACAATTATATCCTATAAGAAACCACAATTTGTTCAATTCAAATTCCCATTTTATTTTTTAAACTGCTTCCTTGTTTAAATTTATTAATAAATGGTTATCAGTAGTAATCACAGTTCAATTTCTACTGTAGCAAAGCCTGGAGTCACACATGTAGATGGAAAGACTTGGAGATGGGCACCATGGTTAAGATTTATTATTTACAATACACACTTAGTTATGAGCAGTTCCATGTGCCAGGTAATCCAGCTCTCAGCACTATGATCTATAACCTTCTTCTGGATGTCACTCATTCCTTCCCTCTATGATTGTATATATATTTACCAGCATTTTATAATACATTGCAGGTTTTACTCAGGGGCCCCACTGAATAAAAATACTGTATTAAAATGTATTTTGATTCACACATGGAATGCAGCTTCAGCTCTTTCTCACGTGCAAGTCAAGAATGAGGTCTCTGTACAATTAAAAAGCTAAAGTGGGACTTTATATTGGCACCTGGAGGGCTGTGGACTAAGTTCAAGATTATGAAAAAAATTGATGCAGAATTTCAATAAGGGCAAAAGAGATTTCACTTGGAATACATAAAATGCCAACATTACTGCTTAAGTATGACATATATGCAAGGCATATATGACCACATGCGATTTTATGGTTTCTAGGAAATACTGGGCATCAAAACAGTTTTCTTCAATAAGGCAATTCTGTAATAATGGTGTCACTTATTTATTTATTCATTCTTTCATTCAATAAAAGGTTGATGTGTTGTACATTTCCAGGGAGCATCAGTGATATCATCATCTATGTGGATAGTACCCTTGAAGCGTACAGGACACGACCTTCGCAACCATATTCAGTTTGATCAACAACATAAACTGGGTGAGTCCACGCTTGGCACTGAGAACAGTGCAGTGAGCAAGGCAGATTCGGATCAGACCCCTGTAAAGCTTTATTTCAGATGAAGTCAGACAAAAAACGAGTAGCTACAAAAACCAAATGAATATAAACTGAGATGAGTCCTAGAAGTATAGGGATGGGATAGCACAAGGACCTCTAACAAGGGCTACTAAGAAAGAAATTCGGAGGAAGCAATATTCAAGTTGAAGCATAAAGGATAAGTTTCCTTATGGATGTGAAAACGGGTTAGCAAAGGATGTTTCAGGAAGAGGGAAGGATATTTCAGAAAGGAAAAACAACAGCAACAAATCACATCACGAAAGATATGGGATAGCCAAGGAACTGAAGTGTAGCTGGGAAATGGAGGAGACAGGACTGAAGGGGGAGTCAGGGGCAGTGCCCTGTAGTGAGGTCACGCTTGTGCATATGGAGAAGACATCTGACACTGACGAAATACATGTGGCTGATGATATGAGGACTCTTTCAGTAGAACAAGTGAGAGACAGCGGTGGCTTGTCTAGGGCAATGCCGAAAAAGGTGAGAAGAAGTAGACAGATAAAAGAGGTTTTCTACTGAAATGTCTTAACCTAACTTCATTCTGCTATTTGTTGGCCAGTACTGTGAATTATTTTGACCTTTGCATGCTCTTAAGATAGTATTAAACATCAACTATTGTCAGTGATTCTGTGAAGAGCAGAATTATTTGAAGTTAACATCAAAGACCATTGCAATCAAGTGTTGGGTTTGCCTATTAATATGTCATAATGACAATAAAACAGTCATTACACTCTCATTCATCAGAAATCTATTTGACAACCTAAAATTTAATCCCTCTTTACTCTTCCATAACATGGAGTATCTACTCATTTGAGATTGTGGTGAAGATGCAAAGAGATGATACATACCTAAAGCACTCATCACAATGTCTGCTATACCATATTTGTTGTTGGATATTTTTTACTACTGCTATTATTCATACTTATGATGGGAGTCTGGGGTGAGAATTAATCACCGTTTTTCCTCTGAGTTGGCTGGGCACCAAAATTTTGGGAAAGAGATACAGCAGTTAAATCAAGAGAGATAGAAATATTAGCTTTATCACCAATGTTGCTGAATTTAAGAACATGATTGGCTTTT